>NC_143002.1:7342951-7961944 GCF_061535395.1 Colias eurytheme
TCAGTAAATATTATAAAAGCAATGCATAAGCTAACGTTTTAAATAAAGAATTTTAAACACAACGGGCGCAGGAAAATAATATTATACCAAGAAGGTATCTCTCTAAAAAGGTATTTCCTCGATTGATCCTTTTTCAATCTTTTATCCCAAGAATGAATAATATACGTAGGCTATTAAAGTAGACCACCTTATTTGTTTCACTTAACGTATTGAAAATACAGATTGTGTGAATTTCAATTGTGATTTCAATTAACCAATTGGAAAAACTATTGAAACTTAGAACAGTTTCTGTTTCAAGTTTTATAAAAGATAAAACAGTACGTAACATAAACACATCCGCCCATAACCTACAAAAGCTTCCCATTCACGAAAATCGATTTACTAAAAATTAGTTCAAAACAACTTCATTCAGAGCAGAGCCGATCAGAATTCTTTTTATTGGCCCTCCAAATTACCGTACATTATCCTTGCGAAATGATTTTTGTCAACAGCGCATTATTCCGTCGCACATTATACGTGCAGTCTGTCATTAACAATGATTACATTTACACCAGCAATTTGCGTACTGACCAAATTGCAGAATCCAAGCCAATTATCGTTCGGAAACCGCCATTTTTTGCTCGGCGGAGCATACATGAACGGGTGGAACGTTAGAGAAGAGCATTTAATCATATTCGAATATTAGTAGGGGGGAACATTTGATTGTTTCTAAACTCAATAACGATTGTTTAAACGCTTTGGAAAAGCTCTTTACCAACTTTACCAATACAAGCTTTTTACTTGACACTGGCAAATGGTTATCTTCTTGCCATAAGAGAAAAAAAAATACAAGCAGGTTTCATACGTAGGTATCTGTTATTACATATAATTGTGAGAGAAAATATTTGATTATTTGTGAAATCAAAGACTTTAAGCACTTCGTATGATGTGAGCCTAAAATCACATTTTAAGAGTAAATTTTATCGCCCAATTTCTCAAGTCATTAGCATTCAAATATCGATCTTATTTCGCTGTGTTAAAGTTGATTACGGTAAGTATTTTTATTCAGCAAACACGGAGCTAGCGCGAAGCCATTATTGAATTTATTTTAAATAATAACGGTTAATCACTCGAAATCATCGACTGATGCTACGTGGAGATGCTAGGGATGGGATTTTTATCGATAAAATATGTAAAACTTTCTTTGACAATATACAAAGTAGAATTAAAGTAGATTGCCAGCTGTGACTTTGTTTGATAAGTATGAGCAGTAAGTAAAAAGAAGCTATGTATTTGTTTATATAAAAAACAGTTTTAATAGATGTTAAGATTTTCTAGATATGTTTAATCAAAAAACTTTATGCTAAATATTTGTAAACAAAAATGTAATCATTAAACAATTAATAGTATATCATTTATCAGGTTTTGTTTATAATTTTATGCAGGCTATCTTGGATGAGATATTTAGTTAGACGACAAGAAAATCGCATTGTATAATCACAATTGTGGATCTGTGACATCATAATTATGATATCCATATTATTTAAAGTTGACGTGATTTTAAAAGAGCAATTGTAGAGGTACCTAGAGTTTCTTGTAGGCTCTTCCCTATAGAAACTGCTTTCCGAGCCGGTGGTAAATGGTAAAACTATGTTGTTAGTTGTGACGATTGAAAAGTACTTTATAAGAATTAAGAAGTCTAAATGAATTAATATTTAAGCTATCACACATTTAAATCGTTAAATAGCAATACAAGAGAAATTTTTAATCATTCTTGCAATTGTAACTTACGTATCGATCCTTTGTAAAAATATTTAATCTATACATATAATAAATCTGTAGAAGGGTCAATTCTGTACATTGAAAATATTGAAAAAATAAATAGCAGGGGGTGTTACTGGATCGATACCAAACCCAAATATGTGATTAAAAAATTTTTTGTCTGTCTGTCTGTCTGTATGTGAAGACATCACGTGAAAACTAACGGTTCGATTTCGATGAAACTTGGTATAATTATACCTTATTATCCTGGGCGTAAAATAGGATACTTTTTATCCTGGAAAAATACGTAGAAAAAAAATTAATCTTAATTTTTCAGTTTTATCCATAGACGTTGTTCTGTAGAACCGCGAACACACGTTGCGTATTATTATAGGCCTAGCCGTATTTGGGTCCAATAGATATTTATAAGATGTCATTGTCAGAGTTAATCAAAATGGAGACCATCCACGCGAAGACCGACATCCGCGCGGACGGAGTCGCGGGCGGAAGCTAGTACCTAATAATATAAGTCTGGATCACGTGAGCAATTCATTTTTTATGTGTACCAGTGTTTTTCATTTTAAACCGTGTTATTACACAAAATTCATCGACACCACCAACGCACATCCCTATCCCCTTAGGCAGGGGGCGTGTCGGTGATTTCCTCCAATAATTTATGCTTGCATCTTTAAATAATCGCACTTCAGCACTTTTAGCCTTTAAACACGCAGCGCTAATTATTGGTTCGGGCATCTCGATATATGCGGTAATAACTTTGTGTGTTTGTATTGCGTTTCATCTGTACACTCTAACGAAGGTTTTACTCCCCAGCTTCTTTTTGATTTATCCTAATTGATACTTATGAGTATAGTCAACTCATCTAATTCTGTGACAAAACAGAATATGAAAAAAAAAACAGGTTATACTTTATAAATTTTATTTTTATTTTTAATAGGAACATTAATCAATCTTCTATTTATCAAATGGAGCAAGTGTAATCTTAACACATATGAATTAACTCAGCGTAAAATGAGCTTAATCAAACCGCGATAACTTGTCTAATTCTGTGACAATCACCATAATTCGGTGATAGTACTTCTCTAATTCTGTTATAACCGAATTAAGTGAGTATTTATTATTTTTTAACACAAAAGTAAAAAAAAAATACAATTAATAAAAATATAAACATATTGAAAGTAATAATTATGTATTTATTTATCAATGAGAAATTATCAAAAGAGGGGAACCATAAAAAATTAATATTGGACATTATAATTGTTTGTGTGAACAGTGTACAGACTCATTTTTGACTGCAGAATATTTTGAATTGCGGATGTCAGCGTTGTTTCATTATATTTTCTATTTTTATTTTTGTCTTCCTCCATGCTGTCTAAAATAAAAAAAAAATAACTCACTTAATTATGTGATATAAAAAATAACGGACTTTTTTAAAATGCTTGAAAGCGATCCTACTTTTAAACCTGAGTAAAAATAAATATTTTCTGACTTAAACGACTAACGTATACGTACTAAAAACAATTATTTATACACGAATTGAAAATATTAAAAATTTGCTTGGTTAATTCGGTGACACTGTTTTGAGTTGCAATCTTGAAAATCGTTAACTTTTTGAACCCAGGAAATAAGGTATTATGCAAAAACAAATGAAAAATTACTAAAACCTTTATCGGTATCAACAAGAATATGTTTTTAACAATTAATTGTCAAAGTATCATGAACTTACACTCACCTTTTCTATTTAAAATTAACCCCTCAGCTGTCGCGGCGCGCCGCGTCAAAAAGGTGCTGTCTGTCGGAGAAATTCGAGCGGTCGGCGCTGATTTGCCGATTTTTTTCGATATTAAAATTTGTGATATAAACTTTAACCTGTGACACTCTTGTAAATTTTGATGCTAACTAGATAACCAAACTTTATATATTAGTTACCTTACTTACTCCCTGGCATGTTTATTTTATTTATTAGAACCATTTTTTCCCACACATTTTGAAAAAATACGACATTGTTAAGAAAAATACTCATAATAAAATAATATTTTAGATTTTTATTTTTGTATATAGTATTTTAGATTTTTATTTTTGTATTTTCACACTAGAATAGACAATCTTTTGAGTGAATATAACAAAAACATAGGTTTATTTTATAAAAATTCGAGAAAGTTGAGTATGAATATCATCGTTTACGCATGAAAATAAGTGGACGCGATCTCCACATATGTTCATACAAATACAGACATTACAGTCTGCTCCAAAATTAGAACATTTCAAAAATTTTTGCTACTTTTTTTTTATTTTAATTTTAATCAAAACTAGATAAAAACTAACAGTAATTTTTACTTTTTTTAAATATTTAGGTTTTTATTAATGTTTAAAAATCGTCTTATTCTTAAATGACTTCATTCTTATGGTGGACTTTGTTCTAACGTCTGTAAGTATGTATAACGTCTCCACATCAATTTTAATTTTAATTTATTTTTTCTTAAAATTAGCGATTAAGAAAATATTTTTTGTGGTAACAATAGCATTATGAAGAAATGCTTTTTTTTCTTTCATGCTCTTAATTATTATAATTGTATGGGCTGCTGATTGATATGGTATGATATCCCATACACTCCTTTAGCTGATAAATTGATAGTTGATGGTTTGATGGTGTAAAACAAGTTATTGCCTTCGATCACTTTATTGTTGATTGCTATAAACTAATGATAATATGATATTGATATATTTGATAGTTGATTGATAATGAGATTAATTGATATAGCGCGTACACCCCGAGCGCTTTACACGAGCCGCGAGCGCAGACCAACTGGGTGAAGATGTTCTTGTCACCATAATGAAATAGGATCGTGTAAAGCGCTGAGTCAGGATGTACGGCTAGCCCGTACATGCTCCCAGGCCAAAAAGATGATATTGATGATGTGATAATGATCTAAAACTAAACAAGGTGATAAACAATAAGAACTTATATCTAATGATGATGATATTACAATATATGATCTTAAAACACAGGGGGAGATTATACATTGAACATTGATAGAGTGTTGTTTGGGGAAGTGGACCGATCACACTTTTTGCTTTTTGCACTTTCACTATCACTTTTCACTAACACTTGTTGCTGCAATGGCGAGCCCTTAGCTCGCGCCACCGGCCCCAGCGGCCGCTGGAGAGGCGAGCCTCTGGCTCGCGTCGACGACACCGGCGACTGCTGTAGTGGCGAGCCTCTAGCTCGCGCGGGAGACCCCTGCTGCTGTTGTTGAGACGGTGAGCCCCGTGCTCGCCGCCTTGCCCGCCAGAATAAGATGCCACCGATAACCAGTATGGTGACCATGGCGAGATAAATCATCGCATAATGATGTATATCGTGATAAGATATACCATCGATGACTGGATCAATCTTTTTGATGTTGTTAATTTGCTCTTCAATCTTGATAATATTTGATGTGATATTATTTGTACTCTCATCGGCTGGCAGGTCCGTTAATGATAAATTTACTAAATTATTGATAGGTGATAACCATGATGTATTCATATCAGGTGTTATTTGCAATATATTGTTCTTCTTTCTATAAGTTTGAATATAAAATTCTGATGATTTTATCAAACAATTTTGATCAATTGATATGATTCCGGTGTTATTTAATTGGATGGCCATAAGTTTTTGTTCACATAATATCTTGTACTGGCAATTGTTGCAGCAAAAATAAAAGTATTTATTGGGCTTGTTGATTGAAACTAAAATATTCTTGCATTTATTCATAACAGTTAGACAGCTGTTGGAGTTTTCTGCTTTCTCACATAAGTCTTTTTCGCTATTAAAATGATAAATAGGCTTGTTAATACGACACAACATTGTCTCTATGTTTTGATTCTCACAAACATGTAATTCGATCTCTGATAGCATTATGAATGAGTCTTTCTTTATATTTAGCGCCAGGTATTCGCTAATAGGTACTATACTGATCATATTTTTTTTCAAATTGTTTTGGAATAGCAATGACCTTGAGTAAATCATATGTATCTCTAGTAACTAGAGGTATTGATATTTCGAATATGAGAAACTTTTTTGATAATCTAGCTTTGATCTTTAGCAATTTATAAATACTTGATGGATTCGTGGGGTCAGTGGGTAGTGATAAATCTTTTGATAATTGGGATGATATTATGTTCAACTCTTCCTGCAGTTGCTTGGGGGTTAAAAAGTGAATGTTATATTTTCCATTAAATATATCTGTGATAGTTTCTAATAGATAACCTTGAATGCTTTTAAGTTTAATTAAAATATTATTAACGATTATCGCTGTCATAGTAAATTCACTGATATAGGTGTTGTTTTGCATCTCCGACTGCAATACGCCCATTGCAATGTCGATTTCATTTAACTTTTTGGTAACGCTTTTATGATGATTTTGCATAACTGATTCAATTCTTTTGATAAGATTAAATTCCGCTTCTACAACGGAAGTTTGATTTTTCCATAAACTAGCCATGTGCCGCTGATTTACTTTAATTAATTCGATATCTTTCTCGTACTGTTCGGCAAAGTTACTATCGAGTATTCCAAACAACTGATTAGCGACGTAACCTATACCGCTGATAAGGCCGCGCCGACTGCGCGCGTGCCCGTCCAGACGCTGATCTAGCAACAATCTATTGTAATGTTGTAGCTCGGAGTACTCGTGATTTAATTGATACATGATACCTTCGCACTGTGAATGTTGTTTTATCTTAACACAGATGGTTTCTAAGTATTCTAAATACTTGCGAGACGCCATGTCGCCATGCCAATACGGGTTCATGTCGTAGTAAACAATGAGTCTCCAGTCATCTGTTATTAAATGCATTTTTGCAATGTCGTCGAAAAATAAACTTGTATTATTTTGTAGCGGAGTGATATTATATGAGGCGATTGTGTTTGTAAATAATGTCATAAAAAATAGAAGAATTGTTGTTGCGACGGTTGCAAAATTGTATTTTTGATTTCTCCTTCTCGTGGTATGATTGTTTGATACTGTTTCTTCTTGATTGACGGGTAAAATTGATAACTTTATGATAGGTCTTTTGATATATCCATTTTTAGTTTTTAATGTGACCACACGCACGTAGCCATCACTACCAGGATGCAACTCCACCACTCGCCCTAAAGGCCATTTTCCTGCGGGAAGATTGCTGTCGTGAATGATTACAATGTCATTTAATTTGATATTATCTTTTGATTGTCTCCACTTGCTTCTCGTTGATAAATTTGTTAAATATTCATGTTGCCACCTCTTCCATATGTCTTGAAATATTTTTTGTGCTAAATGTAATCTTGTTCGTAGATCTCTCTCTGTTTCATATATTGATAATACTGGACCGCTGGCTAGAAAATGTGATGGTGTCAAATAATCGAGCTCCTCGGAGTCTTCTGTTAAAGCACAGAGTGGCCTTGAATTTAAGCAAGCCTCTAGCTGAGCTAGTATTGTACTATATTCTTCATATGTTAATCGTTGCTCGCCAACCACCCTCTTAAGGTGAAATTTGAGACTTTTGACGGCTGCTTCACTAAGACCGCTCGCTGAAGGCCAAGATGGGGCATTAAAATGCCATGTTATGCCCATATCCGCCACCTCTGATTGAAATTGTGTGTTAAATATTTTGAGTATTTCATCGTATTCTTGCTGTAATATTTTATTTGCTCCTATGAAATTAGTGCCGTTATCACTGTAGATGTGACCAGGCTTACCCCTGCGAGCTGACATTCTACGCAGGGCTGATATAAAACTTGCACTTGATAAATCTGATACCAGTTCCAGGTGTACAGCCTTGGTGGCCATACAAGTAAATACTGCAATGTAACCTTTTGTTGTCTTGATACCTCTTCCAGCGTTTGATTTGATAAATACATGACCTGTATAGTCGACTCCCACGTTGTAGAAGGGTCTTGATGGGTTTACTCTAGCAGCTGGTAAATCTCCCATAATTTGATGATGCTTGGTGGGATTATGTCTCCTACATTTGATACATTGTCGTACTATCTTTTTAACAGCCCTATAGCCACCCATAATCCAATATTTCTGCCTCAAATATGATGATGTTAGCCTAGCACCTCCATGATAAGTAGATTGGTGTGCTTCATTAATTAATAATTTCGAGAGACGACTGTTATTCGGTATGATGATAGGATTTTTCATGTCAGGGTCAAGGTAAGCATGTCGCAGCCTTCCCCCTACTCTGATGATTTGTTGTTGATCGATATAAGGATTTAATTCACACAATTTACTTTTCCTATGTATATTATTACCACTTCTTAAATCTGATATTTCCCTTTCAAATGATAACTGTTGAATATTTCTGATAATAAGCAATGTTGCACGTTTCAATTCCTCCACTGATAAATAACTTTGATATTTATTTTTGTTGTTGGTGAATCTACACATCCATGCAACAATTCGCACAGCCTTACGGAATGTGCTGTGTTTTGATAATATATCTAGTATGATAGAATTATTATGATGATTTGTTACCGCAGCGGTAACTTGTTTTGATACTTTCAACTCTTGATCTGTTGAATATATTGTGACCTTATTATTTTGATCACTAAATGTTGATAGCCACTTGGGGCCTTGCCACCACAAAGAATGATCCTTCAATTGTGATGCTGATAAACCTCGACTTGCACAGTCAGCAGGATTTTCTTCTGATTTGACATACCGCCAGCAATCTGGAGGCATGACCTTCGTTATTTGCTGCACTCTGTTTGCCACAAACGTTTTCCATCTAGCTGCATCTCCATTTAACCAACCTAAAACTACTGTACTGTCAACCCATCCATACATTTTGATATCATGATGCTTAAAATATTCCTTAACCTTATTCATTAATTTTGATAAAAGTAATGCTCCACTTAATTCTAATCTAGGTAATGTAACGACCTTGCTAGTGGGCACAAGTCTCGTTTTTCCAACCAATAATGTTATATGTGAATCTTCACCTTTATTTACACGGCAATATATAACACATGCATATGCTTTCATAGACGAGTCACAGAACCCATGTAACTCGATACTATCGCAATTACGGGTGTGAATCCAGCGTGGTAGTTTTATATCTTTGATCACGCTAATATCGTTTCTAACTTTGATCCATTCCTTATATATTTCTTCTGGTATTTGATCATCCCATCCTATATGCGCCGCCCATACTTGTTGAAAAATAATTTTTAATTTTGTTGATAACGGTGATAGCCATCCGATAGGGTCGAATAATTTTGATATGTCTGATAAAAGCATTCTCTTTGTTATTTTTGATGATTTCAAGGGTTCTAGTTGCGAATGAAATGTAAAAATATCTTCTTCGGGATTCCAGCCTAATCCTAGCGTTTTTGTTGTTTCTGATTGTTTAAAACTAAAATCACTAGAATTGATATTGGATTCTTTTATATTTTGTGATAATTCCGTAGTATTTGATTTCCACTTACGTAAGTTAAAGCCACTTGATTGCAATAACTTAATTAAATCGTTTTGTAATATCTTAGCTTCCTCTATGGAATGACAACCGTGTATGACGTCATCCATATAAAATGAGTTCTCTAAGACTTCGATTGCGGAGCTATGTAAATAATTATTTCTCTCATCACTAGCCAGCTGTTTTAAGGTCATCATAGCTAGGAATGGAGCTGCTTTCGTACCATAAGTAACCGTCGTGAGTTGATATTCACGAATAGGTTCCGAAGTAGAGTCCCGCCATACTATTTTTAATAATTTCTGATCTTCCGGGTGTAGCCAAATTTGACGAAACATTTTTTCTATGTCCGCAGTAAAAACAAATTGATATTGTCTCCATTTAATGATTAAAGACTGTAAATCTTGTTGAAGATTCGGACCTTTTTGCATAAGGTCATTTAAACTGTATCCTGATGAAGTTTTGCATGATGCATTGAACACAACTCGAAATTTCGAATTTATGTCGCTATCTGTACGCACGCAATGATGAGTATTGAAACACTCTGGCTTAGACGTATTAGAGGCCGGTATCATATGACCCATTGAGTGATAATCTTGCATAAATAATTTATATTGTGTATGAATGTTATTGTTATTGATAAATCTCTTTTCTAACGATTTAAATTGCGCTACAGCCTTGAATTTTGACTCTCCTAATTTTTCCGAATAATTGTTATGCATTGGAAGACGAACCTCGTAACGGCCATCTTCCCGCCTTGTTGTTGTATTTTTGTAGTAGTTGATACATTGTTGATCTTCGGTTGATAATTGCGACTCCTCAATGATATCCTCGATTTCCCAAAATTTTTGAATTTCTTCCAAATTATTGATGACGACGTTGCATTGTAAAGTTTTCACGCTACCTATCAAAATCCAACCCAGCTGTGTGTTTTGTGCTATAGGCATATTATTATTACCTTTACAAATTCCTTCCATAACAATTAATGAATAAATATCTGCCCCTAATAGCAAGTCCACCGGGCGACTTATATTGAAGTCGGGATCGGCTAATTTGATATTGTTGATATACGGCCAAAATGGCTTCGAAAAAGTGCTATTAGGCAGGTTATTCACTAGGTTTTTCATGATATATGCTTCCGTTTCAAATTGAAAATGATTGTTAATTGATGCACATGTGATTGATATGACACCCTTGCAATTGCTCTCCTTGATACCGACACCTGATATTACACCACGGCATTGTTGTCGAGGTTGTCCTAAAATTTGAGCAGCGTGTTCTGTGATAAGTGAGGTTTGAGAACCTTGATCAATTAAAGCCCGCATTTTGATAAATGACCCGTCGTTTGCTTGTACTTTTAATATGGCTGTCGCTAAAAGAATCTCAGGTGTTTCACGTTGCATTGAAACGTGAGAATTCCTCTGCACCTGTTGCGGCTCATGTTTTTGATAACCCTGGCTTGCTATTTTCGAAGAACTAGGTATGGAAATCTCATACGCCTCGTGTATGATGGTATTATGCTTCCCATGGCATTTCAAGCATCTTTTTTCAGAAAAACATGGTTTACCATTGTGTGAATAGAGGCAACTTTCGCATACACCCAATCTTGTAACCGTGCCGCGTCTTGTTGGCGGTGTCATATTCAAAAACTTATTACAGTAAAACAGACAATGCTCGTTGGTTTTGCAAAGTTCGCATTTATGATGTTTCTGCGAACTGATGGGAACTGATGGGTCTTCTTGTTTGCGATTTTGATGGGAATGGGAAATAAATTTATTGCTTGTGGGAAACGATGTCTTGATAAAATTTTTGTTTAATTTATAAAATGGTTGATATGAATTCTTGATCTCAGGTTTCTTTTTTAATGACTCTAATGATGTAAATTTGTTCTCCAAAAATGTTAAAAACTCTTTTAATGTTGCTAATTCTCGAGGCTGTTTTAAAGTATTGATATATGCGTTATGCGTCTCGGAGTCCAATTTCTGGGCGATTAAATGTACGATTAATGGATCCCACGATCCTACGTCGACACCTAAGTTTTTGATAGCGTTGATAGTTTCTATGGTCGTATCATGTATCCGTTTGATATGATTTAATGATGTTTGTTGAGCGACAGGTATATTCAATAAAATATCAATATGCGAACGGAAAATTAATGATTTGTTATTGTAGCGATTATTAAGTATATCCCAGCATATTAAATAATTATCCGAGGTTATTGGTAGATGCTGAATAAGCCTTTCAGCTTCTCCTCTAACTTTTGTTTTCAAGAATTGCATTTTTTGCGCCGATGATAATGATGGATTGTCGTGAATTGTTTCTTTAAATACATCTTTAAAAGAGCACCACTGATGATAATTACCACTAAATACTGGTATTTCTATATGTGGTGTAGATTGTTCCCTATGTGATATAGACCATAATTTTTTGTTAAGCGATTTGATGATATCGTTATATTTTTGTTCATATGATAAAAAGGTATTCTCGTATTCCGAGTTTCTACCCCCAAGCTCACTGTCCAACTCCCAATGGAGAGAGTCTATTAGAGACCAGCGCGACTGTATTGATTTTAATAAATGATCGAATTCCCACTTTTCGTTAACATCATCCAAAATGATATTTGATATTGTATGATCAAAAGCCTTAAAATAACTTATCTGTCTACGAATCATTTCGTCAGTTTTGCTACTTATTATTTGATCAGTTAGTACCTTAGAAGATGACTGAGATTGAGAGGTCCCTGGGACACCGAGAGGTTTAGCAGGTTGTAATAACGGTGTCTTAGGCCTTTCCTCTTTGCCTTGATTATAATTAGAAATTACTCCCCTGATATATTTATATCTATCTTGCGCTAACTCAAACTCATTATTTTCAAAATAACTATGAGATCTTATGACCTCGATATTACATAAAGCATTATGATTCTCTTGATATTCGTGCCAGTGTCTATCTAGCACATCCAACCTTCTTTTTATATAATCGAAGGTTTTCCTATCCGCACCATCCTTTTTAAAATTACTATAAATGTTTTCGATGGTATTTGATAGTTGTTGTTGATTTTGAAGCAAATCTTCGGCGTTAGACATGATAAAAAATTTAAAGACTCACTGCTTGATACTAATCCTCACTTGTGAACACTAACACAACACTGATCACACACACAATATGTCCACACGCGAGGTCCAAGGCTGCGAAGGACCAAAAAGAAAGTCCTTATGATGATTAAAATGATATTTATTTTTCGCTCGAAGAACCAAAAAGAGAGATGTATGGGCTGCTGATTGATATGATATGATATCCCATACACTCCTTTAGTTGATAAATTGATAGTTTGATAGTTTCTACTGATGATGTAAAACAAGTTATTGCCTTTGATCACTTTATTGTTGATTGCTATAAACTAATGATGATAATATGATATTGATATATTTGATAGTTGATTGATAATGAGATTAATTGATATAGCGCGTACACCCCGAGCGCTTTACACGAGCCGCGAGCGCAGACCAACTGGGTGAAGATGTTCTTGTCACCATAATGAAATAGGATCGTGTAAAGCGCTGAGTCAGGATGTACGGCTAGCCCGTACAATAATATAGTACCTATAAAATGAAATGTTGTCCAACTACAAATCGAAAGGCACTGTATCCATACAGAAAAATGTCTAAGCTGTACAAAAGTTAAATCTACATTTAATTATACCATAACTTAATTATAAACCATTACATTTAACTTATAAATCAAAAATTTCGGAAATTCGAGTTTTAAATATTTTTTATAAAATACAGCTTATGTTAAGGATAAAAATCAATAAACTTAAAGATTCAAAATAAATAAACAATTATTATACATCTAAATGTTTTATTTACTTAACTAAAAAAATTTTACTTAACTGACAGAAAAAAAAATTCTTATGAAGCTTTGTGTCTGTACTATTTATATACTCATGTGGTTGTAATGTGTGGTGTTGACGCCAACATTGGCCAATAAATAGGAATATTTGCAACTTAGCATAAATAACGTTAACTTCTGTTCATTTTTTCTTATACATCGGACACAACGACCGCCTCGAGACGACGATTTATTACCACGAGGTTCCACTTGAATGTGATCAGGAAAGTGATGAACGCTATCCAATCTAGTTGTACTTCAATACATGCAGTATTTCCAAGCATATTGTAATTAAGATATAAACTAATCGGTAAAATTGTATTAAAATCGGTTCAGTAGTTTAGGGAGTCCATAGTACACAAACAGCATGAAACTTAAAAAATATTTTGATTGGAATAAAGTAAGACGTGTTATGTGTAGAATTTCATGAAGAATCCTGGTATCAGGAATTAAAAGCTGTAAATTCCCAAACACTAATCGTGTTAGTATTATTATCTGTTCATTTGACAAAATATACAGAGTTATATTTCTTGATTTCAAATACTGTTACGTCCTATTGTTAAAGTAAGCCTTAGAGTGTCTTGTCTTCCATTGCCATAAGAATCGTTGTTTGGATCCATTTGAATTCTCTTTTATTGATAATCAAATGCTTACGAATCAGAAAAGGTTATTCTATCAAATACAAATTTTTATTTTCGAAAGAAAATTAAAATATCAAGACGGAAGTTTATTTTAGGGTTACCTAACAAATAAGTTATTATTGATTATGTAGTTTAAACAGCAATGTGATATCTTCAAATAGAAAATTGCATTCTTCTTCTAGGTAATAGAAGCAGTTTTGACACCAAAAGACAAAAATACAATAATTGTTATCGCTAGTCATTTACAAAATGAGAGGGTAGATTTATATTTGCAGGCGTACTGCAAATGATGCATTTAATTCGTTTTATTAAATAAGTAATGTTCCAAGGCTATTTAAAGTCATGAATGCAAATAAAAATAATCTTCAGACAGCGATCTACATCAGCTTTAACATTCGGCCTACAAATGTACTACATATAGTACATAAGAATAAAAAACCGGCCAAGTGAGAGTCGGACTCGCACACCGTGGGCTCCGAACAAACCAATTTTTAAAGTGAAACTTTTAT
Organism: Colias eurytheme; assembly: GCF_061535395.1. Taxonomy (NCBI): domain Eukaryota; kingdom Metazoa; phylum Arthropoda; class Insecta; order Lepidoptera; family Pieridae; genus Colias; species Colias eurytheme. The sequence continues at coordinate 7,357,191 of NC_143002.1, forward strand.
TACATCGTCTCAAACTTTTTGGTCTGTGTAGCGCATGTCGCGTGACGGTCGGCTGCCGAGTAGGTATAAGGCAGTGTTCGGAACCGTTCGAACAGTTTCACTTTTACCGTGGTTTCATAAAACCACACAACATTTTTATTATGTTGTAACTCCGAAATTTTATGTTTTTCGAAATTATTCTTCAATCTGCGCTATAAGACCTTATTTTACCCCAATTTCAAAACTCTACGTACACGGAAAGTACCCTGTAGGGCCGGCGCCCACTGCCGGCACGGTACGGCATGGCACGGCAGAGCATCCCGCGGCGTGCAATGGCATCCCGCGGCGTGCAGTGGCATCCCGCGGCGTGCTGCGTGATCTCGCGGCATTCAGTGGCATGCCGTGGCATCCTGCTAAAAGCCCCACTAATGCTGCATAAGTTTCAACCTTATTTCAACTAGCTAGCATTCATAATTCCTCGACCCCAAAGTGACGCATACGCCTCGCGGGATGCAATGGCGCACCGCGGCATTCCTTGGAATGAAACAGCAAGACACGTCATGCCGCCGCATCCTGCGGCGTGCCGCGTCATGCTGCAGCATCCTGCGATACGTCGCGGCATCGTGGCATCGAAATAAAGTAACTTGAATTCTAAACTGATTGAAATAAGATTCAAAATAACTTCATTAGTAATAAAATCCTCTGCCCTGCCATGCCACGCCGTGCCGGCAGTGGGCGCCGGCCCGTAGGTGTCGATTCCCTTGCGAATTGGCTTTATCTTTTGATTGCGTTGGTTTATAATTTTGATTTTTTCACAGCTTCAATCGACTCAAGTAATCAATATAAATTTCAGTTTTAAGTATGTCACATCACGCGTTCCTGTGAAAATGGGTCTTGACAGACAGATGGGCAGATGGGATGGACAGACGTGATCCTATTAGGGTTCTGGACCCTTAAAAACCAAACCCTTTGGGATGCAGCCATTAATGCTGCAATTTTTAGCAAATTTTGACTTTTGCAATGGAATCAAAACCGACAGGGTACTTCCCAAGTACATAAAATCTTTAAATTTGGTAAAAAGCAATGTTTTATAAAACAGATATAAGAATAATCGCAAATAACATGTTTTTTTTAATTACACTTTATATAAAAAAAAATAATAATTTCAACTTACAACTAATGAACGGTTACATGTATTAACTTGATATTCACATTAAAAACTCAGATTTATAATACACTAGCGGTCCGCCCCGGCTTCGCCCGTGGTACATATTTACGTTTTCTCTACATAAAAACCATCCTCGTACTTCAAGGAATATAATAAAAAAAGAATTATCGAAATCGGTTCAGCCGTTCTCGAGTTATGCGCTTACCAACACATTTTGCGATTCATTTTTATATATAAGACTAGAGGTCCGCCCCGGCTTCGCCCGTGGTACATATTTCGCAATAAAAGGTAGCCTATGTCCTTTCTCGGGTATCAAAATATCTCCATACCAAATTTCATGCAAATTGGTATGGAGATATAAGATTTAAGACGCAATCAGAAGAAATAATATTCATATGCGGCATATTCTGAAAACCGCAACTACTAGCAAGGGAATCAAAACCTACGGGTCAAAAGTTAAGTGGACTTGGTTAAAAGCAAGGTTTTACAGCACAGATAAAGAAAAATTCACTAAAAACACTAGAAGTTAAAACATAATAATAAGTAGGTTTGTTCGGAGTCCTTGAAGCGCGAATCGTATTGAGGTTCAAAACTATAAAAAAACATTCTTCCAGTTTTAAAGAAATAACCCCAAAATATGTGTAAAAACATCTTTGGACTATCTGGGTTTCAAAAATGACAACTCCCGTGTTGTCGTTCATTTTGAAATTGTGAGACGACAGAAAAACAAAATAAAAACAGAATCAAACATAATATATGCCAACGCAATCAAAAGATACAACCGTTTATGCTGCAAATTTTCGTAATTTTCGACATTTGCAAGGTTATAAAAACTTACAATAGCAACGTCTTATAGCTCAGATAAAGAATTCTAAAATATGAATTAAAAGATACCTACAGCATAATTAAAAAAATAAGTTTGTACGAAGCCCTCGGTGCGCGAGTCCGACTCGCACTTGGCCGGTTTTTTATTTTTTCAGAAACATATGGTTCCCCAATAAAAAATAATATGTTGCATTTGTATTAAGGTAAGAATATGTTGTACAATTAATGTGTTAAATTTCTTTTCCAGTTTGTCCTACACAAATTACATAGTAACATAGTCACTTTGTCCTATATATAGGTCATAGTGAAAACCATTGTTCCCGATGTAGGTTTTTTTTACTATTTTTCCAGCATATAATATACACTTTTAACCATAATATACTAAAATTAAAGGAATTCCATAGAGGTTACGGACTATAATTTGTATAGTTGATTATATCGTATTAAACCTGAGGACAATAAATACCACAAAAACGATACCCATCAATATAAACAAAACATATGTATGAAGACGAACAATTAAATTTTTCAATTTCATACAATATGCGAACATCCTGTACGCGAATTTTACGGGGAAATTATTGTCGGTTCTGAATTGAAAACGAAATATTTTTAAAATGGAACACAGTATCAAATTTTGAATTATATTATAAAAATCTTCATAAGATTTCTTGTAAAATGATGTAAATAACAAATAAAATATTAAAAATAAAATACGATTAACCAGGGGTCAAAAACTAAGCAACGTACAGTGAAATGGTAGATACATATTTGGAGCCATTATTTGTGGTATAATTATTGGTAATTTTCATTATTTCGGCACATAAACATTAGGATATATAGTGAATAATAATAAAAAGAACAATAAATACTTACCGTTTATCAACTTTCCGCAAAATTTTACATTTTTTAAAACTTTAAAATTTAAAAGTTACTCGACTAAAGTATGACATAATTACTGTTATATTTCGAATATTTATCGGTCAAATTATTAAGTGATGGACTTTAAATATTCAGTAATTCATAAGCTATCAACTAAATAGTCGTTTATGCAGATTTGAACTATATTTGCGTTACAATGAGCTAATTTCCAACCGGCGATGATTTGGCACAGATCTGTGCCACGACAGACAACGGGTACAAAATTTTTGGCTCAGATCTGTGTTCCGACAGACGAGGGTTTAATTAAATAATGACAGCACAGTTGCACGCTACCGGTGAAACGTCAAACATGGCGGCCGCAGTGACAAATCTCGTGATTCTTACCATCTCACCCGCACGATTTTAACAAAAGTTTGTACACGAAAAGAAGCTTTATTACCATACCATAGGGTTAATTTTAATGTATTGGATTTTACTCCTATAACGCTATAAAAGAGTCCAAACGTTGTATCTCCGAATTAAGTGAGTCACATAATTAGGTGAGTTTACCCTACTATGAGGAATTTATATGAACTTATTAATTATGTATAGATGGGAACCTGGATTGGAACGTAGGCTGTTTTTGTTAGGAAAAAGGGTGGTTATCCATACTAATATTATAAATGCGAAAGTAACTCTGTCTGTCTGTCTGTTACTTAATCACGCCTAAACTACTGAACCAATTTTCATGAAATTTGGTATGGAGATATTTTGATACCCGAGAAAGGACATAGGCTACTTTTTATCCTGGGAAAATGACACAATCCCGGAAATCCCACGGGAACGGGAACTATGCGGGTTTTTCTTTGACTGCGCGGGCAAAGCCGCGGGCGGCAACCTAGTTTCATATAATTGCTTCGTAGGTAATAACAAAACCGCTTAACGAATATCGATAGACTTAGTTTGTTCTAATATATTGTGATGGCTTATTTTTATCTCACCATAGTCAAAGCCGTGTGTAAGTTCGTAACAAATTAAAATAAACTTCAACTAGCATATTATAATTCAATAAGTAACACATAGGTAGATACTTAGATAGGTATTGTTCGAGCAACGAACAAATATTTTATTTTAAATTACTTATTATCCATAGTTACATTACATTAATGACAATTATTGAGCAATAACGTAAATGAGATCAAGCTGCCTCAGCATTATTATCGTGCGACGGCCGAGCCGGCCGGAAAGCGCAGTTCTTCCATAGCAGCGCCCGAGTGCTAATCTATCCGCTCGAATCCGCGTAAATTATATATAATTATTAGCGACAATTAAAGTGTTCCCAGTTGTCCCATAATATCATAGCATTATTAGCAACATATAAAGCGACCTAAATACAGTCCACATTCGATGTAATACGTAAACCGTACATTTTCGAGCCGGATCACCGTAAAAAAGTGTGCCGCGTCGCGAGTGTAAAGTGTGACGTGGAACCGGAAATCCACGTGTCCCTTCTTCCCCCGTGATATTCATTCAGCGTATTATCTTATAACTACAAGCAAGCAGCATATCATTCAACAGCAGCCAAAATTAGCATTTTAACGAGATACAAAATCCAGCATTTTCAAGCCATAAAAGAGCTTGCGTCAGCTCCACGTGTCGCCACGCGCATCGCCCCGAGCAAAGTACAGCCAGCCAGCAGCAAAACCCTCTACCAGAATATCTAGCAGCAGCATTCGAGCGGAATAGAAATTAACAGAACAGCAGAATTAGCAGAATCAGCAATTATCTATCAGCGACCAGCATATAGCAAGTAGCAACCAGAAATTATCTATCAGCGACCAGCATATTGCAAGTAGCAATCAGCAATCCGTGAACTGCAAAAGGCATCTAGCAACTAGCATCTAGCAACCAGCAACCAGCATCTAGCAACTAGCATCTAGCAACCAGCAATTAGCATCTAGCATCCAGCATCTAGCAACTAGCATCTAGCAACCAGCAATTAGCATCTAGCATCCAGCATCTAGCAACTAGCATCTAGCAACCAGCAACTAGCATTTAGCATCCAGCATCTAGCATCTAGCAATCAACAATAAGCGACCAGCAACTAGCATTTAGCATCAGGCATCTAGCATCCAGCAATCAGCATCTAGAAATCAGCATTAAGCGACCAGCAATTGGCATCGAGCATTAAGCATTCAGCAGTCAGCATCTAGCAATCAGCAACTATCAATTAGCAACAGACGATCAGTGACCAAAAATTAGCATCTAGCAATCAGCAAGCAGCAAATAGCCATCAGAAATTAGCAACAAGGAATCAGCAACCAGCAACCAGCAAGACGTAAGCCAGCCGCCTACGTCAGCAGCACGTGCCGCCACGCGTCAACCGCCACGTCAGCCAGCAACAGCAAGCAACCTAAGGTATCCGGGGACGTAGCCACGTCGACCGTATCCGAGACAGCCAAGTAAGAATTTTCCATTTTATTTTTTATTTCTACCGTTTGATTATTTTATATTACAATGGAAGCTTTATATACGGTCCAACTAGAGATCAAAGAGAAAATAAAGAAGTTATTAGCGAATTTTAAAAAAGATAGTGCAGAGCGTAAGAGTATCGAATATTGCAGACAGCGTTTAGATATATTAGAATCTTTATGGGATGAATGCCAGAAAAATCATGAAAAGCTTTTAAAATATGAATCGACACAGCATCAATATTTCATGCGGGAAGAATTTATTAACATTCACGACATTTATATTCGAGCAAAGGAAGCGATCAGTGAAGCATATGATAAGTTATTATTACAAAAGCAAGCCCATCTAGAGCCGAAAGCGGGAGGATCCGGTTTAGAATCGCAAGCGACGCCTAGGTCTACAACATTTCAATCACGGGGGACCAACAGCAAATTAGACGATTTATCTCGAAAGCAGGAAGTCAATTTTAAAGCATTTATTAGAGCAGTTAGCAATATTGATGTGAATAATTTGGAGGAGAAGTGGGAATATGAAGACTCCCTTCGTATTCTCCACAATCGATGGACAGCGGTGGAAAATGTACATTGGGAGATAGTTGGTGAACTTGGAGAGGAAGATGAAGCGTACGAAATTAATTTTACTAAGCATGAAAAAATATATATTAATACAAAGAGAGCTATAAACTCAAAAATGTGTGCAACAAGTCATAGAGATAAATCAACTCCGCAGATGGATATACCGACATTTTCTGGCAATTATCATCAGTGGGTATCATTCAAAGACCTTTTTAATGAAACTATACATAAGAATACATCAATATCGAACGCGCAAAAAATGCAATTTTTGAAAGCTAAAGTAAGCGGGGAAGCCGAGCGCCTTATACAGCATTTGCCTATCAGCTCCGATAATTATTTAGTTTGTTGGAACATCCTAAATCATCGATTTGATAACAAGAAGCTAATTTTTACATCGCACGTTAACATATTTCTCAATTTACCTAATATACAGCAGCAATCATATATAGCAATCAAAAAATTACATGACGTCACATTAGAGAGCTTGCACGCTATAAAAAACCTAGGCGTAGATATAACTACTTGGGATCCGCTATTGGTACATTTATTATCGCAAAAATTAGACAGCGAAACTTATTCTGAATACGTAGAATCATTAAAAAACAGTCGAGAGCTCCCTATACTACAAGAATTTTTGGATTTTCTTGAAAACAAATTTACATCGCTTGAATCATCACGAAGAAACCAAAATTCAGCAGCAGAACAAAGATATCATAGAACATCAAACCAATTATTAGCAACGAACAGACAACCCATACATATTAATTCAAATAGAATTAATATTAATAATCAAGTAAAGAGGTCACTGACGTCAATGCACACATCAGCGAAAAAATGCCCCTTATGCAATTTCGAACACGCGCTCACTAATTGTCCACAATTTATTAAATTATCATTTATGAATAAACTACAAACGGTTAAGCAACTACGGTTTTGCATTAATTGCATTTTTGATCACAATGGAAGTCAATGTACTTCGAATAAACGGTGTCATGTGTGTGCTGGCGCACATCACACGTTATTACACGAATGTTTTAAGCAGCAAGCTAGCGAAAATTTTAGAAATAAAAAATTGATGAGTAGCAACACCCAAAGACAGGTCTATTACAGCCCCAAAAATCAATCGAATATGTCTCAGCAAGATGACTCTGAAGTACTTTTAGCCACCGCATTGGTAAAGGTAACAGCTGAAGATGGCAAACAGCACATTATGCGAGCACTGATCGATCAAGGGTCTCAAATTAGCATCATAACCGAACGAGCAGCACAGCAACTGGGCTTAAAACGTCAACAAAGCAAAGGGATCGTCCTTGGTGTAGGGGGCCAAGAAAACAACTGTCGTGGAAAACTCAAGATTAATTGCCAATCTATATATAACAATTTTACCTTCAACGTCGATACATTCATTATGACTAATCTTATAAAAAATCTACCTAATAGATCGTTTGAAAAACCCGGCTGGTCGAAATGTATAGCGCACTTAAACTTAGCAGATCCAGAATTTAACAAAAGCCGAGCAGTAGATATTTTATTTGGAGCAGATATTTATTCATATATTATGTTAGATGGGATCATTCGAGGCCGCGAAATCTCACAACCACTAGCACAGCAGACGCAATTGGGTTGGTTATTATGTGGAGGCAGCATAAATACCTTCCACTGCAACGTTATTTTGAATCATATACAAGCAATTCAAGATTTTTGGAAAATAGAGGATATACAGGAGCAAAATGATATGTCAGCGAAAGATAAGCAGTGTTTAGATTATTACTTAGCAACTACAAAGCGATTAAAAAACGGACGTTATGAAGTAAGCATACCTATGGAGGATCAAGCGTTAGAAAAATTGGGATCGTCTGAAAAACTAGCGTTAGCACAATTTAAGAATTTAGAAAATAAACTTAATAAGCAGCATGAATTATCGGAGCAATACAAGCAATTTATGAGCGAACATATACAACTGGGACACATGAAACTAGCAGCATTAAATTCAAGCGTACAATGTTTTTTACCACATCATGGGGTACAGCGAGCAGCATCCAGCACCACTAAACTACGAGTCGTATTTAACGGATCAGCAAAAACCACGACAGGCTACAGCTTAAACGACGTTATGCACAAGGGACCCAATATGCAAAAAGATTTACAAAGTATCATTATCAATTGGAGACTATACCGTTACGCCTATACATCTGATATTGAAAAAATGTATCGACAAATATTAGTAAAAGAAGAAGACCAAAAACTTCAACAGATATGGTGGAGATCAAGCCCAGACCAGCCTATAAAAGCGTATCAATTAACAACTATCACTTACGGAACGAAAGCAGCACCTTTCTTAGCAATTATGACGTTGAATCAGCTAGCACAAGATGAGCAAAATAATTTCCCAAAAGCAGCAAAAAGCATTAAAGAAGAGTTTTATATGGATGACTACATCTCGGGAGCACACACAATTAGCGAAGGTCAGCAAAAAATAGCGGAGGTGAATCATGTACTTAGCGGAGCAGGGTTCTTATTGAGAAAATGGATTGCAAATGATAAGAGCCTCATTGAAAACATAATCAACAAAGAACGAGACGAGCAATCAACATTTATGTTCAAAACGGAAAACACGCCGAAAACCTTAGGCCTACGATGGGAACCTATTAGTGACGTATTTGTATTCGACTATGATAGCGTATTATATGAAAACTCAGCAAAGTTAACGAAAAGAAAATTATTATCGGAAATGTCTAAGCTATTTGACCCATTAGGATGGTTGACGCCGCTTACAACAAAAATTAAGATTTTATTTCAAAAAGTATGGTTACAAGCAGATCTTGAATGGCGTGATCCAGTCTCCCAAGATATAAAAAGCGAATGGATAAAAATAAAAAAGGAGCTAAATACGTTAAAATGTATTAAAATTCCCAGATGGTATAAATGTGATGAGAATAGCATAATTGAATTACATGGGTTCTGCGATGCCTCAATAAAAGCCTATGCATGCGTCATATATGCCAGAGTCGCAAAAAATAGCGCAATCTCAACTATAATAATAGCAGCAAAATCCAGATTAGTGCCAAATAAAAAGGAAGTATCTTTACCTAGATTAGAATTATGTGCCATGGAGTTATTAGCAAAATTAATGAATAAAATAAAAAATAGCATCAGCAGCACGAAAGTTGAAATTTATGGATGGAGCGATTCAATGGTAGCCCTTGGTTGGATTAACGGCAATCCCGACCGTTGGAAGCCCTTTGTAGCAAATCGAGTAAAGAAAATTCACGAAACAATGCAACCTCAATCATGGCGCTATGTAAAAACGAAAGAAAATCCAGCTGACGCAGCGAGTCGAGGTCAAACAGCATTACAATTAAAAGAAAACTTATTATGGTGGCAAGGTCCAGAATGGTTATTGAGTACAGATTTTAAAAATAAGCAGCAGCACACTAATTATATGACAAATTTAGAAATAAGAAAACAAGTAAATATCATTCAAAAAACATACACATCAAGCATAATAGATAATTTATTAAACAAATATAGTTCATTAATAAAAATAGTACGAGTATTAGCATGGATATTACGAGCGATTACACCGCCATTAAAACAAAGGCCGACGTATCTCACATTACAAGACGTGAGAAAAGCTAAAACGGCAATTATTAAATATGTTCAATCGACTGAATTCTCAGCTGATTTAGAGCAATTAAAAAAGGAAAATAAATTACGATCGAATAGTGCATTATTAAGCTTAAATCCATTTTTAGATGAAAATGGTATTTTAAGAGTTGGAGGTCGTTTATAGAATGCAAACATCAGCGAAGATATGAAATATCCAATAATTATTCCACATAGCGGACGTTTAACGGAACTACTTATAAACGAAGCACACGAACTTTCTTTTCACGGTGTAGCAAAAATTACCGTTTCAATTTTAAGACAAAAATACTGGATAGTTAAGGGATATCGAGCAACAAAGAAGCAACTTCGTACCTGTATCACATGTAAAAAGCGAGAGCCTACGAAATTACATCAACTAATGGGAGATATGCCTAGCTATCGTGTTAATCCAGCTCCTCCATTTTATCATACAGGAGTTGATTTTACAGGATTCGTCAACGTCAAGATTAATAAAGGTCGAGGAGTAAAAACCACGAAAGGTTACATAGCGTTATTCATATGCATGGTTACGAAAGCGGTACATATAGAGATAGTTTCTGACCTTAGCAGCACAACTTTCATAGCGGCTCTGCGACGCATGGCAGCACGACGCGGAACCCCAAAGCATATATATTCAGATAATGGCACGAACTTTGTCGGAGCAAATAAAATTATACAGCAAGAATATAATGAATTAATAAGCAATTTTAGCGATAGTTTTTACAAAGAAATCACCGAAATGGAGATAGAATGGCACTGGAACTGTCCATCGTGGCCTAGCGCAGGAGGAATTTGGGAAAGATCGATAAGAAGCCTAAAACAGCATATAAAGAGAGTAGTGGGAGAGCAAGCTTTAACCTTTGAAGAATATAGCACAATCCTTGCCCAGATAGAAGGATGCCTTAATTCAAGGCCTTTATGTTCAATTACGGAAGACGTGGAAGATTTAGATTTCTTAACACCTTCACATTTCTTACATCAGCGAGCGGAGAATACTCTAATAGAAACAGCACATGATGCCAGGACCAGATGGTACTTAGTAAATAAAACTTTTAATAATATTTGGAAGCGATGGAAAAATGAATATCTCAGCCAGTTGACGGTTCGAAGCAAATGGTTAGAACCTCAAAGAAACCTTAAAATAGGGAATTTAGTGACCATTCACGATGATATTATGCCAGCCGGGAAATGGCCAGTGGGCCGAGTAGTAGAAACCCATCCAGGAAGCGACGGGTTAGTAAGAGTCGTTACATTAAAAACAAAAAATGGAATCTTAAAGCGGCCAGTAGTAAAATTATCATTATTACCACTCGAAGAAAAAAGCAATCATCAGCAGAATCATAATATATCTATTCCAAACATCAGCAGCGAATTGAAAAGCGAAAGAAAGGAAAGTCGAATCATTCAAAACAACAGCAGCGAATTGAAAAGCGAAAGAAAGAAAAGTCGAATCAGACAAAATATTCCTTCAAAACTTGTAAGCGTCGTATTATCATTAATATTTTTTATGAGCATTTTATCGTACTCTACAGCGGAATATAAGTTAAAACAGCTTGAAAGCAATCTATCCATATACTTTGACTCGATGGGCGAAATGCAACTAGCTAGGGACAAATGGAAGCTAATCGCATATTTTGACATGTCTCCATATTGGCAAGGGAACACAGCGGCAGATCTTTTATCGGATTACTTAGAAAAAACCTGCGCTAATATGAATGAATCGAATCACTGCCAGACTATCTTGTTACAAATACGTCACGATTACAATGAACTGCAATACTACAACCAGCTGTTACTGAATCAGCATTTCGACGCGCGGTCAAGAACCCGGCGCGGTCTTTTCAATGCGGTCGGCTCAGTGGCTAATTCATTATTCGGAGTACTTGATCAAAGCTTTGCTGAGAAATATGAACAGGAAATCGAGCTCATTCAAAATAACGCCAACCATATAACCCAACTTTGGAAAAACCAAACATCAGTCTTAGAAGCCGAATTCAACATATTAAAGCGAACTGAAAAAACCATCGAAACCCAATACAAAATCTTTAACAGGCATTTAAATATCCTAAACAATAAAACAAATGTAATCCAAACTGAAATTGAAACCATTCAGGAAGTGACCTTATCAGCAATAGCGTGCAACAATTTGATTCAGAATTTACGGAGAATTCAAGATACTCTATTGGACACTACCACTGAAATTTACCACGGCCAGATAAATGTACATTTATTGTCACCAAAGCAATTGCGCGACGAGCTGCAAATTATATCCAGCCAAATTCCCAAGGACGTCACATTACCCATAGAGAACATACATACCGACCTGTATAAAATCTATAAATTAATAAAGGTAAAAGCTAGAATTACCGAAAACTTCTTTATATTTGAAATACTCATACCATTGATTAGCCGGGACAATTTCCAACTATATAGATTGATACCCATACCGAAGCAAGTTAACAGCAACATGATAAGTATAAAACCAATAGCGGAATATATTTCTATAAACATAAAGAGAGATGCCTACATTACATTAACATTAGCCGAGCTACAAGCATGCCAAAACCAGAATGATATTTATTTTTGCCAATTGCACGGTCCCATAATAAGCTTTAGCAATAATGAACGTTTTTGCGAATTAAAAAATAATAAATGTAAATACAATATAAACAGCTGTAAAAGTAGTTGGATACAATTACACGATCTAACTACATATTTATATTTTCAATGCGATACGGCACACATACGCATTCTATGTGACGATGACATGCAGTCGCGCCAAGTCAGCAAGGCCGGGCTTATATCACTAAACAAACAATGCATAATAAAGGGACAAGATATCACACTGTACTCATTTAAGCAACTTGAAAACAAGCTATATCTGAAACCCGACATATTAGAAACCAAATTAAATCCCATTCACAATCTGATTAACTCTGCTCTGCCTATCGAAAACTACTTCGACAACGAAGATATCAACGCATCTTTAAAAACTCTTGGGGAGAAAATAAAAATAATGAAAAACGCTGTCGAGAATACGGATACCTTAGGTATTTCAAAACACGACCTACACCAATACGCGGTGTCATATGGAACACTAGCACTAGCAATATTAGCAAGCATCTTTTTCTTCGTGTGGTGGCGAAGGAGTCGAGCGACTCCACAGCAGAGCGTCCCAGCAGCCCAACAGCAGAGCGTCCCAGCAGCCCAACAGCAGAGCGTCCCAGCAGCGCAAAAAACTATTCAGTCTCGGACAATACCCCAAGAGTGTGTCGATTCTAGTGTGTGTGTGCACCAAAAAAGTGTTACTAGTGTTCGTGCGTCTCCCTTACCCGAGCGGGGAGAGTGTAGTGAAGTATCATGTGAACAAAACAGGCTCAGACGATGGGCAAGTGCGCGATTTAAAAGGAGCGATAGGTCGACGTCTCCAATAGCTAGCAAACGCTCTGCTATAAGTGAATCAGTGGTGGAACTATAATCATTATGCACTACAAACATTTCAAAACTTATAAAATTTTATATATATCTTCTGTGGGCCTCGGGAGCATGTTCGAGCAACGAACAAATATTTTATTTTAAATTACTTATTATCCATAGTTACATTACATTAATGACAATTATTGAGCAATAACGTGAATGAGGTCAAGCTGCCTCAGCATTATTATCGTGCGACGGCCGAGCCGGCCGGAAAGCGCAGTTCTTCCATAGCAGCGCCCGAGTGCTAATCTATCCGCTCGAATCCGCGTAAATTATATATAATTATTAGCAGCAATTAAAGTGTTCCCAGTTGTCCCATAATATCATAGCATTATTAGCAGCATATTAGCGACCTAAATACAGTCCACATTCGATGTAATACGTAAACCGTACAGGTATATAAAGTTGCAATTTGCCATACTACCCTTGGACTAATGGATATCGTAAGTATTTTTTTTTTTTAGTTTTTTTTTTATTGGCAATAGGGAAGCGCTTGACCACAATCTCGCCTGATGTTAAGCTGAGATGTGGTCTAAGATGGAACGCGCTTCCCTAGAAGGTACCTGTTCACTCTACGCTTGAAGACCCCCATTTTGTACTCGTCGGGGAACACAGACTCTGGAAGCATGTTCGGATAAAGAATGTGGAACCGAACCGCTTAGTCCGGGTACATGGAACGTCCACCATATGGCCACAGTATTACCATTATTCCCTACAGTAGTGCGACGAATGTACTTGTGCAGAGAAACGGAGGGGAACTGGCGGGGGTCGGGCGACGCGGGCCGCGTAAAGCAAACACGCTTAGTTTGCTTTACCTAGCGCGAAAGGATGACGCAGTCGTATTTTTTGTGTAATAATTTTATTATACATAGGTACTTACATATTCTATTATGGCGCGCACAAACTGTTCGGTTTACGGATGTAAATCTACATTGAAATCCCAGAAGGAAACAATATTTCAGAAATATTGTATTAATTGTATCTGTTGAATTAAAATGAAAGCTATGTATATTATATGTTGTCCTCATTATTTTCTAATCAGATTGTACATCCCAATGCGAATGCATTACTTAGTTAAATGTTATAATATACAATTAAGAACATCCAAAAATAAAGTGTCCACGTAAATAATATTTAGCAGTGCAATATCTGTAATTATATATTTATGAACAAATAATTACATCAGATTTAATAATCGCAATTATTTTGAATGTACATATGAATAAAGATTTCATCATAATATTAATAATCACAATTGTTTTATTTCCCATTTGTTGCAACCCTAGCGTATTTTCGTGTGGCAGCGTCATTACCTACGCTGGCGGCGGCATCGCGCGACATCAAAGGCGATTCCTTACTGTAGGAAATAATGGTAATACTGTGATATGGCGATGCCTAGAATCTGTGCGCCTCGACGATCGATGGAAGAACGGGGATGGCGGAACGAGATCGTGCAGTTCCGCAGCGCACTCTCCAAAGTGTATCCGATAGAAGACCGATAAGCTGGCCACTCTGCGGCGGTGACCGAGGCTCTGGAGCTTTTTGCCTACTAGGTCATCGTCGTTATTACACGCTTTCAATCCTAGTGCAGACAAAAAGTTTATCAGGAGATGGCTAAGGATAAAATAAATAAATCCATCTTCTACACGATCATAGGGCGCATTCAACTAGAATGCAATTCAAACAGATTCGTTTTAAAATAATATCTACGTTTGAAAATTGTATGAAAATATGTAGTTGTAGATCCAGACTATGTAGGCTCGATTTTTGTAATGAACTTCGTTTGCATCTGAAGACGGGCATAAAATATTTTGCCCACTATTTTGTTCACAGATAACACTAGGTATAAGCAACAACTAGTATAAAACAAAAAAAAAATATCAGTTATTTTAATTAAATCAGAAACTTTAACCACTGAGCTACCACAGCTCTTGTATAATGTAGGTACCTATAATATAAATACAATATAATTTTTGAAAATATGTTACCATAATCAAAAACATAAGATATATATCCGAAAATTAAAGACCGTAAGGAATTGAGGCAATTAATTACATCTCATTACCGTAAATTAAATAATTCATGTATTTATTTTAATCTGATTTAAGTTATAGTGCGAGCGCCAACTGTGTATTATAATAAGTTCATTATTTTTTGCATTTATACTTACATGTTATTTAGTATAAAAACTTGATTGAAAAAGTTTTAAAAATTTGTCTACTTAATAGCCGATTTTTTGCTAGCTATCTCCGGTAATTTATAGAAAAAGGCACCAACTTATAATTTTAATGAAATGAACGTTAATAGAAAACAAGTAAAATGATATTTTGGATACTTAGGTATAAGAATGGCTTATAGAAACAATTAGTCCTCCCCATTTTGCAAGTTTTAACATATAACTACTTAAAAACGAACACAAATAACATTTTGATTGCGTTTCACAGGGTTCTTAAAAACATGTAATTGACTTGAAGTATGATCGAAAAATTCAAATTGAAAAAAATGTTTTACAGCTGTCTCTTAAACTATACTCGCTTACTAATTTATGTGCAACGAACAACCGAATTACATATTCTTAAATTTTATGGCGTTTAATAATAACGTTTGTGTATTTAGTTAAACATTATTAATGCGTTGATGTGATTATAACTAGCTGCGGCCCTTGACTCCGTTCGAGATTTTTTATTTAGTGAATTAATAAGCACCTTTCTACATGCTTTTGTGAAGAGGAAACTACATATACATATACATAATCTTTGAATCTTTGTAATGTTAAAACTTAAAAAGTACTGAACCTATTTTGAAAATTAATTTGGTTTTATTTTAAAACTACTTAGAGAAGATAAGCTAGTAAACCTTATACATATATGTACATATATATTTTGTTTCAACTTTTTTATGATTACAATTACATCATATTATTATTATGTACTAGCAGTCCGCCCCGGCTTCGCCCGTGGTACATATTTACGTTTTCTCTACATAAAAACTATCCTCGTACTTCAAGGAATATAATAAAAAAAGAATTATCGAAATCGGTTCAGCCGTTCTCGAGTTATGCGCTTACCAACACATTTTGCGATTCATTTTTATATATAAAGAAGAAGATTAAGGAAAACAGTTAGTAAAACTATAATATTAAGTACGACGAAAACAAATTAGGCTTTATAGCCTAAAGTTAATAAGCAAACAACGTAACGCGTCTACATAGTATAAAATGAGATAGAGTTGTAAGTAATATGTATTAATATACGATACATTACGGCGGATTACGGCGCGATTATTATTAATTCATACGTCCAATTCACACGCGAGAATCCGACCGATCATAATAACATAGAGTTAGGAATGTATAGAGCGCACGTTTAATAATTAATTATTATATTCGATAAATATTAGACATTTTAAATGTAGTGATAACCAATTCTACCGATACAAAGAGACGATATTCTTATAGATTTAAACAAAAATATTTATATTTAGTTCTTTCTCAGTTTTTCATTAAGATGTTACGTAGGAAAACGTTTCTAAATACGGGCATATATGACATATTTGTCTAAAAAGAGTTTGCAGACCAACAACTTAATTTTTTCCCCTTTTTACTCCCTCAAACTGCACTTAAAAATTAATGGCTCGTCAATTTCTTAATTAGGTTAGGTTCTTAATATAACTACCTATATATAAACAAGAAAAGAGCTCAATGTTAAATAGAAAAGTCTACCCAAGCAAGCCAAAAACTATTTTATACTAAAAACACTATCAACTACCCACATCTAAAGATTCCCAGCTCTTTACAATCACAGCATTAAATTGTTAAACTGTTTGTCAACGTGCGAGCGAGACAGCACCACATTCCGACCCGTGCGAGTGAGACGCACTGAGAATTTACGTCACAGCGGGGCATCTTCCTTCCACACCATCTTTTTTCAACTGTCGACTATTACAAACGACCTTTACTTGCACTACAATATCCATTGCTCGTTTTATTCCTTGATTTTCATTTATCAGCGAATAAAACGCGCAATGTATTAGATCCGAATATGTAAAATAAGTTGGATGTATGTATTGTGTAAAGTAACTCGTTAAGTGAAGATGTGTTAGTTTATTTTCATAACTACCCATATCTATCACTGTTAACGATGTTTATTTAAGCTGTTTTGTTCGAGTGACCATTAGTTTTGATATTACGGGACGATTGTGTTTGTGTTTCAAGCAGCGTAGGGTTGAGGTGTTGTTATTAAAATTTAAAAAGTGGATTTAGAAGTAAATTTACTTATTAACTTAATTATAATGTGTCGTTGAAATAGTATATTATTGGTCAGTAAACCACACTGTAATAGCTAACATAATATGACTTTATACAAATTTGTTTGTTCGTATTTGAAGTAGTTTATATCTACTGAATTCGAACTGCTTAAGGGGGTGGGTAACAACAACCCCTTATAATATTGCCAATAAATGCAATGAGAACGATAAAATCACTCGTATCACCTAATAATTTAATTTAGTCCAACATAATTGACCCCGTGTGGTCACCCTATAGCCATAAGATGAGGCTTAGCATCTCATATACGAGATACTAATGATGCTGTTTGATTGTTGGACAGTAGCTAGTTTAAGTAATTCTATTGAAAACTGCTGAGCCGTTTATGGTACAATTCTATAGAAATTATTTAATAAAAATATGAATTTGTATTCTTCCTATATGAGACGTGAATTTTTTTATTCCGTGAAAATTGAAATTAAACTGTTTAAAAATCTAGGTATTTCTAGATAATAAATGTGGGTTTACCTTTTAAACTCTTTGTTCTATTATGTATTTATATTTATTGCATATGATTTGTCTTAATATAATTTTGTTCATATTTCGGAATAAACAAAGAAAATCTAATTTCTTTATAATTATAGTGTAGATTCCATCTAAGGCTAATGACACACTAATTCCATTCTAGGGTGTGTACCCTTAACCGAAACACCCAACAAACGGTCTGTCAAAATAATCGTTCAACAAGTTATGTTTAATAAGCGGATATTAATCAAGATCCGTTTAACAATGCATTGAGCAGTCAATCACTTGGTTAATTAACATACAACCGACTGTCACTCTGCCTGAGAGCTTGATAGAAACCCTGGAGCCTGTTAGGGTGAGTACACACTGGTTAAACTACGGTTAAGTGTTACATCAGTGTGTAAGGTTGCTTATGTATATAATTTTGAATTTAGTGTCATAAGGAATTATTGGATAATTACTTAACATATAACCGACTGTCACTGGCTGAGAGAATGATAGAAACCCTGGAGCCTTTTCGGGTGAGCGCACACTGGTTAAACTACAGTTAAGTCACTTGTGTAGTTGTGTGTAATGTGCCTTAGTAGTAGCAGTAGATTTTTTTTGTTTATGTATCTAGTACTTACATAATGTTATGATTTTTAGGTACAATCGATCGGTATATAGTTTTTTAAAAGAATAAATGGTCAATATTATAGGTAAACCAGAATCTGATGGCAATTAGGGAAATCAAAATTTTGAGTGTGCAGCCCTAGGGAAAATGGACTGAACGATCTTGATACTGCTTATTTTTTATTTTGTCCTCAATATCATTAGTCACATTACATAAGTGGACAATACTGTACTTAATAATGAGATATCCACTTAATATTATGTAGGTACATAAATCCCCAATCCTTGATATAATTGTTTCCATCATTACTCACATCCTCAACTTTTCCATTACGTCCCACAGCTTCCCGTCCATCTGGAAAGATGCTCATGTCATCCCCCTACCTAAAAAAAACAATCCAACATCCTTCAATGAGTATCGTCCTATCTCTATCCTACCTTTTCTGTCCAAAGTACTGGAACGCTTAATTCATAAACAGTTGAGCCAGTTCTTGTACAGTCACAACATCCTAAGTCCTTACCAGTCCGGTTTCCGCCCTGGTCATAGCACGGTAACTGCCCTAGTCAAAGTCGCCGATGATATTCGTTTAAGTATGGACAAGCAGCATCTCACAGTTCTAACATTGTTAGACTTCAGTCAAGCTTTTAACTCCGTTGACTTTGAAATCCTGTTGAGTTTGCTAAAATCTATTAATATCTCCGGCAATTGATTGGTTTCGTAGTTACCTGATTGGTCGTCGGCAGCGTATTATGAATGATGATCAATATTCATCGTGGTGTAATCTCGTTGCTGGTGTACCACAGGGTGGCGTGTTGTCTCCACTCCTTTTTGCCATTTTCATAAATTCTTTGACTCCTCATATAACGTCTCTCTACCATATGTATGCAGATGATCTTCAAATTTACACTCACTCAGACGCAGGGTCTCTGCCGGAGGCTATCAGAGCGACCAACACTGATTTAGCTTCCATCAGTAAGTGGAGTACACTTTTTGGAATTCAGATCAACCCACGCAAAAGTCAAGTCATTATAATTGGAAGTCCACAACTCCGCTCAAAAATAAGCTGGGCCGATTTACCCCCTGTGCACTTGAATGGAATTGTCATACCCTATAGTTCTGAAGTAAAAAATCTAGGCATAACTTTCGACGAGGTGTTATCATGGGTGCCTCAAGTCAAAGCAGTTAGTAAAAGAGTATTTGCTGCCGCAAACTCTTTGAAGCGCTTGAGTCGTTTCTTGCCTATACCCACCAAAGTTATGCTAGCTCAATCCCTTCTCCTTCCCCTTTTAGACTACGCGGACTCTTGTTACACGAACCTGAGCGAAGATCAGCTCAATAAACTTGAACGATTGCAAAATTTCTGCATCAGATTTATATATGGTCTACGTAAATTTGATCACGTGTCAGAATTTCGCAAGAAGCTCAAGTGGCTACCTATACGCCTGCGTCGGAATGCTCACACTCTCCATCTCCTCTATTCCATTCTTTTTCATCCCAGTACTCCCTCCTACTTGAAATCCAATTTCCATTACCTTGCTTCTGAATCCTATACTCTCCGATCCTCTAATAACTTTCTACTCCGTTTTCCTGTGCATGGTAGTAAATTATTCGGTACATCGTTTACTGTATCGGGTATCCGTTTATGGAATGCCCTTCCTGAAACGATTCGTGGCGCCCAGACGATAAGATCCTTTAAAAAAATGCTTAAAGACTACTATCTATCTATATAAATATTGTATGTATATTGTATATTATATGTATATTGTATATTTTGTATAGTATGTATATATAGTATGTATGTTATCTATTTATAGTGAAGTATTTATATATTGTAATCTTATGTATAATTATGTTTATGCATTTTATATGTATATAAATATAAGTAATTTTTATATATAAATTTATGTTGTATTTATAAATTATGTGTGACGTTGTGCTTTATTTTTATTATATTATTATAATTTTTTTTTTTCTTCAAATTAATTATTTTAAATTTATTAGTTATTTGGCTTCCTAGCCTTTGGTATAATATTATGCTCTGTCCTTTACCTGAAGGTTGCCTGGCAGAGATGGCTTAGAGCCATAAGGCCGCCTTTTGTACATTTAAATCCATTAAGATATTATAAAATAAGATTAAACCTAATGTACAATAAAGAATAAATAAATAAATAAATACATACTTACATGTATAATATACTGTATATTAAGTCCTTTTATACAGGTAATACATATTATTATTTACACATACCTATATTTGTATATTCATAATCAGTATGCCATGTGGAAATATCGATATAATGATAATGTTGATCAAAGCTAGACTGCTTATAATTTTTTATAAAATAAAATAATAATAAAATACTTAAAACTATGTTTATTTTCGTAAGTATTAACAGATACACACATTATAAAATTGACTTGGACAGCTTGAACTTGACGAATAGCCGTATTGGAAACTCCTGTAATAAGTTTTCATATAATTATATTCTAATCAACAAACAATATTATAGTTACCTACATATAATATTTTTTAATTTAAAGTATCAAAACGGGTAAGTCCTATTTACCAATAAAATCTTCGAAATTGAAAATTGTGATGTGTTTGACCCTTCTTCATCGAATGTTTTTCTATACACATTATAAACAACCTCTTGCTTGCGATCGCAGCGGCTTTTTCGACATTTTCGAAGATTTTTTAGACAAAATCCTAAAAATTATTCATCAACTGCAAAAAAGACAAATAATTTGACAACCAATTTGATAGTTTTCAAATAAGTTGCCACATGAAAATCTTTTATTTCTTAAATATAAATATGCCATCAGATTCTGGTAGACCTATAACCATATTGTTTCATATGTCGAACGTATATCGATTATTGGTTGGTTAAAAGGTGTAGGTGATACCGCCTTGCCTTGCCTAGCGCTTGCTTTGGTAGATAGTTTTCATCTATACACAGAGTATTAAAGAAAAACTACAGCTTAGATATTAGATTGGACGCAAACTGTTCTGTTTAAACGTTGGTTCAATCATAAATGTACACTAGGCCTTTGTGCATATGATCTTAGTGTTTCTGAAGCCTGTGGGCAAGCACGCTCTACTGGGCAAACTGAAATCGGTAAAAAAATTAAACATTAAACAAGCTATTTGTCCAGACTTCAAAGTACGTAGAGCTCAAGCAAACCATCATGCCTCTAATGAAAGTCATAAAGCTCAAGCAAGCTATCATGCCTCACACCGTGTACCCAGCCCACAACCGAACGAATCAAAGCCGTCGACCCCAAAAAAACATCCATCGGACATCTCAATAACTCCCAAAGGCGTGTTAAATAAACACTTTAAAGCGTGACTTTTAATATCTTTATCCGTTTTAAAATATCAAATTATATTATTAAGTATAGTGAAGCGTGGTTCATTTATTTGGTACGGACAAAGGTCCCCTGGTGCGAGGGTAGGGCCGTGTGGCTTCTTCCGAGATGCTTATGATAACGTTTCGTTTATATGCTGGGTTTTGGTGATAGCTGTGTGTTTGTTTTTGTGTCTATTTTTAATAGTATCTGCTTACTAGAGATAGTAGACTCGACCCTTTCTTTGCGTAAAAATGCCTTGTGCAAGTTCTAAATCCTACACTAAAATTAATCAAAATGACAATATAAAAGGCAATTATTTTCGGATTAAAATAGTCGAATAATCGAATTAAAATATCCCAGTGTTAAAAAAACCTATAAAGGGTAAAGACAAAGAGACTGTAAAGCAAAAACTAATGACGTCAGACGTAATGTCAGGTAATTTAACGTAATCTAAACATTACAATTAACAATAGGTATCTACAACTTAAAGCCTTGAACCTTTTTAGACATTTTAGCACAAAAGAAACTCACATACTATGTAAATCCTGAAAACAATCCATACATTTGCGCAGTCGGTAGATAATATTCACGATTTAATTTAAAACCGTTGATATTCGAAACCTCTATTAGTACACTCTCAAAACTGATGAAATCAAATAATATTTCGCATTACAAATTGCCAAAACCTGAGAGAAACGTAATTTTATCTCATCATTTCAGTAGTCCATAATATTAACTGGAAGATATCTTCCCAACGGTAACCCTACACTAATCTGAAATTCGAAAAGAAACTCGAACAAATAAATTAAAAATAACGCAAACTGCATGTAATCCAACGCTTATTCTGCGCTTAATTTTAATAAATAAAGACATTCTTGCAATAATCGCGATTCGTACTGTGACTGCTATTTAACAAAATAACCAGAAACTCTTGCTTATATCAACCCCTTTTTATAAGACAGTAAAGTTAAAAATCCCTTATGCGAATTGCATAAAAACTTGGCAACGAAAACGTGTTTCAACCAACGCTCGTATCAAACAATATTATCAAAGTATATTTTTATATTTGCCACTTTAAATGGTCATAAAATTTTAGCCCATTCACTCGTTTAAACGAAACCAGATGAATAAAACAAATTAAATTGTGTTTTTTTATGAAAACTTGTGCAAATTTGTTTTAACATAATTACTTATACACAATTACCTTGGTTCCGATAAAACTTAAGATACTATCGACGTTTTATTACTTGGAAATGTTTTAAAAAAGGAGGTTAATGTTCAAGCTATAGGGACCAGCTTTTCTAAGTGTCGCCAAAATATATTTCACTACCTACTCGACGTTTTAAATCAACTACGCAAAAAGGAGGGTTGTATTTTTTACGTAGACGTAATACATATTTTGTATATTACATTATTTTTAATTGTAAATTCGTAAGAATTAAGTTAATCCATGAATTATTTTAATGCATAACGAGCAAAAGAGTTGCTGTATTAAAATGGAGGTAGGTACGTGTAATTGATAATTTATATAATGCAAAAAGAGGAAACAAAAAAACACCATAATATTGTCGAGTGATATAAATATGTAGTTTACCTACTCTTTTTTTTGAATCAAGTTAAACATCCTTGCTTTTAGAATACCTATTTATATATGAATCAGAAGATCATGTTAACATCTTCACCTGAACATGCAGTGTTTTGTCGGTGTCAATTTAAGTTATAGCTAGTTTAATATTATATTATCTGTAGTTATAGATAGATATATGTGGATGAAACTTCTAAGTCATTAGCTTCGATAAGTTTTCATAACAAATATATCTACGGATAAGTAAAAAATCTGAAGAATGCAAGGTGGCGTCTGCTACCAGGCTCATTGTCAAACAATAAATCATTACTGCCACTATATATTTACCTTAATACGCAAGTCATCGTGCTATGTGAATCACTTCCAATATTTTAAAAGGGTCCCGTAGAATTTAAGGACTTGAGAATTATACATCAGGATAAATGTAACCGAATAACTCTCAAAGGCGGTCTCTCTTAGAAATTTTACAGACTAGATAAAATATTCGTAGCTTTAGCATAACAATGAAAGAAAGAGAAATGAAAGTTGAAATAATATTTTACAGGTAACATTTATACTAATTTTATGAAGCTGGAGAGTTTGTTTGTTTGTTTGAACACACTAATCTCAGGAACTACTGGTCCGATTTGAACATTTTATTCGGTGTTACATAGCCCATTTATCGAGGAAGGCTATAGGCTATATATCATCACGCGAAGACCAACAGGAGCTGAGCACTGCGGGTAAAACCACGGAACGTAGCTAGTTTTCTAATAAACTTTTAAACCAAGGATCCCTAAACCCTCAGCAAACCGTGTAAGAGTGACCGTTTAAACAAACGAATCATTAGCAATCATTACGAGCGCGATACGTGTCGTTAATCATTACATCATTAGCGATATAATGATCATTATCGGTTCGGATTTATCGGTTCGGAATGATTTGCCGAAATTATCGCGCGCTATGCGGTTTCGAGAGGTTCGAGTTTGGAGCAAAAAATGTTTTGCTTTATGGTTTATGTCTGATTTCTGTAGATAGGTCATGTTTGTTTTCGCATTTAGAGTAGATACTCTCTACTCTACAGGTTAGACTTTAGAGTATAAAAATTAATGTTTTTTTATTTTTTTATTTCCTACTTTGAACAGGTTGTTGTATAAATTATTTGCGTACAATGTTTTACATCAATGTCAACAAACCATGGATAATTTTAATATCAATGGTCAAAATCAAATACATAAATTCATATATTGGCTCGACAGTCCAAATGCTCATAAACCGTTGCAATCATAATACTGGATTTTGATACCTACTAGAGCAGTCTATTTGACTATTTCCCAGTAACCAAACCAATGCCAATAATCCTACCCTACCTACTAATATACGTATGTATATTGTAGTTGCGAAAGTTTGTGAGGATGGATGTATGTGTGTGTTTGTTACTCT
Source organism: Colias eurytheme (assembly GCF_061535395.1). Classification (NCBI taxonomy): domain Eukaryota; kingdom Metazoa; phylum Arthropoda; class Insecta; order Lepidoptera; family Pieridae; genus Colias; species Colias eurytheme. The sequence continues at coordinate 7,381,953 of NC_143002.1, forward strand.
TTCACGCAACGCAAATACTACTGAACCGATTACAATGAAATTTAGCATACATATAGAGGATAACTTGGATTAACATATAGGATAGGTTTTATCCCGACAATAGGTTTAATCCCGGGAACAGGAACTATGCGGGTTTTTCTTTAAACATGCTGGCGAAGCCGCGTGCGGAAGGCTAGTTATCAATAAATTTACACATTTGACACTTAACACGTTTAAAAGCTAAACGTATCTCAAGTTACATACATAACGTTGTAATAAATAATTCGTAATCACTGTTAAGATAAAATGAGGTCCGTTTTACGAGCGTCTCTTAACAAATTATATTATCTTATCTAAATACATCGGTTGGCGCACACGGTTAATGAATTTGAGTGTAATTAGTTAAAAGACATATATTTCTCAATTTGGGGTACCGCGGGATACACTTCAGAATTTGTGGAATGCAACTTTGTTCCTATTGGAGTATGGAACAGATGTATTTCTAGTCTGTTTTTGCGTGTGTAGTTTTGATTTGAAACTTATGCGTTTTATCCGTTTCTGTTATTTACGTTAGGCCTTTAGTACCAGTAGAAGACTGATATGAAAAAGCTTTTAATGGAAGAAAGGTATTTATCTCATGGCTTATGAGGTATGTATGTCTGTTTCATTGATCGGTGTGTCTATATATAGTTATTCAGCCTTCAGTGATTGAACCCTCTTTCTTTTTGTTGCTGTCAGAATCTGTCCTCGCATACTAATCCCTTTTCAGTAGGTAGGTATATAGGTACTCTTGTTAAAACGAAGAAGTACACTACCTATTATAACCATCTAATCACCTTCAAATAAACTATACTTACCCCGCGGTTTCTCTCGCATAAAATTTTACCTTGCCGATAAGACTCATTTCAAAAATTTGTTACATTCTAAAAAACCTATCCTAAAATGTAACTAAACTACTATTTATCCAAAACCCATCAACCATATTCAACAGTTTACCCGTGAAACATACAAAGCATTGTGTTTCAAATTAATGACATCGTATATTTATAAGATATTTATCGTTATTTAAATGTTATAATGACACACAGCGGTCGGCCATAATCTATTTAAGTTCTCAGAAGTGTGATGTCAATGAAGATAAACATATTGGGCATACATAATTTATTGTAGGCTCAGTGGTTCGGTTTGGAATACGGGAGGTACAAGATTCGATTTTACGAGGTGACATTTGCTAATTGTTGCGGTTAAACAAAAAAATAATATAAAACTGATAGTCAAATGACTCGAAGAATGTTAAAATGGTATAAAATATACTAAATAACCTCAATTGTTAACTGTACCTACTCGGTTATTTTTAACTTCCTTGGAATGTGAATAATCGATCAAACCGAATAAAAAAATAAATTAATTTATTACTTTTTAAGAATGATACGCAATTAAAAACAGGAAAATTAACTTGTCACTTGTCACTTGAAATTTAAAAAAAAAAGTGTGTGCGTGTAACCTTTACGCGCGATTGAAGTAAAACTTCTTTGGCGTTGACGACATATATCACTGAAATGATTAAATATTAACTTAAATAAATAAATATTATATTATAATTTAATTATATTTATTATTCATGTGCTTTACAAAGATTATTTAAATGTTATATTAATATTATTCATTCGAAACAGGTAATTGAATGTCATCATAATTTCTTACGTACGAAATTATAGGTTTGTGGTAACTATAATGTGAAACATAAATTTTACTCTCTAAATTTGCTACTTTTCTTGAAAATACAGCATCTATCGTTGTACCGAAACGCGTTGTTGAATGAAGTCGAGAAGTATTCATAGATAAATCAAATTTTTCTTCTAAAAAATCAATAACGGCTGAGATTCCTGAGAGCGAAAATTAACATTAAAATCTCCAGTTAGAATCATCGGTAATTCATGATGAAAGTCGAGAACCTTCAATTATGAAGTGAAGTAATTGCTGATGAATAAATTTTATGATATTTGTCAGGCTAGTATTTGTAGAAATATAAATAACAACGATAATCACAGGTTGGTCATTCGTATTAACACATCGAACCAAGGCGATGTCACCAATTTGTGAAACCTCATCGGAAATTTGTGATAATATAGTTGGTGAAATATTTTGAATTGGTGTTACATTGTTCAGTGTATCTGTAGATGAATGATATACAGCTACTCCACCAGCAGTTGAGTTGGGTCGTTTGTATTGGGTAACGCAATAAAAATTTTCAATAAGAATTTGTTCGTCATTTTTCATCCAAGTTTCGGAAAATAACAGCAATGTGGACCTTTTTAATACTTTATCATTCAGATCAGAAACATGAGCACGTAAACTTTGGCAGTTGAAGGAAAATAGTGTAATGTTACTCTCATTTACAAGGTTATAGTATAATTCTTCTTGTTGTGTTATTAGGCGAGAATTTGAAAGTCTTTCAAATTCACACTGTAAATCAACTATTCCCCCTGGACGCTTTCTTCCATGATAAAATTTGTTGTCATCGGTGTTTGAGACAATGAACAATCCATTTATATCAGTTACTCGTGATAATGCTACATATAACAGCTGCTGACTGTGACTTTTATTGTATTCATAAACGATTTGATCAAAAGTACCACCTTGAGACTTATGTATTGTAAGCGCACAAGCAGATACTAATGGAAAGTGATTTCTCTTTGCAAATATTGTCTTATTTCTATTCATTGGTACAGATGACGATCTTCATAAAATTGGGACTGCTGTTCTACTAATGTTTAGAGTTTGAATATGATGGGCAGCTTTTTTCCTAATTTTCTCTCCTATCTTACCAGGAAACTCAAGCCATAAGCGTATGATGTTATCACTGTCATCACGTTCAATATACACTAACTTTCCAACACAACCGTTGGCTAAGCCATCAGATACATCAATATTGGTTGTAATAATGTAAAATTTGTTAAGAACTAATATGATTTCATAAGGCGATCCTCCTGTATCAATAACTAACATTTTATGAAATTGTTGGCGTACATATGCTTCTTTTTCAACTGAATGACAACCTATATACATATCTGTTGCTATGGATACTACTTTGTCTTCAGCAATATTTAAAATAGATTGATTATAATCCGCAACATGTTTATTTTTATTTTAAAAGTAATAAATAAACAAGTATATTTAGAGATTTTCAAAAAAATTTGCAATTTAAAATAATGTTTAAATTAAAACTGTTGAATTTTTCATTCACTTTGCTATTCACAATTGATCCGTTTGAAAATTTGAAAATAAATAATCCTAATTGATTATGATATTTGCCACTAGCTGGCGTATAAGTCAAGAAGCGTGTAGTATATGACATTTACTTACAACCAATCAGAATTATTATTTTTAAATGGCGGAAACTACACAGACTATAGTAAGCGTTACTTCCGTCAGAAAAAAATCTGAGTTACTCCCTAGTCGCGCCTAAAGAAGTTTTACTTCAAAAAGTACAAATATATAATATATAACATACATATATAAATCTATTACAAACGATAACCATCTAATAAATACAAATACATTACTCGCTCATTACCATTAATTAATGCTGGTTAATTAAAGTAATATATTCGATACAAATTAATTGAGACGTGATCCAATCGAATTCGTTACGGTTGTGAAATAAAATAAAATAAATTTAGTGAGACGCAAGCATAGCGGCCAATTAGTTTATTAGTCGGCACATGTCCTTCTGAGAATGTGATAACATCATTGGGCTTGGGGCACACTGGGCGTTTATATTAATGGAAATGAATAGCACAGATAATATAATAACTAGTAAAAAAATAAATAAATAAAATAAAAAGTTCATTTATTTGCCTTCACAACTTAAAACTATTACAAACGAACTAAATATGTACCTAAGTATGTAGCATTTTCGTTGTGAAGGACTAGTGTCTGAAATAGGTCTATGAAAGACCTGTAGTACAGATCACTAGCCCCCCTCGCGCCCCCCCTCACTAGTAATAGATAATACGTCTTAATAGGTCATAGGGGTAGATTTTGGTGTTACTGGTATATTTTGTGTATTAAGTAAGAAAAGAAGCTTTTATAATGTTCATCAAAATATATTATCTTGTCGAAAGTAAATATCGAAAAAAAGTATAATGGGTAGGTATAGAAAAAAACGTCCTCATTGAACAGGAACATAACTTTATGGAAAATATCCATACCTATGTAATTTCGAATTTGTTTCACTCTAGAATTGAATTGTTATTGTGCTTAATCTAATGCATCGCGATGATACCTAATGATATTTTATAACTTACATACTTTGTTTTCAAATTGCATGAGAACTATCACAATCAAGTTTGCTTTACATCATAATAAATCACGTAATAAAAAACCAAGAAAACGAAAAGCTTCCAGTACACACCAAGCCTTATAGCCAGCGTTATTAACCGATACATCTTTGAATATTACTCACATATCTTCTATAACAAGGCTTCGATAGAAAATTAATAAAAAACCATACCTTTTGTAATGTTTTGTTAAACACCCAAATGTGGTGCCTTCTGACGGGTGCAGTAAATTTTAACTTTTTGTGTATTTTCATAAGATTAATCACGTATTATGTGAGATATTTAAATAACGTGGGTTCTTTGGATATTTGTGGTCAGCGTGGTGTTAATTTTTATAATTTGATCGGAATTTTTTAGTGATTTGTAGCGTTTTTATTAAGACATTCACTTGTTAGATCTTTCTCATGGAGGATATGAGCTTTTGAAGTGCACAGAAATTCTTGCAGTATAATTTTTCCAATAAGACATTATAAAAAAAATACATAAGAACCTCGATCAAATGAGCATTGTGTTTGGAATTTAAAAACAGGTACTATATTATATAATGTGTATCTACAGCTAGAGTCAGTTATTAGTTGTAAATTTTAAGATAGGATATTCGGTCGTTTTCTAGAAAAGAAATTGTCACAAAGTGGAAGTTCGCTTCTTCCAATCTATAGCCAAAAAAGCTTATATTTTTGCATACAGCCTCTGGAGCGAGGAGGAGCTCAAAAGCTCTATAAATTGTACACATATTCTATATAGAAGGAATACTGGTCACTCGGCAAGGCTTTATCCAAATTGAGAAGTAATTATAAATTAAATATACCTATATATTAATACGTTTTCTTTTCATCGTTATGTGCTCTTACATGTTATACACATATTTACTAGTATAGTTTAACAACAATTTAGTTTTCATACTAACTGACACCTTGTTTTATACTAATATATAGTTAGTTAAACGGCAACCTATTCTAACGTTGTTTTATTCGAAACAAATGGAATCACAACAAATCAGATACCGGCAGCACATCGTCGATTCAGAACAAATCTGCGCGTCATTATACGAGACGGTAAAAAGGCGTCCGTGGCGACACAACGCGGTATTCATAAATAAATACATATCTTGGGGTATGGCCTAAGTTATGAGATATGGGCAAGTATTTTTTAGTGGATTAGATTTCGTTTGTTGTGCATAATATTACGATTTACAAGCATGAATGAAATTTTTTTTTGGTAAAAAACGTATTATAATAATATATTAGATAAGTATTATACATATAACAGGGGAACATAATATTATACCTGAATATCCACCCTCTCTTCCGCTCTATTATTTCTCTTAAAGGAGATATATTGTCTATTATCTAACTCTATATTGAGTATTTAAGTACCCTGTTACATTTAAACATCCGCACTTTCTATCACGTATCTTTGTACACACGCACAATCTGCCGCTCAAACACTGCTACCAAGTAAGCGCTTTCTACTTGTATCCTATACCTCTCATACTCCATCTCCCACGCTAGTTTCCTGTACCACACAAAATGTACCACGCAACCCTACAGCTTATTACCCCCGCTCCCGCTCCCGCCTCCGCTCATCCCTCACACCGCTCACACACAAAAGACGCACACCGCCCGCTCACGGATGCGTCGGGCGTCGCGAAAAACCTGTGAAACTGCACGTAATGGTCGCAGGACATTTGTAAAATTATACCGCGGATTGTTCAAAATATCCCACCGCAGACGTCACAGGCAATTTATTGTGGCCGTAGATGAGTTATATCGTAGAGGGAACGTAGGGTTGCCACACGGCGGAAATAAGTAGTGAAACTGCTTGAATAAAAACAGGCAATAGGGAGTTATGTGTGTTGGAGTGTATGAACTTATTATGAAATAATCGTTACGTTATGCATAGAAAATAATTGGGTATTTAACATATGTGTCTAAATGTTAAGCTTTATTATAAAAGAGCTTTCAACAGGAGAGTTAAGATTAATTATGAAATTCTTATAAAATAAGAACTAGTCTTCCGACGGCTGCACTGCAATTTCAAATTCCTATACATTTATTATAATGTCATCCTTTATATTTCTCTCAATACTTGATGGAACATAAGAAGTCATTTTATATAAATTCAATGAAATTAAGCAAAATAACATTACACAGAAAATCACATAGTCAGCAACTTTTCATATAATTATAAACTTAACAGTCTTAAATCCATACTAATATCACAGTATTACCATCCTATATTATAAATGCGAAAGTAACTCTGTCTGTCTGTCTGTTACTCAATCACGCCTAAACTACTGAACCAATTTGCATGAAATTTGGTATGGAGATATTTTGATACCCGAGAAAGGACATAGGATACCTTTTATTGCGAAATATGTACCACGGACGAAGCCGGGGCGGACCTCTAGTTTCTTATAAAAAAGCCATAAAAATATTACTCCATAAATATCCTCTGTCTCTACCGCTATACTACCCTATGGCCTATACGTCCAATGTAGGCACTTTTTGCGCTACCCCGAAGTGACTCCTAAATTATTTGGTTCTATGTTTAATTTATAATGTCATTTATTAAATATCCTTGCTACGTGACATGTACAACCTTTTTCTTACCCTTTAAGTTCTTAATTTGAATTGAGGATTTAAAATGGTAATATAGTAGTTACATAGAATGATTTAATATTTTATATTAATAGTTAGTATTAGTACCTAGTATGTAGTAGATTTTTGTTGTTATATATGCCTTTTTTTAGTTTATTAGCTGTACAGGCATAAATACAATTGCAAAATTTATAAACTTAAAACATGATTACTTTTTTATTGGTTGACCAGTTATTATAATTATAATCATAATTCTACTGTATAAAATAGATGAAACATACACTAGTACACTATTAGTCTATATGACTTGGAATATCTTATTCATTCTACATCAAACAATAAGTTACGTAGGTAGTGTTTGTTCAAATAGTAGTAGATAATAATTAACTGCTTCATGTGGTCATAGCACTGACAATATAATACATAGTATTATTTATTCTGTCTGAGAGTCTTCCAGAGTAGGTTTTTATAAACAACGGATATAACTTCGTAACGTTCCTATAGGAACTCTTTCCTTGAAAAACACCCTTATACTAAATATCGCTATAAACACAATTACGGCGACTACAAAAAGGCGACATCTAAAACGCGTTAAAACAAAAATGGTACCAATGAAATTCGGGGACCGTTACACTGACAACATAATACTCGGTCCAGAAAAAACTAATGGATCGATTCACGCCTGGAGTTTTTCATTTGTACCTATTGTATGGTGAATCCGGGATAACGGTATCGATGTTTGAAACTGTTTACGAATAAGTGGAAATAAGTAAAAGAGTGCAGATTTTGCAATGTTCTTTTAGTGTAGGATGTGCCAGTATTTTTACTAGCTACGCAAATGATGCGGGTAATAAATAAGGATCTATGTATAGCGGTGTGCCGTGTGTCTGACCAACTAAAATGTATACCAAAGTTTGCTATAATTTCTCCTGCTAAAACTCACGAAGGACTTGTTACAATTTTTTCATCAACCTCTGGAATAACTTTTAGATACGACTACATCCTACATCGGTGGTAAAAATATAATTAGTAAAGATATAAGACACAGAAAACAAAGGATTTATAAACTGAAAAGATGAAAAGCTCTAGTTTAAGCTTTAACATTCATTCCTTTAATTATAGCAGTTTTGAATGGAACGGTTAAATTCTTTACAATTTCAAGTTGTTTACAAAAATTTTACAGCAAGCATTATCAAATCAAGAAAAATTATATTTACTAGATAGATTGCCTAACTAACCTCAAATCGCTATGTCAATCACAATAAACAACCAATAAATGTACATGGCGTCTAGTAATTGGGGAACCCGTAACATGATGGGATTATGGGATATGGGACCCCGGGGACCGTTTACAAGTGATGGGGTAACGTGATGTAATTTTTACACCCTTCAAATTATGGTTATGAACTATTAGATTATGTAGGCGTGATAGTGCAAAATATTTTTATCGTAGCAATTGGTTCTTATGGTATTAAAATAAAAATAGTCAAAATATAAGTATGTAACTATTATGTATGCGCGTTTTAGAAAAATCTTATAAGTAATATATTATTTTTTAACAGTTCCTCAAATCTATTAAAAAGCTTTTTAAGCAAAAGTATAAGTACCTACATTCAAGTAATAAGCTGTAGTTTTGTTTTCCTTAGCTTATTCGTCAGTTTAAATAAAAAAAAATGTATGAAAATATAATAATATGTGAAAATGTGGTAAAAGTCTATCAGGGCTCTCAGCGTCCAAGACACTAGCAATTTGACTCATCGACAAAAAAATGCACATCTGTCCACACATATTCCAAAACCTAATCAAAAGTTAATGGAACGAGGAAATATTTGCAAATATGTATTATGTATATTCTTTTTTTTAATTCTCCACCTGTCAAGTGTCAAAAACCGGCTTAATAAGGTTTGACGTTTCTCTATAGTCTATACCTTGGTCTATACCTATAGACGACACAAAAGCGCGAACTATGAAGGAATAACAAAAATGGCGCGTTGTTTATTTGTATTAACAGCGCTGCGTCAATCAAACTGGACAGCCGATTGTCCCCAACCTGTTCTTATAGGGACGAATAATATTCTTAAGTTAAGTTTACACGTAGGTATCTCTTTAAAATCCAACTTATTTAAAGGAAGAGCAGTCTGCAGTGATATTAACGTAAAACCTACCTTTAAAACTCAAATCCATCGCCTAGATATGGTTTGGTGTAAGCACGCCGAAAAAATATGTATAAGAATTCTAGAAAAAGAAAAAAGTTTAATATGAAAAGTATTTTTTCATGTAAAACTTTTTAGTAGCAAAATTATGATCCCTTCCCTGAAGCCACATATAATCCACCCACTTTCTTAACAACTAGAACGAAGGTTAGGTAATAGGAAAGATTCAAATGATGATACAAACTTGAGAGTTGAGACAATTCAAATATAAAGAACTGCTGCTGATAAAGCTGTTCATGCTGGCTTTGCTCTGGTTAACCTAAAAAAATCCTTATATCACTGAACACACTGAAAAAATTCTAATTCTATTCAGTATTTAAAAAAAGTTACTTAACTACAAACTCATACATTATTACGAAGATAAAGCTCCATTGTAGATAGAGCTTTACCAACTAAAACGCGTGTTTTTCATCGATATTCATCGCGATAAGTTAGTGTTGGCTACAAAATGTCGATATTTGCGAGTCAAATATATCGATAGCCATGCTTGTGCGGGGATGCTGCGAGCGTGTTCTGAAAACATACAGATCATAGTTAGTTTTATTTATCGACGCTTTTTGTATTTTTACTGAAATTTATTTAGAATTTTAATTTTAATAAACTGGAAAATTTTGAATTCTTGTTTTAATTTCATTTCTTTTCCATAACACAAGCGAAAGCTTAGTATGGGATCAGATCGTGCCGTATACGTGCCGTATTGTCCTGAAATTGTCCTGAATAAATAAACTAAATTTATAAGTAAGTACTTAGCTCTTCTACAAAAATTAAATAATTTATTTTTCAAGTACCTACTTAAATCAAACATTTAATTTTAAATTAAAATTCAAGAACATAACTGAAGGAAACAGAAAGCGAACTTTCCACTAACGAAGTTCCAATACGAGATGAAACCATTATTTAAATATGAACATCATCAAACAAGATTTTCAAATATTCCCACTCAAATGTACCTATATTCTATTTAAAAACTATAGGTAAAGCAACAAAGGTCTGTTTGTTGCGAAACTTATTCATAAAATACTTGTTTTCGTCAAGAAACGGCATACAAACATATTATATATTCAACTTACAACCCCAATTTTTCATGCGTTTTCATAGCAAAGCATTCCCGCTCAAACTAAGTTCCCGTATATCACAATATCATTATGAAAACCCGCGTGTTTCTCGTTTCGTTAACGATATGAGAATTTGTACGTCGCGTTGTTTTGATTGACGACTCAGATGCATTATAACAATAACAATCAATACATTTCATTGTTTATTGTTGAAAAACCGAACCGTATTTGGTATGATATTAGCATTATATTAAAACGCGATGGTCTGTGAATATGTTTGTTCCTCTTTCACGCAAATGAGCTGATCGGATTTGTATGAAATTTTCTAGAGTGATATAATTTTAGCCGGGTAGTTACTACGCGAGTGAAGCTGTAGACTTCAGCTAGTATAATATGTTGACATCTAAGGTTGACATAATATAAAATATTATGTTGAGCGGTGTAATTGAAGTTGATATTTTTGTATAAGTATGTAAATATACTAAGTAGGTATAAAAAAAAATATAAATTGTGTTTGTAAAATTTTATAAGTATTATTTACATTTACAATCCAGCAAAAACTTATAAACTAATTTTGTTGTATGTATATTGTTAAAATTGAAGACGACTGTCCGTCTGTCCGTCTGTCCTTACAAGACTTCTTTCGTGTAGGTATTGTGTATATGATTGACTATTGTAAAACTATTAAAAGTAGATACAATCTAAGTACATACTGAGCATTCCACCTAAAACCGAACTACCAACCTAATTTCAAGTGATTAATATCCCACTTACCCAGGATGTTCATTTATTGAGCAATTCCACATTTTAATGACTAAATCGTGTAACATTGAATCAGAATACTCTAAATCCAATTTCCCACCCTATTAGAGTTACCCTAAGCAATTACCCTTAAATGGTGTGATTGTATCTGCCCACATAATCGAAATAATGGGTACCACTATACAATCTTTATTCTTTAACTGCTGTAATTCGATTAGGTTGGTATACCGAATAAAAGCCCTCTGTGGTTGGTTGTTCGTAAATGTTACCCTCTGGTAATAAATTCTGGTTGGAATTTAAAGTTTTCGTTATTCTTCTAGATAAGGTCATATTTATGTATGAAAACAATATAATATCCTGAAATCATTATAGGTAGGTACCTACTGAAAATTTATGGTCATGAAATAAATCCTGAAACTTAGTCCTTAGTTTTTTTCAAAAACGTACCTATCACGTATGGTCTAGTCTAGGTAAGCTTTATATGCCGGCAGATAGTCTCTTATTAATGTAAGAAATAAGAATATTATTTTTACAACAATTGTCTTTTCACATTTTTCTTAAAAAGAAACGTTTTTGCATAGTCGCTTAACTATAATATAACTAGATAGTACCTACATATACTACCTATGTCTTAATTCCACTTTAGGTTCTAAGTTCTAACTGCTATCAAAAAGTAATCCAGTATTTCTAACCAAACACATTCAAATAAAAAATAAAATAAAATAATATTTATTTGCCAAAAACATGGTACAGAGAGGTGTGAAGAGATAGGTATAGGTACCTAATTGTTCATCATGTTTCGCTTTGTATAAAGCATGCAAATGTATTATGCGTAAAACAGATATTGAATCTAAATTCCAATACAATAAATTGAAATATCATTCTATTTTCTATAGGTATATTAAACAACAATTTCTGATATCATGTATAAAAAACCGGCCAAGTGCGAGTCGGGCTCGCGCACAAAGGGTTCCGTAGCAGCAAATATAATAAATTACAGTTAAATCAACCTATCTCAAAAACTATAAGAGATACTTTGATCAAACCAAAAATCGTTGAAAGAGTTAATTAGCATGCATCACCTCTATTTTTTTTAGAATTTTATACCCCGTAGTTATAAAAATAGAGGGGGGGGGACATACTTTTTACGACTTTGAGAGCTGATATCTCAAAAACCGTTCACTTTAAGAAAAATGTTTTTTAGAAAACTTTATATCATTTTAAAAGACCTTTCCATTGATACCCCACACGGGTATGTACATCGAAAAAAAAAATTTCATCCCTCAGTTACATGTATGGGGGGCCCCACCCCCAATTCTTTTTTTTACTATTTAGTGTCATATTTTTGTAGCGGTTCATACAACACATATTCCCATCAAATTTCATCACTGTAGTACTTATAGTTTCCGAGTAAATCGGCTGTGACAGACGGACAGACGGACAGACGGACAGACGGACATGACGAAACTATAAGGGTTCCGTTTTTGCCATTTTGGCTACGGAACCCTAAAAATGATAATCCATAAAAACTATAATATTATTACAAGGATTACCTTTAATTGTTACAGTAATCTCATCTAATTGCAAGCTCCTAATAAAAGCATAAAACTGAGTGGTCGCATTTATCATTAAATCACTGCAAATTACTAGATAATCATTGTTCAATGCAAAATCAACTCTATGTAAAGCAATTTAGGTTCAAAACGTACATCGAGCAACGTTGTAAAGAAAATAATGTTACACTTCACTTTTATAGAAAAACGAACTTTAATAAAATGTAGCAAAGCTCAGTTTCGTTTGAACACATCTTAATACTTTTATAGACTAATTTTCCGACATCAAGTTAGGGATAGGCTGTCTTGCTTTCACTCCTGTTATGAGACTATTACCGTCTCTGTCTCGCATCCTGCTATTGATTTTCTCTCGGATGAGCTTAAGAGGAAGGAATTTGCATATGGTTAGGAAAATTTTATTTTTAGACTTGTCAAATCTGTACAAAATAGGGATTTACTCACTTGTTATATAGAAATCGTCTATTGTTTATTGTATATTTTTTACACAGCTGTCACTTTCACTTTTTTATACAAACCTACATACGACTTTTTAATGAATGATATAAATATAATATATCTAATATTTATCAACTAATTAAACAGATACATTTTATTCAATAAATTAAACAAATAGGTTACATCTAGGGAATCCAATCCCGCAAACGCGGGATCCCGCTAATGCGGGATCCCGCACCTTTTTTGCGGGATCAAAAATGCGGGATTACTCATGCGGGATCCCGCACGTTCGCGGGATTGAAAAAAAGTAAGAAAAATAGTCTCAGACGATGATCGGAACTATTATCGGACGGAACGGAACGTAATCAATGTCAGTTCCAGTACTCTATGACTGGGGATTCCCCTACGGCGCACGGGGATTTATACCTTTGCGCGCGGTCAAGTGTCAAAGAATTTGCGTCTGGGGGAAGTATTTGGAAGCTGTTTATACTTATGTAAAGTCAATTCCGCCTACAAGTGTGGAAGACGAGCGTGCTTTTTCCGCCGCTGGCTATTTATGCAACAAGATAAGATCAAATCTAAAAGATGAAACGTTAGATACTTTATCATTTCTTTCTTTCAATCAGCTTATTTTTTTTAAAGTATTTTCAAAAAAAAACTGATGTTAAATGCCTCTAAAACCAATGAATAATATGTTCTATTTCAAATAAAAATCTTAATATGAAACGTGAAATATTGTGAATATTGTATTGTCTTAAACATCATTATATTTAATTTATAATATAAGTGATAACTTCGATTCATGTTGATAAGAATAATTAAAAATATTTGCGTGTATTTTCTTTCTTTAAATTACATGAAACAAAAATAATAATAATTAAAATCAATCCCGCAAATCCCGCGGGATCCGCGGGATTGATGATCTTAATCCCGCAGGCTTGCGGGATCGCGATTTTGATGCGGGATTGGATTCTCTAGTTACATCAGCAAAGGTCTAACGAAACATAGGTACTTAGTGTACATGAAAATATAGAGCTATAACATATTTTCCTGTACCTATCTATCTTTTAATATATTAAAATGCATAGGGTTGTTTTCACGTACCTATCTACAGACTAGGTACATAATGTCGTTGATTCGTATCACAATGCAGATTTGTCGAATATATGTTTCTTCGTGATTTCATAGGAACGCGGGTGGAAAATCGTAGAAAGAGAACGATAAAATAATAGAGATATACATATTATACAGGGTGTCCAGTGGCAGATTTCAATGTTTGAGGGCTTGTAAAAAAAGAAGTATTATTTCTAAACAAAATATTTTTATTAAAGTCAAAAGAAGACAAGTGCGGATTTTATCTCCTGAAAATTACATTTTCCAAATGCCGCCCTTCTACTCTCACACACTCCTCAATCTATTCCACATGTTGAGAAAAACTTGTTTGCAAAGGGAACTGGGAATTCTGTTTATTTCAGCCCGGATATTTTCCTTCAGTTGTCTTATGGTTGTTGGATTTGATTGGTAAACCACAGTTTTTAGATAGCCCTACAAGAAAAAGTCATATGGACTTAGGTCTGGTGACCTGGGTGGCCACGGGATGGTGCCGTTTCGGGATATGTGCTTTTCAGGAAATAACTGCCGCACTGAATTCATTGACACATTAGCAGTATGAGCCGTAGCAAATCTTGAATAATCTGAATTTAGTATGGATGGAGCTTAACCTTTTTTCACATAATGACCTGAAAAACGATTTAGGAATTCCCAATATCGACGAACGTGTGCGAAGTGATAAACGAGGATTTTCAATTACAGAATTCATAACAAGTTTAATGTTTTCTATCGTGGATACTGATGGTGCTGGTCCCGGCCTAGGGTTATTAATGACTGAACCTGTAGCCCTAAACCTTGCTAGCCACGACTGTATCAAATTTATCGAAGGTCCATCTCTTAAACGATGAATTTGATAATGGTAATTAAACCGACGGCGTGTTTTTGCCAGCGAAATCACCCGAAAAGTATGCCTCAATAGCATAAGCGCGATGCTCTCCGCTCCACTGCTCCATGGCGACTAAAAAATCCGCAGAACTCACGCGCTGAATGACACCCCCCGCGTCCCCCTCGCACGTCGCGTTTTAAAACTAGAAGCGTTCAAACATTGAAATCTGCTGCTGGACACCCTGTATTAGTTGTGCAGCGCGGTTTCACCCGCATTGCTCCGCTTTTGTTGGTCTTAGCTTGATGATATATAACCTATAGCCTTCCTCGATAAATGGGCTATCTAACACCGAAAGAATTTTTCAAATCGGACAAGTAGTTCCTGAGATTAACGCGTTCAAACAAACAAACTCTTCAGCTTTATAATATTAGTATAGACTAGGGCATGCAGAACCGAGTCCGGTTCCAAGTTTCTGAAACCCGGTTCCAAATCGAGCTCAGAACCGGGTAGAACCGGGTTACCCGGTTCTTTTATAATACCTCGGAAAAAAATACGAAATTAAACAAAAGTAACTGTAAAAGTACCTGATGGGCCTTTTATTTTACGCGGCTTATGTCTTATTTTATTAAATTAATAAAGAAACAAAATTTCAATACTTCTCTTTATTTATCAGTCTTATAAAAGTACCTTGTTATCATAATATCACATATAAACTTAAACCTTATTCATTAACTGCAAACTGTAAAGCAAAAAACCGGCCAAGTGCGATTCGGACTCGCGCTCCGAGGGCTCCGAACAAACCTATTTTTTTATAATGTTGTAACTTTAAAATTTATGTTTCTAGCAATTTTTCCTTTATCTGTGTTATAAGACGTTACTTTTACCAAATTTAAAGGCTCTGTGTTCATGTGAAGTACTGTACCTGTAGGTTTTGAGTCCCATGCGAATGTCGAAATTTGTGAAAATTTTCAGCATTTACGGCTGTATCTTTTGATGCGTTGGCTTGTGAGTTTGACTTTTTCACAGCATCAAGGGACCGAAGACGTATTCGATATAAATTTCAGCTTGATACCAAAAACAAAAACATGACTGGATCATTATATGAAACAGTAAAATCAACAGCTTTTTAAATTCACGACAAATCTAATACAAATATTTCAGTAGCCTAATTTGTCATTTTCGAAGCCTAATTTTTTTTTGGTAATACACCCGTAGGAAACTTATAGCATCTAAGGTTAGACAACCAATCAGAGCCACGTTTGAGGCGTGGCACGAAAATTCGCGATGCACGTGAGTCTGACGTTGCCAGATAGAATAAATTTGTTAAAATAATGCAGCAAAATATAAATAATACTTTATATTTTAATATTTTGGTCGGAACCGGGAGAACCGGGTTTCATACTATTCAGACCCGGTTCTCAAGATCATCAAAAAACCCGGGTTTACCCGGGTTTTTCGGAACCGGGTAAACCCGGGTGCATGCCCTAGTATAGACTATAGATTAATAGAGGTTTGTACCTAGTCCTACATACCTACTCTTCTCTTTAACTATCAGATTCAGATGTAAAAGTTTCATACGATTTCGTAGCCGAAATCCTAACCCGAATTTATCATACCTACTTATAGATTATTATGTTTGAACAACTTCTACTTTTTTTTTAAAAAAGAATGTGACCAGTAGGTACACGGGGTACCTATATAAACTGTTTATGTAGAATATACTATCCAAATTAAAATATTAAAAAATAATCTCTATGCTTATAAAAAAATATTTCAAAAGTGCCACCCTTAACACAATTACATAATAATACAATTAAACTATAATTGCGTATAACTGAACCCTTAACCACACCCTATAGATCACACGCACACTTAGATCGCGATCTTTTCATTGGTTGAACACCCTTCGTGTACAAGCTGGTGTAGTGTGAGTGTCGCAATATGGAAGGAATACTTTTTATTAATTTATTCGCGTTTTGTTGACATTATCTATAAAAAAAAATATAGAATGAGTGGACTAATTCGCCTTTTTATTATTTAAATCCGGGGATAATAAAATGAGGGCAATTTCAGGAATGTGAATAATGTCATGTCAATAAATAAACTAAAAAAAAGCCTGAGTTCCTGAATTCTTTATAAGTGCATAGAAATGTTTTTATAAAAAGGTTTTGGGGTAGATTTATCAAATAAAAGGCGTTCAAAAACCATACTTTTTATTCATAAGTAATTTAATTGCATACAAAAAAACAACAATAACGCTATCAAACAAAACACTTGAATAATTTGACAGATAACAAACGTCATAACCTCAAAACATTGCCGCCATAACGTCTGTCAAAAATGAACATAAAAACTGATTCGTTCCTACTGCTCCCAGTGGTCCGCTCCATTTAATTTTAACGTCAACAGGCAACCCGACACTACGATATATACGTTACATGTAACAACATGTAACAGAACACTTCCAATCACGCTTTATTGAGCGAAAACCAATTCTGCCGCGTATAAATCCTAAAACGACGAAACTTTATTTTGCCGCGAATCTATTTGTGGCGGTAAAATTGTATTGGTTTTAAAGATTATGTCATTGTATTTATTATCACTTGGTGTAGAAGTTCAAGTGTGATCTTTTCATGTGGAAAAACCTGATAAAGCTATAGGTAATTAATTCAACAAAATCATAAGTAGGTACCTACAATAATTAGTAATTATGATGTTACTAGCTTTATTCTAAAATATTATATTTATTACGTAGCCCTTTTCTATTGAGATAGGTAACTTACGTAGGTACCTACTCGTATTATTTATTTTATTATATACAGTGAAACCTGGTTAAGTGAGACATCAAGGGACCTGCAATGCCGTTTCACTTATAGAGGTATTCCACTTACCCAGTGTCTCAGATATACAGGTATAAATAAATATCTGTCTCATTTACAGAGGGGTGATAACGATTGTAGCTTTCGTTTTGACATTTTTCAAATAAACATCTGTATGATAGTAAAGCGAAACTAAAACTGAAGGTAATTGAAGCTCAAAATTTGTACTTACGTACTTGGAATTACGTGTGGAATTTGTGGGTTGAATAAGAATGAGTAAATAAACAATGTTATCTCAGTTACAGAGGTTTATGCATATAAAATTTACTCGCTGTCTCAGTTATAGAGGTAACTATGATGATAAATCGAAAGAACAAATCCCAGATATAGAGGTTTTCCTCGTCCCACTAACAGAGGTAATTCAGTGCCAAAGTGTTGGGACCTCAGCATGAGTTCCAGTTATGGAGGTTTCTCACTTATCCAGGTCCCACTTAACCAAGTTTCACTGTACTTATACATACACCTATGAGATAAATGATAATACAGATTACGTTTAAACATATCCGTAAATGTTTTTCACAATATTTTAGCAAGGGTTCAATGTAAATAAAATAAAAAATGTAATTTCGCAACGCAATGGCAACCCCAAAAGGATAATCTCCATAGAGCCATAGAGAGAATAACTTTGCCGCCAATTCTATTCAATATGTCCGCAGGCTATAAAAGAAAATGCACTTGAAAAAGGAAACAAATAAAAAAGCTCTTTCAATAAAATTTGGCGTTGGTTTAAGGATATTTTGTTTACTGAAATAATGTTGCTTTAAAATTATGGGGTAAAGATGTTATTTCTATAACATTTACATAAACATAAGATAGATAGATAATATAAGATATTTTTATCGTCTTATATTGCACAGACAATATTTTCTAAGAAGTGAACTAGTTAAGTATTTAAAATACCTGAATAGGAAAACAAACTTAAATAGCAAAAAAGTACCTACCTAAGTTTAGGTATTATTTCGAAATCAGTGAATACATTTCAATATGTGTTTTCACTTATCAGTCTCTATTTATACACCCAATATTTTCAATATAACTAGTTATATCTGTGACAAATAAAAGCACTTTATTTATATTTATTTATCGAACAAAATACATTTACAGTAACAGTATAAAACCCGAAAGCGATCCAATATACAGGGGTTCTATTTGTTCAGCCGTTCAAATAAAATAAAAGAGAAAAACGAAGCAAAATTCAATCACAATCTATCGGCTGCGAAATCGTTTACATTTATACAAACTTACACTAGGTATTTTATTTATTTATTTTTTTATTTTTACACTTTATTGTACAATACCAGTAATAAAAAACATATATAATTTAACATAGAGAACATGAATATGGTAAGTGCACAATTGGCGGCCTTATTGCTTAAAGCAATCTCTTCCAGGCAACCATAAAAACAAAGGACATGTACGATGCTGGTTAAACGCGAAGGCGCAATCAAAAAGAAAAAAAAAGAATAAATAAAATCAAGGATAAGAAAACAAAATCAAAAACTATCGAAAATATTATATAAATAACAATGTATACAAAACTCAATAATATCAATATTACATACATACTACATCAATACTTAAAAAATAATAATAAAAATAATAATAAATACAATTATATATATATAAGATACATAAATATGCCAATACATAAAATATAACATACTATACATAATATTAAACATTGTATATACAATACAAATACAAAATCATATAAATACATACATATACATAAGATAAAAAAGGTAACTAAATAGTGGAAAAAAAGTGCTCTTTGACAAGTGCTTTGAACATATGCGGTGATTTGGCGCGTCTGATAGTCTCAGGGAGAGAGTTCCACAGTCGAATTGCTAGGACGGTATAGGATGAGTTAAAAAAATTGGAATGGTGAATAGGGGTGGATAGGAGAAGGAGATCAGAAGAACGGAGGGAAAGGGAACTATTGGAATGTAAATATTGGAACTGATTCTTAAGGTAGATAGGAGTTTTCGGGTCAAACAGGATAGAGTACAGGAGTTGAAGGATGTGAGTATTCCGGCGAAGACGA
Organism: Colias eurytheme; assembly: GCF_061535395.1. Lineage (NCBI taxonomy): Eukaryota > Metazoa > Arthropoda > Insecta > Lepidoptera > Pieridae > Colias > Colias eurytheme. The sequence goes on from NC_143002.1 coordinate 7,401,773, forward strand.
ATAGGGAGCCAGTGAAGTCTTTTGCGAAAATCAGAAACATGATCGAACTTGCGTAAGCCGAAGATGAATCTGATGCAAAAGTTTTGCAGCCTTTCGAGAGCGTCCAGTTGATATTCGTGAAGATCGGGATAACAGGAGTCGGCATAATCCAGGAAAGGGAGTAAAAGGGATTGTGACAACGCAATTTTGGTAGAAGTCGGAAGGAAGTTGCGCAACCGACGAAGAGAAGAAGCAGAGGCATATACTTTTTTCTGCACTTCCTTAATTTGATCACACCAGGATAGGTTTTCGTCCAAGTGCAAACCAAGACTTTTCACCTTTTTACTGAAGGGAATCATCGTGCCGTCTACCGTAACACTAGGTAGATCTTCCCAGTTAATACGACTTGTGAGCTGCCTACTTCCCAAAACAATAACCTTGGTTTTTTCAGGATTGATTTTTAAACCATGGTCTTTACTCCATTTAACGATGGCAGCTAGCTCAGTATTTAAGCGAAAAATCTCGTTCGGTAGTTCAGATAAAGAGGCGTGCGAATATAATTGGAAATCGTCTGCATACATATGATAGGGAGAATTAATATTACTGGAAATAGAGTTAATAAAAATTGAAAATAAGAGAGGAGACAACACGCCACCTTGCGGAACGCCAGCATTTACGTTACACCAAGAAGAAGACAAGTCTTCAACCATGACACGCTGCCGACGTCCAAACAAGTAACTATGAAACCAGTCAATAACCGTTGGAGATATGTTGAGAGAGCGTAGCATTGCTAACAAAACATCATGATCGACGGTGTTAAATGCGTTGCTAAAGTCAAGTAGAGAAAGTAATGTTAGCTGCTTGTTGTCAAACCCCCGGCGAATGTCGTCTGTGATTTTGATAAGAGCAGTAGTTGTGCTGTGACCTGGTCGGAAGCCAGATTGAAAAGGATTGAGGAGATCGTGAGTATTGAGGAAGCGACTTAGTTGCTCTTGTACTAAGCGTTCTAAAACTTTAGACAGGAAGGGTAGAATAGCAATAGGACGGAAGTCTGAAAGGGCAGATGGTTTAGGATTCTTAGGAAGAGGAAAAATGTGAGCATTTTTCCAATTATCAGGAAATTGGCCAGAGGAGATGGAAAAATTTAAAATATGAGTTATAATCGGGATAATGATAGGAAGGATGGGAATGATCATGTTCCGACCAATACAGTCACTTCCAACCACCTTAGAGGTGATTGACATTATACTCTTCTCAACACCACAATCGGTAAACTGACGCAAAACAAACGGAGGAATATCAGGAGAAGGTAAGGAGTTAAGGTAATTTAATGTACGGGATTTAGAGTTAGCGTCAAAGTCCAAAAAAGGACTAGAGAAATGAGAATTTAGATCATCAATATTAACTGATGATGGAAAAGATTTTTGCGTTTTCTTGCCAATACCAAGAGTTTTTAGGAATTTCCACACTTTAGAGGGGTCGCCGTTTTCGACAGATTGGGATATGTGACGTCGTTGTGCATCCCTACATAATGTGTTGCAGCGATTTCGAATTTTCTGAAATTTTTCACGATTAGTATCCGAGTCTGTGGAGTTTAATTTTGCCTTAGCACGAGCCTTTTTTTTTAACAACGATTTAAGTTCAGCCGTCATCCAAGGAGCAGGAAGCTGCTTCAACTTGACTGGACGTATTGGAGCATGAATATCAAATAAGTTCAGTAGTAAAGAGTTGAAGAGAGCCACCTTATCGTTAATGGAATTTTCAGCGTAAACAACCGACCAATCAATCTTGAGAGCATCTTCACGCAGTCGATCATGATCGATTTTACCAAAATTGCGTTGCATGACAATTTTAGGTTTAGTTTTGGGTGGTTTCACTGAATAAGAGAGGAAAATGAGGTCATGATAGGAGAACAAGGAACCAGGGCATTGACCATGCTTAGCAACATGCTCAGGAGAGGAAACTATGATGAGATCAAGGAGAGAAGGTGAACAGTTAGGAAGGGAGTGGGTAGCTTGAAGAGGAAGGATGTTAAGGTTATATGAATCAACAACGGATATCAACTTTCTACTTCGATGGTCATTTTTGAGAAGGCAAGTGTTGAAGTCACCCATAAAAATTACATGTTTATAGAGAGGAGAAAAAGAGTCAAGAGTACAGTCAAAAGAAGAAAAGAAATCAACACGAAGGTTAGGCGAATAAAAAACTCCTAAAAGAATTTTGGCGTTAGATAAGGTGACTTCAACAAGAAGATGCTCGGCCGCATCAGAAGGCGGGGGTTGGGGAGAACAACTAACAATAGAAAAAGGAATATGATTTCGTAAATAAATTGCTACCCCTCCACCCGGCCTTCCAACGCGGTCGTTACGTATTAACTCAAAACCTGGGAGATTGTAAGCTACAGAAGGTAAACAAGGCTTTAACCAGGTTTCGGAGATTAATATAGCATGGAGTGAATTAACATCAAACGATGCAAGAAATTCAGGATAGTGTGCCGGAATACTCTGAGCATTAATGTGAACGACATTAAAGTTTTTTTGTTCATTACAGAAAAGGGAAGGAATATCCAAGGAAGAAGGAGAAGAGATGCTATGGAAACTGTCATCACCTGAGGACCTATCAGAACACACAGAGATAAAAGAATCACTATCGGCTGCACTAATATTCAGAGACATATTAATATACAATATATATTAAATATAATAAAATAAATATTTACTAATTTAAAATATAATATTATATATATGTATATATAATAAATAAATACAAAAAATAAAATAAAATGTATATATATATTTTTAAGTATAGAAAAAAAAAATGAAAATATCTTGTATAAAAAGTTAAAAATCGTACATATCCTTTACCACCAGATATTAACAGAGGATCAAACAAACACATATAATGATTTTATAATAATTACAACTATATATGGTAAAAGTGCAAGAATCTATGACAACAAGTAAAACTTCATCAAACGTCAAACAGTATTGAGAATTGACAGTAAATAAATGACAACTGACAGTAGACAGACTGACATTTAAATCAAAATAATAATAAAGCAAGCGGGTAAACACTAAAATAATTGTTTGATATTTCATTGAAGTCCTTATTCAAAGTAAAAAAAAAAAAACAAGAGTACACAAGGAGGTTTAAAACTAAATGTAAAATAGACCAGGAAACATTAGTTGAACAACAAGAGCGATAGATATTGAGCACAACATTAACATGATTTAGAGTTTTGAAGAAAAAGTATAGAAAACTATTGAAATTAAATAATTACAAGAATGAATATATGGAAATATGATCACTTAACTCTGCCAAATCGTTTTGGCCTCACATTCTCTAACTGTTTGCCGTCCTTGGGTAAAGTTGGTGCAGCAGCAGCAGCGCTGGGGGAGGATTTAGAGATGTTTTCAAGATCAGACATCAAAGTGACCTTGTGTTTGGAACCATCGTCAGCTTTCACAATAATGCATCCATCTTTGGTCCAACAATTTGTTATTCCAAAACGCAATCTAGCAGCCACAAAAATGTTGTGCCTTTCTTTGATAAGAAATTCTGAAATAGTGTAACCACTTCCTTTTAGCTCCGTCTTTGAAAACCAAATACTGTTTCTCATTGTCAAGTCTTTAAATTTGACAACTATGGGTCTGGGCTTATCCTTCCTTGAAAACCCCAAGCGATGGCAGCGTGAAATGGCATCCTCTTTAAATCCAGGAACCTTCAAATGTTGATTCACAATACTAGTCACCAAGTTCAAAGGAATTTCTTTGGAAGCCTCCGGAATGCCATGTATCAGTAATATTTTCCTGCGACTCCTCATCTCCAAATTATTGTACTGGTTAGAGAGTAATGTGATTTGATCATGTAAGGCTTTAAGGGAAGATAGTACGAATGACTGAAAGGTATTAAATTCAGCAGCCAATTTAGAAGTTGGACTACTTGAAGCAGGTTGCGAGTTAACATTATGAAGAGTTTGCAGATCATGCTGAAACTCAGCCATTCGTTTATTGAAAGAAGCTGTCATCTCCATCATGGTTTGTTGGACAGATTCCATAGTGCAGTAGTATAGTTGAAACAGTGAAAATGTGAAAGAAGAACCAGTGATATTATATAGTGTTCTAAAGTTGGAATTATTATACTGGTAGGTAAAGGCACTGTATTAACACACAAATATGTACAAAAACATTGAAAATAATCAGAAATACTATATAAAATTAATAGAGTTCTTTAGAAAAACGTTACGCCTTTTTGTGCGCCTACCCGCGAAAACGTAGGTATATGCTTCGTTGTATTTTTTAAACCCTTTGTTGAAAATTGAAATCTTTTACAATGTGACAATATGTTTGTCAAAATTGTAAGTTTATTACTATAATGAACAACAAACCAAAGCCTACCTACGCGATTTTATACTATCGCAATGAACATATCTACAGAAAATAATCCCAGACGATGCAGCTTATGAATTCTATTTAAATCAGAGCATCAAATTAACGATAACGTACATATGGAATACATTACCAAACAAAAAAAAGATAAATATCCAAAAAAATCAATATCTAAAAAGCCGCCAAATCTGACATCTGTCAAAGTTCGCGCGCGATTGGGTGGTCGTTCAGAAATCCACTTAATCCACCCTGTTTAGATAACTAATGAGTTTAAAATCTTAGAAACGTGTGTATTTTAAATTATGTCATCCAATAATCTTTAAACGCGTTTTAAAAGCAAAAAGTGGAGATTAGAAAGGATTTAAGAACTTGTAATGTGATACTTAAATGTCTTATGTTGTCCGATGCGTCATGCTTACCTTAAATGGTGGACATTAATTTGTTAGAATTATGATAGCTCATTCTTGCTTGATTTATACGGATAATTTCATAAAACATTTTTAAAGTTAAATTATCGTCACATTTCGAGAAGTTAATATGGACATTAAAAGTCCCTTGTTTGAAAATGTCGTTTTATGGAAATATAAGTATTTATAACGTTGTTTATTTAACACCACGACAGGATGATAACGATGCATACTAATTGTTTAAACGACAGACTGAAACCAAAATGGTTCTGATTAATTAGATCTCGGGAAATTCTAAAAAAAGCGTCAACGATTGTCACGCTGCGCGGGAACATTTTTTGTTGGACTATTTTAAAACTTCGTTCGGAAACGTTTGTTAATTGTTTCCTATTAAGTTATTTTGACAACAGATGCAATACAAGTTATCTGTTTGGTTCCAGATGATGCTTAAAAAATGAACCTCGATTGTGCCACATTATCTTTATTTCTGCGTAGGTAATTTGCTGGATGTGTTTAGGTATTACTTTTTTTTGTTGTTTAATTATTCATTTTGACTTTACTATTAGATAATAGGTAAGTACTTATAACTTATTCTAAATTTTGGAATTAAGGTACATTTCTTATACCTTACAAACACTAATTTATGAAAAACTAAAGTAGGTAATTCCATAAAGCTACCTGTAACAAAATTATACATTATGATTTGTAACAACCACTAAAACACCTACTTACGTATTTGAATAATTTGTTCAGAGCACTTAACGTAAGAGGTTTACAGTTTTAGCAGTACATCAAATCATTGCTCAAATAAACTGAAAATTACTTACAGATGGCAAATCGACATAAATATGATTATAAAAAACTCATAAACACGTAACGTGGCCTAAATTTAAGTGCATTAGTTTATTATTCACGTTTGTACAGTTGTGTGAAAAAAACATTAATGAAAAATTACGGAGAGCTAAGCTAACATCAGTTGAACATTTTGCTAAGCGCATTAGGGCCATTAGGAGTGATGATAGTGATATGATAATGAAATCATAGGTACACAATACACATAGCTGTAAATACGCAAATTAGTAGGTACGGTATGTCTGTCTGTATTTGAATTAACGAGGCTTCAATTAAAATCGTCTATCTAAATATCAAATAGGAATAAAAAAATGACAAATGACAAATAATTGTCATAATATCCTGTCCTACAAATCTATATACCTATACAAATCTAGCATACGAAATACTCAGGAATTATGGGTATTGAATTCTTCTGCAGTGACTTTTAAGTACAACTGCTTTAAGAAGAAAAAACATTACAAATAACACCATAATAATATCACATATTATGGTAGAGAATAGACGTAGAGTCATATCAAAAGCTTATAGCAAAATTAAACTTAATTTCAAACTTCTGTTGACGATGTTACTTCTGTCAACACAATCAGTAAGTGCGCGAACAACGTTCAAAAACGTTTTAGCGAAACATTCAGTAATAGTTTGGGATGTATCGACGCGTTCGGAAATTATTAATAGCTGTCATATTGTACGCTGATGGCGCGAAGATGTTGTGTTGACAGCTTAACATCCCGCCATTTTGTAGTACATTTAGTAAATGTAGATAAATATTTATGGGATGCCGAGTGACGTATATTTTCTTTATTACTGTGTATCTTCTTGGAATTTTGTTAATAATTCATGATTTATGTTCAATCAATAATTGTGTTATGATCGATTCTAGATGTTTGTATTCGATTTTGTGGGTTTACGCTGCGTAGGAGCCCAAACATAACCGAAGGAAAATGAAACTAGACTGCACAAGAGCATAGTTTAAAATCTACTTGCAAACGAGTTTCCGATGCAAACACTAAATTCAAAAAAAAAATTGATTAATTTATCAACTACTTACCTATACATATATAATATATGCCTATAATATGAAATGCTATGCATCCTTATTATCCTCACTTCCAGCTTCCTTAGATACTATTATTAAATATAAATTAAGTAGGTATGTTTGTTTGTAAGTAGGTATGTCGTTCTTTCACGTCACGTAGGAACACATTTATATACTAATATTATAAAGAGGAAAAGTTTGTAAGTATGTATGTAAGTATGTATGTATGTATGTATGGTTTTCACGCATAAACTACTGGACCGATTTCAAAAATTCTTTCACCATTAGAAAGCTGCATCTTTACTGAGCAACATAGGCTATATTGCATTTTCAAAAAAATTAGAGATCCTTACCAAAAATGCAATAATGTAACCCAAGGTGTAAAAAAATCCTCAATAAAACTTCTGTCATCGCGTGCGCTGCGGAATCTATTGAAGATAGAACAAAAAAATGTTCTACGGTATTATAGAATGAATCAATATCTACAAGAAAGTCCGCGATACCATATGTCCATCTTCAGTAGTTAAGTTACTACAACAACTTTTTTACGTTTTCAAAGTAAATAGAAGTGCCGACAGTAATCAAACCATGTTATCCATACACATACAGGGTGTCCCAAAAAGTAGTGATGAACGGAAGCTGGGAGGTAGAGGACCTAGAGAGCTATCCGAATCACCCCCATGTATGTTATGCGATTTTTCGTATTTTCGGAGTTATGACATTTTTTTCAATTTTTCATCTATCGCTGAGTACGATGAGATTTTTATTTATGGTGACGTGACTTATTGCGCTAGATGCTTGATTTTTTTTTGTGTGGTAAGCTGAAAGATAGGCCAATTCAGTATGGTAACATTTACTATCGTTAGATCTTCGAATGGAATAAAAAAAGAATTAAATGCCAAGAAAGATAAAATTACCCAGTATGTTCACAACTTCAAGGGCCCATAAAAAAATAAAATCACATAAAAAAAGTTTTCCATTTGGCTTTTAAAAACTCGCTCTATCTATCAGGTAGCTACCCTAAAAATTTCATTTTATTATTCAGAAGGCTTCAATCGAAAAATTGAAATCTAAATGTGGTAAGTGCAAAAATTTTATTAACATGATGATCATTAAAACCAAATTAAAACCCATAAATAGGTGTTTAATTACCAGAAATTTTTAAAATAACCCCGCTGTTGCTCAATGCAAGTGCGACATCACCGTAAAAAGTTGTCTTTTAAATGTCTGAATGCCCTTTTATCATTTTTAATGGTTTCTTCTGCTACTATAAATTTCCGGGTTATTTCGTCCAAATTGTAGCATTCTCTCAAGTAGCCGAGGTCTTTTTAGTATCCCCATTGAAACAAATCAATGGGGTTTAGGTCGAGGGACCGTGCAGGCCAGGCTTTAAGGCAGGCGTCACCAGCGCATGCGCAGGCTGCAACGACCAATCCATCTTTCAGGGTATCTTTGCCCTTTAGCCTGGCCTCGACGGTCCCCGGACATAAACCCTATTGATTTTTTTCCGTGGGGATACTACAAAGACGAGAGACTGCCACAATTTGAACGAAATAACCTGGAAATTCATAGTAGCAGAAGAAACCATTAAAAATGATAAAAGGGCATTTAAAAGACAACTTTTTACGGTGATGTCGCACTTGCACTCAGCAATAGCGGGGTCATTTTAAAAATTTCTGGTAATTAAACACCTTGTTATTGGTTTTAATTTGTTTTTATTAATCATCATGTTAATTCAATTTTTGCACTTACCTCATTTAGATTTCAATTTTTCGATTGAAGCCTTCTGAATAATAAAATGAAATTTTCAGGGTAGCTACCTGATAGATAGAGCAAGTTTTTAAAAGCCAAATGGAAAACTTTTTTTATGTGATTTTATTTTTTTACGGGCCCTTGAAGTGGAGAACATACTGGGTAATTTTATCTTTCTTGGCATTTTAATTCTTTTTTTTATTCCATTCAAAGATCTAACGATAGTAAATGTTACCATACTGAATTGGCCTATCTTTCAGCTTAGCACACAAAAAAAATCAAGCACCTTCCGCAATAATTGACGTCACCATGAGTGAAAATATCACCGTACTCGGCGATAGGTGAAAAATTGAAAAAAACGTCATAACTCCGAAAATACGAAAAATCGCATAACATACATGGGGGTGATTCGGATAGCCCTTTAGGTCCTCTACCTCCCAGCTTCCGTTCATCACTACTTTTTGGGACACCCTGTATATTAATCCTTATCCCATTAAATGATGTTTTACTATAGACTGTTTCAATACCAGCAAAAAACTTTTTAAATGAAAAGAATTGGATATTCCATTCAAAAGATATAACGAATTTTTTAAAGTGTCAATCTACAGAAAATAGTAGGTATACTGTTCCTGCAGGCCGTAGTGCGGGGGTCACGGAGGAATTCTACTAATATGCGTCTTGACGGAACACAGTGGGGTTTTGGTCGGTAGGAATCCGACAAAACCCACGGCCCCTCCCCCGGAGGCCGAGGGTATCTATGAAAGATTTCCCCACTAAAACAAAAAAAAGGCCGTAGTGCGGGACGGGGTAAAGGTGATTTTCATGTGATTAAAAATTAAACCTATAGTCCGACCTATAGTAGACTTTTCACTGTAACGATATCGCTATCTATGCGGGTGAAACCGCAGGGCATTGCTAGTATAATATATGCCTATAATATGAAATGCTATGCATCCTTATTATCCTCACTTCCAGCTTCCTTAGATACTATTATTAAATATAAATTAAGTAGGTATGTTTGTTTGTAAGTAGGTATGTCGTTCTTTCACGTCACGTAGGAACACATTTATATATTATGATATTGAGGAGTCTATATGAGAGTGATACAGGATATGGCGAATTGGAGCTGGAAGTTCAAAGTAGTACCTACCTAGGCTGAAGAAATGTCACATTTGAGGCAACTAATAATTTTATTAATTTCTTTTGCCCAAACTTAAAATAAAACTGTGTGATCATAAATTGTAACCTTTTTATTTATTGTCATATTTTAAAACTACTAGGCTCATAAAAAACAATATAGGTAAGTAGAAGGAAAATTAGTTACATATATTTTGCCTGCGAACATAATTATTGCATCAAACATGGCATCAAATATATCTAAAAATCTATGAAGAATTTTGTGATATTGTAAATGAAAGAATTATTAGCTTATTTTAAAATCTTTATAAAACATTTCATGCTTTTCTTTGTTTTCATTGAAAATTTTAATTTTCTCACGAAGGTGGAAACTGGAAACTGGATGCTAGTACCTACCAATGGTACCTACCTAACATTGCTTATTAGTTAGCTGTTATTCTCTTAAGTTATAAGTTATTCTCTAAAGTTTTATGCAACTGATGTAAGTTACATCCGATTCAAATTTAATAATTCCCGCATATTATCTTTGTAAATTAAAGTATACAGTACGACTTTAAATATATTTTTATCTAATGCGGTGTTGATGTAGACATCTATCGGTCAATTGTAGAAACTAAAGGAGCAAATCCCCAACAGATGGCGCTACTCTTATTTAATAAAGCGCCATCTAGTTTGTCAAGGTGAAGACTGAATAATTACGTCTCATTTATTGCAAAAAATATTTCATATTATTTGTAATATATAGTTTGAAAATATATTTATATAATAACAATTTATTTACTTTAATAATCTTAATCTTTTAATATTTTATAAAATAAAATTTTATTGAAAATACAGGAACGTACATTTTCGCAGTGCTGCCAACTGAAAAAAATGACGGAAATCAGAAATTACTAGTCGCAAATCCACCATTTTCCCTTTGTAACTAACCGGTGTTCAAAACACGTGCGTACGATCAAGTTACATGGAAAACTTAAGTGTTCGCGTATAGAATTTGAATATAAACATAATAAAAAGTGTGCCGCGCTTCTATTTACACGTCACACGTGTTAAAATATCAAAATGAACACCGAAAAGCTAAAGAAACTGCAGTCACAAGTCCGCATAGGCGGTAAGGGGACTCCAAGGCGTAAGAAGAAGGTTGTCCATGCGACTGCCGCTACAGATGACAAAAAATTACAATCATCATTGAAGAAACTGTCCGTAAACACCATCCCAGGTATCGAGGAGGTTAACATGATAAAAGATGACGACACTGTGATTCATTTCAATAACCCTAAAGCACAGGCATCACTCGCGGCGAACACATTCGCCATCACTGGCCATGGAGAAAACAAGCAAATTGCTGAGATGCTGCCCGGTATCTTGAGCCAGCTCGGCCCCGACGGGCTCAACCGTCTAAAGAGGATAGCATCGAGTGTGGCCGCCCCTAAACCCATTGATGAGGATGACGAAGTACCTAACCTAGTCGGTAATTTTGATGAGGCTTCGAAACAAGAAGCTAAGGAAGTAGTTTCTGAGGAGAAAGACAAGAAGGAGGAGGAAAAGAAGGAAGAGAAAAAGCCAGAGTCAGAAACCAAAGCTGCAGACAAGAAGACCGATTAAATCCACTGACATTAGTTCTTAATTGCTCACCAGAAGTGAATGAATGCTAGGGTTTCCAAAGCCTATGAGGTGTGTCTCAAATTTATGTTATGTTAATAAACGTTTGATTAACCTCAATTTGTATTTTTCGACGGTGACGGTGCCTTGTGGACGGTTGAACTCATGTCTTTGGAAGCCTCCAGCCAACCCGTTTAAGCTTTGCCTTGCACTATGTTTCAGTTACAAAGTCAAATCTCATTTCATATATGAATAAGTGTTGTAAAAACTGTTAATATTGGCAATATCGAGTACATATAAAGATTTATTTTAAATCACTATAGAGATGTATGTGTACATCATAATAATATGATAAAAGTTTAAATGTTAAATCTGGTCTTGCTTTCAACTTAGAATCAAGCTCTTTAGTTTACAGAGCCAATATTGTATAAAAGATAAAAATTGTAAAATGTGGAAAACGATTGGAGTTTTTGTTATGTGTGTATGTGACATAAACTTTAATCCTGAATTATGTGTTTTATTTCTTTGAGGGCCGATTTTTCAATGCTTGGATAAAACTTATCCGTCCAATAAAGTATTAAACGATAATATTAAAATGTCACGTAAACTGTCAAATACGGGCAATTAGAATACGTTTTTAAAATGGTAGTTTTATACATTATTCGACGAATAAGTTTTATCCAAGCATTGAAAAATCGGCCCTGAATATTATAAGAATATATTTACATTATAAATTTTCTTATTTGTAGAAGTGTCTATGTAATACTTGTTAAAAATAAGAAAAATATTCTACTATGCACAATTTGTGTTTCAATCAATTCAATTAATATTTTTAATAAGTTCCAAATTTATTACACTATACACCTATGTACCTATTTCACATACAAATTTTTTACATACTTATTACTTTTTTAAAATAAGAAAACAGCTAAATCCCTACAGCTGCATTTAAAAATGTCATTCAATAAAACAAAAGCAAAACTCGAGTGTGATCTTGACCTAAAAAGGTCACTTCACACTCGCCTACATACAACGCGTTTCAAAAGATTAGAGCTAGCGAAAAATCGATTGATTCGGTAATTTACCAACTGAATCGACAAGATTACAAACTATGACCATAAAGTTCTAGACCATGACTTTTTATAATATTTTTTAGTTGAAAATATTAAAATATATACCTAGGTACCTATGCTTGGGTGGGTTTTTAAAAGAATCTCGTGAATTCGACCATCTTATCTTTATATACTTAAATATTTTGCGAGCAACTCTAATATACTTATTATGTAGTTGTATTAAAAAATTATTCTTACTATCTAATCTCAAAGGATAGGTTAAACCTACTCTTTGAACAAGGATAGTGGTATACCAATAACCATCTTTTAAACCTTTTCACATATTATACAAAATCTGTTATTTTTACACGAAACAGATACTTACGGAAGTAAATTATTTCAAAATATGCTAGTTTTTACAAATTTTATCAGTATCCCTCAGGGAAGCTAATGTGGAAATAGGAAACCACAAAAATTGTTCGTGGTTTTAAGCGATAGTTAGTGATGGTTATTTATACATTTCATGCTGATAAACATGAAAATCTGTTCATATTAATCTTTCCATGCCACGACTTCTGTGTAAGGGCGTATTCAGAAAGAAAGCTTAAAACTTATAAGCGCTTATCAGCGCTGGTAAGTGGTAACCCGCGCAGGAAAATATATGAACATGCGCCGATAAGCGCTGATCGGCGCATGTTCATATATTTTCCTGCGCGGGTTACCAGCGCTGATAAGCGCTTATAAGTTTCAAGCTTTCTTTCTGAATACGCCCTAAGGCCACACTTCTACTTGCAGGTGGAAACGCGGCCTTGGACTTGCAAGCTGCTGTCAGATGGACTGTAGGACATTTCTTGCAGATGGAAGCGCGCCTTACGCCTTAAGAAACTTTTGAATGTTCGATTATCGTTTGTATAGTTGGCATATGGCCAGAAAAGAAAGTAATAATATTAAATTACAATAATACAATCCACATTTTCGTACATTATGTACTCAAACATTCTATTTAGTTAAATAAATCATAACAGGTACAATAAATTAGATTAACTACATAAAAGTTTGAATAGAGCAAGAAAAACGTAAGTTATAAACAGACGTTCGAATTTGGTACGGACCGCACCGTGACCTTGGTGCGCTCCGGACCATATTCGATCATGTGTACAGTGGTCCGCCGGACATAATTATTATTATTGACGGTACGGTTGGTTCGATGGTTTTTTCATCCGAACTTGGTGCGGACCGTACCAAATTCGCGCGTGTGGACGGGCGATCGCACCGGACAGCGCATTAGTCATAGACCATATACTTATTACAGCTTTAGTCACAGTTCTACCGCCAAACAAAACGGACGTCGGTCGATCGTTATCAATGGCGATGGCGTCGGATGACGTGGCTAATACTGAAAAAAGATTAATAATATAAATTTTAGAACTCTACAAAGATTTATGATATATGACTGCATATGTCTGAATGAATCCCTGTCTTTTAAATATAATTTTGCCCATTCTTTTCTCTTCGTTTTCTTCTTTTCAATGGTTGTAACTTGTACTTGTACCAAAAGAAGCCTTGAACTGAGGTCTACATGTGAAAAAATACAACATTCTAACCACGAATTTATTACGAGAAATAGATTTTCAAAGAATTCGGTTTGACTTTTAATGAGATTACTATGATCAATGCTCGAAATATTCACAAAAAAAGGAGATTAATTTGTATTAATTTGATATTATTGAATTGTCTTATAAATCTAAGATATTTTTTTTGTTCAGTTAATTTATTACATATAAAGATTGTAATAAATTAACCTTTTATCTACATATAATAATATATTGAAATATCGACTATAACTAACGACTAAAACATAAACAAAAACTTGGTAATAGATAGTATGATATATATAATTTTATTTACTAGGGACAACCCTGACATTCTTTGAAAATCTATATCTCGTATTAACTTCGTGGCTAGAATGTGGTATTTTTGTCACATGTAGAACTCAGTTCAAGGTTTCTTTTGTACTAAACAGAGCTTCTACTAACGCCTGCATATAATATAAAAAAATAAAAACGAAAATCAGTAAAAATTACAATACTTTCGCCTCTATCGACAATATCGAAAATTTCAAAAAGGGATAATTTGCGCCTTTAATCACTTCATATATTAGCAACGTAATAAATTATCTAGTCGATAGTGTATCTATTTTTTTTATACGAATTTATTTAGCTCAGTCGGCCGCGAAAATTCCAATATTTTAAATGTTTTTTTTAAAATCGTAAATTTAATCGTAATTTTTAAACAAAGAATATTTTCTTTGTGCGGCAATGCCTGGACGGATAGCCGAAACCGATTGAATATTGAAACTGTAAAGGCGAAGCTGCAAATTAATTGTAATTTTAAATTATCGTGCAAAGATTTTTATACATTCGCTTTAGAAAATGAAGAGCTATTAAAAGCTGTTTCTTCCAACAGCAAATATAAATGCCAAAAATAAATTTTCTCTATTTAACATTGCTGTTATAATTATCTCCCGTAAAAAATAACTAAAACTCGTATTTTTAATGCTGTTAACCCTTAAATCAAATACTGGCAACCCTAGGTGCGGTGCGGTCGTGTGGCGAGTCGATCGCACCGCACGAGTACGGTGGTCCGGTCGCACCAGTTCGAACGTCTGTTTATAATTTTAATAGGTACTATGTCACAGAGCAAGTAGTATATAAAGTTTTATGTTTTAATTTTTGAATATTATTTTGGTTATCTGTTTCAATTGTCAAATATGAAATGTCAAATTCAGCTGTAGCTTACTTCAAAACGTCTTCAAAATGAATTGATTTCACGAAAAGAAGTATTTATAGTATGTTTACGTTCCAAAAATAAGCGAAATCCAGAAGGTTTCCAAAATGATTGCCAGGCCGTGGACGGACGATTTGCCAAAATGCAGAAATGCGTGTGTAGCGTCGTATTTCTCTCAACTCAGCAATGCTAGTTCTACCGACGACTACCTGTGTTTTTATTGTCAAACAGAGGATAATTCGTAAGTAAACTATTATTACTTTCTTCCACCTTCATATTGACGCAAGAAGCTTAAGATATAATCATAAATAACCTAGAAATACACATTTCAAATAGATGTTATTTTAAATATGAACACCTATGAATGTTATACTTGTTTATCATCAGTAAGAGCTAACAAAAGTGCATGTACATACATTTTTATAGAAAAATTGAAGAACTACATTTGTACGCTATAATATTACGCTAATTATAGCATACAAAATAACATAGAATGTAAATATTATAATGATTACAGGTGTCTATATGGTGTGTTCGAGCCGCACAATGGATTGGAAGCTGCAAGGTTTATCATGCAGAGAATGGCTGCAGAACTACTTCTTCCACCTCCATCTATTAATAATACTGATGAAGAGATTAGGGAAAGACTAAGGTATTAGTAGAAAATAAAAATGTTGTGTGGTTTTATGAAACCACGGTAAAAGTGAAACTTTCCGAACACCGCTTTATACCTACTCGGCAGCCGACCGTCACGCGACATGCGCTACACAGACCAAAAAGTTTGAGACGATGTAATAAAAGTTTCACTTTAAAATCTATGCATATTTAATATTTATATACACAACATGACTTATAAATATTTTTTTAAAGAATAGAAAAAAGTTTGATTGTGATATTGTCTTTCGGCTTAAAACCAAAAAATATATCAGATTGAACAGGACTTATTTTGTTTAAATCTGCAGACTGCAAAGTTGCCGAAAACTAGCATAAAAAGTAGGGATGTAACGATACCGATACAGATACCGATATATCGGCCGATATATCGGCAAGCCGATATATCGGTATCGCCGATAATAAATCAACCGATACCGATATTTTTTTTATTAAATTCTTACTTTTCTTTTATGTTTTTGCATTGTATTCATTCATATTGTTTTATTTCTGTTTCTGTAATAGTGTTAAGGAAGAGCGGAACCTCCTGACACAAGCATTTTATTTGCTTACTAGGAGTGTTCCAATCACAAATTTGTTTATGTAAAGGAAAGAAATAAATAATTTAGAATTTTTTTAATTTTTAACGTGATAACGTTTTTAAAATCGTTTTAGTCGGGTGACATGTTCATAAACTTGTGTCACACCAAAACCTCACGAGCGCGATCGCAGGTATAGCGAGAGAGAGACGGACCGATCTCCCGTTTCATCTCGAGCGCTGCCACTGCATTATGTTATCACGTAAACATCTCGATCGTAAACCTACTTTACAAACAACCAATTTTTTTGATATCAAATAATTCAAAAAATCCGCGCCCAATGAACGATGCGGGAGGCCGCCCGCGCGTGCGCACTTTGTTTTCTGAAAAAACTCTACCAATACTGCCGTCCTTTAACTAAAAAGCCGTTAACCCTCAAATGGTCAATTTTCAGTTTTAAATGTAGGGTGATAGAGTTCAGAATTCTCTATCTTTCTGTCTAAGAATCATTAATAGTTATAAATATATGAAAATATTGTAAGCCGTTAAGTAACACAATTTTCAGCGATTCCATAACTTGAAAGCGTCTAACCAACACTACTTCGCTAAATTTCCTTTAAAGTACCTTAACCGCCAGATTTAATAATTATTTTTTAGCTTTTTACTTGACTAAAAGTACGCTATCAGATTATACTTGACTATAGGGACGCAAAAGGACTATAACTGCTTTATGATATGCTTTCATATAACGATTCCAATGGAAATCCTTAACTTATTTGCAGTTACTCGCCCTTAACGCTTTTTTAGTTAAGTAATTTTATTTAGGAAAAATTCTAATAACACTTTTTTGCTTAGCTACAAAGCAGCTAACCCTCATTTTTTAGCTAAAAGGCAGTTATCCGATTCTGGTGATGCATCAGTTTTGGGGATGAGAGTGATGATGAAATAATGTCGCTCCCAAGCAGAGTACCGATTGTTTTTGATTTTACAAGACGTATTGTTTCTGATCAGGTTTACTAAGTTTTAAACAATCTAGCAGCTAAATTACGGAAAATATAACAAGTCAAAGTTACGAAAATTTGGTAGGTAATGGTTACGACAGTGCAAACTTTCAATCGTACTTCTCTGTTTAGACTCTGATTTGTCACTGTAACCGAGAAAGAGAAGAAAGACAGTCTGTACTATTTAATTTTTAAAACTACATATTTACTCACAATAAGACGCTAAAACCATTAATTTAGATAGTGTTTAAATCCTTAATACTTAAACCTAAAAGCTTTTGATCCTTTTCCTTTCCATTGGTTGACCTAGAGGATGTGATTCCCGAGAGCAAAGCCTCAGACAGCAGCAAATTTTTAACATTAGTAAGATTAAAATTTAGTACAACTATATAGAATCATAGTACAAAAGCATCCAAAAGCCCTTAAACGCTGATTATAAAGTTTTTGAAATTTAAATTAAAACGAAAGTCATAGCTTAAAAGTAGTTATAGTAGCTTAACGACGTTTTAGGTAAGCATTTTATTAATAAATAAAAAAAAATCACAAAATGAAAATAAAAATACTAAATTACTTAGCTAAAAAGTCGCTATGGTATGTGAACGGCCGTCTTGTCCAGTAAATAGTTAAAATTTTCAGATTATAAGGATGTATGTGTTTGTAAGGATGTATGGATGTATGGATGTATGGATGTTTGGATGTATGGATGTTTGTTACTCTTTCACGTAAAAACTACTGAACCGATTACAATGAAATTTAGCACACATATAGAGGGTAACTTGGATTAACACATAGGATAGTTTTTATCCCGGAAATCCCACGGGAACGGGAACTATGCGGGTTTTCCTTTGCAAACGCGGGCGAAGCCGCGGGCGGAAATCTAGTGCTGAACTAAACGAGAAAAAGTGAATTTAAAAATAAATTATAACAGTTTCTGGGTAAAAACTAATATTTATATATAATATAATTAAATGTCGATCGATGTATCTCACAATAATTATTGTAAGTGTCATAATTTTTAAGAAATAACGATTTCCGTGTTTTTTGCCATTTAGTCGAAACTCACTTCGTGGGCTTAACAGCTTTCTAGTTAAAGGACGGCAGAATAGTAAACTTTTATTAGGTACTGATTGTATGTGTATTACTTAAAGTTTAACTGACTTCGTAAAATAATAATACCTACTAAAATAAATGGTTTTGTTGTTTTTTGATTTGGCATTTTTATTTAAAAGAATACGATTAACAGTTGTCTCTGTTAAATGTTGGTAACTTTTTATGCATAATTCACTATTTATTTTTCTACCAAGCCATCGATATCGGTATCGGTATCGGTATCGCCGATACATTACTACAAATATCGGTATCGGTATCGTATCGGCAAAATCATGTATCGTTACATCCCTAATAAAAAGCATACCATCATGTTAAATTACAAATTAATAAATAATTAAATTACTTGTGATAAATTTATACCTGTAAGGGCTGATTTTTCAATCCTTGGTTAAAACTTATTCATTGAATAACATATTAAACTACCATTTCAAAAATTTATTATATTTGTCCGTATTTGACAGTATACAGGTGACATTTTAAAATGTTCAATACTTTATTGGTCGGATAAATTTTAACCAACAATTGAAAAATCGGCCCTAAATCATTCAAACTTATTCTTAATCAAATATTCTATTACATTCCATTCTTCATTCATATCTCTTTGCAGAAATGCATTCATATCAGTGGAGAAAGCGTACATCGAGAACTACGACGGAATGATAGCAGAACGCACAAGCTTGCAATACAGATTGCAGACTCTTAACGAAACACAGGTTAGTCTTATTTGTGTATTTCATTAAATGCTGAAGATTTGAAGTAATCACAGTAAATGAGCAATGTTGCAATTAAAAAGTGCTGTATCTGTTAAAGATAATGTGTGTGCCGAGCACACGTGTCAGAAGTGAAACTTTTTCTTAGATTCCAAAACCCTAAATCGTCGCCACTCCATGACGTGACGGTATTGCCATGCACAACATTAAAATTTTACTCTCAAAATAAATTTAATAATATTCATAGATACAAAAATTTGTATGTCATGTATGTTTTTTGAAGTGAAAACTTCTTTAGCGGCTTTGAGCACTTTTTCTGTAATGGGTATAAAATCTTAAACTCGCGTTAGGACACGTGACCTGATCGAAAAAGCTTAAGACGGATGGATATCAAACATGCTCAACATTAATAATCAAGTTTTCACTTCTGCCAGCACTCCCGGAGTGCAAACCGTCTTTTTTTTATTGAGATCTGCATTCAGTCGCAAGACTTTAATCAGATGAGGTGACTTAAATAAGATAATGTTGTATGAAAATTATTCCTTTCGCCTTCCAGATTTCCCAAAACTGCGACAACATACTACACCGTCTAAAGGAAATCGATCAACACCTTTCCGGAGGTGCAACCGTAGTATTAGCTCTAGTTCACAATAACAAGCTATTTGTAGCCAATGTAGGAGAAACGAGGGCTCTATTGTGCAGGACTGATGATAACTCTGTGTTGCGAGTTGTGCAACTCACTATGGATCATAGTTTGAACAATGAAGATGAATTGTTGAGGCTTTCACAACTGGGATTGGATGTTAATAAGTTGAGGAATGGTGCGTTGAATCCTATGTTTTTAAAATGTTTGAAAGTTTTTATTCGGGTCGAATCAAATCTCGTAACATGATCAGAATTTTTCTGTTTCTTAATATTTTTCTAATCTACATCTATAGTAATAAAAAATATTAAGTGGTTATCAAGAGTAAGCATTTTTAAATGTTTATAATTAAATAATTTTAAAATTACATTGTAAAATATTCAAACTTTCATATTTATTAGTGCTTATCCTATACCTCCTATAGAGACTCCTTACTGACTAGGGGCCGTTCATAAAATACGTTCGCATAAAAAGGGGGGGGGAGGGGTGTTCGCGAGTGTGACAAGATATTGTGACAAAGGGGGACAGGGGGTCTACGGCAGCGTGACGTTCGCCGTTCATTAAAAATTTTTACTGATTTTATTCGTTCTCTCGACTTTTTTTTTCAATTTTGTAATAATAGAAGTCATTTATTTCGTATTAGTAAATATACAGATATTTAAATGTATATATATTTATTACAATAAATTGTAACTTGACATATTTATTTTTTCAACATGAGCGCTAATATTTAAATTTTATTACAAAAATAAAAAAATAATTTGGAAAATCCAAAAGTGCACGCCTCATAATTTTTTTTTAATAAATATTTATTATTATTATTTTTGTTTATTTAATAACAATTAAACCACATCGAATCAGACCCTGAAAAATGAAAGGGTTCTATTCCTGAGCATACTCAAGCGTAAGAGAAAAAAAAAGACTCGATTAGTAAAGTATTTCGGTCGCTATCGTGTTAACAAGAAAAAGGATCCGCACATACAGACACACGGACGTCCAAGACAGAACTTTTTTAAACTGTTTTTTAACTAGTTTAAATAACAAAAATGACATCAAAAATATCATGAACGTTAAAAATAGTGTTTTTTCTTAATATGTGTGTGTATGTATTATCTTACAAGTGCAATGTATGATACATAAAGACATTTTAAGTTTGAAAAATCAGATGTTTTGCGCGAAGTGACAGTAGTACCCACCTCAACGCTTCGCTTATGAGGCGTGCAATAAATTTTCTAATATCAAAATTTGTTATCAATCATAATTTATTATGTTTAGGGGGGAGGGGTCTTAGTTTTTGTGACGATATATTTGCAGGGGGGGTCACAGAAAGTGTGACACAGCGTGACAACCGGGGAGGAGGGGGTCATAAAACGTTAATTTTAGTGTGACGTATTTTATGAACGGCCCCCTACGATAATCGTCTGAAATAGACGTAAATGGCCAATGTTGATATCCTATACCATTTTTTTCAGTGCAATACCTAGGCAATCAAACAGGCACTAGATGCCTTGGGAACTACCTAGTGAAAGGACTTTACAAGGCTTTTCCAAGTATTGGTGCAGCGGCCACTGAGCCAGTGGTGGCTTTACCAGAGATACATGGTCCTATAGCATTGGATGAGTCTTGCAGGTAAGGTTATGTTACGTTTTGTTTTATTTTGGATAAGAGTAAAATAGAATAAAATTTAAACTAAACATAACTGTTTTTTGAATGACTTGAAGCTTCAGTCATGCTTCACAAAATTTAAATGTGGCGAAAAATCATTTGCATTGCCAGTCTTGTATAGGGAATAGGCATAGACTATTATTTTATGTCCAATACATTGCCGTATCATTAACAACTAGGACTACAATCACGCTGAAAAAATATCCTAAGCAAAACTCTGCATTTGCGTTTATTAGGCAGAGTTTTCTAATGACAATGAAACACTTTGAACTTTACTGCCAAGAGATAAAGTAATAATTTCAATGAATATTTCAGATATTTTTTGAAAATTTTTAAGTTATTGTGGGTCTGATTGTTTAAAGTACGCTGTACGTCAATGGTTTGATACCATGTTTTTGAGATAAGAATTATTTTTTCTACAATATAAATTTTAGTCCTTTAAATTTTTATAAATGCTTGAAAGTTAAAAATTTCAATAAGTTTGAAATTTATTTTATCAGATCTCCTATTCATGTTACGTTTATCTCTTTCAGGTTCCTAGTTCTAGTCAGCGCTGGTGTTTACAAACGCATCCAAGAAGTGAAGGGAAGTAGCGAAGAAACAAACAAACAACTCGCGCAGAAAATCGTAGAAAACTTCCGCAAACAATCAGATTTCACGCGCGTCAGTCAAGCCGTTCTCGAGGAAATTGAAGACGAATTCCTTTCTTATTGTGTTAAAAATAATCTAACTCCCAAAGCAAACACACACATAACCTTACTAATTCGCAATTTCAACTTCCTCCCGCCAATACCACAAAATGACAGCTGTCAAAAACAAAACGCATCTGTCAGATTCAATCCGATTGTGCAATCGAAATCGAATACGCTGTTGAATGAAATCGATTCGGAATTGTACTCGTCCGGTACAAATGAGTGCGAAACGAATGATTCGATTGTTGATACAAATCGATCTATCGAATCGTCGTCTGATATTTATCCGAATAGACCATACGAAAAAGACAAGAGAATTAAAGGTTATGTGGATTTTTCTTGTTATTACGAGAATGTAGCGAAGGCAAGGAAAAACGGGACTTTACCTAGTTTTATAAAATAGATAAATTGTATCAATGTAGGTATTTATATTGTATTTTGAGATTTTAACAGTATTCAATGTTGATTTTAATAAATGGTTTAAAATAAATTTGTTTTTTCTTTTATAATGATTACTCCCTTCCACCGGTACTAAAACCTTCCTCGACAACCACTCTATCTATAAAAGAAAATCCGTATCAAAATATGTTACTTAGTTACGTAGTTTTAAAGATTTAAGCATACATAGTGACAGACAGACAGCGGAAGCGACTTCGATTCATACTATGTAATTCCAGACAAAATGTATAAAATGTAATGGCATAGTTTTTTTCTAGCCTTCTTTTTATAAAACAATATCGTATCAGGGATTGTACTTCAATCATTTAATATCAACTTGATAGCTGTGTTGATACACAATCCTATACAAAAGCAAACTCAAAAAAAAGTCAAGTGTATTTGTAAGATTATTGTAGTCGAAAAAAAGAAAGGATAAAGCAAAATCAACCTTATTAGTCTAAGTTAGTTGGTATGTTATGCGTGCGGTGCAAATTTCATGGCAGTAAGGGTGCTTATCAACCAATAATGTGCTGCAATAAGCTAGTATAAAATAAAAATCACGCTCATAAATTGTTTGAAGCATAACCACGCATTCTCGCCTTTGCGTCTATACAAATGAGCTTAATACTTTAAACATTAGTGTGCTTTTCCACCAATAATGTGCGAGGACGTGTAGCGAGGAATATGTTTGTAAAAACCAATCATATCACTTCATCTAGTTTGAAGCGATACTATTGGTGTGGTCGATGTATTGGTTATTTACAAACGCATTCCTCGCTACACGTCCTCGCACATTATTGGTGGAAAAGCACACTAATGTTTAAAGTATTAAGCTCATTTGTATAGACGCAAAGGCGAGAATGCGTGGTTATGCTTCAAACAATTTATGAGCGTGATTTTTATTTTATAATAGCTTACTGCCCACGGCTTCGCCCGCTTTGACTTAAACCTAATAAATTATATACTAAAACCTTCCTCTTGAATCACTCTATCTATTAAAAAAAACCGCATCAAAATTCGTTGCGTAGTTTGAAAGATTTAAGCATACAAAGGGACATAGGGACAGAGAAAGTGACTTTGTTTTATACTATGTAGTGATTTAAGCATAGAAATTAATAAATTATTAAAATAAAATACTGAGATAATAACTAAGGCTTGGTTGCACCATATTTTAGTTATAGCACAGAATACTTAATACATAGTAGCTAAATCTAGTTATATATATTCTATTCTCTCTTTAAAAATCTAAAATTTAACAATAACAGTAACGGTGACTTACAATGACTGCGAAATAGGTTGCACCAGCGTATTTTGAGCATAGTTAAATTTATCGAAGTCTCAAGTCAAATGACATCTCATTTTGTTTTTGACGCTTCTGACAGTTATTTAACGTTAACAATAGCTTTAACCAATGAAATATGAGCGGTTAGTGTTATAATTATGACTTCTATATAGAACTATATAAATGTCAAAAGATGCAACTTATATTTTCCCTAACCTTAAGGGTGCACTCACACACATCAGTCACCGTCACGGCACGTCACCGGACAGGATTAAAAAAAAATATGTATCAATAGTTCTAGTATGACTCTGTTCCCACACGACAGTCTCCGGCACGAAATCTATCAGTGACGTCACCGGTCAGGCACGTCAAATAATCTTTCCATACATGTACCATACTTTTATCCCCACTCACCCGGTGCCGTCACGTCTCAGTTCAGTCAGCGTCGTGCTACCGTCAATTGCTACATGTTCTCTAGCGTGACACACGTCTAATCACTGACTAACCTGATGTATGTGTTCAATGATTCAGTCAAGCCGGCGACGTGACTGACGGACAACATGACGGTGACTGGTGTTTGTGGATACGTACACAAACCGTCACCGATCAGTCATCGGTGACTTGACGGTGACTGATGTGTGTGAGTGCACCCTTACTCATGTTTGTTATTGCTTCTAAGTTCTAACTTCTGTTTGCAATATTAATTTGTGTTATATATAATGAATGAAAATTATCTTTTGATGTAGGTAATAATTTGACGAATTTTGTAAGTTTTCAAATTTAATTCTGCACCTATGTGTCAATCCATATCTATATAATAAGTTATAATTATTATACGATAACTATAAATATAATTTCATAATATGATTGAATAACTAATTGACTAGGTATTTAATATGCGAATTTTAAATTTTCGTTATTGTTTTCATTTGAATACAATACAAAGAAGTAAGAACGGGTAAAAAATAAAACAAAAATTAGCCTAGTAAGTATTTATTACATAGAAAGTATAATCGTATTAAATTGTAGTGTATAAAATAAAATCAATATTTAAACAGGCTTGTAATCCAGCTTGCTTTCGAGTTTCTTATTGTCGGCCACTTTACGCACTGCCTTCATGAGATCCTCCTGAAAATGGGAAAAAATATTATAGGTAAGTATTTCATTTTTGTGTAAAAATAATTAGAAAAGTCTCGATTTTTATTTTAAGTGAATATTATTAGTTACTAGCTGTGCCGCGCGGTTTCACCCGCATTACTCCGCTCCTGTTGGTCTTAGCATGATGATATATATGAAATGAAATGAAATATGTTTATTGTGGATACATAGAAGATACAAATAAAATAAAACAAGAAACTTAAATCTAACTTAAATCTATGTTTGCCACAAAAGGCCTGCCACTCAGTGCGATACACTGATTTTCAGTGGTTGCCTTAGAATGCCTTGCTGACAGCGGATGTATGTTTTGCTCAAAACTGCGTAATGTTATTAAAAAATAAAAATATATATATATATCTATTTTAATATTATGATAATATACATATACTTTAAAATACTATCATTATTAATTTTAATATTATAAATTATAATATATACTTATACTTAGGAAATAAATAATATTTACACATAAGTAACGAGATTATTGGATAAATAATAAATATTTAAATAATAAATAAACACAGAGGAACATTATTGGGGATGCTAAATTTTTTCTTGTTGACGTTTTTGAAAATCGAGAAGATATGACTTTAATTTTTTTTTAAAAGAAGATAAGCTTTGTTGTGAACGAATAGGCGGCGGTTAGTTGTTCCAACATTTTGAGGCTCGATACCTAAAACTGCCTCTAAATGTAGATGTTCTATGTAGGGGAATTTAGCCTGTATTACTCGTGGATAATGTAGCTTTCGCATGGTGAAAGAATTTTTAAAATCGGTCCAGTAGTTTATGAGCCTATTCATTACAATCAAACAAACAAACAAAGTTTTCCTCTTTATAATATTAGTGTAGATATATGTATAATAAACTAGCTGTGCCCCGCGGTTTTACCCGCAGTGCTCCGCTCCTGTTGGTCTTAGCGTGATGAATATAGCCTATAGCCTTCCTCGATGAATGGGCTATCTAACACCGAAAGAATATTTCAAATCGGACCAGTAGTTCCCGAGATTAGCACGTTCAAACAAACAAACTCTTCAGATTATGAAAAGCATAATTGATCATACTACAAAATATTATGTAAAAATGATCCGCCATTTTGTGTTTTATTGAAGTGAAACTTCTTTATCTGGGTTGGAAAAAAATTTAGTGTAACATTTTTTCGTTACGCGCCATCTTTTTCTTATCCCTACCACGCGTGATTCGACGTATTTCTGTAAAGTTGCATAGAGTAAATTATTTTTTGAAAAAATAAGGTCACTTAAAGAAGTTTCACTTACGTGTGTACGTACACTAGTACACGCACACATTTTTTTCCATAACCCACTTTTTTTCAATCACCAATTAAAAGGTTGTAAGTACCCATTTTGTTTTATTTCCGCCATACCTGCATAATATACTCCCTCTCGGCTCTAATAGCGAACAGGCCGGCCTCCGTGCAGACATTCCTTAAATCGGCGCCATTAAAAGTGTCCGACAGTTTGACAACCGCCTCGTAGTCCATCTCACCGTGCTTGGCTATTGGTGCCGCGTGGATTTTCAGGATTTCCAACCTGTAATAGAAATAATAATTTATTAATACAAAAAAGGGTGAAGGTAATGCAAATTTGTTTGTTACTCCTTTACGCAAAAAATGCGGAACCGATTCGGATGAGATTACAGAGATCTTTATATAATAATAACGTACAAGTGTTTAATTTTATAATCTTCTGTCCGCGAAATTTCTTGAAAAAAGTACTTTCAACTTAAGATTTAATTGAAAAAAGTATTTCAATAATTAAATGTGTTTTTGTGTATAATTTTTAATGATTATTACATGCCATTTTGTACTCCTTCTCTATACATATAAAGTTAAAACTAAAAGGAAGTCATGGAATTTTCCTAAAAAAGGGGTACCCTACAAAGTTATAGGTATATTAAGAAGAGCTGGAACGTCAACACATTTACACATTGCACATGTTAGGCCGGGAGATACTGACACAAAATTTCGGGTCATTTGTAACAGGATGGCGGTCTAGAGGGGTCTTAGTACGCAATGACAAAAAGAAAAATGATGGTCAGAACGCTGGTACCGGCGGACTAGTCGCGTGGGCGTTAGTCACACTCGTCGGATAAATAGCGAAAGTCCAATGATTTGTAACACAAAAATTTTAGAATTTACCGATAGCCCTTAAAAAAGATGTAGGCGGTAGTGTCATGCCATACTTTTACGATGTGACTTACGGTCCGCCATACCGACGTGAATGCGTTGATTTATTGATGATTTGATTTAGTTATTTAAAAAAAACAATTCAACCATTTGTACCGGGCTCACTTTTGCACAGGTAACCATCGTCGTGCAGCCATTTACTAAAATCGCCATGCCATACTTTTCGGACGATTCCAAATGGTCGCCATACCGCGGAAAACCTGCAAATTTTTGAATTTTTTTTCTCGCCAAACGATTTGTACCACCCTACATTTTTTTTTCAACAACTCCTGAATGATTATAAATAGAAGTGTGATAATGCCATACCTGTGGGAGGTGGCGAATGTGTATAAGATTTTTTTCTTATTGTAAGATTTTATTCGTAGTTTGAACGATTTGTAGCAGTATGGCACTATTTTTTCCCCCTACTAGAAGTATGGCAAATATAATAATGGTCACATTTTATCAAATACTCTCCAAAAATCCAAATGCAATACTGGTACAAATTGTTTGGCGAAAAAAATTTTTTTTTGCAGATTTTCGGCGGTATGGTGGCCATTTGGAATCGTCCGAAAAGTATAGCATGGCGATTTTCGTAAATGTCTGCACGATGATGATTACCTGTGCAAAAGTTAGCCTGGTACAAATGTTTGAATTGTTTTTTTTTTTAATCAACGCATCGCGTCGGTATGGGGGGCTGTAAGTTACACCGGAAAAGTATGGCATGACACTACCGCCTACATCTTTTTTATGGGCTATCGGTGAATTCTAAAATTTTTGTGTTACAAATCGTTTGACTTTCGCTATTTATCCGACGAGTTCGACTAACGCCCACGCGACTAGTCCACCGGTACCAGCGTTCTGAGTTCTGACCATCATTTTTCTTTTAGTCATTGCGTAATAAGACCTATGTAGAACCGCCATTCTGTTACAAATGACCCGAAATTTTGTGTCAGTATCTCCCGGCCTATGTATGTGTCATATTTTGCAATTGTTTATAAATACAGGGTGATGTAATTGGTGTAGTACGAATATCTAAAAATCTATGAAGAATTTTGTGATACAGTAAATGGAAGAATTATAGACTATTTTACAGTATTTAATAAAATCATTTAATTTTTTGTTCATTTTCATTAGAAATGTCAATTTTTCTCACTAAGGTGGAAATTTCAATGATAAGGATCTTGTTAGAAAAATATAAATTTTGACTAAAATCGGCATTTTTTTTTTTCAAAATCAAATTACTAATTAATAATCAGAGTTATCACATTATTAAAAAAACGCCCGTTATTTAAATCATTATCAAAAACAACCATCCGTGTGTTGGGAGTAAGCGCACGTGTTATTTGTATTGTTTTTATGACCTGAAATTTAATTATTATTTGATAATTGAATGATTAATAATACTTTTATCCAATTGATTATTATTAGAATACATATAATAAATCTGTAGAAGGGTCAATTCTGTACATTGAAAATATTGAAAAAATAAATAGCAGGGGGTGTTACTGGATCGATACCAAACCCAAATATGTGATTAAAAATTTTTTTGTCTGTCTGTCTGTCTGTCTGTCTGTATGTGAAGACATCACGTGAAAACTAACGGTTCGATTTCGATGAAACTTGGTATAATTATACCTTATTATCCGGGGCGTAAAATAGGATACTTTTTATCCTGGAAAAATACGTAGAAAAAAAATTAATCTTAATTTTTCAGTTTTATCCATAGACGTTGTTCTGTAGAACCGCGAACACACGTTGCGTATTATTATAGGCCTAGCCGTATTTGGGTCCAATAGATATTTATAAGATATCATTGTCAGAGTTACTCAAAATGGAGAATAAATAAACCATCCACGCGAAGACCGACATCCGCGCGGACGGAGTCGCGGGCGGAAGCTAGTTATTAGAATAAGTAATTAACTTAATCAATTGAGTTACTTTTAAATTATAATTTTACAGGTAAATTATGAGAGCTTTCATAAGTATGTAGGTAATTATATTTGCATATATTTATCTACAACGCACCCATTTTACAATTCAAGTCTAAAATGAAACTAGAGTCGCATTTATTTTTGAACATACTGTAAGTGAAATTGCATAAGTGTGAGTACTGTGAACATGCCAGCTTTCCTTAATTGACCGATACGGCTATTGCTTTTACTTATTAATAATAATTAAAACGTATTAAATCTAACCTGGCCTGTTCATTGGGCAGCGGAATCTCGATTTTCCTGTCCAACCTGCCCGGTCTGAGCAGAGCCGGGTCCAATGTATCTGGTCGGTTGGTGGCCATTATGATTTTCACTTGACCGAGTGAATCGAAACCGTCCATTTGGTTGAGTAACTCCATGAGGGTGCGTTGGATCTCTCTGTCTGCGCTTGTGCCTTCGGAGAAACGACGGCCACCTGCAAATAAAGGATAGAGATTAAGTTTTTAATCTTAATATAAATAAATCTCGTGTCACAATGTTTGTCCTCAATGGACTCCTAAACCACTTAACCGATTATAATAAAATTCGCACACCATGTGCAGTTCGATCCAACTTGATAGATAGGATAGTTTAAACATGTAGGTACCACGGGCGAAGCCGGGGCGGACCACTAGTAGTTTATAGTTCAAATATAACTTATTATAAAAATACGTAATGTATACTTATACTAATTTTATAAAGCTGAAGTTTGTTTGCTTGAACACGCTAATCTCAGGAACTACTGGTCCGATTTGAAAAATTCTTTCGGTGTTAGATAGCACATTCATCGAGGAAGATGAATGGGCTATCTATTATCACGCTAAGACCAACAGGAGCGGAGCAATGCGGGTGAAACCTCGGGGCACAGCTAGTCAAAATATAATATTTCTTGCATTAAATAATAAGTATCTTTTCTAGTGTGAATGATTATTATTAATTATAACATAACCGGGACCCATAGAAATTGCTTTTTATAAATTTAAGATTCAGTACAAGTGTTTAATATTTAAAATTATAATAATCGCGCAAAATCAAACACGACGTCAATACTTCACTAAATTTGTAGTTTTTTACAGAAATGGCAACGGCAAGAAATATAAAAAAGCAGACCAAGAAATTGAGATGAAATAAATTATTAACATATTTTCCCTTGATTTCTATTTCAATACACACTTATCATATAGTCTGGCCAGCCAAAGCTGAATCCAGTAAAGGGCGGCAAATTTAAAAAATAAGGACCTGGTAACTTCGGCTTTAGTAGGAAAAAAACATTTTGATACTTTTGATATTCATAAAGGTGATCATAGTATATAGGTACATTAGGTACACAACACAGCAGGATTTTAAATCATTATTTATTAAAGTAAATGATTTGAACCGTTTTCAACAAAACTGACAACTAACTACGCAGAAACGCCATGATGACATTCCATAGTGTGGCCGCTACAAAAAACACTGGGTTCAGCTTTGGCTGACCAGACTCTATGCCATCTGATTATATTTAAAACCAAACATACCAATAGCATCGATTTCATCCATGAAAATGATACAAGGCTGGTGATCGCGAGCGTAGTTGAACATTTCACGAATCAGTCTGGCCGATTCTCCGATGTACTTGTCAACAATGGCTGATGATACCACCTGGAATAAAAATTAAAAATAATTGATTATATAAAATTATAAAAACGTTTTTCTGTCGTCATATGATCTCCTTATTATAATTATATAATAATACGTTTCCGGCCGCGGCTTCGCCCGCGCATTCAAAGAAAAACCCGCATAGTTCCCGTTCCCGTGGGATTTCCGGGATTGCGTCATTTTCCCGATAAAAAGTAGCCTATGTCCTTTCTCGGGTATCAAAATATCTCCATACCAAATTTCATGAAAATTGGTTCAGTAGTTCAGGCGTGATTGAGTAACAGATAGACAGACGGAGTTACTTTCGCATTTATAATATTAGTATGGATAAACGCGAAAGTGTGTTTGTCCATATTTCATATCGCAATTCTCATAGAACGGTTTATGACAATAATATAGGTTTTTTTACAGTGTAGATATTTAAATGGAAATTTATTAATTCCTTATTCTGGGTATATCGCGCAATATTAACAAAATGTTAATTATTTTTGCGACGAGAGCGAAGCTGCGGGCAACAGCTAGTTGTAAATTTTTCTAATAATATACAAGTACTAAGCTTTCACATTTGACATAATATCACTCTGAAAGACTGAAAACGCTCCTTCAATGAAAAAACAACAGACACCAAAATTCTTGTTAAGAGCGCATATTCTATTTAACGCAAGTCAAAAACTCCGCGATCTATTACGATAGATCGCGGCTTGCGCTATCCTTTTACTATGAACAGCATAGGTCCACAGGAGAGCGCCGAGCAACATGTCCTCTCTCTGGAAAGGCTCGCTGCCGACTGATTTTAATCGGGTCGCGCGCAGTGTTTTATAGTACTTTAAAAAAAATTGTAGAAAAATAATAGAGGTACCTTAGTTGATTTTTTAAATTTTATCTTATAAGTAAGACATTCTTTTATTGCAATATGTATAAATTATATTCAATAAAGTCAAATATCTTGGTGAAAATAATCATTTTGTCGACTATAATTTCTAAAAAAATTCACATTGTTCGGATTTTAATTTCGTAAGTTAGGAGTCCAAAATAAAAAAATCTTTTAACTAACTATTTGAATAAGGATTTTTGCAGTTAGTTAAAAATAATTGTGTGTTAGATCTGTCAGCAATTTCAGATATTTTTAGCTTCGAAATTGACACTAAAAGTGAAATCAAGTAATCATCGGCTCAGTTATCTTGATGGTATTCAGAAATACTGTATTAATTGAAAAAAACTCTTAACTAACTACATAGACAATAAAATTTCCTAAAATTATTAGTAATTCATATGTTTGTAAGATAAGTGGTTGATGGACAATCTGGTTTGAAAAATCACATATTTGAGCCAAACAGCGCACGGACCGCGTACACGGCCTTAAGTATAGCTTTAATAAAAATGTTCAAACATTATTTTTTAATAATAAAATAAATAAATAAATATTTCGGGACAATTTTCACACACGGCACGATCTGATCCCATACTAAGCTTTCGCTTGTGTTATGGAAACCAGATGGCTGATAAACATACATATATAATTTGAAATAAATACTTATATAGATAATTAACACCCAGACACAGAGCAAACATCTACGTTCATCACACAAATATTTGCCCCGGGTGGGAATCGAACCCACGACCTCTGGCTTTGAAGGCAGGGCCACTACCAACCAAGCCAACCGGCCAGTCGTCAATAATAATTATTCAATAAACAAATTAATAAATAAAGCGACAAAAAAACTAAATATCCCAAATCAGCGGAAAACAGCAGATACAAAAGTGGTTCCAGCTGTGAAAGAAAGCAGGCAAGTAAGTAAGCACATCACTTTTGCACAAATCGCGAGTGGTAACCAGACGAAAGGAAGCAACCAAATGAAAGACAGCGTTGAAGGAAAACTCAACCAAATTTTAAGCCTTATGTCCACATTTGACGAGAGACTAAGGAAACTGGAAAGTAGCAATAGAAATGCTACATCTACTGCCAAAAAATGACTCAAATACTTAGCATAATGGAATGGAATGCCAATGGGCTTCTTAAACACCACAATGAATTACAAATTGTCCTTGAAATAGAAAATATTGACGTGTGCTTAGTATCGGAAACACACTTCACCAAACAATCATACATTAAATTTAAAGGTTACAAAGTATATCTTGCACTTCACCCAAATAATACAGCTAGAGGTGGAAGTGCAGTGATAATAAAAGAAAAGTTGAAGCACTATGAAATAAGTAAAATCGAAGAACAAGAAGTACAGGCCGTAACAGTATGCGTTGAAACCAAACGTGGTCCTGTATCTATATCAGCCTTGTATTTCCCACCGAGAGAATCTTTTAATAAAGAGAAATACGTTAGCCTTCTCAAGAGTTTTGGCGACAGATTTATTGTTGGTGGTGACTTTAACGCCAAACATACCCATTGGGGCTCCAGGTTGATTACACCTAAAGGCAAAGAACTTCTAAGTGCCATGAAATATATGAACTGTAACTTTGCATCTACGGGCATACCAACCTATTGGCCTACAGATCCAAACAAAATACCCGACCTATTGGATTTCTTTATATATAAAAATATATCATCTAACTATT
This sequence comes from Colias eurytheme, assembly GCF_061535395.1. Classification (NCBI taxonomy): domain Eukaryota; kingdom Metazoa; phylum Arthropoda; class Insecta; order Lepidoptera; family Pieridae; genus Colias; species Colias eurytheme. The sequence goes on from NC_143002.1 coordinate 7,435,021, forward strand.
TAGATATAAAGAGTATGAACGATATGAGTTCAGACCACTCGCCCATAATTCTTAAATTATGTATAAATATTATTATAAATAAGAATAATAACCTAAGATTAGTAAATAAGAAAACAGACTGGAACAGTTTTAGAATCGACTTGGACACACATATAAAACTTAATATACCATTAAAAAATCCAGAACAACTTGACATTGAAGTCGAAAAATTTATGGTAGACATACAACAAGCAGCATGGAGAAACACACCAGATAGTCACCCTTGTCACAGGGGAGCAGTCTACCCGAAGAACATTATCGAACTTTTACGTGAAAAGAGAAAACAGAGAAACCGGTGGCACCAAACTCGTTTTCCTGGTGATAAAAAGCTACTAAATAATCTCACAAAACAGCTACAAAGAGAGATACAAAAACTAAATGACGCTAATATGACGTCATATCTCAAAAAACTGACTAACGATCGCTGCACAGACTACTCACTCTGGAAAGCTACGAAACATATGAATAGACCCGTTCTGCATATTCCACCAATTAAGGAAGAAAATGGAAAATGGGCTATCCACAATGAACAAAAAGCTAAAAGATTTGCGCAACATCTGGAAAATATCTTTAAGCCATATGATGATGACGCAAATGAACTACCTGAAGATCAAAACCTTAATGAAGAATTACAAATAAAGTCTGTAACACCCAAAGAAATCTCCAACGAAATTAAGTTTAGTATTAACCCAAAAAAATCTCCGGGGTTTGACTTAATCACAGGCGAAATAATGCATAATTTGCCTCGCAAAGCTATAATCAAATTAACAACACTCTTTAACGCTGCATTTAGGTTGAAATATGTGCCTAATTTGTGGAAAGTTGCTGAAGTTATTATGATATTAAAGCCAGGAAAACCGCCAAACGATGTAACATCATATCGACCGATCTCGTTGCTACCAATAGTATCAAAACTTTTTGAAAAACTGTTACTTAAACGGATCATGCCAATACTTGATGAGAAGAAAATAATTCCAGAACACCAATTTGGATTTAGAAAGAAACACTCCACAATAGATCAAGTTCACAGATTAACAAATGTCATCGAAAAAGCGTTTGAAGAAAAGAAAGTCTGTTCAGCAGTGTTTTTAGATGTCGCACAGGCTTTTGATAAGGTTTGGCACAAAGGTCTCATTCATAAAATAAGAACAATGCTACCAAAACAAATTTCAGATATCTTAGAATCGTATATAACCAATCGAGTCTTTAGAGTTCGACAAGACGATGCCTTCTCGGACCTCAAGGAAATACGAGCTGGTGTGCCACAAGGAAGTGTTTTAGGTCCCATCCTATACCTTTTGTACACGTGTGACATCCCAGTATTAGAAAAAAACATTACTGCAACATTTGCTGACGACACTGCTATCATGGCCACAGGCATCACTTACCAGGAAGCAGGAGATAAAGTCCAAGAAGCTGTGAACCAGGTCTATGAATGGACTCGGAAATGGCGGATAAGATTGAACGAATCAAAATCCGTTCACATAAATTTTACAAACAAAAGAACACAGATTGTCCCGATACTCCTTAATGGCCAACAAATACCTTATGCTAACACGGCGAAATACCTTGGTATGACGCTTGACGCTAAGCTACGCTGGAAGGCTCACGTCAAGAAGAAGCGAGAAGAATTAGGCTTGCGCTATAAGAAATTGTATTGGCTTCTTGGAAGATACTCCCAGTTGTCGATACATAATAAGCTTCTCATATACAAATAAGTCCTCATGCCAGTATGGACGTATGGTATTCAGCTGTGGGGCTGTACCAAAAAAAGCAACATTAACATAATACAACGTTTCCAAAATAAAGTACTGAGAGACATTGTAAATGCCCCCTGGTACATCCGTAATGGTGACCTCCACCGTGACCTAAAAGTGGACACCGTGGACAAAATTGTTCAAAAACATGCAGAAGCTCATCAACATCGACTTCATCATCACGTGAATGTTGAGGCTATCCAGCTCCTTGATACCACGGACCTAGTGCGAAGACTAAAAAGGACTAAACCTTTTGAGTTAGTGTAGTGATAAGTGAAAAGTGAACAGTGACAATTATCTGTATACCAAAGCACACGAGCAAAGTGACTTACTTCCCCTTAACAGACACTAAGCAAGTGACAATGGACACTCTCTTAGAATAAGTTATTTAGAAATTTAGGTTAACATAAAATTACTTATTAGTCTTGTAGGCTAGATTGTAATTTGTATAAGGTGCTATTTTAATTAGCAACCTTATTTAATAAAAAAAAAAAAAAAAAAAAAAAAAAAAAAAAATAAACAAATTACCTTCAAGAAGTTAGCGTCCAACTGTGAAGCGACAGCCCTAGCTAGCAAAGTCTTGCCTGTGCCCGGAGGCCCGTATAGCAAACAGCCCTTGGGCGGAGTGATACCAACCCGCACAAAGAGTTCCGGGTTCATTAGAGGTAGTTCAATCACCTTAAAATGTCGAAATGTTATATTAGTAATAATAGAACGAGAATTAGTAATAATATAAAAGTCTATTGTAGATAGGAAAGATTTTTCCAATATTATATGAAGGAAAGACGCTACTGTTTGTTTGATTCAATTTACTACTTGTAAAAATTCTTGTAACACAGGTAAAGCTGGGTAAAGTAGCTAATGGTAAGTGCTATTTTTTTTGTAAATTTAGTTTGATAATAATTTTAAAACAAATTGTTTTGACAAACTCTCTATTACAATAAAGGTAAAAAAAACTACTTTATAAAAAATATATTATTACTATAAAATTGAAAGAGGTAACATAATACTAATTTATAAAATGTGTGAATTTTTATAACAAGCGTAATAAGCTGTTACTTGATTGGTATCACACCTGCATTGACATTAATATTTCGAAGTATATTCCTAATAATTATTATAATCAATACATTTTCAAAATAAAAAAAAAATTGGTTGTCTGTAAAGTCGGTTTACTGACGATAGTTGAACGTGACAACGTCCGATTGTGCTTCTTTGTCGCTCGTTCCGCGCTCTCGCTCGCACTTCAAGCCTTACATGGAACGCCTCAGAGCGAGGTAACGCCGCATGAGTCATGTTTTTTTCGTGCGTGCAGCCGGCTCTATCAATTATAAGACGTTGTCACGTCAAAACCATACCTCTCTCAATTGTCTGATCTGCTCTTGAAGACCTCCGATGGCCGAGTAAGTGACGTCTCCTGGGTCTTCATGGCTCATATTGTATACTAGAGGATCAACCTGTCAATAACATATTATTTCTTATGAATATGGGCTAGGTGCTACATAAAATAAATGTATTAACAATTAATATAAAACAAATTTAATTAGTCTATGTGCAGGTCCACACTGCGAGCCTAGCGCGGTTGCGACGGCGGGCGCGAAATATCAAACGTATGAAAAGCGCCTTTGCGTCCACATTGAAATGACTAAGGCGGAAGCCTAGTGCGACGGTAATGAGCGAGCCAGCGCGCGTAGTTTTCAAACTCTCCTATCCGCGCGTTCTGGCCACACTACGGGCCTAGTCAGCAAGCGACCCAATGCGCGGACGGCGGGGGTATCAAACCAGTTCGGTCTTGTCGCTCGACTTCTTATATTATATCCTTTATTGTTTTTCGTAAAATAGCGGTAAATACTTAATTGTTGAAGTGAAACTTCTTTATTTATAAGTGCGATTCAATCTAAAACACTTATATACACCACAGTAATTTTGTAGGGTATAATCTCAATTCTTCATATAAAATTCACCCGTTATTCCTCTGTTTTATTTATTTCGTGTACAACTTCTATAATGATCTCATCTCAAAATCGGACTGTCCAGTAAAAATAGCAAATCGTCCAAAGTTTGCAACACCCGAAAAACGTCGAACCGCTACTTGAGCTCGCGCGTCGGTGTGGCCACCGCGAGCGCCCGCTCGTCGCGCCCGCCTAGGCCACCGCCACCGCGCATTCAGTGTGGACGCACACTATGGACAATGTTATTGAATTCCTGTGAAAATGTTTTGAATTCCTATAGTTATTATTGACAATATTGTTTTCACATTGCTCTATATCTGACATTTTTTTTCTGTGTATAATTATTTACATTAAATACTAAATTCAATCCAATTCTCAAGTAATGCTGTATGTACCTATAATTAGTAGCCAATTTAGATTAAGACTTTATGTACGATTACTTATATAATGTTACAAATTGAGTTACTGTTGGTGCATCTATAAATAAATAAATAAATAAATAAAATCTTTTTCTTCAAATTAACGAAACATTTAATTTCAACCTATAAATTTATCAACTGTTCACTGTAGTTTAAGCAAGTTAAGGATAAAGAGGGTAGTTCAAAAAATCATGTGTTCGGGGTATCTATTGCTTTTGTTAACAATATTTGAGTATTGTTATGAAAATTATGTCTATAATATATCATTTTTATCCAAAGAAACACAAAGAAAAATTAAATTTAAAATTTATGAGAAATGGAAGAAAGAAAATAACTAAACTTATAGTTTTCTAGAATTTTCTAAAGTAATAACAGCAAAAATAGATGTAATAACACTGAGCACATTAAAAACAATTTTCTTATAAAATTCAAAATACATATTCCTCAACATAAAAGACATAAGTGTACTACTTATCTATACTAATATATTATATAAAGAGGAAAGGTTTGTAATTATGTAAGTATGTATGATTTTCACGCATAAACCTCTCAACCGATTTTAATGAAATTTGGCACAGACAATCTTTAGACCCTGAGAAAGAACATAGGCTACCTTTTATTGCGAAATATGTACCACGGGCGAAGCCGGGGCGGACCGCTAGTTAACTATAAAGCACTAACCTCTCTTGGTAAATGTCTCATGATGGTCAATGTGGTCATATCCAAGGCAACTCTTGTACCACCCTTAAGCTTGTTCTTGTCGAGTTGACGCCTGCAGCCAACTACATATCGTGGACCGTTTGTTGCTTTTACTATGACTGTAAAGTTACAGAAGAATATTTAAATAATAGTAATTTATAATGCTTGTTGAAGAAATATTGTTCTTATATAAAGTATTATTAATAAATTTCATAATGTGATATGAAAAGATAACCAGAAAGGGCTTATTATGCAAAAGTTTTATATGTATTTGTATTAACTTCATGGTAAATATATAGAAAATACTTAATAATGTCAAAGTTAAATGCGAGTTTGTGCCTTAAGAGTTATAGATGATGACTAACAAACAGAAATCACACCTTTGAAAGATAAAGTGTTAGAAACTATCCCTTTGTTGGTATTGTCATGTTTAAATTGATGTGGATATACTTACATTTCTCTTCAGTAAGCTGTTTCAAAACTTCGCCAACAATCTGACCAACACTTTGTAAAGCTTTTAAATCATTTTCACTCTTATCGTACTGTTTTGTAAGGTCCTTCAGCTGTTCTCTCACTAAAAATAATCAAATTCATAATTATGAAATATAAAATATAATTAAACCCTACTCTCATAAATAGCCGAAAATAGTGAAGTATTTTAATAATTTATCAATAAAAACTTAGGTGTAAACAAAATCTATGAACAAAAAAGTTGGATGATTCGGCAGAAATCGAAAATTAAATTAGGAATACTTACTGTCTTTGAGCCTGGATTCAACTTCTTTGTGCTCCATGAGCTTCTTACGGTAATCCTGAAACGCTTTTTCTCTTATTGAGTCCATTTTTTATAGTATTTATTAACTTTATCTCTAATAAATGCTAGCTCAACGCCAGCGAAATGATATTTGAGATTTGTCTTGACGTTCCAAATGGCAAATTCCAATTTCCAATTGACATAAGTTTGATAGATATATAAATATTGTACAGATGATGTAATAAAATATAACTAAGTAGGTTCATAAAATATTGATTGAAATATCATATTCTTATTATTAAAAAACTAGACTGGCGTTATAATAAAAGGTATTTTTATTGGGTTTTCTTATTTATTGTTGATTCAACCAACTTTTACAGCGCCATCTAGTAATATGCAAAGGTAACTTTAGTTTGTTAGTTTCCGCTATCGGATAACAGATGGCACTGTATCGTATTACATATTTAACTAATCGGTATCATCAATTTCAAAGAATTAAACTCTATTATTTATTTTATAAACTACAGTGGGCAATTTAACTGTGTAACTAAAACTCGACTCAAACTCAAATATTTATTTATTCAATTAGACTTCTTCTAGAAGCACTTTTGAATTTATACCATTTACCACCGATCGATCGGTACCTACCTACTTATTTAAATAACAGTAAAAAATACCAATTTAATATAATATGTCCGTATGTACGTAATAACTAGTAACTACCTACCTAAATATTTTTTGAAGCTACATACCTAAATTTTTTCAGGATTTTAGCTTTTAAGTTTGTAGTATCAATGCTCCTCGTTCCATTTAAAAATGGCATGGAAGCAATTTGCACTTCATCGATTTTTATTGATCATAACTCTAAAATATTACTAGTAATTTAAAACTAGTTTGGATCGTCACTTTTACGAAGGGTTGTCGCTTTTTACTAATTTGGCAAAACTACGAATAAAATACGATAGACTTTTCAATGTAATAAGTAATTACTATGTACCTACACGCTAATTGAAACAAAGTGCACACACGAACATTTTCATTAATTATTTATTTGATATGATTGATAATGGATGTTTAATAAAAGCCTTAATAATTTAATATAAGTAGGTACCTACGCTATATATTCGATTGTTACGATGGTGTTTTTATTTTCTTACTAATTACTAAGTAAAACTAAGTTAAGTAACTAAGTACTAAGTTACTATTCCAAACTTTGATAATATTGCATTCTGCATTCTTAAAAAAATGAATTCGGTGGCAACCCTAGTTTTATGTGACTTCAATAAACTCTAATCTCATGTTATATTAGTTGATGAAATGGACCAAAAACGGCTGACGATGTTTAAAAATTTTAAATCAAATTTAGGATACTAGTTACTAGTTTAATAATAGTCCATGACAGTAGGTAATAGAGTTTGGGTAAAAATTGCGAATGAATTATAAAGACGGTATGTAGTACATACCGTGGTATGTATGTACTATGTACCGTTTGTTGTGTATGTAGGTAGTTTTTTAAGAATTCAATAATAAAAAATATAAGATCGTACTTAATGCAATGAGTAAAATTTTTAAAATGGCTCTTTTCTTAACTGACTTCAAATAGGTACTTACCGGTACCTAAGAATATACATATAGATACTTTCTCACTGTTTTTTTTAACTAGATTAATGTATGTCTTAGTAAAGGAATGTCATGGTTATCAGTTGTTACCTAAATGTATATTATATAGATATTATAATAAAACCGTGATAACTGTATAATGTATTGAGAAAATTAAGAGGTCAACGACGCTTCCGAGAGGAGATTTTTATCTTCCTTTAAAATACGAGTATTGTAAAACTAAAAGAACAATTACTTTAAGTCTAATTCTCAAGATACTTTGAAACATAAATTAATCAAAATTGGTGTTTTTAAACAAAGGACAGTAGGTACGGGAGTTTTATCGCGAAAGATATTCGAAATGAAACTTTTGTATAAAAATTTATTTTTGTTGATAACATCGTCGTTTAGTTGTTTCTTTGTTGCTTTTACAAGACCTTTTAGACATATTATGAGGTTTTAACAAAAATGGATTATTGTGAACTCTATAGGTATAACTACATGAAGTCATATTAGGTACGTAGGTACCTACTTTCTTTTTTATTCTAAATTTTCAAAAAGCGTGTAGTTACAATTATATTTTTTAAATTCATTATACCCGAAATTTTAAGTTTTAGAACAATAATTTTAATAATAATGAACCAGTGTATTATATCTATGTTATAGAGACTGAAACAAAAATCATAATACTTCACAAAGGGTTTCTTTCAAACCCGTTTAATGAACTAAACGGCCTTTCAGTTCATTGTTTAGGCATAAAGTAAAATAATAACACATCTAGAAAGTTTTGTTACGTCTGCAAAGTTTTATTCATTACAATTTCGCATTATGTTGCTTTTAATACTATGCTTATAGATAAATTCCAAAGTATTATAAGGGCATTGCATATTTTACGGTACCTAAACCTTAAATGATTACAAAGAAGAAAAAAATAAAAGATAATTCTATGAAAATGTAACTCATCCCTTTTATTTTACCTTAGTATTTTACTGTAAAACTGGAGGTTATAAATTCACATAAGTATTAAATAATACGAAGCTAATGTTTCAAAGAGAAATGTTTTATGTTTTAGAACTCTACCATTTATCCATTTGTCATCGCTTCGGAAAATTTATTTGAAAGTTAGATCTTGGGAATCTTAGTTACCACATAATATTTGTATACGTAGTATATTATTATTAGTCTGTGATAATATTAATATTATGCAGTTATGTTTAAAAATCGCTTAGTTAAGATCTAGCTTTCGAATGGTAAAATAATTTTAAGAATCATCGAGTAGTTTTTGAGTTCATAACATTTTATTTAGATGTCATTGTCATAAAAATCTTAATAACAGTTATCTTGATAATATAATTTTCACTACAAATAACTAATACGGGGACATAGTTATTAAAACACCAGGTTAAAATAGATACTACAGTAAGAGGATCACATTTTCAATAAATTACACTAATTTATATATAAATGTTAAAGCACCACGGACCACGGTTTTCCTTAAGTAAAATATATTTTCACAGATTAGACAGAACAGTTATTTAAAGAATAATACAGTAGCTACAAGTATTTATCTACATAGTTAACTAGTCTGTGACGGTAATGTATCGTTTCTTTTATTACCAACTGCATTTCAGTTTAAATTTTCTTTTTAAGGACTCTCTCTTCGATATACTTGGTTTTAAGTATAATTTTAAGATGAAGAAGCAAGTATTTAAAGCGTATCTTTTCTTGAGCTTTCGTATAATAATAAAAAAAGACGGGTTGCACTCCGGGAGTGCCCGTCTTACGCTTTTTCGATCAGGTCACGTGTCCTGACGCGAGTTTAAGATTTTATACCCAACGCCGCTAAAGAAGTTTTCACTTCAAAAAATCAAGAATGTATCAAATTGCTGGAACCCGATACAGAAAAACAAAAAAATATGTAAATCGAAATTTATCAAGTAGGTAAGTAATTTTTGAAATAAACTCAAACTCTGAAATTAATTTATTCAATTAGACTTCTTCTAGAAGCACTATTAAATTGTTATTACATATTTTTAACATCTAGAACCGATTCAAAAATTCGTCAATTATGAATTGTAGATATAATATAAATGCGTTCCTACTTTCTTTAATTCGTTGCTTCGTATTTTTAGAAAGTCCTTTTTACTTACCGTCATAAAATCAGTGTTATGAATTAAAATCCACAAAGCAAGAGTCTTGGCAGGACGAGAATGTTCTCCGTACACAAATTGCTTATTTTTATTACCTCCGCAGTTACGTTGAAAATTCTCCACTGAACACCCCATTACTGCTTATATCCTTGCTAAGAAACCGCGGGAAAAGTTTTATGAAAGTTTAAATAAGGTCTAGTAGATTCTGTTAAACACTTTGTGCTGCAGTTTTTGTAGTTTGGACAGAGCTAAAGTTTAATATCTACAAATTGAATTTGTAGTTACAGTAATGGACTAGTTGTGTTGCCTTCTTTGTTGATGCGTTTTGGAATTTTTAACCAACATTGTCAAAAGAATTAAGCGTAAAAATTTCAGTTCTTTGCATGATTCTTCACTACGAATTATGAAAAGAAAACGAATGCTTGTTCAGATTGGCTGCGGATTTTTGTTAAGAACACATAATATCTTATATTGATTTTGTAAAATTCTATATGAAAATAGGAATGCAGACTGTTCCCTGAATCACGAGTGAGTTACAAAAGTATTAAAAATATTTGACTGCGTTCGACTTTACAAATATGTAATACGTTACGATTGTATTCATGGTACAATGGATAGGGTGAGCGTAGAGATATCCAATGTTTCGAATAAGCGTTCTATGGATCTCCTTATGCATATTTATTTACATGTATGTATCCTATTTTATTTTATTGGATATATGCAGTACCAATAAATCACTACATAGTATAAAACAAAGTCACTTTCTCTGCCCCTTTAAAACGACGCAACGGATTTTGATACGGTTTTTTTAATAGAGAGTGATTCAAGAGGAAGGTTTAGTATATTTGTATACCTATAATTTATAAGGTTTTAGAGAAAGCGGGCGAAACCGCGTGCGGAATGCTAGTAAGTAAATAAATAGAAGTTTACTTGTATTTTCATAACAATGTAACATACTTTCTTCCCGTGATTCAATTAGCTTTTATGACTACACTAACTTTTCGCCCGCAGCTTCGCTTGTGTAGTCAAAGGAAAACACGCATAGTTTCCGTTCCCGTGGGATTTTCGGGATAAAAACTCTTCTGACATGTTAATCCCAGTAACCTATGTATATAAGTTATGTGTGTGCCAAATTTCATGAAAATCGGGTCGGCAGTTTTTGTGTGAAGGAGTAACATAAAAAACATACAAACTTTTGCATTTAAAATAAGTAGGATTCACTGTTTGAAATATTTTTTTAGACTACCTTCATATATTTTCATAGATGAAGGTAGTTATGAAAAACATTTTAAATTCCATGGTTTCCCTTCCTAGACGTTTGTCTTCACAATAGTGGCTATGTCTTCTTGCCTTTGCTTTTAGTAAGTAATGTTCGTGCATAGATTTACAAGCAGGTTAACTTAGTCAATGCAAACATTTGCTTAGTGTTGTGTTGGACCACTTTAGTGTACATGGAATTTCAACTAGTATTCATGTTGTAGGTACTAAATATGCTATAACTGGTATTTATCTATGTCATCATTAGGGTAAAGAAAATGTATTAACTACCTATTAATTAGTTAATTATCTATATTAAAATTATATATTATGTTTATCAGCCATCTGGTTTCCATAACACAAGCGAAAAGCTTAGTATGGGATCAGATCGTGCCGTGATCGTGTGTGAAAATTGTCCTGAAATATTTATTTATTTATGTAGAATTGAAATATATATATATAATATAATAAAATTATAATATAATATAATAAAATAATATAAGTAATAAAATATATATAATATATTATAATTAATCCTTATTGAATTCTCAAAAGATTGTATGAATGTAATGTTTATAGCTCTATTAAATAAAAATTAATGAACCGATTTCATTACATAATTTACCGGATTTTAATGAAATTATTGTTTATTACTGAAAGAAATAGCGATGCTAAAAAGATTTCAATGTGTGAAATGTAATTAACATGCATGCGTGTTTATATACATCGTATACTTACAACGGTACTTACAAAGGTACGGCATCTGTGTCATACAAAGAGAATACAATTACTGGTGTCATACTATTTCTATACTGCTTTTAATCCATTATTCCGCAACGCCGTACAAAAATCATGGAGATAAGGAGAAAAAATCTCTACCTGTACTTTGGAATTCTCATCTGCAGTCAGTTGGACACCTTACAAGTGACGGCATAGTGCTGAATCTTATTATTTTATGCTCTTAAATATCGTTCTAGATAGGTCACCTGGTGGTTCAAATGACCCATAACTTTTTCAACATGGGCCTTTAGTTTACATAGTCTATTTTCTACCTCTTCAGTAAAATTCAGTTTCTCAAATACACTATTTCAAGTGACACTTTATAAATGATGCTATTTACTATCTATTATTCTACTATGTACACGTAATATTTTTCCAGAAACAGTGCAATCTATAACATGCTCACATCAATTTTTGTACATGGCAATCTTTTCCATAATACATCTGGCAATCTCAGCGTGGTGTGCCGTGTATTGAATATAAGAATAAAATATTATTCTATACACACGGATATGCAATTTACCTGAAGCATAAACGAACAGAATGCATTGTAAAATTTTAAAGAGCAATATTTGTGCAGTCTGTTCTTGTAGGTTATAAGGATTCTCTTTGATACAAAGCGAGTGTATAACCAGATGAACTATTAAAGATACTGCTTTCAAAGGGCATATGTTATTTGCTTTTTGAATTGTGTTTAAAGTTTAAATCGTAATTGGATTTAGAATACGTAGGCGTATTGTATGCGGGTATTTGAATGTTTTATGAGCTTGCGTGAAAAGGTTGCTCAAGATCGTTGTAATGAGATAAATTACGTCTTTTATACTCAGTAAATAGTTAGAATGCATTTTCATTTTGTTATAAATTGCATTACTGAAACCTGATTATTCTTTTGTATATAAAAGTAAAGATAAGGTGATGGTGATAAACATTATTGAATGCATTGAAAGCATGAAAAGATAGCATGAACTTTCCAAGGTTAGATTTTTGAAGCTATTCGCAAAGGCATGCGATTATGCATCCTAAAGGTTATTTTTAATCAATTGCTTTCCTTAGAAACAAAAATACATTAGCAACATTCTAGTAAATGCTTATCCCACTATCACAAAGAATTTATAAAGTAACGTTATAAAAGTATCATCTAATCCACAACACTTCTGCTTGAGCTATAAAACTTTAGCACCTAGAACATAACTGCTACGTTTACGATGTAACTTTAAGTTTGAAAGAGTTGTCACGTGTAGAACCTAAAGTGGGTACGAATTAGTGTCGAAAACACGCTAAGGGTTATAAGAATTTAACTCTATTTGTTGTAAAGCTGTAGGAGGAATATTTTTATCTATACTATCTATACTATTCTAAAGAGGAAAGGTTTGTATGTATGTATGTATGGTTTTCACGCATAAACTTCTGGACCGATTGATGAAATTTGGCACAGATAATCTTTAGACACTGAGAAAGAATAAGATAGGCTACCTTTTATTGCGAAATATGTACCACGGGCGAAGCCGGGGCGGACCGCTAGTTTATTATAAGACAACTGGTTGTTCATTTAAAAATAATAATATCAAGATTGATATTCCTTGTAACTTAAACGTTACGAGGATCAAGAATTGATATTTCAAATGTGTAAAAAACTGGTTTAAGTGCTGATAAAAATGTTCAATACATTTTGACAAAAAGAGCAATTCCCAATCAGTGGTACACAAAATCAACTATGTACATTCAAATGAAGAGTAAGGACATGCAAGGACGTAAATAAAAAAGTTTCTAGTATAAAAATCATCGTCATAGTATAAAAATCTACCTGCATCTTATGGTACTTATAAAAATTTGGTACATAATCTTAATATATACATATGTATATAAATCTCGTGTCACAATGTTTGTCCTCAATGGACTCCTAAACCACTCAACCGATTATAATAAAATTCGCACTGTTACGCACACCATGTGCAGTTCGATCCAACTTGAGAGATAGGATAGTTTAAACATGTAGGTACCACGGGCGAAGCCAGGGCGGACCACTAGTAATACAATAAAACGAAAAATAGAAAGTCAAACACACTTTATTTACACTCGTTTTTCATAAGGTGGTGCACCATCATCTTCCACATAGCAGCAGTTTAAAACGCCAGGACAAAACAACGGCAGACAACCGACAAATATACTCATTAAAAACGGACAGCTCATTATTACACACGGACTTAGACACATTTGTATTTTATAATAACCTTTTTTAGGATACTATCAATCAATAATATGCTAATTATCTTTCTTACTTGGTGCAATTACCTTTTTTAAATCTTTAAATGTTTGGACAATCATCAATCATATGCTAATTCTCTTTACTTGGTAGTACAATTCTTTTAAATCTCTCAATGCTTCTTTGCTTTTTATGTTCAAATTAAATTCTCTATTTTCTAGATTTTTAGGTTTCAATTTAAATTTAGATCTTTAATTTATTTTGTGCTGGAATTACACTATCATTTTATTTGAATTAAATTGCTTTTTTTCTTCGCTCTTGTATTTTTTTTACGCTTAGTTAAGTGTAGAAAAGTAAATATTGTTCAGATGTATTAAAAATACAATGTTTATTTCTTATGATGAAATTTAGACGAGATTATTCCTCATTCACAGTTCAAATGAGTTCCGATTCTAGACTCTATTTCAAACTACCACAGAAATCTTTATTGCGTGCTGTTTGTTCTTTTCTTTTCTGGTATATAACAATCCGATTTTCCCGGTTCTTCGTCTGACAAAATATAGTCCATACAACAATCAAAACATGGTATACAAGACACAAACGGACTTACTAGTAATGGTAATAAACAACACATGTGAAAAATTTTGAGGTACCTAATACGAAATATTTAATATTTTTAGTAATTATTTAATTACAAAAGTTTTGTAGAAACTTTGTAAAATTTTGATGATCAATCGCTATGTTATATAGATACAAAATGAAGACGCCAAATGTCAAAAGACAGCAAGAGAAGAAAAAATAAATAAAGAGGATGAATTAAACTTGATATTATTAAAATGATTGAAAGAAAGAAAGAAAGAAAGATCATTTATTTGATTGCTATTTATTGTTTTGCCTTTTTGTAAAATCGCTTTTAATATCTTCAAAATGAAAAAAAAATACTGACTAGCCTCTTGACCCGGCTTCGTCCGTGATAAAAAATACCTTATGCCACTCCTGAATAGTGTTAGTGAAATAATTTTCCTGATCGGATCTACTTCCAAAGTTCACCTCCACACATACAGAGTTAGAAACTTTACCACTATGGCTATAATATTATTATAGATAAGTTTGGGATTAGTTATCTGTTCGGATCTTAGTACCTATATCTATACTTACGAATATTATAAAGCTGAAGAGTTGGTTTGTTTGAACGCGATAATCTCAGGAACCACGGGTTCGATTTGAAAAATTATTTTATTGTTAGATAGTCCATTTATCGAGGAAGACTATGAGCTATATATCATCATGCTGAGATCAATAGGAGCGGAGAAATGTGGGTGAAACCGCGAGGCAGAGCTAGTTAATATTATAAAGCTGAAGAGTTGGTTTGCTTGAACGCGCTAATCTCAGGAACCACGGGTCCGATTTGAAAATTATTTGACTGTTAGATAGTCCATTAATCGAGGAAGGCTATAGGCTTAGGTCTATATCACGCTAAGATCAATTGGAGCGGAGGAATGCGGGTAAAACCGCGGGCACAGCTAGTCAGCTAGTGTATACAATAGAAATACCAATAAATGATGTACTGCCTCGTAACACTAAAATTTTATAATAATAAAGAGTATATCAGGAACGTTCTAAGTAAACACGACCTAGTTTTTATGATGAAAACGGACCCAAAGCGAAATGAAATCCAAAAGTTTCGTTCAAAATTAACTTTGGCACAGTCTGTAGTGAATAGCGCCAAAATTTGACAAGTACAACTTTGCAATAGTTTAATATACGTCAATTTCAGTCTTTTCAACTGCGTACTGTGGGTTTTTTAATTTAATAAAGAAAGAATTTTTGTGGTTGTTTTTATGCGAGTTTTGTTTTGAAAGCTTGTACATTTGATTTAAAAAAATAACATTTTTCTTCCATTTTTATCAATTAATATGAAAAAGTTAATTAATCGTGACTTCTGCGGCTATAATATTATTTGTCAAACGCGTCTGAATAAATCATGATTTTAATCCGTTAAAAGTGTTTATGTTACCAAAGTTTAGGGCTGCTTTATATTGAAGAAAAATATAACAATATAAGCTCATTAAAATATAGCGTATTTACCATAGAGACGAGGAAGTGCCCATAGCGGACAGAAATGATTTGCGTGTAGACTTTTGTTAATAAAATCTTAAATCTTTTGGGGTTTGCATTATATTTTAATGGAAACATTTTTTCACTTTCTTAGGAAAAAATATTGTGCAATCTAAAGTTTTCTTTTTTATATTGTGCCGAAAAGTGTACTTAATTGATTTTTTCAGTAACCTATGTGTAATATGAACAATGCAGAAAACATGTTTACAATTATTATTATAGGTACTGCGTTCGTTTAATAAAATAAAACAGCAAATATTAAAAAAAATAATAAATATTAAGTCCGGGATCCATCGCCCATTTTTGCAAGTGATTACTATCAAGCTAATTTTTCGTGAGTAGCTTTATTTTGATGAGACGCCCAATAATTTCATGTACGAAACTCTCGATTGTGGTAGCTAACAGAGGAAACAAGGACTCAAATATTAATTACTAACTGAATGTTTTTTTTGTTCAATCTGAAGATAATAATTATCTAAATTTTTCGAAAAAATATTTGTCCTACAAAATCCATGGTTTGATCAAAGTTTCCAATGTGTATCGATAACGATGTCATCATAAATGATTACTAACTAGCTGATTTTTTTTATTTTCACTTATTTAATACTTATATAATTCAACAGACATATTGTCCTACAAATTGCGTAATAAATATTTGAGAACCGTCAAATCAAAAATTTTTATCCTTGTTACCTCTGTAAGCTACCACAATCGAGAGTTTCGTACATGAAATTATGGGGCGTCTCATCAAAATAAAGCTACTCACGAAAAATTAGCTTGATAGTAATCACTTGCAAAAATGGGCGATGGATCCCGGACTAAAATGTATAAACTTAGGTATAAAGTACCTACTCGCATTGTGTATTTATTCCTAAATTACTCTAATAATTGTTCAACAAATTGCGTAACCAAATTGAAACTCAATTTCAATAGCAGACACAAATTCATCATTCATATTCTGAACGTTCAGAAATCCCACTCAATACCAACATTATTTTCTAACAAACGTTCAGAAATCCCACTCAATACCAACATTATTTTCTAACAAACGTTCAGAAATCTTAATACCGCATTATTCAGTACAGAATTAATCGTTAAATACCGCGGCAATAATATCGTGATATTAAATTAATTAAAACTTGAAGCTCTGATTTGTCGAGTTATTAACTTCCGTTGAAGTTGACTCCTAACTTAATGCTTAAGTGAATTCGCGTTAACTTCAATACGGGCTAATTGTAAATAATAATATCGCGGGCTGGTTTACTGGATTTATCGCTTCTATTTACATGTATTATGGTTGTTATAAAATGTTGAACTATAACGTAAAACTTATTTTTATGCGTGGCTACTTTTGCTACTGGTTTTGGATAATCATTTATTGAAGTGAAACTTCTTTATCGGGGTTGGAAAAAAATTTAGTGTAACATTTTTTCGTTACGCGCCATCTTTTTCTTATACCTACCACGCGTGATTCGACGTATTTCTGTAAATTTGCATATATATAGTAAATTATTTTTTGAAAAATAAGGTCATTAAGAAGTTTCACTTCTAACGTGTGTACACTAGTACACGCACACATTTTTTTAAAACTAGCAATGTTTTCCGCTTCTTCTGAGTCGAGAAGAATAAATATTCTTGAAAGTATTTTGTTAAGATGCTTTCAATTTTAATTTTTACGTGAAAAGTAGATAACATAGCCTCTTGATCCTTTTTTTAGATTCCCCAATAGGAACGGGACTTTAGAAATAAGAATTTTTCGCGTAACCTAGTTAATTGTTTGTATTTTTTATAATTCTTGATATTCTTTTTATTCTACTTTTCTTAAACTTCTGTCAAGCGTGACATTGATCGATCAGTACTTACAAAAATGTGATAAAAATAATTCAATTTAAAACAACAACAAAAAACAAATAAAATTGAATGTGTTTCTGTGTCTGTGTGCCACAATTATGCTGTTACCCATCCGTTTTATTACCCTGCCTATCTTGCTTACCCTTGTGTGTTAAAGGTAAGGTATAAAAATAGGTTTTTTAAATTATTTGATTCAAGATTTTTTTCAATGTTGTAATTAAGATTTTCTAGTATGCGGTGCGGAGACGAGTCTAATAATTCACAAAATGAGTGTGTAGTTAATATTTTTTTTTTATTTTTTAGTTTTGTATTAACTAGTTTCAATGCTTAGTTTACTACTACAATTTTTATAAATAATATGACACACATGATTTGTTGTATGCGCATTACAAACGGTTACAACAAGTGAAGTTACAAAAAAATCAAGTTTTGAAACAGAATATTAAATTAATTCTAATAATAATTAACTAATAATAATTAACTTCGCGGTTTCACCCGCGTGGCTCCACTCCTGTTGGTCTTAGCGTGATGATAATATATTATACCCTATAGTAGCCTTTAGACCAGTAGTTCCTGAGATTAGCGCGTTCAAACAAAAAAACAAACAAACTCTTCAGCTTTATTATATTACTAGCTGTTGCCCGCAGCTTCGCCTGTGTGGAAAAGATAAATTTTCATGGTACAAACTTTCATCCCCTATTTGATCCCCTTGGGGGA
Source organism: Colias eurytheme (assembly GCF_061535395.1). Classification (NCBI taxonomy): domain Eukaryota; kingdom Metazoa; phylum Arthropoda; class Insecta; order Lepidoptera; family Pieridae; genus Colias; species Colias eurytheme. The sequence goes on from NC_143002.1 coordinate 7,453,316, forward strand.
TGAATTTTCTAAAATCCTTTCTTAGGGGACGCCTACGTTATGACATCTACCTGCATGTCAAATTTCAGCCCGATACGTCCAGTGGTTTGGGCTGTGCGTTGATAGATCACTATATCAGTCACCTTTGAGTTTTATATATAATATAGATATAGATTAGCATAGTTTATTTGTTACAGGTTTAAAATGGTGTCAATGTTTCATCGTCAACTATGAAGATGAGGATGATGTAGCCTACGAGCGAGCAAAGAGACCTGAATAAAAGAAAACAAAGATTACAGAATATAGATAAGACAATACATGGAAAAGTAACATAGTCAATATGTAACGGAATAAACGAATTTAGCAACGGTATAGTTATATTTTCTAACCTAGATCTAAACCCAGACTTTAAGTCTATTGGTACCTATTAATATTTAAAAACATACATATTATTTGCATAATTAATAACGTTATATGCATAATTCAGGAATATATTATATAATCGAGGGAATAAAACTAACACGAACTGAATACAAGAACCCAGATAACATGAAACTCAAACAAACAAAATCTAATCACATGTCACATCCAGTCACATAGATCAGTGGCGCGTTAGAACTCAAACGGGCGAAATGAAGTGCCAAAATTTAAATTAAAAAGTTCATAAACGCGCCGCCGGAGCGTGCTCCCTGAATGGGAACATTGTGCACGAGTGCTACGTCATCTTTGATGTCTAGAATGATATAGAGTACTGGAAGGGACAGGTAATTTAGAAAAGAATAAGTTACTTTTGTAAGTTGAATAGGATACTAATATTATAAATAGTTTGTTTGTGTTGAATGTGTTTATAATATCAGGAATAAGGTTCGAATATAAAAATTCTGACTGTATTTTATGGTAAGAAAATATTTTGAAGTTATTAGGACATTATCAAGTGCTAAATATATGTTTTCTTCCTTGAACTAGGTACTTCTTAGTCTAAGAAAATATATTGACACATTTTACCATTTCAGGAAGGACTTCGTTTCAGCCACATAAAACAACTCAGACAGAAAATAAATATTATTTATTTTTATGTTATAATGACAATTTTTCCCACTTCGTGTAATAAAATCCTTTTCGATCTGATATTCTAAGTCCATTTTTGGTTTATAAACTACTAGCATTCCGCCCGCGGCTTCGCCCGCTTTGTCTAAAACATAATTATATACTAAATCCTTCCTCTTGAATCACTCTATCTATAAAAAAAACCACATCAAAATCCGTTGCGTAGTTTTAAAAATTTAAGCATACATAGGGACATAGGGACAGAGAAAGCGACTTTGTTTTATACAATGTAGTGATTTTTCATAACCTAGATATATAACTGAAAGGCCAACGATTTTCCCAGAATTTTAAAAGCAATGAATACCTTACACAGCTTGAGCGTGACGTTTCAATGCAATTTATAATGATCTAGTTTCAGGAAATATTCATTAAATCATTGATCTTAAGAGATAGAGCTAGGAAAATCTGAGGTAGTGTAATTTGGAAGAAGAGGAATTTAGAATTGATGGTAAATATTAAATAATAAGTGCTTCTTACTACAATTAATTCTACATCTTGTTAAAATTGTTATTAGATCAAAAACGTTTTTCTTCATTTAATGAATGAAAATGTAGATGTTAAGTAACATCGCTGTAGTTGTGATAAATTTATATTTATAAAGCATTTGAATGCCATTAAACCAAAAATATAAAATTCTAATGTAGATATCTTAATATAAGGTTAATCATCTAATACACAAGGTTTTCCGAATTGTCCGATTGTCAGAGGTTATTCCGAATCGGTATAAAATGTTTCAACTTTCAAGGTACAAGGAAATATTATCAATTGTTAAAGATTATACTATGAAACATAAATATTATTTATACATATCATCAAATCCTTTATGATCTCATATTTTAATTAATCAAACCTACAACCCTTTGCTTCAAATCCACCTTTAACCAGCTATTTCGCCACTTCATTAAAAACACGAAAAGGTATGAATAAGTTCAGAACAAACTCTATCGGAAAATATGCCGCGCACTGCAGAACCGAGCCATAAAAATAAGTTAAGGAAATTAATCCGAACTTAGCGAAAATATGAAAATTAAATTATCCAACGTACCGTTGGGAATAATATATTTTCATTGGGAAAGTTATGTTAATAACACGGAATTGTTTCGCGCCTCTCGGAGGCAATCAATTCTGTAATGTAACTCAGTCTTTCATATGTGTGATATTAATGAACGCGTGTAAAGAATACTTAGTTTGTATGTACCTGTACCCTGGTGTGTTTAATGTATTTACTGACTGACGACTGACTGACTTCTTATTAACACGCTTTTATTAGCTTCACCCATTATTGTATGTCAACTGACTACTCTAGACTCGATTTTGACCCACTTTAAACGGTCAGATTTAATTCAAACTTTTGTATACTTATCAAAAGTCGGTGACGATACAATAATTTCCTGAGTATAAGCGCGTTTGTTTTAGTTTTTTTAAACTATAAATAACTAGATTTCCGCCCGCGGCTTCGCCCGCGTTTGCAAAGGAAAACCCGCATAGTTCCCGTTCCCGTGGGATTTCCGGGATAAAAACTATCCTATGTGTTAATCCAAGTTACCCTCTATATGTGTGCTAAATTTCATTGTAATCGGTTCAGTAGTTTTTACGTGAAAGAGTAACAAACATCCATACATCCTTACAAACTTTCGCCTTTATAATATATATTAGATAAATAATTATAACTTTTTGATTCAATGCGTGTGTGACTGACTTTCTCTTCTTGATTGGCTACTCTCGATCTCGAGGACGGATTCTATCAGTGTCAAGTTTTGTACAGGTTTTCTGAGATTTTTTAGCTATTGACTGGATAGCTCGTTGCCAACTAACTTACTATCACGTTGGTGGTTTATCACTATTATAGATCGAAACACTCTGATAGTATCCAGGGTTGAGTGATTTTATTAAATAATTTTGTTAACAAGAAGTTGTCTTGTACTCCGGATGAAGCAATTGCAAAGTGCATTCCTTAACAATAACTTGATAGCAGTAAGTTAAGCAAAGATCGTCAGAGCGTAGAGGGCTGATTAAAGGCACTTATCTACTCCAAAATCGATCAGTGAAATAGATGTGAAACTTATTTGCCCAATATTCTACAAAGTACAAGTTCAATAAGTCATTATAACATTAAAATCTTATATATAAAATTCTCGTGTCACAATGTTAGTCTGCATACTCCTCCGAAACGGGTGGACCGATTCTCATGAAATTTTCTGTGCATATCGGGTAAGTCTGAGAATCGGCCAACATCTATTTTTCATATGTACCACGGGCGAAGCCGGGGCGGACCGCTAGTAATGTTCTATAATTATTACAACGTCGAAATATTTTAAAGTACCAAACCCTTTTCAAAAATGGCATGTCTCGTGAGTCGTTCCTGTAGTTTAAATCTTAATATATATAAATCTCGTGTCACAATGTTTGTCCTCAATGGACTCCTAACCGATTATAATAAAATTCGCACACCATGTGCAGTTCGATCCAACTTGAGAGATAGGATAGTTTTTATGAAAAAAAAACGTAAACATGTAGGTACCACGGGCGAAGCCGGGGCGATCCGCTAGTAGGTATATACGACTGAATAAAAAGTATTACAACCATACGCAATACAAATACCCATTACAAACGTCCTTGTAACAATTTGAACATTATTTCAAAGTCCTAATTGTGAATATTCCACAATTCCTATCACATACAGACCTATCAGAACCTCTGGAAATCGGTTAACAAATAGAGCCTTAATTCAAAATAGTTCCAGTAACCGCTCATGAAGTTTCAGGGTAAACACGAACACACAAACAAAAGCATTCGTACAATAACGTCGTCAGAATCTCCAATCGATATGGAGCTAGTTTCTTGTAAGTTTCACAATGGGCTATAGATAGGTCTAGTGGACACACGGTTCGGGAGTATTAAGAATAAAAATAAAATATTTATATTTCCTTGACTTATTTAAATATTGAAAACATGAACGGTTATCTACGATTGTAATAGGAATGGTTTGCTGGTCTACATTCGTGGTCTACGATAGAGGTAAGTTGTATGAGTGTTCTTTGTATTGTTATGTTTTATTACAATTTAATGCAAAAGTTGCACATTATATTCATCATGTACATTGCGTATGTATGCGCTTAATTGTGTTGTTTTGTTTTTAAAGTAGCGTTTTTTATATCTATAAATTATTGGATTTTAGATATAACATGATCGTCGATGTAATAATTAAATGGAGAACATTTTTATTACTGTCTCTCTTGCCTACTTGTGTGAATAATAAAAAAAATATTGGTATGATCTGCTTATAATAATTGATTACCAACACGAGCGAATATTATTAAGTTACTAGAGGTCCGCCCCGGCTTCGCCCGTGGTACATATTTCGCATTAAAAGGTAGCCTATGTCCTTTCTCGGGTATCAAAATATCTCCATACCAAATTTCATGCAAATTGGTTCTGTAGTTTAGGCGTGATTGAGTAACAGACAGACAGACAGACAGACAGAGTTACTTTCGCATTTATAATATTAGTATGGATTAACGTCTGGTGGTAGAAAATCACAATAAGGAATCTTATCTGTACGTGTTACTATGAAACTCTCACCTGTATTTGAATGCACAATGCAATAGTGAAATATACCTACATTCGACAAATCTGCATTGTTATACGAAAACAACGGTGTATCATCTCGGTATATGAACGCTCTGAAATACTTACGAGACAACTAAGATATTATTGCAGCAGTAAAAGTAAGATATATACATTTGCTGGAGCAAATTAACAATATAATATAGTTGAACATAATATCATGTATGTACATATGTATTTATGTACTACGAACTGATTCATGCTACGTTTACTCTAAAAAGGAATATTTTGTCAATTTTTGCAATATTTTTCATTGTTGATATGCTCCTATTGGTCGTAAACTCGTAACGTGGTGTTATATAGTTTTTCTTTATAAATCTAACACAAAAATCTTCTATTCAAACCTGTAGTTCTTGAGAAAAGCGCGATCAAATAAATTTCTTCAGTTTTTTAATATTCGAAATTACTTTTAGCCAAATATTGCACTAATAGTGGTCTGATACCACTATTAGTGCAATATTTTTTTGTTATTATTATCGGTTTTGTAATTTTTTAGACTGTAAATTAAATATGTATATAAATTAATACAAATCGTTTTCCAAGCCCGTGTGTCCAAACAGTTGTAGCGATCCCCACAAGGGAAATAGTCCCCGCAACTTGCACCAGTAATTGAAAAATAGATTTCAATGTTCGCATGTAATGTACTTGTATTTATATATATACATGTTTTGAAGTTCTGTAGTTTCTTCAAAGTAATTTGGGCCTGTTGGTTCAGTTTTGTGGTTTGTTGTAGAGTAAGGGGAATATTGGCAGAATTGATTGTGATTAGTATTGATTTGTATCAATGCTTATATTAAAGCTTATTTATTTTGTGTATTATGGGCCCTCTTCACAATGGTCATCGTTGGGCGAGCAGAGGCAATCACGATAGTGTAGAGGGCCTAAATGTCATTGTAGAGCCAATCTTTCTTCAGTGCCATGTTTTAAAAAACGTCGTTGCATCTGTACAGTCACGTGGTCTCCTCTGAAAATCAGTGCAGCAATGCATTTTAAATAATGGTTGCTGCTTTGCTGACGGGGAGTCCTTTTTGCCTCCATTGCTATCTTTTTTTTTCTGTTTTGTGTATTATATTACTAAGAGTTACATGGTGGCAAATAAAATGCTTTCTATTTCTATTTCTATTTAGATGTTTATTCATAAACGCCTTACTAGCGGCAAACATTGACGATTATTTGTTGGGCCAACGCTGCCCATTGTGAAATTGGCATTAACTGTGTGAGTAATTGGACCGCTAAATATTCTTGTACAAATATCAAGTTTCTCATTTCTAATGTGTAATTTCAATGGCTAGTTTGTGTCTTTGGGTGAAATGATTGTATTTATTGATTAGTTTAGTTTCAGTGATATATTATGTTGCTAATCCTTATATTTATAAGGGTCTATTGTATTAAATTTATGCTTAGTATAGATATCGTTATTCGATAGTAATGTTTAAAGGTCAGGTCAGTTAGTGTTAAAATAAAACGATAGAATAAAGATTAAAATTGTATATTGGTACTTCGTATAATCTTTTCATTTACATTTGTGGGAATTAATCGTATATTAATTACACTTTAAAAGAATTTTAAACATAACACAGACGCAAGATTAAAATATAATCAACAAATTATTTCATAGCGTAACATTATTATTATAAATAGTAATTTAAGATTTAGAACAATTTTATTGAACATTTTCTAATTATTAAGGAATATACTATAGGGGTATCTAGTAAACTTTAATGTAGTGTCTCAAAATTCGCTATTTACGCTATAAGAAGTATATAATTTAGAACTGTACAAAACCTGTATAATTTAAAACTTGATATAAATAAGGGTTTCAATTATTGCGTTCGCTATTCGGAAACAATGTCCAAATGAATTAATAATAATAATAATAATACAAAAGATTTATTGCAACCAACAGAACATACATAATAATACACAATACAAAAAAAAGGAAAACAGACATAAAATAACACAAAATTGTAAGGAATTTACAACACTTACAGTTATTAGTTACACTTATAGTTAAAAAAGTACACGAATGTATTAAGTATCTGTGTTGCGCGCTGGCTGCAATTAGGCCCTGGCTCAGCATAGTGTTGTGGGAGCAAGCTCCACAACGCTGATAATTCTGCCAGATACCCAGATGAATAGTTTGCGCCTCCAATCAAGTAGGTATATATAAGTATAATAAAAATAGAATAATTAATTATGAATGTAAATAAATAATAAATGTGTAATAATAATAATATATAAGCAGTAGAATAGATATATTTGGTCAAGTAAAATCAGTATTTATATGTAGGTATATAGGTAGGTATGTATGTATGTATAATGTGTTAATTTATAAGTTTGGATACGTATAGTCAGAGGAAATAAAATTATGATGATTGTAATTTGAGCAGTAGTGATTTGTAAGTGCGACGAAAGTTGGATTTGCACTTGAGTTTTTTTATTGGAGGTGGTATGTTGTTCCAACATTTCGTCGCATTATATTTAAATGACCCACGAAAGGCGGTAGTTTTATGTTGGGGGATGGATAAATCTTGAGTTCCACTTCTTATTTCACCCCTTTTAGTATCCTTACGCCATAATAGTTTTGTGTACAGATATCCAGGCTGCTTTGTATGGATCGTATCAAATAAAAGGCAAGCCAATAATAAATCTTGCCGACCTTTCATTTTTAAAAACTTTATGCTATTAAGAAAAGGGGTGACATCATGACATGATGAATTAGACATTTATTCCGATATATTTATGTGGGATTGACATAAAAAGCATGGGCTCGTTGCATTATTATGCCATCCCAGACAATCTGTTTCGAATCTTAATTATGATTAATACACACTAAAATATATACTTACGTGCGATACAAACGTTTATTGGTGTTCATTAACTTAAGGAATGACATTATATCAGATCACACATACCTTGGAAGACAATATGAAAAATTTATTGAAACAAAACATAAACGATTGCTATTGCTTTTTCGTCAGTACACTATACTTACTAGAAATTTTAACAATGGTAACTAACATTTTGTAATTTTCATTTATAATTATTATAGAATATAGCTATAAGAATCTATTTGTTAATTTAGAATTAAATTGTCGTTGTTTTTTCACTAATTATTATATTTTTTTTTTAATTAACAATAGTTATATTTATTTACAGAAGGAATACGTATAGCTACATTCAGTCATAGGTAGGTTCAATGAACGAAAACCGTTTAAAATTGTCTAATGTAAAGCAAAATAGTTGTTAATAAGCTATATACAGATGCGATTAATTAATTTACTAGGCGTATACTTTAGATATATTGAATTTATACTATTCATAAGATTAGAAAATTTACAAAGAATTTGGTGTTCATTTTGGTATTATTACAAGATTATATCTATCTTATGCTAAGTAAATCACGAAATTTTTTGCGACCAGCGCTGACAAGAAAATATATATTTCTATTTAAATACGAAAACGGGCTGGGAACTTTGTACAATTATCTTGTTTTACATCCTTCTCTTGTCTATAAAACACAATTAAATCTTATAAGGACAAATCAACACGCACACATACATAAGCGCATACATGAGTGTTTAACTCACTCATACATACACACACGCAAAATTCTAGTGTCATCAATTAATTATTATGGAAAAATGACACTATTCTTGTTGGCATATTATGGTTCATGAAATCCCCAAGATTAACGAAGGGAGAGGGCTCTTATTTACTCATAATTTATAAATTAATTACGATTTTGTTTATTTTTACACAAACACCCACGCATGGCCAGCCCGTTTTCGTAAGTCTAAATTAATAAGGTAATGCTTATTGCTTACTCGCTGATTTGTTTATTAGCATCTTTTACATTATAAGTATGTCTAATATTTATTTGGTCATAAATATATGGAACGAGAAGGTTATTTTATTTCAATTGTTAAAACGAACTTATTTATATTACCTACCCATATGAGTATAACAGTGAAAAGATACAATTTTATTTATCTGTTATACTTGAACTGCTAAATCATTGAACCGATTTTGATGGGTTGTCATGGAAAAGATATAAAAATATCGTTGATAAATGAGTGTGTGTTAAGTAATAAGCAAATCAGCATGTAAGTTTTCACTTAAAATAAGTAAGGTGCATATTTTTAAGTGCATTGGATAGGCACGGAGGCACAGTCATTAATGGGACACTATTTTTGTGAGTTTTTTCAACGCCATATTTTAATACAAGAAATATGAACACACTGGATACTCTACATTTTTTCTGTTCTAAAAAAGAAAAAGACGCTGGAAAAATCTCACAAAATACAGTATTTGACAAGTCGTCTTTACAATATTTTGATCTTATTAAATTTTAGTATTTAAACGAAACTACCTAACGAACCTACGAAATATATAGAGATACTATACAAAAAGAAATTGGTAATTTTAATAGTAACTTCAGGTTGAACTAATAAATATAATATTTATTTATACATATTATATTAATAAATAATCAGCGAATGAATACCATACATATTTTCTATAAATTTATCTACCCATAGTATTTAGTTATTCTTTATATAACAAATAGAATCAGCTATTTTAAAAATGTTTATAACAAATAAAAATTGTCTTTTTTACAAACAAAAAACATAATAATCGAAAAGCTAATAACATTCTTAAAGATTCTTAAAACTAAATAATAAATAAAACAAACTGATGTAGACAATAATTAGTTTATAGGAATCTGTAAATATATCATTTTAGTTTAAATATAGTTTTTTTACAATAAATAGTTTATGGTAATAATGTATACAGGGTGTCCCACTGTTGGTATACTAAGCTCAAAGGAGGTCATAGTTTTGCATACGCTGAGTACGTAAAAAATACTTATAAAATTCCAGACACATTTTTTTTCAAATAGATGAATTCTTAAACTCTATGTGTACACCCATAACAAGCAACCCGCCCAACTTTGCCACCAGCACGTGAGCTATCGTTTAAGATTATGTTTTTATAGACAAAATGCTCATATTAGAGAAGCGGTATATGCCGGCTGCGCGAAGTCAGAGAAGAAAACATGGATTTTCAGGAAAAATTTAGCAAAAAATTTTTGACGTAATTTTGTTGTTTAAGTATTTTTTACGTGATCAGTGTATACATGTAAAACTACAAGTCCTTTCGCGCTTAATATACCAATAGTGGGACACCCTGTATATGTATTTATTAACTAAATGTTATTTAATAATATGCAGAATGATGTGGTAATCGCCTATTTTATAATGAATATTTAATATTTTTTTAATTTTACTAATAATATTGTACAATATGATTCGAGTAATTTAAATTTTTACGTCTAATTTTCTTTTACAACCCGCGCCATAAAATATACTTTGTCCATTATATTATTTGCTTTTTGACAGCTGCACGCCTATGAAGGATTGTATTGTCTATGTTAAAATGTCATACAAATAAATATCGTTCTTCATGGACAGGTTCCGCCCACTTAGTGATGTCTACACAGAATTATTCAATGATGGGTCGATAGATTATAATAATCGATAGAAATACTCTGTAAAATATATCCGATACAGAAAAACTCTTCTATTATATTATATATTTTAAACGTAAAGACAACCAAATTGTAAGATAGAAACCAATAAAAAATAAAATATTAGTTTAGTTTAGTTTTAACATACAATGCATAGATATGTGGTATTATTATTACATATCTTATTAGTACGTTTACGTTGTAATTATTATTTACGTACCTGATTCGATTTATGTTAATATTTTGAATTTATAATTGAAATGGTATCACAATCGATAATCTTTTGAACATCACTTCTGGTATCACCCGTCGAGCTGTCAAAAAGCAATTCTTATAGTGGACAGACTATAATCATCACGTCTGTAAGTGCGAGCGAGACAGCATGACACCTGTCGCATATTATGTGCAAGTAGGATGACATGCGAACAGCTGTCATCGATGATTTTCTTTTTTGATTGGCGCGGGCTCGAATTGAATTTATTTTATATGCAAGCGCTCTCTGAATATCTCTCGTAGTACAAATTCTATGTCCACTTTATTCCATGAAATAAATATTGCAACATGCTGTTATAACGTGAATAAAATATCAATTCCTAAACAATTCCACAGCAGATATTAATAATTCAACTAAATTCCCTCTGAGATGCTACACAGATATCATAAGTAAGAAAAACCAACACGGCAGATTATCAAGTGATTATGAAAACTATTGAGATTTCCAATATACAAATTGTTGTCCATACAAAAAGCTATATCATTTAGTATTGCTATTTTTACTCCAAAACATAATATCAGTCGGGATCGAAAGATTCTGTGTGTCTTCCCAGAGGCTATAGAACATATAGTATATAATCCGATCAACGCATATTGTAAAGACCTGGTACTGCCCGTTGTTGTGCCAACAGAATCCTGTTGGCGACACATCTGTAGCAGCACAGGTAAGCCAAACATCACTTGAACAGTATCCGTCTGAACGCTCTTCGGAAATCCTTGTTGAAGATCGTGTAAATGACCGGATTTAGTACCGAATTCATGTAACCTAACCAGAAGGCGATAGCGAACGCACTGCCCGGTATAACACAACGTCTACACGCGGCTTTCAGAATGTACAGGAAAAAGAATGGCAGCCAGCACGCTATAAAACTGCCCATAATCAAACCGAGGATTAACGTCGCTCGTTTCTCTTTCTTTCTCGCTAATCTCCTCTTTTCCCTTTCTGGGTCTCTGGGTTTATGCTGCTTAGGCAGTGCTGGTTCTAATTCTGATTTAGATGGTTGTTTTTCCGCTTTTCTCTCCGACTTTTTGCCGAATATGGGTTGACATATCCGTAGTTTGAGAGGTTTGACGACGGCGCAGCGCGTGGCCACACCGGAGTCTGATGAGGAAGGTTCAAGCTCTGACACCATGTCAGTGTCTATCGCCATACTTGGGGCTCGACACCTCTGGGACTGTAGCTGCAGTTCCCCGTTTACGGATAGCGAGGAATGTCTATAGGCACACGCGGCGAGAGGATTTCTTGTGACTTGCGCACATGTTGTTACCTGAAAAATGCTCAGTGTTAGTATTTTATTATTATACATTTAAAAAGCTGAAATATTAGTACGTAATCTTAAAATTGGTAGCATATCATTTGCGGAAAAAAATTAAGTAGGTATAGGTATATAATTGTGGTGAACATTTCTGATTTCAGTATTTTGTTAGGCGCGCTAACGATGACTGGGATCTGTAAAAAATACCCAAACGTCCATTATTTTCAACAGCAGTTGGCGTTTCCTTTAGATTAAGCTTTTTTAAGCTTTCAACGAGTAAAGCTTTTAAAACGGCGCGCATAGACAAATTGCACTTCCAACCTTAATGGATTCCGCTGAAAAAAAGAATTGAATTATCGCTTTCAAGTACTCTACAGCAAATAAGGAAAGGATACAAGCTGAATTCAGTTGAAATCTATTTTTTAAGTGGCTGATTCGTTTTGTATGTTTTATGTGAAGGAATTTAAACGAGTGCGCTGCTTTGTGTGGTTGAGGTTTATTTTCAAACAAAGTGTTAAGGGTATTACTTTCGTCTGGTAAAATGGAAAGAATAGGTAGAGATTTAAGGTGAAAATTCTTGCCATTCCTGTACGAATAGAAGGAATTAAATCATAAACATTATTTGAATAAGAAATAGTAATTTACATTATATTAGGTGTCTGTTTTATTCCATAACTACGCTATTTTTATATGAAAATACCTTTATATCTATATAAATATACCGACTATTGCAAAATAGTAGGACAAAAAAAAGGATTTCAGTAACGGCTAGCGAACTTTTAGAGTCGATTTTGTTACTGTCAAAATATAGTTAAAACGTTTGACGTCGATCTTTTTGTGAAAGTCAACAGAGCCATGCACCACAATATACAGATACATACAGTAAGGAAACTTCATACAAAATGTTCGAAATGGCTCCCCCCCCATCAAGCGTGTTTACAAGGGTATTAAGGGGGATCGATAGTAGCGGGTGACACATCCACAGATTTTGAATATAGTATGGAAAAAAGTTTAAAGTGATGTCAATTCACATTAAATAAATATCGATTGTTTCAGTTTGTAGCCCTTTCAATAAATATATTTGTAAATACCATATCTGACTACAAGTTAAAAAGAGACTATTTTTTAATTTCTATAGATATGGCAGTATGAGTTTTATATTATGTTGACATATTTTCTATCAAAATGATAGCTACAAATAGTACCTATTAGGAGTCCAGTCTGTTTAAAGATCGCATCTATTTTTTACGCAATCTAGAAGAGCACGAAAATATAAAAAAAGGAAACCTTAAAAAAATCTTGTTTAAATTTATGTGCATAATTACGTAAATATTAGGGAATTATAATTGGATAGGATATTATAATTATTGTATTTTTATCGATACGTGGCGTCTCCACTTTGTCAAGCACTAAGCCTGTCAAACTATTTTCTTTTTCTTCCTAAAACAAAAAGGTAGAGGTTCTATGCTCGTATAATAATAATTTTAATTTATTTTTGCATATTTTGTGTTTTTAATTTAATTTAATTTATCGTTTTAAAAATAATTTAGTAGGTATACCTACATACAAGTATTGTAAATTCTGGTTTAAAATAATTATTGAATATATGTATAATACAAATATCAAGCATTATAAATAATTTAGGTACATTAGGTATTATTTAGGCCTTCGGCGTCCATAACAAAACAAGATTTCGAAATATAGCACTGATAAAAACGTATTTACTTTTACAAGCTGTATTAATTCGGATTGTTTCTTCTTGTAAATTCATATTTAGGCTACACCATTTTTGTATTTTAACGGGTTTTAATCTCCAAATTACCACAAAATCAACTGTGAAAAAAAGCAAACAGAAATATACAGGCCGAATTGATAACCTTCTCCGTTATTTTTCAAGTCGGTTAAATATCAAAAAGTAACAGCCCTATAGCTATACGTCATAATTTCATGGGGGGGGCTTAGTTTCCTAACTGTATGTACGTAGTATATATCTGTCAACTGTGCATGCACGAAGCCTATCCATTTTATATTCATTTATACGTTGTTAAATCTTTAGATATTATGCTCAAAGTCTCTTTTTAAAATGCTTCCATTGACTATTGATAAAACAAGAAACATTTTTAAAGGCCTTTTGAAAGAGCAAAAACAATATTCAGAAGTATTTCTGATAGTAAATGTTAGCGCAAATATATTCTGCAACCGCTTCAAAATTAATAAAAACTGAACCCAAGGGATAACGGAATCAATTGTAGCCCTATTATACGATATTCACGTGAAATCCGAGTATATTGCATGTTTTATTATTCTATTCACAAGCCCCTTTAATTTGTTATGCATGTCGGCAAAAAGTTATCAGCTGTCACGTAGCGCCCGCCATTTTGAATTTTTGATGACGTCGACAATTGCGTACATCCTGAATTGTATGTCGTATCTTTGTAATTAAATGTCGGGTCAGATATCAAGTATTTATCTGAAGTCTTCTGGTTTTACTTAAGCGTTAAAAACAGAGGCACAAAAGTTGTTTTGGCACAAATTACTAAATAGTTAAAATTTATCTGAAAGGACAACGAAGGTTCATCTTTTAAACTAAATATGGATATAAAAATATCGATTACCTATGCAATATTTAATTACTATACTTTAAAATACATTTCGAGTATTTAAATACATTTATTTTATAAACTTAAATATTACTTTTAAAAGCAATTTTATTGCGAAACAGTTCGGAAAATAAATTAATTCAACGAAATTTCAGTCATTTACACGTGCGAAAATATAAAATACGGTGTATATTACAACCCTTTTTTCCCAGTTAACATTTATTTTACGCCATATTAAGTTTTCAAATAAAAACTTCCTAGAAATAAGATAATATATTGATAATTACTCTTATCTGTCGAATAATTTCCACCAAAAAAGTGCAATAAAATAAACCGCTACAGATTATAAAAATGGGAATATTTTCAGATGGCAACACTAACTTTTACGTCAAATAATTTAAAATATATCTTCAATATCTACGTGATATAACTACTGTATTAGAGCGTATGTAATATTGGAGAGATTCCAAACTAGATACGTTTGAAAATTGTTAATTTGTTTTAGGTGAGAATTTCGCTGCAGTTTCATAATGAATTGCCTGTTTGAGAGTGTTATTTTGAGAGCTTTTAACTTGGATTTGGATTGAATTGAATGGAGTTTTATAATATCTTTTCTAATGATGGTGATTATTGTGTAAAAATATATAGCTATCTTTATGTACGTGATGAAAAAGGAGATGTGGTTAATTTTTTATTTGAAACGTATTTTTTGAGATGCACAAAATATTCATGTTATTCTCTTCCTTCAGGAAGAGAATAACATGAATATTTTGTTTACTAGCATGAATATTTTGTTAGCAGTGTTTGTTACCTACCTGCTAATTTTGTTGCATTCTTGCTTTTGTGGTTTACATAAACTATAGAAATACCTATGCTATAAGCAATCAAAATTAAAATAGCGGTAGAGTAGAAGCTTAATTCAATGATATCTTCTTTAACATATAATCTCCCAAAGATATCTTCCTCCGAAGTCCTACCATTCCAAGTACCTATTTGACAATACTTTTGTGACCATAAACAACATAATATCAACTAGTAATGCCACAGTGTAAAAAATCTGCAAGTAAATAATCAAAAATAATCCAGTACCTTCAACGTGTCTTTCCTATCGTCAGGCTGTGGCGCGTCGCCCGCCTCGCTCGTTGATATGTCAGACGCGAAGTCACAAGTAACGACGGGTATCGGCACTTGTTGTGTTTCTATTGTTGATATTTGGCTTTCCCTGTAAAGTTTGTGATATATTTACATGTGTGGTTGTTTGAAAATCGTAGGTATCAGATTATAAAGATGCCACAGTATAACTGTTATGCCGATCATTAATAAACTAATTAATTTGTGTATTTATTACTCGTAATAAAACTAAACATGGGAAACTTACAAATGTATAAGAATGTATACAAAGAAAAATACAGTATAGATAATTAGGCGGCCAAATCGTTTAGAAGTGATCTCTTCAAGACGACCGGGGCAAAAGGTAAGCCTACTAAAATTACATTAATATAAAGAAGTATTTCAGATAAAAAAAATACATTAATGTAATGTTCATATTTACGAGACGCGTTGCGTAATTTACTTGTATTTCTTTTTTACACTCGTACATACTCGTAAAAGTGTTATAAATCTTATGTATGTTTTTATTTATGACAGAGTAACTTAAAATGGATTATGGAATAATTATCGAGTTTCTTGCCAATTCTTCAAAAAAATGCTACCACCACATGCACAGATAATAAATATAAATAAAATTTACATGAATAAATATAAATAAATATAATAATATGTAAATAATGTACCTATTATTATTAGAATTACTAGCATCTACTCCTGTTGGCATAGATAAAGATGATGAAGGCATAGGGCGAGTCCCCTTCGGCGCGCTTGAAAAACTCGTCTGCTGTTCGTTCTGAAACAATATTGTTATTTAGAAAATACATTTATTATAAACATACATAATATAAAATATAAGATACATAAGGTTTCTGAATTGAGTATTTGTCGTTTAGGACGTCTTAAACAATGCTCTAAATCTCATATTTTCTGGTATGTATAATATGATATACCTAAGCTCAAACCAATTCTAAATTCAGAGACCGGCCTACAAAAGAGTAGAAATAAATAACTACTTCAGAAGATGAAGAGCTATACCTTAAATGAAGACGCAATAATTTCTTAAGCGGTTTATAATCGATTAAGGTTTTTTTTGAAGTGAAAAAAATTTAGTGTAACATTTTTTCGTTACGCGTGACATTTTTCCGTTACGCGCCATCTTTTTCTTATCCCTACCACGCGTGATTCGACGTATTTCTGTAAAGTTGCATATTATAGTAAATTATTTTTTGAAAAATAAGTTCATAAAGAAGTTTCACTTCTTACGTGTGTACACTAGTACACGCACACATTTTTACTGTGTTCGATTATCGATTAGTTCAATACTATCCATAAAATACATTTATTTCGTGAATATTTTACAAACATAATAAACATAGGAATGGTTGTAAATATCCAGTCCACGTTAGAGAATATTAATGTTTTAGGCTTGTTTTTATTCTATCTGCAATTTCGATACTAAATAATAAATGAGTACAATTACTTAGTTATTTAGAGGACTACATTTAACTACATATAACCTAAAGCTCAGTTTTTATAAGTTGGTTGAATGTATCGTTAGGAATAATTCTGTCCAATTGCTTTTACTAATTCACAAGTGAATGGTTTAGAATTTGTAATTCTTCAACAAAAATTGATAATTTATCGCTACTAATTGCGCCTTCACTTTATTAATATTTTATTTTTTTATTCATACTTACAGCTCTCGGCCGTGGGTTCTTCCGAATGCCCCTCCTGGCCCTCGCCTTCGCAGCGAAGTATATCCGAATATACACAAACACCATGATGCAGGACGGGATGTAGAAGCTGCCGAGGGCTGAGTAGATCACGTAACCGATGTCGTCTGACACCTGGGAAAGAAGAGAAGAATTAATAAGTGTTAGAGAGGTGTATTAAATGTCAAAAGTGTAGGTCGGACAATGTTCTGTATATATTTTTAATGGGGTTGAAGTCTGTTATGCGTGTATACCTGTGTTGCCTATTTGAAAATAAAACAATACGAATTCCATTATATACACATAAAAGTTTCCATGATGTAGTAAGTTGTAACAAGAGTTTTCAGTATACGGTAAGTTAAAGATTAAATTAAATAATTTAATTTAAATTGCCATACATAGCGCAATTGTCGAACCATATTTGATATATGAGCTTGATCCTCCATCCTTTAGAACTTCTAAAATGTTACCATTTTTAACCAACTTCATTGATATTGTTAACTGAAATACAACTAAACACTAGTTATATTTCAAATAATTCTAAAACAATACACGTATCAAGACAGAAGACTCAATATGAAATATCGAATTCTGTTACGAACGTGATTCAATATAACATTGATCTAGATGTATTAGTTGCAATGCGAACGCAGTAATTAATTTACTTTCTGTATTAAATTATTCCATAAAAACTACAAATAAGTATAATTTATACTTTGTATGGTCCCTCTTGATAGAACTGCATTATATAGTTACGATTTTACGTAATAAAAATCGAAATAAAAGTGGAACTAGTGAATTGTGTGTTTCTTTAAAAAAAATAAAGACTAAAGAGGCCCCGTAGCGATTTTGACTTGTTTCTTTAATTCTTTAGGAGCTGGTTTAAAAAAAAGTAAATTAGTAATCCTTTTAAACCAGCACTAGAAATTATAATTTTAACAACGTGTGTGACATCTTATAAACTGCATTGGTCAGCTTGGTTTATTAAAAAGGAAGTCTTTGGCTCTCTGGCGAACACTTACTAATATTACTATAGTATAGTATTATATTCTGTGCTAATTATAATATTTTATAAAAATTTTATAAATTTGAAAGTGTCTTTATTTCATGTCGCAACGGAGCAATTTTATGTTTATTGTAACTGAAATATTATTAATGAAGATACATAGGCTACTTTTTACCGCGGTAAAACATAATTTCTTTAGGGATTCCGTTTTATTTCGATAGCGAAGCCGCGCTAATAGAAAAATATACTAACGATTTTGATTTAATTCTTAGAGACATTCGACTAATCTCTCGTTTAGGAAAAGTTTTTAGGCGCGAAATGATAACGCAATTATAACAGCTATCGTCACGTAGTTGTGAAATGTCACATGACGTGTGATTTAACTAATATAACAAGTTGCGAAGTTAAACCGTGGTTAAATGTTAAGTTATTCGGGTGTCGACCCGCGGGAGGAAAGTTAAGTGACCCCTGCCGTGACAGAGGTTTAACTAGCTTTTGCAATTTGCATGCGATATCGTTTACTTTTTGGTTAAATTGAGATTATGAGCATGTGTTATGTATGTAAACTGTGTTCATTTTTTGAGAGTGTTGGGATATGTACGACATGTAATTTATTCGATCGAAGCTTATAATATTTTTGCAAATGTAAAGATATAATCTATTTTATAACATTATTAGGGTTCCGTAGTCCGACAAGCCCCCCTAGTCAAGTGGCTTTCTGTTAGCGTAGCGTTCAATAGAATAGACTACGAATGTATGAGATTGACGTAACCTGTAGATACGTTTATCTAAAGCTTACGTCAATCTCATACATTCGTAGTCTATTCTATTGAACGCTACGCTAACAGAAAGCCACTTGACTAGGGGGGAAGGAACCCTTATAAGATCGTTCAGTCCGTCCGTCCTAGTCTGTCACAGCACAATATCTTCTATGTTTATGGATCGATTTGCATGAAACTTGGTTCAAAGATACTTTTTTTACACAAGATTTTTAGTTATAATTATGCTTTTCCACTCATATTACCTAATATAAAACGAGCATTTATTTTTTCTAAGCTTAGGTATTCACTTGGTATTCATATTACAACACAGATTTGATTAAAATTCGTCAGCTATTTATATTAATTTGTCATAATATTAGCTAGTATTACTAAAATGCGATTTATTTCAATATACCAAATAACATAATTAACATAGCCAGACATCTTCAAGTCACTGTAATGAAAAATCAAGGGAAAATCAATGGACTCAACCTCTTGTGAAGGAATCTTAAAATCGGAGGGTATATTTGAAAAATTTCAATTAAACGGAATCCAAGTACTCTGTGTAAATAGAGCCTTTGTTTCGGATCCGGTCTGTACGATCGCTTTTTCTATGTACTTGGGAAGTTGGATTTTCATTATATTACAAAATTCTTTTAATTCGGACTGAGATTTGGACATACTGATTGTTGCTAAGCAACGATTTGTGTGATAATGGCCATGGATCTAGGTTTTTGAATATCTATATATTCAAAAACCTACATAATATAGCCATTGCCTGTAGTTTTATCAGGAATTATGAATGAATATATATTACAAATAATGTAATCATCACATTTATTAATATACTAGCGACCCGCCCCGGCTTCGCACGGGTGCAATGCTGATACTAAATACACTACAGAAAAATTGTGAACGTTGTATAGGTATAAAAATATAGCGGCCCGCTCCGGCCTCCGGCATCGCACGGGTATAAAATACATAGCCGGGCGGCCGCAAACGCTACGTCCTGCAATTTTTAAATCTGTAATATCTTCGAAAATATTCACTTAAATCATACGGTGTAAAGGGCCATATAGATCTATATTAAATGAACAATGTATCCATGGTATTTAATTGGTTAAGGATTAATGCTGTATTGGTTAAAATCGCTTCGAAAATTAGCCATTATTTGTCGTAAAAAGTAAATGACAAAAAAAGTTATTGTGGGTTATCCATAAGAGATAGACATATACCATCGCGGACTTTTCTGTAGACCTTTTCAATGTGTATAATACTTAGTACATTATTTTGATAAAACTCGTAGGGTTCAGCCTGCGTTTGCAATGTAAGCGGAATAAATGTAATTTTTTACGACATCACATTAGAAACCTCAAAAATAACAGTACTTCTCCACTACTTAATGGATCTTATTATACATATAAACCTTCCTCTTGAATCACTCTATCTATTAAAAAAAACCGCATCAAAATCCGTTGCGTAGTTTCAAAGATTTAAGTGTACAAAGGGACATAGGGACATAGGGACATAGGGACAGGGAAAGCGACTTTGTTTTATACTATGTAGTGATAATTAAGTATATATAATAATTGATAACGTATTTGCTTACGAAATAAACAAAAAAGAGAAACATCATTGTTTGTTTCAACTAAACACAGCTTCAGTGAAAGTTATTAATTAAAATATTGTGTTTTGCATCTATTTAAATGTGGAAGATTTTATTTGAAATCGGTCCAGCAGTTTCTGAGATTAACGCTTTTAAAAACACTCTCTTCGCCTCTGTAACAATATTATTAGTACAGAAATAACGATTGAACAAAAGAAAACACGCGACTATATGTACACTTAAATATACAAACAAAGAATTTCCTAATAAACCGCGGTCCGCAAATGCAATTATATAAACCGAAGTTCTGATAGTTCAACACAACTCACACACACACAAACACACACACACACAATCAAGCTAACAACGGGATTGGCTTAACTTAATTTTCTTGGAGCGTGGAAAATATTTCTCAATGATATCGCAAATATTTCTATAAGTTTTATTAAGACTGAATGGAGGGAAGACATGTACTGCAAATGGAATGGTCCTTGATCACAGCTACACAAAACAGGGGTGTGGTCATTGCGTTTTCGACCCAGGTACTATCATATAGAGTCGGTTTTCCTTTGAACGTGTGTTCGTGAAATTTTTGTATGGATTTTCCCATTACGTCAATGATCCAAACGCAGGGCAGTAAGTGAAAACGTGACCTCTGGAGCACTCGAAATTGCTCTGTGAATGACGTTGGAGGCACAGGAGCGAATCGTGTAGGTTTGGGGCCCTAGTATACGTAATCAAATTTAGCTCTGCATTTTGTAGATACCGACTATTAACATGGTTTCGTTGCTTAAACATTAAAGAAAGAACATTTTATTCAAAATTCGCACAAGTACATTTGCAACTTCTCCTTGAGCATATGATTATGATCGTTTATCATATTAATGCAATATACATGATATGATTTTATTATTCAATTTATATCACAATTTCGTACAGTTATTAAATATCATTGAATACAGAATAGAAATTATAAACTAAAGACACACTAAATAATAACAAAACAATGGAAGAATATCCACTACAAGAGTTAAGCTGACAGAGTCAGGGGCTTCAAAAACAATCGACAGCTGTCAAATAAAACGGGGCCCCAGAGCCTCGCGTCCCCCGCCGTCCCCACACATACAGTAACTCAAAAACGCACATTATCCCGTAATAGGGTTGAAGAACAAAAAACCTTGACATGTTTTGTGTGAAAAAGCACTGTCATTAGGAGCATTTTTCTGCGTAATACACTGTAAGCACGTGCGAATCGTTTGCGAATGCTTTTATATAATTAATCAGTGTTTACGTGACGTATTTGTATGAAATTCGAGTTATTTACGATTATTTTGGATTCGCCAAATTGATGAACGAGCTTTGTTTGACATCTTTGTTATAGATATTCTGTTTTTTGCCAATACGAAGTCTATATCAGCTTATTATTTGTCTATGTTATTGAACGCATCGCTTTATGAGTTTTGTTTTTTTTTCTGGCAATACATAGTTTGTAATCTTTGTAACAGTACAATTTTATATGGTAATTCATAATTGCGGCCCGCATCTATCTTTAAGTTTTCCTTCACCAAAGTATTCTTTAAACATTATTTAACTGAACTAGCGGTCCGCCCCGGCTTCGCCCGTGGTATCTACATATTTACGTTTTCTCTACATAAGAACCATCCTCGTACTTCAAGGAATATAATAAAAAAATAATTTGGAAAATCCAAAAGTGCACGCCTCATAATTTTTTTTTTAATAAATATTTATTAATTATTATTTTTGTTTATTTAATAACAATTAAACCACATCGAATCAGACCCTGAAAAATGAAAGGGTTCTATTCCTGAGCATACTCAAGCGTAAGAGAAAAAAAAAGACACGATTAGTAAAGTATTTCGGTCGCTATCGTGTTAACAAGAAAAAGGATCCGCACATACAGACACACGGACGTCCAAGACAGAACTTTTTTAAACTGTTTTTTAACTAGTTTAAATAACAAAAATGACATCAAAAATATCATGAACGTTAAAAATAGTGTTTTTTCTTAATATGTGTGTGTATGTATTATCTTACAAGTGCAATGTATGATACATAAAGACATTTTAAGTTTGAAAAATCAGATGTTTTGCGCGAAGTGACAGTAGTACCCACCTCAACGCTTCGCTTAAGAGGCGTGCAAAAAAAGACACGATTAGTAAAGTATTTCGGTCGCTATCGTGTTAACAAGAAAAAGGATCCGCACATACAGACACACGGACGTCCAAGACAGAACTTTTTTAAACTGTTTTTTAACTAGTTTAAATAACAAAAATGACATCAAAAATATCATGAACGTTAAAAATAGTGTTTTTTCTTAATATGTGTGTGTATGTATTATCTTACAAGTGCAATGTATGATACATAAAGACATTTTAAGTTTGAAAAATCAGATGTTTTGCGCGAAGTGACAGTAGTACCCACCTCAACGCTTCGCTTAAGAGGCGTGCAATAATTATCGAAATCGGTTCAGCCGTTCTCGAGTTATGCGCTTACCAACACATTCTGCGATTCATTTTTATATATAAGAGAAGAAGATATTTTGCTTTTTGCCAATACGAAGTCTTTATCAGCTTATTATTTGTCTATGTGTTATTGAACGATCGCTTTATGAGTTTTATATGTTCTTTTTTCTGGTAATACATAGTTAGTAATCTTTGTAACAGTATAATTTTATATAATAATAATAATTAATAATTTCGGTAATTCATAATTTCGGCCCGCATCTGGGGGCACGGTAGTGCCCCCGCCAAGACGAGCCAAGCGACTACGCGCACGGGCACTACCTACCTTTTCTCGAAGCGCTTCGACGTTTTTTTGAACCCTCATAACTTGGGTTTGGATTATGCTAGATCAACAAAATTTTCGGGATATATTGTCAATAGCGGACTTATTGAACATATTAAGTTTTAATTACATTAGCTTTTATACTTCAGATTTTATTTATATCTAAAAAACGCTAATTTCGTCACTGACTCACTGATGATCATCAAAATTCTTAAGGTATTTCCTAATGTCCTAGAAAGCTGAAATTTTGTAAGTTAGCTAGTATTAGCACACAAACAACAAAAAAATTATAAAACTTGTAACTTTCATCCCCCAACCCCTTAAACTAGGGGATGGGAGTTTGTATGAGACCTGTAATTTTAAATTAAATTTTGATGACGCTAGAGGTCTAATCTAATAATTTTAAACTTGGTTCCCCTAGATATATATATGTATAGGTACTCCTTGTTAAAAAAAAATTAAAAATTTAATCGACATATATTGAGACATATACTTCCGATCAGATCATATAAATATGAATGAATACAAGTGTTGCGAACGTCTCCTGCCTCTTACGTCCACACAGTAGCTAAAAATAAAAAAAATGTTGTGTGATTTTATGAAACCACGGTAAAAGTGAAACTGTTCGAACGGTTCCGAATACTGCTTTGTGTAGCGCATGTCGCGTGACGGTCGGCTGCCGAGTAGATACCAACTCGGCAGCCGCGATACGTACGCGACATGCGCTACACAGACCAAAAAGTTTGAGACGATGTAATAAAAGTTTCACTTTAAAAAAAAATTGTTACAAACAACTTACAAAAAGAAATGAAATCCCACCAAAAACATTTTCATGTAAAATGTTGCCAAGACGAGCCCATATGACTCGCACTGTCAAAAAGTTATCAGATCTCATGTAGAGCCAAGCTTCTAACACTACACGCCCTAACTCTACAAGGCCTAACTTCACAAACTCTACACCTTAGTCAAAATATGTGGCTTGGCCGTTCGTTACTACAAGAACTATTGTATAACACAAAAGTAATGAACAGTGAATTAATTTTTCACCTTACGCCGATGTGAATGTAGCGAAATGGCCAAGCCACATATTTTGACTAAGGTGTAGAGTTTGTGAAGTTAGGCCTTGTAGAGTTAGGGCGTGTAGTGTTAGAAGCTTGGCTCTACATGAGATCTGATAACTTTTTGACAGTGCGAGTCATATGGGCTCGTCTTGGCAACATTTTACATGAAAATGTTTTTGGTGGGATCTATTTTTCAGTTTACAAAACATACCCAACTTCATAAACAACTTAAACTTAACAGTACTTACCTACACTCACTCAGTCATAAACTATTCAATCAACACACATAATTCCCAAGCCAACATCCCATATTAAATTTGCCGATACACACTTAACATTCGTTCCCATGACGCTAAGTTTAAGTAATTAAGTATTTATATGTTAATCACAACCGCGATATAACTCATTAAGTCAGTGTGGTCGAAATTAAAGTCAGTCCCGGGGGTACTAGCTAGATTGAAGCAATCTTTGTTAGGCCCTAGGGGGGACCGTACCTGGTAGGAAATGTTAGGGCTAACAGACCTCAATTTTAACTGGATAGAGCAGGTTTGTGTGTATTAGACTAGATAAGATAAGTAGATCTATACTTATACTTATAATATTGTAAAGCTGAAGAGTTTATTTGTTTGTTTGAATACGCTAATCTCAGGATTATTTTTGGTTTTTATTAATGGTCCGATTTGAAAAATTCTTTCGGTGTTAGATAGCCCATTTATCGAGGAAGGCTATTGGCTATATATATCATCACGCTAAGACCAACAGGAGTGGAACACTGCGGGTAAAACCGCAGGGCACAGCTAGTTATAAGATAAGTACATAATATAGTATAAAGGCAAATGTTCATGAGTTTGATTATTTGCTGCTCTTATACGCAAAAACGGTTGATCTGTTCTCAGTGAAATTATAAATTCATGTATCACACGAAGCCACGGGCTGAAGTATGTTATAAATTATTAGCAATAATTGAATCAGAAACATTGCAAAACGATAAAATTAATGAAATGAAATGAAATAAGAATGAAATGTGTAGTTATATTTAGGTTAACAAAAGTAGTAGTAGGTACGTAATTTTTCAAGTTAAATGATAAAAATGCGATTTAATACTTATTAGAAATTTCAGGTATAATCAGTACACAATTCAAGGCCAACATATATATTTTTTAATCCATTGTTAGTTTCTTTCATTGCCAGAAATAGATAAGTTTTATCAAAATTTGTGCATCTGCTCTATCTAGTCTTCATTATCTGTGGACGTCAGTTCTTTAATGACCGTTTCGATAATTGGACGGTCAAGTGTGTGTTTGCAAATGGTATACTTTTTGCTTGTTATTCCGACCGTGTAATAAGCCAAGTCTCCCCTAGAGACGGAACCAAGATTAAAGTTTTATTGTTTACTAGTTAACGAATGTGGTTTCGACCGGATTAGTAGTTTTATCACAGACTAATAATAAAATACTACGTATGTTTTATGAACGAAATTTTTTAAAATGAAGCAGAGCTATTGGCTTAATTTTTTTTCTACATATATCTAACTCGAACTCGAAGTCTCACAATATTATTATACATAAAACAACGTCGTTAATAAATCCGACAATAGTATGGTATTTAAATAAATTAAAGTAATTGTTCTACTACATATAAATGCGAAAGTTTGTATTAGATATTATAATTATAAAATTTGCATGCTGTTTTTAAATGACGGCTAAACATGTTGTACCTATTTTAAGTAAAAATGCAACATGTAAAAATACCATGTTTAACGTAAATAAAGAATTATGAATTATGAATTATAAATTAGAAATACTTGATATTGTGGGTTCGGCACAGCTATATTTTGTTGGGCAGAGAATTAAAACGCAGACTTAATCACATCGTATATTGTTTCACAATCAAGTATCGACAGCCATATTGAACAGGTGAACAAAGAGTATAGTAACTATACAAGGAACAGGTGAGTGAATACAAGAAAAAAGTAAAGCGCGAGCTATACGTTTTGCAAGCACAGATAACAAGAGTATATTTAATCAGTAAATGACGCGCGAACTTCGTTTCACACACGAACACTATTTGAAAAAATAATAATAAATAAAAAATAAAAAAACAATCATAATAATTTATGTAGAGTTTGTGTAGTTACAAGAGTCGACGCGGCTCTTTGAATTACGCTACGTAGTCGAAATCATATTATTTTTCTATTTCAAAACAATGAAATTATTAATTATTAAAATATTAAACATTTGAATTAGCGTACCACGAAGACATTAAAATAATGTATAAAATGTATAACGATCCAAAGCAATTGTGAAAAAGAAACACATTTTAGTATGAAACTCATTTAAAATCAGATAAAATCGTTATAAATTTTTCCCTAATAAAAAACAAAATCAAAATATTAAATGATTTACAATATAACGAATTGCGTATATTATAAAACAACTAATAAATTATTAAGGGCCGATTTTTCAATGCTTGGATAAAACTTATACGTCAAAATATAAAGTATTACACGATAATATTAAAATGTCACGTAAACTGTCAAATACGGGCAATTAGAATACGTTTTAAAAATGGTAGTTTTATACATTATTCGACGAATAAGTTTTAACCAAGGATTGAAAAATTAGCTCTAAAGTCATAGCAAAAGAGCATTGCATGGAACAGAATTAGTTCCGTTGCTTGTACTAGATGTCGCTGACGGTATCCTAGAAGGCGCTATCGAAATGTTTTACGAATACCGTATATACAACGAAGGGAGTGTGGCACGGCAAATCGGTTCAGTAGTTTTTGATATTTTTTGATGCGCTGTCTTAGTCCTTTGACTATGATAGTGCTTATAATACAAAGTTGAATTTAATTTATACTTATCAATTATCAATTATACATATTCTTAATAACTGTTAAATTGATAATTTTTATTTTATTAAATTTATAATATAATAAATAATAATTATTATTAATCAATAAGTAGTATATTATCTGTTTTACTGTTATATTGATAATTTTAATTTTATTAAATTTATAGTATAATAATTATTATTAATCAATTATCAACTAGTAATAGTTTTACTTTATTAAACACTAACACATAATTTTATAATGTAAACAACCACGTTTCCGTATTGTATGAAAATTAAATTGTTTATATAATTGGTTGCATAATATTATCATTTATATCAACTGTATGCTATGTTCTATGCCAAAAACTAAGAGGTTTTTCAATTTCTTTCAGTCTACGCGAAAACCGGACAGAAACTTACTTATGTAGAGATATAAACAAACAAACACTACTATTAATTAAACAAATACTATTAATTTTAATTATAATATAATTTTAAATAAAATAAATTACTGATTAGTTACTGCAATCTGAATTGTTTAAAATAGCTTTACACACCTAATATTATTTTAATAATATATACCTAATATAAAATTCTCGTGTCACAATGTTAGTCTGCATACTCCTCCGAAACGGGTGGACCGATTCTCATGAAATTTCCTGTGCATATCGGGTAAGTCTGAGAATCGGCCAACATCTATTTTTCATATGTACCACGGGCGAAGCCGGGGCGGACCGCTAGTAATATATAATAATCAATAAATGATGGTGCTCATTTATCAGGAAATATTTTTAATAACATCATGTACATGACTGTCAAACTCATATAATCAATCAAAAACTTTTGAATTACATCTGCTCCCTCACGCGAATAAAAAACATCAATATTGAATTTCAGTATTATCCCCCATAAAGATACAAAATGGAAACAGGTTTTTTAATTTCCATCATAAATCAATAAAGTCCGATACAAGAGCTCAATTAACATTATGTTTAAGGCAATTAGCAGTTTTCGACTATTCATTGAATAGTGCTTTTAGGTAGAGTATTTTTTCGTTGATTTTATTTTCCTTTAAGTATAAATGTTTATAAATCAACACAAAAACGTTGCTCTAGTTGTGAATTTCTTAATAATTATGTATTGGTAAAATAATCAGCGTTTTAATAAAATTTATGGTATTAACTACGAAAATTATTTGAAATCATAAAATATGAAAACCTATGTATTTTTACAAAAAGCGGTATTATGTATGTTCTCAACACCTTGAAGTTGCAAATAATTAATTGTAATTGCATAGGTATCATATTTTATTATTTATAACAATAACACACCCCGGACACTTCATACAAAATTATCGTTTTGACAGTCACACTGTAGAGACTGCAAATGTGTGTGTTAACGCTTTATGGTTGGCACATTTTTGACTAGCGTAAAAAAAATTTCGCGTTTTTCTGATGAAATACATTCGTAAACAGCACAATATCTAACCATTTTCTACAAAAAACGATAATCACAAATCCAAAATAATAAAATTACTTTAAGTCAATTTGATTAATGTTGTCAATCTTCGTTGCGTATCGTCCCTGTGGAAAAATATGGACCATTTTTAGACTGATCGTGCGGGGTGAGGTAAGTGTTTAATTTTGGCGGGAGGCGGAGAGTGTCCGTTCTGTAGCGTTTAGCTACTACATATTATGTATTCTGTGACAATAATTAAAATATTTTACTAAGGGCTGATTTTTCAATCCTTGGTTAAAACTTATTCATCGAATTTCAAAAATGTATTCTAATTGTCCGTATTTGTGACATTTTTAAATGTTCGTGTAATACTTTATTGGACGGATAAATTTTATCCAAGGATTAATATGTAGATAATTATATGTATTACGAAAATAAAATTAAACATATTTGCATTCCTCTAATCTCATTTGCAACTGCAAATAAATTCTTCATCGGGTAAAAGTGAGTTTAACCTGAGATAGTCGAACTTAAATAAAAAAGCGTTAATTAAATTTCTTGTAGAAGCTCCTTTCAAGATATTTACGTACCTAATTCGTATTTTTAATTTAGTTGGCGAGTCCATTTTTATATTTATAGTGTGCAGTCGATTGCAGTAAATTTAACACCTAAATGCATCGGGATTGTACTATCTACAGAAATGATCTTATTTATAAGCGCTTATTTATGAAATACTAGCTTTCCCCCCGGGTACGCCCCCGTATCAAAGAATAACCCCCCTTAGTTCCCGTTCCCGTGAGATTTCCGGGATAAAACCTATCCTATGTGTTAATCCAAGTTACCATCTATATATGTGCTTAATTTCATTGTAATCGGTTCAGTAGTATTTGCGTGAAAGAGTAATAAACACACACACACATCCTCACAAACTTTCACATTTATATTATTATAGTAGGATTATAGCGTTTAATTTTTTGGCGTCCTATAAAAATGATCAAAATGCTTGCTTATTCATTCATTCATTCAAATTAACAAAATGCTGTTTACCAATTTTATCCGAAACGGCTTGACCGATTATAATCTGATTTTTTATATAAGTAGATGAAATTATAAAATAATGCGTTTTTAACTCGTTACAAATATCATACAAATAATTGATGAAACTATAAACATTCCCTACTAAAAGTGATAACTTACCATGCAAAAATAAGCTGTTAATAATCGTAAAACTTAACCCTTTATAACTTACATAACTTGAAATATTAGTACAGGTAAGTAACAGGACCTAAATTCAAGTAATATGGACTAAAAGGTCCTCGAAAGATACACGGGTATTTATTTCTTTTCAACTTTTGTGTAAAATTTGATACGGGTTGTGAGGATGAATAGGGTTGTCACTTTCAGAGTTTTTCGTTTAAGTAAATTAAGGAATGCGATGAAAAACGTTTTAACCGCGCTGCTTTAGATTATGTGCGAATTTTGTGAAGTATTATTGAACATTTAGTATTTTTTATTTCAATTTTAATAAGTAAACATTAATAATTTGAAAATTATTTATTTATACACGTAATTAAGTTCTTAGTTGTATAGGTAATAATTATGTGGTTAAATATAACGTAGTAACGTTTTAAAATAAATCTGCAATTGTAGCTTCATATTGTTTAAAAAACATTATAGTTAGAACTATTTAAAACTCCCACACAAAACTACACTAGAGTGGCAACCCTGTCTAAAACGCAAATTAAATGAATCCACTTCACCAATCAACGTAATCAAAGAAAAACTAAAAGATAATTAAATCTAAACTCCCGCTATTCCTAGTTATTTCATTTTTAATTTCGCTTCATTCGAGTGGCTTTATTTAGTTGGTAGCCAGTCGACTGCATAATATAGTTTTATGCGAAGTCCTTAAGTTTATCGTGGTTTATCTGTCCAGTCTTATTTGGTTGACCTGAATTCTATGAGAGATAAAGATTGAGGTACAATGGGTTTTAGAAAAAGTTTTCATGTGTGGAATTTTTTTATTATGTCAGATGACAGTTTTGTTGAAGTAATGCCATGCCACAAACATTGCAGTATAAGTAAAGTAAAATGTTGTTGGATATAATATGAATTGTATTGTTTATTTTTATACACAAACTAGGTTCCGCCCACGACTTTGTACGTGCATCCCCGTTTTTCCCCGTTCCCGCAAGAATTTCGGGAAATCCTTTCTTAGCGGATGCCTACGTCCTAACATCTACCTGCATGCCAAATTTCAGCCCGATACGTCCAGTGGTTTGGGCTGCGAGTTGATAGATCACTATATCAGTCACCTTTGAGTTTTATATACATGTATACGTATATATTTTAGTTCAGTTCTTGGTTTGTTCATGTTGATCGTATTACCATATGAATATAGGCCATTTATACATTCAAACTAAACACAACTTGTACGCACCGATTACCGAATAACACAGATATATGATTGAAGTAAGAGTACCTATTGTTGCGACGACAACTGGCTCAGCATCCCTTGAAGTCTACTTTTAGTTAAAAATTTGATAATTCATTTATAACAGCTTCTTATTATTGCAACCAAGACCACTATAGAATTTCGATATGAAGTAAAGAAATAATTTTATTGTTAATTTACAACACTACACACTGACTGGTTATCATTAGGACAAGACCGCGATTCATGGAAGCGACTTGGAGAGACCTTTGCTCAGCATTGGGACACGACAGGCTGATACAATACAATACAATAATTTACAAACGAAATCAGGCCATGTTTCACTAAACAGCTATTGCTCTATAATTAATTCAAAAATGTCCCAGTGCACCACCACCCTAACGCACGTTTTTTATCCACTGAAAACGTAACAAAGAAAAGAGAATTGTTAATCCGATAGAAACATCTCGAAGGTTTATACGCGAATAAACTCGGTTTAGTTATGTCCACTTTTATGTTTGTCATTTTTGGCCACGGTTTGTGGTATGTTTTATGTGCTTTCTGTTACTGTAAATCGTTTGTATGTATTTTGGACTTTGATAGCTGAATAAATTAATAAATAAAATATAAATTTTAAATAGTCAATGAGTCTTCCATTAATAATATCGGGAATTTTATATAGGTAGTTTAAATGCAAATTGCGTTTACTGCTAGCATACCTTCTAATTTAATGATAGTGAAAATCGTTATTATCTAATATCTAATATCTAATATATATATATATATATATATATATATATATATATATATATATATATATATATATATATATATATATATATATAATATTATAAAGGCGAAAGTTTGTAAGGATGTATGGATGTATGGATGTTTGTTACTCTTTCACGTAAAAACTACTGAACCGATTACAATGAAATTTAGCACACATATAGAGGGTAACTTGGATTAACACATAGGATAGATTTTATCCCGGAAATCCCACGGGAACGGGAACTATGCGGGTTTTCCTTTGCAAACGCGGGCGAAGCCGCGGGCGTAAATCTAGTACATAATATTTATTAGGTAAATCCCTAAAAGGCTTTAGGTATTTATCTTATAAATAAAAAATATAAAAATTTGATCATTATGTTTGTTACATAAATAACTAATATGTATCTTACATAGATTGTACCCATATAACCAAATACCAAAAATATATAAATATCGTAAATATCATTATTCTAAAATAAAACAAAAATTAATTATTCTAAGAACTTTCTATCTGAATTTTTAAACGATAGTTTATTGTGAAAAAAAATCGAAATAATAGTTCCAACGAATTTCTAGCAAAAATGAATTCACACAAACCGCCATAATGTAGTAAATTGAATGTCAACAGATAAAATTTAATTTTAACAAAGTGCCGCCATTACGTTGATGTATAGTTACTGGATGGTAGAACTACTATTTTAATTCTATTATTTTGTTATCCTAATTTATTAAACATGAGAAATATGGATACATATTGCAATAAAAAATAAGTGTATGGAATAAAATGAACAGAGAGACGAAGATAAAACTCATTTCTAGACAATTTATGTAAATACATATTTTACGGACCTATTCTAGTCATGAAAGAATAAAAACCTAATTCTCTACTATTCTCTAAACTCTACTTACTTCCTTACTTATTAATTATTCTATTATTCTCCCAGAAAACACGAAACCAACAAATAATATACAACACATTTCCTAAATAAAATAAAACTGTACCGAAACAACAATATTTCTTACAATTTTATGAAATGTTTCCTGTAGTTGCAATTTTCACAACAGTCTAGTTCGCTAGGTATTGCTATAACAAGCTGCTCTATTCTTTTAAGCTCTTTTATTTTCCACGCACCCAACCAAATGGCAATCAATATTTGAGTGTCATATCAATATTTTTTTATACTTTCATTCGAGTTTGACACGGTTATTTTATTTTTTGGGATTTTTGCTTTTGTTTTATTCTGTTATATTATATTTTTTATGTTTATTTTATTTTGCCTTTGAAAAATAATGGTTATTATTATCGGATTTGTTTAGATTGTCGTATTACCTACTTGTTAATAAATGAAAAATATATCGGATCGTAAAAATATGAAAAAATATATTGGATCTGTTTATTATATTTATAGTGTAAAATTAAACGTTTCATTAAAATTCAAAAACATCAATTTATACGAAAATTCATTTAAAATTTAAACTAATTATCGGAATAAACAAAACATACCATTAATTATTATATTGTCACATCCAGAACTCTAAACCGCGGTTACTAATTGAAAAACAATTTTCATATTAGGCAGTCGCTCGTAATCCCCGGAGAATGAACTTTGTTATTTTTCGATTAGAATGAAAAGCACCAGTGCAACTGTTTTTAATTGGCTTAAATTTTAACGCATAAGAAACACAATTTTCTGTGCAATGTTTTGGAAGAAAGTTTACCATCTTTTGTATTAAAAATATCTGCGTTATATATTACTAACATAATAAACTAGATTTCCGCCCGCGGCTTCGCCCGCGTTTCCAAAGGAAAACCCGCATAGTTCCCGTTCCCGTGGAATTTCCGGGATAAAACCTATCCTATGTGTTAATCCAAGTTACCCTCTATATGTGTGCTAAATTTCATTGTAATCGGTTCAGTAGTTTTTACGTGAAAGAGTAACAAACATCCATACATCCATACATCCATACATCCTTACAAACTTTCGCCTTTATAATATTAATAGGACTACAAGATTGAAGGTCTTTGATTTATTCTGAACAATGAATGTTGTTAATGTATTTTAAGAAGTTGAGTTTTTTTAGAAAACTGGTGTGTTTTCAAAACTGTTGTAAACGAGATAGGTTTAAAATAATCAATGTATGTGTTATGTAACTAGGTATGTAGCAGCAGATCTATGTAGTTATCTTCCAAACGGATCAATATTTGTTATTGTATTTTTTCATTCTAGTTTCTTGATTTCAAAACGATTATAAGCTCCATAAGTGACATATCACACTAGCGGATTGCGAGCGGTTTCAAAGCGGAGCGGGTGCGCAACGAATACGTTGCGGTTGCGCAGCGAATTCGTTGCGGACGCGTGGCAGATGCGCAACGTTTACGTCGCAGTCATGTACACTCATTAACAAAATGGAATCCGTGCTGGTTGTTACTTATAACTTGTGATAGTATAATAATTATGAGATCATTATTTTTTACGAGTTTCATAACATGTTAATGTTTAGGGTATTGTTTTATCTATTAAATCTTGGTCGAAATGCAATCAGATAACTTAATTGCTCATTAAGAAAGTTCATTAGTGAAATAAATGTTAAAGCTCCTTAACTAAAACAGGGCTATCTTATTATTAGATAAATAGCAGTGAATAGAAAATTTTATCAAGCAACCAGCAACTCACTATCACTTTGCTCATAATTAGGTTCACAAAATCTCTTTATAACATACGTTGCTATGGGAGAGATTATACTGGTCAGTCGTTACATACTTTTGGAATGTATGGTACATTCTAAAAGTCCTAGTAATTCAATTTTATAGCACCTTTTTTTAACAACTCCAGTTGTTATTACATCTTTAGTTAACTGTTAAGTAAGTGCATTTCCACAGTACGGTTAAAAAATTGAGTGCTACAGAAACGATGGAAATATTGAATGGAAGTTAGGCAAGGCGGAAGGGCTGGCTTTTGTGCGAGAGTATACAAAATGACGCGTCCGCAACGAATTCGCTGCGCAACCGCGGCGTGTTCGTTGCGCGCCCGCAACGTATTCGTTGCGCACCCGCTCCGCTTTGAAACCGCTCGCAATCCGCTAGTGTGATATGTCACTAAATGTCACCAAATGTTTTACTAAAAAATTCGACATTTCTCTTAAATAAGTTCAGTTTGCTCGTATATTTTAATTTATAAGTACCTATTTTTACCTATTTTCACTATAAATAAAGGTCCCTTTTCTTTATTGCCAGAAGCTTAACTAAATGTACTTGATCCGTCCTTATTAGATTTATCGAAGCCGCGTATTATCTGAGCAAATGTCTTCGATAACGTAACGAGGTTACCGTTTCGGTATGCGGAATACCGTTTCCTGATACCGTTATTTAATTGTGAAGGGGCCTTTATTAAATTGTATATGATTGCTTATAAACCTGATGTGAAATAAATGGGCATTGTATTTTGGTCGTTTTTTTTTTGATATATTATTTAGTATTAGTATGTAGAGTCAGAGATAATATTATATCAATACTGGTTTTCCATTCGCGTAGTCATAGGGTTAAGAACTATAGGCATAGCTTGTATAAATGTATATATAATATAAACTAGCTTTCCGCCCGCGGCTTCGCCCGCTTTGACTAAAATCTAATGAATCTATAGATTACTAGCGGTCCGCCCCGGCTTCACCCGTGGTACATATGAAAAATAGATGTTGGCCGATTCTCCGACTTACCCGATATGCACAGAAAATTTCATGAGAATCGGTCCACCCGTTTCGGAGGAGTATGCAGACTAACATTGTGACACGAGAATTTTATATATAAGATATTCTAAAACCTTCCTCTTGAATCACTCTATCTATAAAAAAAACTGCATCGATATCCGTTGCGTAGTTTTAAATATTTAAGCATACAGGGACAGAGATAAGCGACTTTGTTTTTTACTATGTAATGATATTGAACGAATTACATACAGAATTATGTATTGAACAAAATAAAGTCTAAAAATTTCTATATCTTAAAACCACATTAGGTTAAGTGAGTGTTAAAAATTGGTGCCATGCATCACGTTACACAAGGCTAACCTTTTTGCTTTTAGGATTTAGTGATGTGCCTGTACTTATCGATAATATTTATTAGCTATAATTTTATTTATAAAATTTTCAGTGTTGATTATTTGATTCGGTTAAGATTTACATCACAATATCATACATCGATGTATAGTATTTAGAAGTAAACGGATCAAATTTTTTGACAGAACGAAGTTGTGGTTATGTATATGTTACCGGCCAAACCCGATTTCAGGACAAACTAGTTTTGCCTAGGCCAAACTAGTTCATCCTAAGACCAATAGGATAAATCAGTTCAGGCTAGGCCATACTAGTTTATCCTAAAATAAATACGTTAGGTTTAGGTTAGGTTAGCCGTTAGGTTAGGTTAGGTTAGGTTTCTTAAAAAAAAACTACACAGAAATAGGAGCCCCGCAAAGCGGGGCTCCGTCGACGCGCAAAAAAAAGGCCTAGCCTGAACTGATTTATCCTATTGGTCTTAGGATGAACTAGTTTGGCCTAGGCTATACCAGTTCATCCGATCGTGTATAGGACGAACTAGTTTAGCCTAGGCAAAACTAGTTTGTCCTGAAATCGGGTTTGGCCGGCAACATATATAAAAATATTTATCGTATCATATTTTTCTTGTTAGTTCTGGAAGAAAGAAAGAAAACACTTTTATGATTAATAGTGAGTGAAATGAAACAAGAATTCACACAAAAATATGTATCTGATGTTTAAACAATATTTAAGGCAAAAAATGATACAAAGAAATCTAGTTCAATATTATAATTTTGCATCCAATTGGAAAAAGGTGATGATCGACACAATAGAATGACACGAATAAATCGCAGGTTTAGCGACAATACATAAAATCGGCGAGAATAAATCGCAATTTTATCGACAACACAGCACATCCCTAGCCACCTATAACAATTTATTTCACAAATGTGTGCTTGTAACGCAGAAATACGGACTCTTTCTACCCGTAGATTCAAGTAAGAGTAACGTAACACACGTATTATTAATTTTAAGACGCGTTCCAATGTTTATGTGTTTTGTGCGTTTCCTTTATGTGGGTACATAAACTAAGAGGAAGAGGGTTTTAAAATACTGGATTCGTATGTCTAAGGGGAAATATACTTTTGTAGAAAGAATGGCGTCATTATTACATCTAAAAAATTAATTCCTTTTATGCCCGACAGGGGTCGCTATTTAAATTCCCATATGACGCTACGAATACTTTGAACTTTTTTTTGCGAACATTCGCGCTTCTGGACTATCTAAAAAATGTATAGATCTGGCTGAACATCGAAGGCTACTTGTCCGTAAAGAGATCGATCAACGAAACAATTTTATAAACAAAATGTGAGCCGTAGACGGCACACGTTTTGCCGCATGGCAAATGTGAAACATCGACATTGTTTTGTAAAAGTAATAATATGCAGAAAAGAACAGATTGCATATGTATATACATATGTACATTGTACATATATACCATCATCGCCACGCCAGAAATCATTTTTCCGTGCGCCTATAGATTTCACATCAATAATAATTCATTTGCCCTATACAAGGGACTTCACTGTCGTATACACAGACATGTATCAAATGTCTGTGGTCGTATACGTATACGAGTAATATCAATCAAATGAGGTTATTTTATTCTACACTGTATGTGGATGTAATCCATCCTCACTTTCAGCTTATCAGTACGGGATCCTGCTAAAGAATACTTGTTATTCATGACGTCACACTTGCATTCCCGTAAAACCGTTTAAGCTCAACTCAACGAGTTGGTTCATAATTTATTATCTCTGCTACAAAGGCACAGATTATGCAAACTGAATTTACAATCCACCTCTTTGCTACACCGCTCTGTTATCTAGTCATATAAAATGTTTTTTAGTACAGAGAATGAAGGTTTAAATATATAATTACGTAAAAATAATTAACATTTTAATGTGATGATGCTAAATGAACGATTAATACGCTTTAGAACAAATTAATTATTAAAGTTCGTTTTGTGTATTACACATTTCTTTTTAGTTTTCATTATACGTGTAAATTAGCTTCTTTGGTATATAAAATAACTACCTAATATTTGAAATCAACCTCTTTGCGATTTAAACCGATAGAGTATTGATTGATCATCATCTCTGTAAAATTTTCTTTCCTAGCCAGCAGTCAATTTTAGGTAATACGTAATATTTATAAGTTTCTAAAATAAGTCTAGTTCAGTAAATACATTAATCATATATATATAAAGCTACACTACCACTCACTGACTGACTGATTGACATCGCTTTTCTCGGAAACTACGGGGAAAGTGGGGGGGATAATTATGTGATTGTGTAGAGGTGCGCCGAGTGACCAGAGGAAAAATATAGCGATCTCGATCATCTTCGAAAACCGAGTGGACCCCTGGAGGTGCGCAAAAACGGTGGTACCTGGAGGGGGGTGTCTGAACAAAAAATGCTCGGAACTGGTGGCGATTACCAGGGGGGGTAGAAAAATGGGGATTTTCGCGAAAACAAGATGGCCGCCGTACTTTGCCAAAATCGCCGTTTATGAATCCTTACGTCTCAAATTTGGCACACGTGCTCTGTGCGAGCCGGCGAATCGATCGGTGCCCCGTTCGAGTGGCTCCGGGCCCCCGTTTCCAACTTCCATACAACGTAAAACCCAACGGCCCGCGGAAACGGTGCGAGTTGGGTGGGGGGTGTCGGAACTAAAAATGATCACCTCCCTGGGACACTACCAGGGAGCCATAGTGGGATGCTCGATTTTGGAATTTTTCCATTTTTGGCGCAAACATAAAAACGTAAATTTAGACGAGGTGGCGCAACGGAGAAACAAACCAATGATGCATTCATACTCGCCCAGCTCCCAGGATATCCAGAAAAATCCGAAATTTTGAACTTTCTCACAGCCCGCGGAGACGGTCAACGGCCCGCGCAAACGGTAGCAGCTACATCTGGGGTGCTCGAACTAAACTTGTAGTAGACTTCGAGCAATTACCACAGATAGTGAAAAAAATTCAAAATGGCGGAAAAAATGGCCGCCGCCATACAAATTCTAAAACGGCCATCGCTGGGCCAATCGCGCTGAAACTTGGCACAGAGGCTTTAATCAAGCCACACATTAAGGTGGGATACTCATAATTGAATTTCCATCGCTGGTTTCCGAGTTTCATACAACGCGAAATTCGACGGCTCTCCGAAACGGCGCGAGATAGGTGGGGGGTGTAGAACTAAAAAATGATCAGAAAGATGGGGCGCTACCAGGGCAATGGAGAAATTTCAAATTGGACGCCATTTTTTTTTTCAAAAATGGCCAATTTTTCAAAGCAAGATGGTGGCGCCGGTTACTTTACGATGGGTCTAAAAATTGACTTTTGTGCTCTTATCGGCCATATTTACAAAACTGCATACTCAGAATTTCTCTCCGACCCTCGGTTTCCATTTTCCATACATCACGAAATTCAACGGCTCTCTGAACCGGTGGCAGGTAGGTCGGGGTCGCCCAAGCAAAAAATGCTGCAAAACCTGGTCCGCTTCCAGGTATATAAAAATTTTTGGTAAAAAGCGAAATTTTTTTTTTCGAAAATTTTCTATGGAAATTTCCATAGTAGGAAGGGTAATTGAATAGCAACGGCAAAAGACGGCGCTGCGGGCTGCTTGCTGCCCGCGCACCGCGCAACCTCGAAGGTCGACAGCCTCCCGGAGTAGAAAATATTTATTAACTTTTGAACTACCGCACGAGCCAAGCGAGCGAAGCGAGCGAATCACGGCAGCGGCTGGCTTCAATATTCAAATAGGTAGCGAGGAGCGAAGCGACGAGCGAGTTAGGTTAACTTTTGAACTACCGCACTAGCCAAGCAAGCGAAGCGAGCAAGTCACGTCAGCGGCCGGCGTAAATATTCAAAGAAGTAGCGAGGAGCGAAGTGACGAGCGAGTTAGATTAACTTTTGAACTACCGCACTAGCCAAGCGAGCGAAGCGAGCAAGTCACGTCAGCGGCCGGCGTAAATATTCAAAGAAGTAGCGAGGAGCGAAGCGACGAGCGAGTTAGGTTACTTTTGAACTACCGCACTAGCCAAGCGAGCGAAGCGAGCAAGTCACGTCAGCGGCCGGCGTAAATATCCAAAGTAGTAGCGAGGAGCGAAGCGACGAGCCAGTTAGGTTAACTTTTGAACTACCGCACTAGCCAAGCGAGCGAAGCGAGCAAGTCACGTCAGTGGCCGGCGTAAATACTCAAAGAAGTAGCGAGGAGCGAAGCGACGAGCGTGTTAAGTAAACTCTTGAACAGAAGCGACTTTAGAGCGATTCCCAGTCAAACAAAAAAACTACGTAGGTTTAAAACTATTAAGACTACATCAAAAAAACCGACTTCAAAAACGGAAAAGTAGGTTCTTATTTTTAGTGCCGAAAGCATACTGAATTTGATTTTAAACGAAGCTACTAATGAAGTTTTCAATACGTAATAATATACACATCTTCACACATTTATTGAGTGAATGAGATGATTTATAAGCGTAGGACTTACACCAAGAGTAGTGTAGTTTTTATATCGAAAATAGCCAATGTTGCGAATAATGTAATTGAATTGCAAGTAGGTAGTTCTTGTATCGAAATAATCGTAGTTCTTGTATCAAAAAATAGCGTAGTTTAATAAGTGCTTAGTGCTTGGCACCGACTTCAAACCTATATTATAGTGAATAACACAACTAAATAATATTATGTAGTAATTAATTATTTTTTACTTTTCCGTTTTTGAAGTCGGTTTTTCTAAAGTAGTTATTTTTATAGTGTAACGATATCTTATTCGATACACCCTTTGACTGTAGTAGTCCTATGGCCTTGCATTTAGATATTTTTAGTGCCGAAAGCATAATGAATTTGATTTTGAACGACGCTACTAAAAAGACTTGAAGTTTTCAATATGTTTTATACATCTTCACACATTTATTGTCTTGAACAGTTTATTATGAAAAGTCACCGCTATTGATAAGACACCTCAAATAAATGAAATTCGGGATCACGTTTCAAAAATTTAACCAATATTTGAAT
Source organism: Colias eurytheme (assembly GCF_061535395.1). Classification (NCBI taxonomy): domain Eukaryota; kingdom Metazoa; phylum Arthropoda; class Insecta; order Lepidoptera; family Pieridae; genus Colias; species Colias eurytheme. The sequence continues at coordinate 7,494,349 of NC_143002.1, forward strand.
AAGTAATTTATAAGCAGTTTCGACTGATAGACCGGGAGATACTGACACAAAATTTCGAGTCATTTGTAACAAGGATGGCGGTTCTACAGTGGTCTTAGTACGCAATGACAAAAAGAAAAATGATGGTGTGAACGCTGGTACCGGTGTCTTAGTCGCGTGGGCGTTTGTCGAACTCGTCGGAAAAATAGCGAAAGTCAAACGATTTGTAACACAAAAATTTTAGAATTTACCGATAGCCCATAAAAAAGTAGTAGGTGGTAGTGTCATGCCATACTTTTCCGGTGTGACTTACAGCCCGCCATACCGACGCGAATGTGTTGATTTAAATAAAACAATCATTCAACCATTTGTACCAGGCTAACTTTAGCACAGGTAACTATCGTCGTGCAGCCATTTACGAAAATCACCATGCCATACTTTTCGGACGATTCCAAATGGTCGCCATACCGCCGAAAATCTGCAAAAAAATTTTATTTCGCCAAACTTTTTGTACCAGTATTGCATTTGGATTTTTGGAGAGTATTTGATAAAATGTGACCATTATTATATTTGCCATACTTCTAGTAGGGGGAAAAAGTGCTGTTACACTTGAAAACTTAATTTATTATTAATTTATATAAGTGAGGATTTCCAACACTTAGATCTTTGAAATTTTGTATTTATATTTGTTGATCCTCAAACTTACAGGAAAAATAAGTGCCATACTGTTACAAATCGTTTGACTTTCGCTATTTTCCGACGAGTTCGACTAACGCCCACGCGACTAAGCCGCCGGTACCAGCGTTCACGCCATCGTTTTTCTTTTTGTCATTGCGTACTAAGACCCCTGTAGAACCGCCATCCTGTTACAAATGACTCGAAATTTTGTGTCAGTATCTCCCGGTCTAGACTGTAGAATCGCTGTTACCAGATGTAACAAATGGACAGGAAATTCGAATGCATTTTCAAATGACTGAAGATTTCTGCCCTTGGATGAGCCGCGAGCTGCTTGCAGCTCGCGCACCACGCACCCTCGAAGGTGGACAGCCCCCCGGAATAGAAAATATTTGAATAGGAAATTTATAAGCACTTCCTATTGACTGTGGAATCGCTGTTAGCAGATAATAACAAATTGACGGGGAATTTTAATGCATTTTCAAATGACTGAATATTTCTGCCCTGGGATGCTTCCGCACCACGCTCCCTCGAAGGTGGACAGCCTTCCGGAGTGGAAAATACTTGAATGGGGAATTTATAAGCATTACCGACTGACTGTAGATGACTCGCTGTTAGCAGATGTAACAAATGGACAGAAAACTCGAATGCATTTTCAAATGACTGCCCTATTGCTTCAACCCAGGGGCAAAAGGGCTCGCGGGCTGCTTGCAGCCCGCGCACAACGCACCAGCTAGTCTTATATATAAAAATGAATCGCAAAATGTGTTGGTAAGCGCATAACTCGAGAACGGCTGAACCGATTTCGATAATTCTTTTTTTATTATATTCCTTGAAGTACAAGGATGGTTTTTATGTAGAGAAAACGTAAACATGTACCACGGGCGAAGCCGGGGCGGACCGCTAGTCTTATATATAAAAATGAATCGCAAAATGTGTTGGTAAGCGCATAACTCGAGAACGGCTGAACCGATTTCGATAATTCTTTTTTTATTATATTCCTTGAAGTACGAGGATGGTTTTTATGTAGAGAAAACGTAAATATGTACCACGGGCGAAGCCGGGGCGGACCACTAGTCTTCTATATATCTTTGTTTGGATACTAAAATAACATTAAACGGAAGTTAGCTAAAGACAATATCAATAGTGTTACTGTCAGGCTTTCAAAGCCTAGCGTGTCTAGAAACTACAATAGGCTAAAAATATTCGGAGCTAGAAGGCGTAAGGTCAGATATTTCCTAACAAATGACAGGCGTTCGCATTCATTCGCAGCTTTTTTCCGACCCTACGCCCGTGACAAAACGTTTGTTCATGGATGTAGAGATACAGGATGCGTCATAAATGGAAAGTGTTTAGTTTTGAAACGTGCTGTGTTTTTGTAGGTGCATTTGTTGGAGGAGCTTTGAAATATTTTCGACTTGGGAGCTGTTGTGTTTTATTATGGACTGCATTTTCATTAAATTTTATTTAACACTAGCGGTCCGCCCCGGCTTCGCCCGTGGTACATGTTTACGTTTTCTCTACATAAGAACCATCCTCGTACTTCAAGGAATATAATAAAAAAAGAATTATAGAAATCGGTTCAGCCGTTCTCGAGTTATGCGCTTACCAACACATTTTGCGATTCATTTTTATATACATACTAGCGGTCCGCCCCGACTTCGCCCGTGGTACATGTTTACGTTTTCTCTACATAAGAACCATCCTCGTACTTCAAGGAATATAATAAAAAAAGAATTATCGAAATCGGTTCAGCCGTTCTCGAGTTATGCGCTTACCAACACATTTTGCGATTCATTTTTATATATAAGATAAGAAGATTATACTTGAATACATGTATTTATTATTTTCATCATCATCACCTGAGGCTCTACAGCCGTAGGTAATAAATTATTTTAGCCGTTAATTTATCAATGGTGATAGAGAGCTTCAAAGCAAGCACAATTTTAATTTCTTATTAAACGTCGGGTGAGGTGAATAAAGTAAATAAGAAAGCTTTTTATTTCACCAACCTTTATTTTCTTTTCAATTTTTGTTAGTATTAATCGCCTTACATAATTAACCGACTTCAAAAAAAGGAGGAGGTTATCAATTCGGCCGGTATGTTTTTTTTTTTTTTTAATGTATGTACACCGATTACTCCGTGGTTTCTGAACCGATTTACGTGATTCTTTTTTTGTTCGATGCGGGATGGTGTCGAATTGGTCCCATAAAAATTTTATTCGGATAGGCCCTGTAGTTTTTATTTTATGAGCATTTATGTCTTATTTGTAAATGTTGCAAGTGCAAGTTTGAAGTCGGTTGTTTTTAACGCAGTTATTGACTTGTATGTTACAATTAGTGTTGTCCCTGCTTAATTCATTATCGAGTATTTCAAAATTAAATATGAATAGAAAAGATACACGTATCTGATGTAGAATTAATTATAAATAATAATCAATACTTCTAAACCTAGTCGTATCTAGCCGATCTAACGTTCCAGTGACACGCGCGAAAATTCAGTCCATTTTACACAAGAGGCCAACAAAAAGGTCTGAAGGGACATTATGAGAAAATTTCCATCGCTTTACGAGTCGACTTGTTTGCTTCCCTTATGGCTTTAAGTGGACGGAAAGGTTATTTGTTCCGTGATACATTAAGTTCGGTAACGGATACGGTGATTTCTCGAATGTTCCAGAATGTTCTAGAATGTTTTGTGATAGTTCTGTAATTGAATTTGCGCGGCGATTTTTTAGGTTTATCTGTCCGCTGTGTCCGCTGTTTCATCTGTAGCTATGGATATACATCTCTTTATAATATGTTCTGTGGAATATACAGCGCTCAAGGTAGTAAGTATGTATTTCTATAGATGATAGGTCAATCATAAGATCTTAAATTTTTATAGAGCTTATGCTTTAACACAACAAATGCCAAATTTCATAAATTCCTTCGGTACCTTAGACTTTAGTCATAAAACTATGATTATGAATCTATAAGTAGGGGTATATTTCATTTATAAACCGATTATTTAGTATCAGTTATAATTATCCATACTTATATTATAAATGCGAAAGTAACTCTGTCTGTCTGTCTGTTACTTAATCACGCCTAAACTACTGAACCAATTTGCATGAAATTTGGTATGGAGATATTTTGATACCCGAGAAAGGACATAGGCTACCTTTTATTGCGAAATAATAATATGTACCACGGGCGAAGCCGGGGCGGACCTCTAGTATTAAATATAGATACCCCTTGCCCCAAAACGGAACATGCATATTATACATAATATACATATTATAACGTTACAAAATGTGATTAACAATTAATATAGTATCTACCCAAAAACTTTAATTCCCAAATTACATTTCAATTAAATTCGATTCAATTTCACTCCATAGACAACGCCTGCTCATAACATATTAAACAGCTCATAAATAATTTCACATTAAGCTTCATTAATTATTTTTTCAACATAATTCAATACCATTCGCTTTACAGTAACAAAGAAGTTTGAAGACATTTATTTTTAGTTATATTTAAGATGGTTAGATAAAGAGTTCAGTCGTTGTTTCTTTGGAACGGCAAATGGGATGAGTCTTAAGTGTTTTTAGTTGGGATTAATCTGATGAGTTTGTCCGTGCTAAATATTCTTTTTGATACGAAATCCTTTTAAGCTGCGTTGAGCGCATTTAAGAGGGACAATCTTATGGGTTCCCATCACCAACATGCTAATGTTATGCAACTAATTTTAATGCTAAAATTCTGAGATAAAAGGTGTCATTTCTATCAGCAACAAAAATATAACTGCTTACTTTTTATTCATGGTAATTAAATGAAACAGCAATGAATCTACTTCAGCTAATGTTTTTACATTCTACTTTTTAAACCATGACTGTCTAATCACGCAAATACAGATCAGATTACGACGTAATTTTTTACTGAGAAACATTTTTAACTGGACTGTGTCATTATGCTTTTAGCAATTTACTACGCGAATGCAATCGCGGCTTCTAGCTAGTTACTATACATTTTTACATTCTTTTTAATTTTTATGCAATAAAATATATTCTTTTGCATTTGCGTGCACAAAAAACATGGAGTGTTTTATTTATAAATCCACAAAGGTTAGGTTCATGACAAATATAAAATGTGGACTATTTATTCGATAAATTGCATACACATAGTGAGAAACATAAATAATTACAGTTTCTAGCTAATTACTGAACACGGTATTCCAGGCTATTTTAGAATTAATATTTTTAATAGCTGCAAGTGTTCGCGTTTGTTTCTTTTCGTTTTTTTTACGATAAGGCTATGTTTATAGGAGTTATAAGCGGAGCGGATAGAGGTGTAATCTCAAATTTAAAGCTAAACATTTTCAACAAGCAAGCTCAACAACTCAATTTTTTATATCTCTTAGTCTTAGTATTTACTTTATTTGAAACCTTAATCTTTTACCTTAGGCTTTTGGTGTAATATAGCTTTTTATCTATATATAATATAAAAAATGAAACCCATTTTCCTTGGTCACGGCATCACGCGCGAACGGGTGGACCGATTTCGATAATTCTTTTTTTATTATATTCCTTGAAGTACGATGATGGTTCTAATGTAGAGAAAACGTAAATATGTACCACGGGCGAAGCGAGGGCGGACCGCTAGTTTATTATATTAATGTATTCAACAAAACTGTTTTAGTGTCGTTACACTATCGCAAAAAGTAAACATCTAATTTGGTAAAGTATGTCGTTTAATAAATAACTTAATATAATCGTTTTGATTTAAATAATGGGTTATAATATTATGCAATCAATTACCATATATTCATTATAGCATTTTGTTTCCATAAAATTATTAATAAACTAATATTAAAACATTTACAATACAGTTGATAGATTTGCTACGATCATTTATAATCATATAATTAGTGAATTTCAACAAAGTAAATATATATTTTGTTTATGCAGAATCAACATAACATTGTTAATAATTCCTACATAGATAGAGCTATTCTTCTTCAGTTGTTTTTCTTCTATAAGAAAGAAAGAAAGAAAGAAAGAAACATTTATTTATCAGAGACAGCACAACACACACATACATAGACATAAAACATAAAACCGTACAAGTAAAATAAGAAAACATCGCAATAAGAAATAGTTACAATAAAAGAAGCAAATACTTAATTTAATAACATGAAAAACACGTACAAAAAAATAGAATGATAACTACATTTATTAAGGTGTGTCATACGACCCTGACAAAAAGGAGGCAGCTCAGCATATGCTGCAACGTCCAGGAACATTGGCAGCGCTGTTTTTCAGTGCCCCCTTTATAATAAAGGCTTCGAGTTGGGACGAAAGGTGTTACTTATGACTACATATTATATACATAAATAAAACTTCCATATGTTATTGTATAACGTGAAAATGAAGCTTTTTATATAATATCTCAGTACACTTTATGAAAGAATGAAATGAATGATTATAAGAAAAAATGCGCCATCTTTATATATTTCCGCTTCGCTTATCACTAAAGTGCTATGCTGTTTCGCACAAGCAGTAAATAAATAACAAATATTTTCTCGCATGCCTTTATATGCATTAGCCTAGTTTACAATTTGTTTTTTTTTATACCTACATTTTTATATTAGGAAAAATATTATAGTGAAGCAATTAACGTTTTTGGAGTGAAACATCTTTAGGCGCATCGAGAATAAAATTTCAAGGTCGCGTCATGGCAATACCGTCACGTCATAGATTAAGGCGACGATTTTGGTATCTTTGAATCTTGTAAAGCATAGAATTCACTTTTCCTTTACTTCAAGTTTTTATTTTATTTTAAGGGTAATAGAAATAAAAATCATATCAGAGATTAAGTTTTTAAGTTATTAAGTACTTAGTTATTTACGACACAAGTGATAAAACTTTGGGACGTAAACTTTCAATGGATATAAGTTTGAACTATTATAAACTTAGTTTACTTAGCAATTACTTACCCTTAACAACTAGTAAATTTTAGCCATTAATTTTAAAAGGTCTGTTGAGAGATTTATTTTAAAACTTATGGAGGATTGTTTTTATAAATGTTTAGATATTATATACGATAACAAGATACATTTTTTCTTTAATTAACCTTTATTTGTTAAATTTATAAGTAATATCTCATATTCTTGGATGAACCAAACAACTTCTTTTGCCCTATTTGAGGAAGCTACACTCCTATTGGTCGAAGCATTGTATTATTACAATTTTTTTTTATTAGGACTAGTAGTTTCTGAGATAAGCGCGTTCAAATAAACAAACTCTTTTGCTTTAGTATCTAGATGACAGAACGTCATACAAGCAGCTTTCTCATAAACTATTTCTGCCAGCAAACTAGTAAAAAAACGTTTTATATTTCCTGCAGAACCTCTATTTCCAATCATATAATAGCAAGTTGAATTATAATTGTTTATAAACATATATTTGTTTATTTTTGTTATAATTTATAACAATTGTACTCACATTCATCGGTTTCACGAGCAAATAGTTTATCGTATTGCAATATAATTTTATTTATATATATTTGTGCGTAAAAATGAACTGTGTAATAATATTGGAATGGTAATAAAGTGTACATATTATAATATATATTTTAAGATGTGTGTGAATGACATAAAAATAGTTTTTTTTTAAATATGTAAGTCATAATATAATGTTAACTTTTATTTAAGATAAATATAATAATACATATATGTATATATAAATAAAGAATTTAACATAGTCTCCCTAACATCGAAATAAAACAATTTTTAATATATATTTTCGACCACATCATTATCGAGCAATCTATACATATAATAAAATCGTAGGAAAGTCAAAACTGTACATTGAATATTTTTTTAAAAGAATACTTGGGCCGTAATCTATAATCGATATAGAAGCCAAAAACATAGTTTTTAGAATTTTTGTCTGTTTGTCTGTTTGTCTGTTTGTCTGTTTGTCTGTATGTTTGTCCAGGCAAATCTCGAAAAGTACTGCATAGATTGACTTCAAATTTTGCATGAATATTACTAACAGGTCGGGTGAGGCTTTTTTAAACATATTATCATGCTATCACCTCCGGGGGAGGAGCTGTGAACCTTTATTTTTTTTACGTATTCCGTGTACTACGACAGCGTACAATCTAAAGACTCATGTTTAAATGTTGTTTTTGAGTAAGCCACGCTATTATCTAGCTTTACACTATAAAAACTACGTCATTTATGTAATTTTGGCAGAGAAACAGTTAAATTAATCTTAGCAGTATAAAGACAAATTTGAAACAGCGCCATCTATGAAGTGTTAGAAAAATCAAACACACGTTAACTATTGGAAATTAATAAATAATCAAATGACGCATATATAAATGTTGTTTGACAATATCTAGATTGACACTATAAAAATTATGCCATTTAAGTAACTTGGGAAGAGAAACATAGTTTAAAGAATGTGAGTTGTATAATGTTAATTTTGTAACAGCGCCATCTATGAGATTTCGTAAAAATCAAATCAATTTAGATGTTAACACTACTGAATACACAGTTGGAAATTAATAATTTAAATATAATTATGTTATTTATTTAACTCTTTAGCCCATATCTTCCCTTCCCTATAAGGTATATTTCGTGTAAATAATAAATATACTACATTTTTTTAAAGTGAGGGTAGATGTTTATTATTTTAAGTAAAACTAGACACCATTATCTACAGTTAATCTAATATTGATTGCGTTCATTAGTTACAATTTTAAAAATCTTCGTATTTTATAAATTTACTAGCTTACCGCCCGCAGGTTCGTCCGCTTTGTCTAAAACCTAATAAATTATATACTAAAACCTTCCTCTTGAATCAGTCTATCTATTAAAAAAACCGCATCAAAATCCGTTGCGAAGTTTTAAAGATTTAATCATACAAAGGGACATAGGGACAGAGAAAGCGACTTTTTTTATACTATGTGATATTTATAAAGCAATTGAATGCCATAAAACCAAAAATATCAAATGCAATCTTCGTGTTTTGTGAATTTTCACCATCATGCGTTCCCACAAAAAGTAAGTTGTTACTTATAGGTATTTATTTTTTATAATGATAGCAATTCATGTTTTTTGTTGGTAGATATTAAATTACACTTTTAGAATGAAATAATAAAATGATGAATTCTTTTATTATTTTGAGGTGCATTGGGAACATTAGTTTTTGATAAAATTTTATTTGTAAGTAGCTTTTTTATAGATTTACAGTTAACTTTCGATTTTGTTATTTACAGATTCAATGCTCATAAAATTATATCGCCTTTGGAAGACGATTTCTGCTGATTTTTTACAACACCACTTGAAAATTGATGATTTGATGGTAAAGATAGTAGCAGCGAGGATTAAGTGGAAATTAGTAATCATCCGCTTCGTCAATTTTTGACTGAAGTTAATGTCCAACGTCCAATGGTTCAATCATTGGAAGTATCTCGGGAAATTTTGGAGGATATTTTTCAGGAAGGAGAGGAGGGGCAGCCAACCACATATCAAACGACTACGTTTTAGTACCGAAAAAAATGTTATTCCAAATGAAACGTAAATTTTGCACTCACAACTGTACAAGTAATGTTTTTATTTTGACTTTGCGGTTATCTGATTATAATATTTATCGTTATGGCTATCGAGGTACCGACCGTACTGGGATCAGAGTACATGATACAGTTCATCATCCAGGATTGCTAAGAGCATTTTAACACTGAAAAAGATGTTTTCTTTGAATCGTAGTTGCTTCATTTATTTATTTTTAATCATTTTACATAATATGTTTTATATTTTATAAATATAATATCATTTTCATTATTTAAGTAGATAAAATAAATTATGTAACGGTTTTATAAGAAAACACAGTATATTTATTAGGCGATGGTGATTTCTTCCAGGCAAAAGATATTCATCAGCTCAATAAAATTGAATAGTATGTTGTTAGTTATTCTTTAGATTCACAATTATTGTAATGAGCATTTCCGCAAGCAAGTTGTATCGTAGTTAGATATATCATAGTTTTGACATATTAAAGTTCCAACAAAACCCTCAAATTTTTGAGCAGGGTTGAGCAAAATAATTTGAAAAATGTGCCGTGTTAAGTATTATAGAAAAGGTTAGTTCGTTGGTAATTATTATTTCTTCTTCATTTACATGTTGTTAGTAAAAATAAACTTTGACTAACAGTCAAAGTATATTTTAACTAATACATACTACTTAATATCTATTATACCTACTTATGTTCAGTATTTATCTGTATTATTCATCATCATCAGCCCATATACGTTCCCACTGCTGGGACACGGGCCTCCTATGAGGGTACAGGCCATAATCCACCACGCTGGCCAAGTGCGTGTTGGCGGGTGACACATGTCATCGAACTTTTTAATTCTTCGACATGTCGGTCTCACCACTGAGCCACCACTGTTTATCTGTATTATTATTGCTTGGTAATTAATATATTTTCATGTCGTATACCTAATTATAAACATAAGTTTGATGTGTAATTAGCTGGATTTATTTTTACACACTCACAGACTTATATTTTATGTTAAAAGAGTGTTAATAGTGTAAATCATGATATTTTTTCACAATTAATAATAATCCTTTTTTCTAATGGTGTTGGCATTAAATTAAACCGCGCTGTCGTTTCGTTCACAAAAAGTGATGTTATGAGGAGCATATTCGGTCCTCATATCATAAAAAATCTGTGTGAAAACAATAAACACGTGTGAGGCCCTCACGGCAGATCGGGGCGGTCTGACGCGAAGTGGGGACAGCGTTGTCACTGTATCGCTCTTGCCACGCTGTTCAACAGACTTATTCGATAGTTCAGTTTTGTGTTAAGACCGCTGTGACAACCAACCCGTGAGACAACCAAACCCGGTCTCCCCTACTATCCCGTGAGACCGAAACCTTCAATGAGAGGGTATGACGTCTCACTACAGCTGATCGCAAACGGCATATTGTACTATCCCGTGAGACCGAAACCCTCACTGAGAGGGAATTACGTCTCACTACTGATCACGACAGTCATATTTTATCTCGAGAATCTGAAACTTTACTCAATATGAAGACCGTTTGACAAATGATAGGGTGCATCATAATATTATTCGATCTCTTGAAGATGAACATGAGTATAAGCAATGACTAGAGTAGGGACGCGAATATTACAATTATATGAGACAAGAACGATTAATAAGTTTGTTTAATGAAAGATTAAGAATTGAAACTATTCGGTCTCTGGAAACGGACGAATAGCGAGAGGGCCGTCTTACTGCAGACAGATTTCGTCATAGTCTTAATGACTTGAGGTAAACAATCTACGAATTCGGTGGTGTGGTCTGACAAATATAAAAGTGGGTTTGCTTATAACCTCACAATTGATTACAGATCATCTTCTGTAAAGGCGTAGTATGTTCTTTTTGTAATGCTTTAAAGTGTAGTAAGGAGTCGGCTTTCATTTGAAGATACACCGGAACCTTTGAAATCACTACTTTTAGTGGAACATACTGGTGCATACATTTGGTGCTCAATAATTATCAGAAGGTCCGTTCATACTTACTTTTAAGATACAAGGTCAAGTTTACCATTTGATAGGATCCCTTTTGCCTGTAGGCCAACCTAAGTTTGTTTAAATATATTTTGTATTCGACTACAACGAATAGTGGAATACAAGAAATCAATATTTCTCAAATTTAAAACTGAACTCATTTCACAATTTTAGAACAGGTTAATTCGTATGTATGCAGTTTTAAATCGACATTAGAAGCTTTTCCTCAAGATGGTGATATCGGCACTCAGGAACTCCCTGGACGTGTTATAACGCCCAGGCCACAGTATTACAAATTTTTCCTAAAATAGAGCAACGAATGTATTTTCGCATAGCAACGGAGGGGAACTCGCGGGGGGTCAAGTGACGCGTCACGCGAGCCACTTACCACAAACATGCTTAGTTTGTGGTACCGAGCGCGAAAGAAAGTCATCGTGTTTTTAGTAAAGTTACTATGTTAACTAACGTAATTTAATACTTAAGTACATATTCTACATATAATGGTGTGCTCAAACTGTTAATCTACATTTAATTTAGATTATTATATTTTGATACTAAGTAATGTAGAATTTAAATCACATTCATTCATGTTTTCTTCAGATTTTAAGATTTTCTTATCAGAGTGTTCAATTTTAATGTAAGTAGTTAAATTTTATAAGAGACAATAATTAAGAACATTCAAAAATAAAGTGTCACGTATTTTTTTTAAACGACGAATGACGAAAAACGACCTAATCGCGGACGAAGTCGCGGGCAACAGCTAGTATTTGATAAAATGTAAATATCGTTTATAATTCAAAAGCTATTTATTTTCATTGTATTCTTTGAAACGAAAAGCTCATTAGACATAATTGAATCATATAAATTTCTTGCAAAAAATACTCGTAACGAAACCTAAAAAAAAAAAATATAAAGTTGAAAAAATAAAACATTGTAAAGAATAACTTTTTACATTTTTATTCCAGTACAAATGAAGAAATGTGACGCAAAACAGGGGAGCGTAAACGGATTTCGGCCATTGTAATTTCCTCTCGAAATATAAACGGGGATTCCGACGAAAAACTTCTGTTCGCAGCCTTATATAACGATATAAAAGTAAATTAAATGACATAAAATGTTATTGCTACTGCTGCTACTCGCGGCCGTGGCGAGGAACGATGCTAGAAACGAGCAAACGATTTGCGACGGTCTAATCTTCCATGATGTGTACCATGATCAACATATTCTATTGAAGAACTTGGGAAGACCCAACAACCTGGTCATGCACAGGTTTACTGGCACTCTGTTCTTCAGTCAAACCATACAGAGGGGCACGGATGTCGACTTCGTCATCATGGCCTGCCAGATCTACGAAAAGAACGCACCGTGTCAAGAAATCATGGGAGTAGCTGGAGGTTACGCAATAGCCTACGACGAAGGTAACGACGACATATATTTCGGCGGGCACAACGGTATATTCAAGTACAACTTCCTTAAGAAATCTGCAGAATTCTTTGCCGAAGAGGGCAAATCAATCTGGGGATTGTTCATCCAGAAAAACTTCTATTACATAGAATATCCGACGCAGAAACTGTACGTTTACCAGAATGAGAGATTCATGCAAGTCGCAGAAGCAATGAACATTGAAATTGACAATTTCTTTATATCGAAAAAGGGTGAAGTGTATCTATCTAACAAAACAGCATTGTACAAAGTTGAGAAAATGAGTAAATATATTGTGATGATCGATGATGAAGTTGCTGTTAGACAAATAATAGATGATAGTTACGGTGATGTGTATTTCTGTGGTGCAGATGGAGTATACCTTGAAGATAAGCCTTATAATAGAATTAAAAAGATAGCTGATATTAACAAGGCTTTTGGAATGACATTCGATGAAAAGGATAATGTAATCTACTCAGATGAACGTGCAATATATGCCTTACGCCCCAGTAATAAGAGTGAAATTTGCTTTGTTCATTCTGATGAAGAGTACAGAGATGCGTTGGATCTATTACGTGGTTATATCGTTGACTAGGTTTGTTAGTGTTCAACATTGTCATCCAAATGTGATATTGGTATTGCATTTTCCTCAATATTCTGATACGTGGTATGTTGTTGATCAGATTTTTAATCACCTGTTAAAATATTTTTTGACGTGACAACGTCTTATAATTCGATAGAGCCGGCTGCACGCACGAAAAAATGACTCATGCGGCGTTACCTCGCTCTGAGGCGTTCCATGTAAGGCTTGAAGTGCAAGCGAGAGCGCGGAACGAGCGACAAAGAAGCACAATCGGACGTTGTCACGTTCAACTATCGTCAGTAAACCGACTTTACAGACAACTATTTTTTTTAACAAACGGAATTCTTTCTACTTGTGAATGATATTAGTTGTTAAGTGTTATTGTAGTTTTGAGTCAGAGTTTTGCATGCTTAATATTGTCTATTAATAAAGTGGTTCTTGTGCTTTATTTACTACGATAACATTTGTACCCATCACATATTCAAATTGTCTAATCATTTCAAAATACTTCACACATAATCAACTAAATCAACAAGCATCAATTGAACGATTATGACGTCATAAATCCATTCCATTATCAAAATACCACGTCTGATTGTTATGTTACCAGATCAAAATATTTATTAACAGTTAACACAATGTATTATTTCATCGACAAACGACGTTAATTGTCTCACTGCAACTGAACGCTTCCGAACTGAATCATGTGTTTGTAATTTATAAATTTTAAATTGCTATTATTTTAATTAAACATCGGCAATTGGTAAATGACGCAGGTAAGTAATTTCACGGTGTTGCCCTCTGTTAATGGTTTAATTTATGTATTGCTTTTGTTAAAGCTCTGATTTTATGTGCACTGCATATGGTTTTTAAGTCAATGGAAAATTATATGTGATTGAGATTAAAATCTACTAAATGCAATTAAAAAACCCGTTAGACATCTTATGCTTGTACTTCTTATCTGTTCTTTTTGTCGCAAAAATAATAATTTATTAATTGAAACAAGGCTGCTATTAGTAATTTCAGTTAATATAAAAGTTTGCTAAAAATGCAACTAAACTAACGATTACCAACTATTCAATTAATATTGTAACTGTATGTTAATTTAAATACTCTTATTCGAGTCTTTTATATTTTAAGCGTCCATTTTTTAGAACCATTGTAACACTTTCTCTTTACCTATTGTTTATATTACAACTTTTACATTTGTTTACAGTAATGCCGCCGATATTCTATACAATCCTGCTATTTCTACCACTATCAACGAGTCTCCCAAACAAGGAGTGTAATCGTATCAAAATCGGTGACAAATGGTACTCTAAAGAAATTCTCTGGAGTCACATTGGAACCCCGTACCACCTTCACGTACACAAACACACAAACACTCTGATCTTCCCTTTTATTGTTCTGGAAACATATGCCGATGTTGATTTCCAACTTGCTTATTATGATCTAGACACAAAAGATTATTCTGTTATCGCTGGTATAGTTGATGGATGTTCTGTGGCTGTAGATCAAAAGAACGATGAAATATACTTAGGGGGGAGTGACGGTATCTACAAGTTCAATATGGTTACGAAAATTGCCGATTTTTACAAAGAAAAAGGCGTAAATATATGGGGACTGTTTCACAGAAGGAACCTTTTTTATATAAGCTATCCAGATCAAAAGTTATACATGGAAATTGATGATAAATTCGCAAAAGTAAGAGAGTTTGAAAACACAGAGATAGATTACTTCCATATAAGTAGTAACAATGATATTATTTTCGCTAACAAAAGTGGATTATACAATTATAATAATGACAATAAATCTATACACGCAATTACTGAATATATAACTGTGAAGCAAATAACTGAAGATATTGATGGCAATGTATATATATCATGTACTACAGGCTTGTATATGTATAAAAGAGATACTAAAGAATTGGTGAGAGTGTTGGAAATGAAGAATTTACACGGAATAGCTTTTGATAGAGATAATAAATTCATACTATCAGATAAGAAACGTATTTTTAAACTTATTGAAAGTAATATAGGTTGCATAGCTGAAGACGCATGGTAAATATGTTAAATTAAATAATAAATTTTATATTGTGTTTGGCTTTTTATTTTTATTAATGAAACCTCTTGTTACTTAGATATTTCGATTGTTATTATCATCTTTTGCATGAATACTATCATTACATATTATGTTTTAAGTTCTATAATCTATAAATTAAAAAATCCCCATTCTAATACTGTTTATCTAACTTCTTAATGTTAGACTTCCCTAACTACCTACACATCTTTTTTCAAGAACCCTCAATAAAGAATACAGTTTAAATAAAAATTATTTGCAGAGAAATATTCCAAATTTAAAAACCTGAATCGGAAAGTGTTGATCCCTGAATATGTATGATACTATAGAAATGAATCGGTAAAATAAAACCGAAAATCGTTGTTAATTTACCTTTCAATTATACGCAGCTTGTTACGTGGATACAATTTTAAAAACATCACTTTTTTACCGATTCGCAAAAAGAGATTTCCAATAAAATGAAACGTAAACGTAAACATTGTTAAATTTGATATATTTCTTTGTTTTGTTACCGATTTTAATTGATCGTTGCTATTTTTCGGGAATTATGCTTACAGTTGTTTTTTACCATTACGGTTCTTAAATTTTATTAATAACTAGCTGTGCCCTGCGGTGTTACCCGCAGTGCTCCGCTCCCGTTGGTCATAGAGCGTATACGCACTATGCGGGTAGCCGCATTGCGGGTAGCCGTCCGGCTGACCGCAAACACAATTATGTACGGAATATTCATTTCTATGCGCACTGTGCGGTCTGCGGTAGCCGCATCGCAGTGCGCATAGAAATGAATATTACGTACATAATTGTGCTTGCGGTCAGCCGGACGGCTACCCGCAATGCGGCTACCCGCATAGTGCGTATACGCTCTTAGGGTGATGATATATAGCCTATAGCTTTCCTCGATAAATAGGCTATATAACATCGAAAAAAAAATTCAAATTGGACCAGTATTTCCTGAGATTAGCGCGTTCAAACAAACAAACTCTTCAGCTTTATAATATAAGTATAGATTATTTACATATTTCTGAAGCATTCGTATTTTTGATGTAATTAATTGAGGGGTTATGGATTTTTATGGAACGGTAACGAAGCTTTTTTAATATGCTTTGTTTTCATTACAATGTTTTTTGTCGGTTTATACCTTAATATCGATACTTTCTTTGAAACTGTCGTGTTTATGATAATATGATAGATTATTCTTTAGTTTCCTAGATTATTATTCTGTTCCATATTTTCTCTTTTTGAACTTTCGTAACAAGCGATAACACAGCCTATATAATGTACTTCCGTATGTATGTATTATTATGAATTATAGACCAACAGATAAACATATTTTTGTATATGCTTATGATTTATGTGAACACTTAGTTCCTAGAAAAACAACGGCTATCTAACAAAATATTTCCGCCCGAAGTTCTTTTCTTTAGATTTTATTATTTTCCGCGTTACTTTCTGAACTATTTTTTTCAAACTCCTGTCAGGTTAAATCTCAACACGCCTCAGGTTATTGGCTATTAAACAAACTGGACAATGAAAATCAATAAATTGTCTCGGACACTTTTTAGATATTGAATAAATCTTTAATTTAAGATATTATAACACATTGTTACTAATTTAGTTTTTTTTAAACGAGCTCCTAAAGTTTTACAGAAACAAGTCAAGATCACTCTAAAATCGATACGGCCTCTTAATTGTTTTTAGCAATACATTGCCATTAAAACATTTACTGGTATGAAATATCATCAGTATAGGTTATATAGGTTATAGGTTATAGGTTATTAGGTTATTAGGTTATATATTATAAAGGCGAAAGTTTGTAAGGATGTATGGATGTATGGAATATGGATGTATGGATGTTTGTTACTCTTTCATGTAAAAACTACTGAACCGATTACAATGAAATTTAGCACACATATAGAGGGTAACTTGGATTAACACATAGGATAGTTTTTATCCCGGAAATCCCACGGGAACGGGAACTATGCGGGTTTTCCTTTGCAAACGCGAGCGAAGCCGCGGGCGGAAATCTAGTAGGTTATATCTATTCATAGTCCGAACGCTGAATATTTCGTCCCCGTTCAGCTAAAAGCCACGTTAATGGTAATTCATATTTCACAAACAGTGTTTTTGCTGTGTCTGCTGTTATAAGGGTAGGGTTATACGGTGTGTATAGCGATTTTAGGTATTATTGTAGGTATTATGTTAGATATGTTGGATAAATTTTCTTACCTAATACTTAGTAGTTTAACATTTTTCTTTATAAATAAAAATAAAGCATTTATTCAATGGTTTACGAAGCACATAATAGAAATAAACTTCTGTCGAGAAAAAGAGGTATCTTATTCTATAAAATTTATCCTAGAATAGAATTTTATGAAGAAAATAAAACCTGGTGCGGTCTATGTAGAATGGAATCATCAAGGGACATCATTTTAAGTTTAATGGATATTTTTTTTAAACTTCTTCAAAATCCAAACATTACATTTAAAAGTAAGCTCTTTGTAATAAATCTATAAATATAAGAGCATTTAGTTATTGTACAAAATAAGCTCAAATTCTGATTATTATGTATTTATCATAATTATTACCATTGTGAACTAAATTAATTGCTATATATATTACTAGCAATGCCCTGCGGTTTCACCCGCATAGATAGCGATATCGTTACAGTGAAAAGTCTACTATAGGTCGGACTATAGGTTTAATTTTTAATCACATGAAAATCACCTTTACCCCGTCCCGCACTACGGCCTTCTTTTTTTTTTAGTGGGGAAATCTTTCATAGATACCCACGGCCTCTGGGTTATGTCGGATTCCTACCGACCAAAACCCCACTGTGTTCCGTCAAGACGCATATTGGTAGAATTCCTCCGTGACCCCCGCACTACGGCCTGCTCGAACAGTATACCTACTATTTTCTGTAGATTGACACTTTTAAAAATTCGTTATATCTTTTGAATGGAATATCCAATTCTTTTCATTTAAAAAGTATTTTGCTGGTATTGAAACAGTCTATAATAAAACATCATTTAATGAGATAAGGATTAATATATGTGTATGGATAACATGGTTTGATTACTGTCGGCACTTCTATTTACTTTGAAAACGTAAAAAAGTTGTTGTAGTAACATAACTACTGAAGATGGACATATGGTATCGCGGACTTTCTTGTAGATATTGATCCATTCTATAATACCGTAGAACATTTTTTTGTTCTATCTTCAATAGATTCCGCAGCGCACGCGATGACAGAAGTTTTATTGAGGAATTTTTTACACCTTGGGTTACATTATTGCATTTTTGGGTAAGGATCTCTAATTTTTTTGAAAATGCAATATAGCCTATGTTGCTCAGTAAAGATGCAGCTTTCTAATGGTGAAAGAATTTTTGAAATCGGTCCAGTAGTTTATGCGTGAAAACCATACATACATACATACATACATACTTACAAACTTTTCCTCTTTATAATATTAGTATATATTATAATAAGTAATTTTATAAAAACGCTCTCGCTCCGCTCATCACCATTTTACCAAATTCAAACGGATGTTTTAACTATTCGCTGTTGAAATTCAGGTATTCAGCATAATATTCTTAATAAATTCAGTTATAATGTTAAAGCGACACTGTTTCGCAAACATATAACATATAATGAAAGCTTATGATGGTATAGTAGTACTTAGGAACTTTAATGAGCATATTGTGTTTTGTTTACAATGATAGACGAATGTAGGTATTATATTTTATGTCTCTGTCACACTTTTAAGGTTAAACCAAGGCATCGATGAAATTTTTGGAATGAAAATCTCGTGAAAAATTTGGTTAGGTACTTTTTAAAAATTTGAACCGTACAGAGAATAAGGCATGACAGTTTTTGTTTGCTATTTGGATTGTATTATTTATTTTTTATATTTACATTATTACAATTTACAATTAATTGTCAATAATTAATGCAACAATACAACAACAATATTTGCCGAATGTCGGAGGAGTTGTGGGCGAAAATTACCACTTTGTGGATCCCCAACAAGGACAAAAGGCTGCGTGGCAGGCCCAGGACAAGATGGCGGGACGAGCTTGATTTTTTTAGCGGATTGGAGCAAAATTGCTCAAAATAGGGAGAAATGGATTGAGGGAAGAGAGGCCTTTGCTCAGCAGTGGGACAGCCATGGCTCATAATAAATAATAAATAAAATAATTAATTGCAGTTTTTTTTGTCAGTTGTATTATTTGCGAATAAAACCCCGAAAATCGTACGTATTCTTCCCGGTTGCCGGCCTGGTTAATGTCTTCATCTCATACGTACTCGGATCATTAAGTAAATAGTTTTCACAGGAATCGCTTTGATACATGTAACGTTGTTTCCTTGTTTACGTATCTACGGATGTAAGTCTCATTGCGATACGTGTATTGTGCAGGAAAGTCGTTAAAATAAAAATGTGGGGGCAATTCTACTAATAATAAGTCATTTACCTGGAATATAACAATGAAATATCACAGAATACATAATAGTAGCTAAACGCGTAATATCTAAAACTAGCTGCTCCGCGCGGTTTCACCCCCGTGGCTCCACTCCTGTTGCCCGTAGCGTGATGAAATATAGCCTATAACCTTCCTCGATAAATGGGCTATCTAACACCGAAAGAATTTTTCAAATCGGACCAGTAGTTCCCGAGATTAGTGCGTTCAAACAAACAAACAAACAAACTCTTCAGCTTTATAATATTAGTATAGATTCTCGTGTCACTATGTTAGTCTGCATACTCCTCCGAAACGGGTGGACCGATTCTCATGAAATTTTCTGTGCATATCGGGTAAGTCTGAGAATCGGCCAACATCTATTTTTCATATGTACCACGGGCGAAGCCGGGGCGGGCCGCTAGTCTATAATATAAAAATGAATCGCAAAATGTGTTGGTAAGCGCATAACTCGAGAACGGCTGAACCGATTTCGATAATTTTCTTTTTTTATTATATTCCTTGAAGTCCGAGGATGGTTTTTATGTAGAGAAAACGTAAATATGTTCCACGGGCGAAGCCGGGGCGGACCGCTAGTTGTAAATAAATACGAAGAAACTGTATCATGAACTACATAAGCGAATCATTTGGTTTTGAAATATTTCTTATTTATACATTGATTGACCTCTGGCTTGGAAAGCAGGGCCACTACCAACCTAGCCAACTGGTCGGTCAATATGCACACAAAATTTCATTAGAATCGGTCAACCGTTTCGGAAATCGGAGGTTCTTAAAACACCGCGACACGACAATTTATATATTATTATTTTTCGATCTTCCAATTGAAGAAAATTTTTGAACAATAGCTAGTAACAAGCTTCCTACAATCCACTAAAGCTTAGGCTGCATTTCTAGAGGTTTAGGTTTACAATTGTAGGCATTTGTAAGATAATTGCTTTAGAGA
Source organism: Colias eurytheme (assembly GCF_061535395.1). Lineage (NCBI taxonomy): Eukaryota > Metazoa > Arthropoda > Insecta > Lepidoptera > Pieridae > Colias > Colias eurytheme. The sequence continues at coordinate 7,515,077 of NC_143002.1, forward strand.
TTACATGAAGGCTTAGCACCCAGAGCTATGGACGATTTATTGTAGTTTCACGCTTCATATGCTTTGAATGCAAGGACTTGATGAGGGCATTATGGTTCTTATGTTTAATCCATACTAATATTATAAATGCGAAAGTAACTCTGTCTGTCTGTCTGTTACTCAATCACGCCTAAACTACTGAACCAATTTGCATGAAATTTGGTATGGAGATATTTTTGATACCCGAGAAAGTACATAGGCTACCTTTTATTGCGAAATATGTACCACGGGCGAAGCCGGGGCGGACCTCTAGTTATTTATATAATACTAGCGGTCCGCCCCGGCTTCGCCCGTGGTGCATGTTTATGTTTTCTTTCCATAACAACCATCCTCGTACTTCAAGGAATGTTATAAAAAAGAATTATTATCGGTCCACCCGTTCACGCGTGATGCCGTGACCAGGAAAACGGGTTTCATTTTCATATAGGTATATAGATGAAGACTAGAATGTAAGTTAATAGATTACATAATTTATTATTTATGTGAAAAATATTCAGCATAATATTATCTTTGATAAGCTAATCTTAACATATATACAAATCTCGTGTCACAATGTTTGTCCTCAATGGACTCCTAAACCACTTAACCGATTATAATAAAATTCGCACACCATGTGCAGTTCGATCCAACTTGAGAGATAGGATAGTTTAAACATGTAGGTACCACGGGCGAAGCCGGGGCGGACCGCTAAGTAGTACATTATGAGAGAATAGATATAGTAAAGTAACTTGATATAAGAATTCAGATTATCCATATAAAACTGTCATGTAATTTTATCTAAATATAAACGAAAAGCAAATTAAAAAGTTCGCCAATAAATAAAGTAATCGATAAATTAATGAGTAAACCTAAACGGTGCTGTCTAATAAAAAATAAAAAGGTTTCCAAAGTATCTGTTTTCTTTCTCTTATCTGATAGAATTGAATTCGTGACTCGACATAATTTCGATGTAATCACGGTCTCCGGTACGGGGAGAATGGATTAAAAATTATTTATTTTATTTAACGATTTATGCACATTTTTAAGTGAAACTTCTTTAGGCGCGTTGAGAGTAAAATTTCAAGGTGTTCATGGCAATACCGTCACGTCATGGAGTAAGGCGATGATTTTGGTATCTTTTAATCTTGGTAAAGAAGTTTCACTTCTGACATGTGTGCTCGGTACACACGCTCTTTTATGTGCAGCCTAACATCATCTATTAAATTTGATATTTAGGTTTTAAAGTGAAACTTTTATTACACCGTCTCAAACTTTTTGGTCTGTGTAGCGCATGTCGCGTGACGGTCGAACCGTACGATAATTATCGTACAAATACGATAATTTTGTGCCTAAGTTTCACTTTTACCGTGGTTTTTATAAAACCACACAACATTTTTTTTTATCATTCAAATCCATACTAATATTATAAATGCGAAAGTAACTCTGTCTGTCTGTCTGTTACTCAATCACGCCTTAACTGCTGAACCAATTTGCATGAAATTTGGTATAGAGATATTTTGATACCCGAGAAAGGACATAGGCTACCTTTTATTGCGAAATATGTACCACGGGCGAAGCCGGGGCGGACCTCTAGTGCTTTATAAATGTTTTAATAGCCTTTTAAATGAATATTCCGTCTTGTGATCGAATTTTCAATCAATGAAAATTCAATCGTTTTTTGGGCAAAACATGCAATATCTTCCAGTAACATATTTAATGAATTATTAGACCTGAAATAAATCTAATATTATCATAATTATATTTATGAATAGCCTATGAAAACAGCCCATTAACTAATATTATTTCAAAAGCAGAGAAGCCCTCTGGCAATGATTTAATAAATTATTTCAACACAATTGCAGAATATTATAGTCAAATTAACTTTGTTTTTAGTCCCATTTTATGAAAACGATAGGTCACACACGCACAGTGCACACACACACACGCAGTATAATACACTTAAACAAATTCACACAATCCTGATTCCTGACTAAAAACTTTTAATTTGTAGATTAACGTAATATTGTAAGTTAGGTACATACCTACTTGAAGATTGCATCTTCTAGTATGTACCTACCTAACTCACAATATTATCTACTAGCGGTCCGCCCCGGCTTCGCCCGTGGTACATATTTCGCAATAAAAGGTAGCCTATGTTCTTTCTCAGGGTCTAAATATTATATGTGCCAAATTTCATCAAAATCGGTCCAGTAGTTTATGAGCCTATTCATTACAGACAAACAAAGTTTTCCTCTTTATAATATTAGTGTAGATAAATAATAAAAAATGTTTTGGTAAGTGCATATCTCGAGAACGGCCGAACCGATTTTGTTAATTAATTATTTTTTTTACAATATTCCTTGAAGTACGAGGATGGTTCTTATGGAGATAAAACGTGAACATGTACCACGGGCGAAGCCGGGTGGACCGCTAGTTTACAAATATTTACTCTATAATAAACAATAATCATAATCATAAGACTCATAACATAAATGCACCTCTAAAAGTATAAACTTTGAAAGCACAAAAATTAAAACTATTTTACAGGATCCACACATTTAATGGAGGACTGAAATTATTATTCAACTGCAAAATGGCGTTTTATTTTTTGTTAAAAGCAAATACCCGTTAACAGAGTGTTGGAACGATATTTAGGTATAAAGGGTGCGTCTGGGCTTTTAGGGTTCCTCTGTAAACGAGACTCCGTACATTAATTTACAATTTTAGATACATACATGTTGCCCCGGATACGGCTCAGATATTATAAGATAATAATCCATACTAATATTATAAATGCGAAAGTAACTCTGTCTGTCTGTCTGTTACTCAATCACGCCTAAGCTACTGAACCAATTTGTATGAAATTTGGTATGAGATATTTTGATACCCGAGAAAGGACATAGGCTACTTTTTATTGCGAAATATGTACCACGGGCGAAGCCGGGGCGGACCTCTAGTATCTCATAAAAGCTTAAAAGAGCTTAAGTTATTCAGGATGCATTTATAATCTAACTTTTTAAATCGGCTAATATTCCTAAGAATGATTTTACCTATACGTTCTTTGATCTTTCAGTTATATTTTATAGTACCAACATACAAAATTACCTACACAACCTTTTTTTATAATAGATAACACAACATGAAACCACGGTCTTATGTAAATATGAATTAGTAGATATTTTTTATTTCAATCTAGAAAAATAAAAAGAAAAAATAGATTATATAACCACTGAACCAAAACGGCTCATAAATTAACAATATGATATATAATACACAATATGATATATGATATATATAAATTAACATAAATTAACAAGCTTATATGGAGTAGGATTTTTAGTGAACAAAAAGTGGAAAAACAATATATTGGAATTTGTGTCATATTCAGACCGAATAGCTCTTCTTAAATTTAAAGTTTCGGATAAATATTCTCTAACTGTAATACAAATATACGCTCCTACATCAAGTCATACAGACGATGAGATAGAAGACTTCTATGACTTATTAAATCAAGCTCTGGATAGTCACAGAGCAACATGGAATGTCGTGCTAGGTGATTTCAATGCCAAGTTAGGTACACGACTACCCACCGATAATACACAATTCTTAGGACCCCACGGATTAGGTTTAAGAAATGATAGAGGCACACGGCTTATTCAGTTTGCATGGGCTCAAAATCTCTTCATTAGCAATAGCTTCTTTTATAAGAAATCTTCCCGCAGATGGACTTGGATCTCACCTAATACAGAAACTAAAAACGAAATAGACTACATATTGATTTCAGAACAAACTATTGTCAATAATATACAAGTTTTAAATAGAATTAAATTTAAATCAGATCACAGACCAATTAGAGCATCATTGAAATTAAACACAAAAATTCAGCGACAAAAAACATTTAGCAACAGAATTAAAAGACTGGATAAAGAAACCCTAATTAATAACAAGGATGACTTTTGCATACAATTAGAAAATAGTTTTAGTGCACTGAATATGTCGAGTGAAAATGTTCAGGAACAATACAGTAATATAGAAAATAGTTTAAAGAATGCATGTAAATTAATCAAACAAGTTCCTTCGAATAAACGCAAATTATCAAATTACACAAAAAATTTATTAAATGAAAGATTAAGTACCAATAAGAACAGTGCAGAGTTTAAAACCATAGACAAGAAAGTGAAACGAAGTATTAGAAAGGATATTAGACGATACAATAACAGTTTAATAATGTCAGCCATTGAGAACACCCGATCTTTAAAAACAGCTAAATACGGAATTTCACAATCCAAAAATTGGATAACTTGTTTAAAAGACCAAAATGGAGTCAAACAACGCAATAGAGAAAAAATAATGGACATATGCACGGATTACTACAAATCTCTATATTCCCAAAATAGCATTTCATTTGAAAACATCACATCACCAATTAACTATATTTGTTCTGATGATATACCACCGATCACAGCTTTTGAAGTTAACACAGTACTACAAACAATGAAAAATAATAGAGTGCCTGGAGAGGATGGGATTAGTACGGAAATGCTAAAAATAGCCAAACACCAATTACTACCACATATATGCAATTTGTTTAATTCAATTTTAAAAACCGGTAATATCCCTGAACAGTTCTGTCATTCAAATATTATTCTTTTACATAAAAAAGGAGATAAATCTGACGTCAACAACTATAGACCAATAAGCCTAGTATCTCACTTGTATAAAATGTTCATCAAGGTTATCAATAACCGTATTGCAAAGCAACTCGACGACGAACAACCACCCGAACAAGCTGGATTTCGCGCAGGACTCTCCACCACCGATCACCTTCATACAATCAATCAAATTATTGAAAAATGTCAAGAAAATAACATCTCATTGTACATGGCCTTTGTAGATTACTCTAAAGCGTTTGATAGTATAACACATAATTCAATATTCGACGCCCTTCAAACTCAAAATATAGGTTCTACATATATTAATTTACTCAAAAATGTATATAACAACAGCACAGCTTCAATAAAATTGCAAACAATTGGACCAAAATTTCAAATCCAAAGGGGTGTTAAACAGGGCGACCCATTATCTCCTAAATTATTCAATAGTACCTTGGAATATATATTTAGAAAACTTACGATTGGTTGGATGGAACGGGGCATTGCTGTCGGTGGAGCAAAATTAACCAACTTGCGCTTTGCTGATGATGTGGTTCTATTCTCTTCTTCAGCTCGCGAACTACAAGAAATGCTACAAGACCTAAGCAACGTCAGCCTTGAGGTTGGACTAAAAATGAACAGGACCAAGACCAAAATCATGACCAATACCACCAAGATCAGAATGACCATCGATAACGAAGATATACAATATGTCCAAGAATACATATATCTCGGACAAGTACTCTCCTTCCAGGCAAGACAAGATCGCGAAATTACAAGGCGAATAGAAAATGCTTGGAGGAGTTTTTGGTCCATGAAGGAATTTTTTAAAGGAGATCTCCCTATCAACATCAAAAGAAAGCTTATGGACATGTGTATTCTTCCTATCTTGACTTATGGTGCGCAAACTTGGTCGCTGACAAAGGAACAAAAGTCCAAACTGAAGGTCTGTCAAAGGGCAATGGAGCGAAGTATACTGGGTGTTAAATTAACAGATCGTGTTCGAAACACCGAGCTGCGCTCCAAAACTAAAATTGCCGATGTAGCGCAAAAAGCCGCTGCGTTGAAATGGAGTTGGGCAGGGCACATAAGTCGCATGCCGGACGAACTGTGGGCCAAGATAACCACTTTGTGGAGCCCAGGAACACATAGAAGACGTCGCGGCAGGCCGAAGAAGAGATGGCGAGATGAACTTCACCAATTTAAAAATGACTGGTTCTCATTAGGACAAGACCGCGATTCGTGGAAGCGACTTGGAGAGGCCTTTGCCCAGCATTGGGACACGACAGGCTGATATAATAATAATAATAATAATGTAAATTCACAAATTTCCATAAAATGTAAATAAAGACCCGAACGGACAATGCATGTAGGAAATTTAATTTAATATTAATATAATTTCTTCGCCATTAAAAAGGGCACATTTAAACAATGGAGGTCAAAATATTCTAATAAAAGTCGTCTAGAAAGATCCATCTCTTAATCGAGGCGAATCATATTATCATGTTAAAATTTGAAAAGCTTTGGGGCACATGTGAAATTAAAAATAAGACAATACATATTTAATTTGAATTAAGATAATTGATTGAAGAACGTTTTAGTTTATACCTATATTATAGTTCGAATTTAAAAATCATTTGTGTTTCGAATAGTTTATTCATTAAAGATGGTAGGTCTTACAACAGCAGCAATGAAAATTGTTGCAAAAGTGGGTAAAATATTCCTTTTAGGAGCAGACGAGGTTGCGTGAATCAGGTAGTATTACAAATATTATCTGGATAAGCATATAAACTCAAACATCTTTTTATTCAATTAGACTTCTTCTAGAAGCACTTTTGTACGTCATAACATATTTGTAATATTTACCACCGATTCGGAAAGCAGTATCTATGGAGAAGAACCGGCAAGAAACTCCATATACCTAGAGTTACTTTTCACTCAAATACCACACGAGTTAAGGGTAATAATACTTTTTTATCATGTTCTAAGAAGCGTATAATTTGTCACTCAAATTCGAGTTCGGTTTGAGTGACGAACATGTATTGAGGTCATCTTTGATCCCTTCAAGTTAACTCGATACATCATGTTGGCATTTGATAAACGGATAAATCCAATATTCATGTTTTATTCATATGCTGTCAGAATATTAGAGATTTTAAAGGATAATTTATTTATATTGGTTTTTGTAAATATCGCTGGCGATCATACCCAGACAATATACTGAGTATATAAATCTCATCAAATTCTAAATTAAAGCCAATGTCAAAATACATCTAAAGTTCATTTATTTACTGGTATTTTCTTGTGTTAAATTTTACGCTACCATATTATTATACACTTAGAATTAAATACAATTAACCGTAATGCTGCAGTCTTCTAATTTTAACAGTCGCATCCTGATCTATACCATCTGTTTTCGTAGATTATAATTAAACAAAAATGATATTTCAGTTGGGACCAGTAATTAATAATTATAAACAATAACTTTATTTCCAAAATATAAGATAGGTACAGATATTGAAATTCCTGATATAGATGTATTCAATCAAACAAATAAACTATTTATCTTTAGAATATTGCATCTACTTCTTTAAGGGCCGATTTTTCAATGCTTGGATAAAACTTATCCGTCCAATAAAGTATTACACGATAATATTAAAATGTCCCGTAAACTGTCAAATACGGGCAATTAGAATACGTTTTTAAATGGTAGTTTTATACATTATTCGACGAATAAGTTTTATCCAAGCATTGAAAAATCGGCCCTAAGATAACAATATTTATTAGAGTCAGTATTTCAAATATTATAGCTAAGAATTCAGTATTTTCTATACATGTAGCCGTAGGCTGTAGATTCATTTCTGCTAATGATGATCTTTGAGACAAAAACAAGTCTAAGAGCTTACATCGTGATTATTACAGAACATCTACATTAAGACTGCTTCGTATTGAAGAAAAGAAACTTTCTTAATAAAAGGCACTTAAAGAAAATAGGCGAGATAGTTTTTAAGTAGTAATAATACGTTGGAGTTTATGTAACATGGTTTTGTTTCGTAATGAAAGAAGTATAATTTAGTGTAAGTGGTAATTAAACATTTGTAGATATGTGCCTGTGTTTTATCCATACTAATATTATAAATGCGAAAGTAACTCTGTCTGTCTGTCTGTTACTCAATCACGCCTTAACTACTGAACCAATTTGCATGAAATTTGGTATAGAGATATTTTGATACCCGAGAAAGGACATAGGCTACTTTTTACCCCGGGAAATAGGATAGGTTTTATCCCGGAAATCCCACGGGAACGGGAACTATGCGGGTTTTTCTTTAACTGCGCGGGCGAAGCTGCGGGTGGAAAGCTAGTTATATTATATAAATGTAATTATTGATATTATAATGTTACGGAGTGTTCCCTCCGCGTATCGCGATTATAAATATTATATAATATAGAGTTATTTTTGTATAATAATATTTTATATATTAATTATTTAGATATATGAACCAGTACTATATTTATGTAGTTCGTAACATTCTTATTCAAAATATCATGCGTAATTCAATGCATATTTGCCGAATGTTTCATCGCATTGGTATGTATTACTGGGATCTGGGATTATTGTTTGGAATCGTTAGAATAAGTAGGATCTGTACTAGGTACATAATTTATAGTGTATTGTTATTGGTAACGAGGTAAAAAATAGCATACTTAATTGTATATGATTATACAGACTATAATAATTTCCTTGCAGAATCTCTCCGCTGTAATACCTATAGCTATAACTTGCATACACTATTTTAAGCGTTTTTAAGGTATAATTTTGCTGCAAGCCTATAGATACTAATAAATATAAATAAAAGTATCAGGCACAATTTGTATTTTTAATTAACAAGTAAATTTTCATACTTAGATATATAAAATATGTATACTAATATAGAGGCATACACACGCTGTAACAGTGAGCTAAATCTCAATGACGTCATTAGGGTCGCACGGTTAGGTTCCGTATGAAGGGGCCATTATAACATGTGAGGGGTTGCGTTCAGCCTAAGGCATGCAATTTGTTGGTTTGTTTCAGAAAGCTTATATTATATTTATATATTATGTATATTGCGGTATTAATAAATGCAAGTTTTTACCTACTTTTTATATAGCGCGTTTTACCCGCATTGCTCCGCTTCTGCCTTAGCGTGATGATATTATATAGCCTTCCTCGATAAATTGACTATTTATCAGTGAAATAATGTTTCAAATCAGACCCGAGGTTCTTCAGATTAGCGCGTTTAAGCTAACTATCAAACTCTACAGCTTTATAATATTAGTTATTGCCGAAGAATCAACTGTTCGACGACATTTGACATTCACCAACCCTTGGGTTATGGATTATGGGCCTTATAGGAGGCCCGTGTCCCAGCAGTGGGAACGTATGGACTGATGATGATTCAATGCAACATAAAAAATATACTATGAAAGACGAGGTGTAATTTTTATTTGTGTTAAATAATATAAAATATATAAGTACTTGGATAAAGTAATAACTTAAAAATTTCATAAAAAAAATTAAATACAGTTTCATTGTTTATCTTTTATTTAGTTATATTTATTATTTATGATTGAATGTTTATGTTGTATTCTGTTATTGCGTTTTATCAATAAATAAACAATATTTATGTTAATATTCTAGGAAATTCTTATTAATTTGGTTTGATTGTTGATATTTTGATATTTTTCCTCAACAAGGGGAAAATCTAAATATTAATAACGCCTCAATTTTAGGCAATATTGAGTTCGATGAAAAACAATTATTTCTTTATTGAAGGATATTAAAATAAATACTATTTAATCAGTAATATAGATATATACCTAGATGATGATAAATAAATAAATAAATGCGATATAAAATAATATTACTCGTTTTATGTAAGTTATAGTAATTAAAAATGTAGATTGTAACCGCACTAAAACATTTAATAATTATCTATTCAACTAGTATGTCGTTTAAAAGCGCTAAAAATAAAGAAATACCACCGGTAAAGCTATTCTAAGCTTAAGTATAAAATTTTATGCAATCTCTACATATCTACATATTATAAAGCAAATTCATCTACCGCGTCCGTTTGTCTGTTTACAATAAACACAAAATCATCCTAAAATCCGAATTCATCCTGTTTCTACAAACGGATAGCGTGGTTCTCAAGAAAGCTTTTTACTCAACGCGAGCGAAGCCGCGGGCGCACAGCTAGTATAGAATATAATGTGAACTACATTATAATCTGTATATTAAGTATATTTATAACAAGTAAACCCGCGTTCAAAGCTAGTTTATACTAAATTCGAACTGCGTCTCTGCTTCATTTATAAAACATCGAATATAGAGAGAGGCCTTACAAATGTAAAAGTATTCTCTGTATTTGAGGCTTACACTTTTATTATAAATATTCAAAGAGGGTTATAGGGTAATTCCATTATGTAAAGTAGAAATATTGAAATACTAGATTTCCGCCCGCGGCTTCGCCCGCGTTTGCAAAGGAAAACCCGCATAGTTCCCGTTCCCGTGGGATTTCCGGGATAAAAACTATCCTACGTGTTAATCCAAGTTACCCTCTATATGTGTGCTAAATTTCATTGTAATCGGTTCAGTAGTTTTTACGTGAAAGAGTAACAAACATCCATACATCCATACATCCTTACAAACTTTCGCCTTTATAATATATATTAGATATTAGATAATATGCTTTGATTTGATAATATAACACAATAGAGTCTTTGTATCAAACAACATTCGAAGCTATCAACAGATTGCGAATAGTGATATAGTTGTGATCCGTGGTTTTACCCGCGGACAAAACTACGAGGAAAAATTTCCAATCCTTTATGAGTTGCTTTGTAGAGTCGATTGTTTAAGCTATTTTGATTTCAAATATCATCAAATTCGGTATCATCAACAAAGAGTAGGTAACAGACAGACATTTGCATTTAGTAAAATACTTGTTGAATTACTTTGTATTCTAAAATCTGTAAAAAGTCCGAAATACAGTTCAGCTCTGATCGACATTAATGTTCGTATCGTTTTATGCATTTATATGCATTATTCAAATCATGTTTATCTTAATATATATAAATCTCGTGTCACAATGTTTGTCCTTTAAGGACTCCTAAACCACTTAACCGATTATAATAAAATTCGCACACCATGTGCAGTTCGATCCAACTTGAGAGATAAGATAGTTTAAACATGTAGGTACCACGGGCGAAGCCGGGGCGAACCCCTAGTATTATCTTAAGTTTCTATAGCATTCCTATACCATTATCTTTTTAATAGTCTATTTTCAACTTTTAATCCTTGAAACTGCACTCAAAGTGGTAGATCCATACAAGAGCTGAATTTCAACACAGAAACAGGTAACTAAAAACTTATAAAACCTTTATTCCTCGAGGAATAAAACACTCTAAACCCTGACATTTATCTCCAGGTTTTCAAACAGTATTATACATTTATTAAATCTTTTTCAACTATCCATTTTACAAAAGTTTCGAAGCTCCACGTTAGCTCAGGAATTTTATGATAAAAGCACGAGGTGCACCTTGACCTAGTAAAGAATTCAGAAGTACGGAGGTGGCATTTCGCTATCTCTTATTTAGTTTGTACCTTTGGTATTTCGATTTCAGATGATTATTATAAGTAAAGATAAGTACAATTGGATAGAGTCTATGTTGCTGTTTATTGAAGTAAAAAGTTTTTCAGGATTTTCAACTGAGAAGACGAATCTGCGGGCAAAATCAAGTATTTCTGTAGCTCAAAATATGTTATTTTAATGTTTAAACTATATTACTGTTAAGTTTTACCCAAATCCGTCCATATTGAGCCAATTTATTATCATAAACATACTGACATACAAATGTTTCCTCTTTATAATATTGGTATAGACTCCGAGGTAATGAGCCCTCTGTACAAAATCAAGTCTTTTTTATGGCAAATACGGTGAAAATACTTCTAAAGATTATTTATTCAATACACATTAAACGAGCTATTTTACACGTGTTAGGATTAAGTGCGTTCTTTAGATGAAGGAACCTGTAAATACAATTTTAAAATCTACTTTAATTAACTTGGAGAAACCGCTTTCAAACAAAAAAATTTTGCCTCGTTATACTACACTAGCAGTCCCCCGCGGATTTACCCGCATTTGGTCTTAGCGTTATGATAATATAATCTTAATATATATAAATCTCGTGTCACAATGTTTGTCCTCAATGGACTCCTAAACCACTTAACCGATTACAATAAAATTCGCACACCATGTGCAGTTCGATCCAACTTGAGAGATAGTATAGTTTAAACATGTAGGTACCACGGGCGAAGCCGGGGCGGACCACTAGTATAACCTATAATATAATCCTTCCTTGATAAATGGGCTATCTAATACCAAAAGATTTTTCAAATCGGATCAGTAGTTTATGAGATTAGCGAGTTCAAACAAACAAACAAACTCTTCAGCTTTATAATATTAAGTATAGAAGTATATAGATGAATATTTTATGTAAGCATAGATATAATTCATACATCCCTCTGTTATAACCCTAATAATTATTTCAATTGGGAATCAAAAGGCCCTAATTAATATTCAGGGGCCCCAGAGGCCCCGAACATTCCGTTGAAGCTAATATAAGCTGGTCGTGTCTTTTCTTGACAATGTACGTGTCGTTTGAAAGGATTCTCGGTATAACAAAAGTTACCTTTCATAACTGAGAAAATACGGGGTTATAGAAGTGTGGGGACAAGGTATAAGTATTTGCGATATTAATTAATTAGGAGTATTTATGTTACTTTTAAATTTTTATGATATTGCTTATTTTTCTTCCATCTGATACATTCTACAAGCATAAGGCTTAATTATCAATTTTAAATTCAAGCGAGTTAAATAAAAGATTGTTAAATAGTTTACAATATAGCAATATTTCAACTAAAATTTCAAACATCTGCTCCATGTTTCTATTCTAGAAATACTTTTGATTATTATACAATTATATCAAAAGTTTTTAATTAAACTATAATTATTACTAGAGCTTACTCTACATTATAAACAAATTCACTGCAAAACCTAACTAATATCCAACAAAATTTCACTTAATCCCACTAAAATTGCATCGCTGTTTTCCAACACTCGCACCACCAAGCGCTTCGGAAGAGACTAATTCTCCACGGAGATGGAACTTTATTCGTTAAACTTAGCAAGACGTCAGCGTGTAATGTGAATGCATCTCCTGTTATTGTTGTCTGATCCTATCTAGACTAGCCAATGCTAGTCTGGAATTAGGGTTTATGTTTGGTATTAAACTTGGGAGCTGTGCGAGCTTTGCATAATGCGGAGGTTGTGATTAACTTTTTGAAACTAATCTGGGGTTTTGATTGTATATACATTAAAATAAAACCGGCCAAGTGCGAGTCGGGCTCGCGCACAAAGGGTTCCGTAGCAGCAAATATAATAAATTACAGTTAAATCAACCTATCTCAAAAACTATAAGAGATACTTTGATCAAACCAAAAATCGTTGAAAGAGTTAATTAGCATGCATCACCTCTATTTTTTTTAGAATTTTATACCCCGTAGTTATAAAAATAGAGGGGGGGGGACATACTTTTTACGACTTTGAGAGCTGATATCTCAAAAACCGTTCACTTTAAGAAAAATGTTTTTTAGAAAACTTTATATCATTTTAAAAGACCTTTCCATTGATACCCCACACGGGTATGTACATCGAAAAAAAAAATTTCATCCCTCAGTTACATGTATGGGGGGCCCCACCCCCAATTCTTTTTTTTACTATTTAGTGTCATATTTTTGTAGCGGTTCATACAACACATATTCCCATCAAATTTCATCACTGTAGTACTTATAGTTTCCGAGTAAATCGGCTGTGACAGACGGACAGACGGACAGACGGACAGACGGACATGACGAAACTATAAGGGTTCCGTTTTTGCCATTTTGGCTACGGAACCCTAAAAAGACGTGTGGCACTCGGGGACTGCCGCGGTAAAGCTATTGCATGCCTTTAAGCCACACCTCCGTGCCCGTCGGAGTGGGGAGCGTGAGGTTTTTTCGTTACGGAATTTCTCGATTCAGTCCCCGCGCTCAAGGCCCGCGATAGAAGCTATGCAATAGCTTAAAATTTCATCGTTTCAATTATTAGAAGTAAGATTATCGATGTATGTTTGTATTGTGTAATCGTCGTCTTAAAATGTTTTTTTAGAAAATTGGTTGCTGCCATAAAATAATAATACTGAAGGTTTGTTAAGTAAATATATATTGTGGGTTTGATTGTAATAGATTTCTACTGAATGACAAAAGTAAAATTGGTTTATAGCTATCCTGCAGCGATAACTAATGTAACTATCAGCTAATGTTTACATTAATTATTATCAAAGCTTTACTCACCTTCTTTCAACAAAAACAAAAAATACCGTGCATTTAGGTGATAAGCGCTCCCTAAATAAGCAGAGTAACGAAGAAAAGCGCTCCTTTGAAAGCGTTATCAAAATTGACTTAACAATACGGTGCAAGAAGTATTCCATTGTGAGCAATGCAAATAGCGCAAATTGCTAAGTGGATGTCTTTTCGTGCCATATTATAGCATTTTGCACGGTAAAAGCGTTGGTTGAAATAGGATGACATTTTTGAAAAATTTCTAAAATTTATAGACGTTATTACCTATAGCTCTGTCTTTTGTATTAAATGACATAAGTTAACATACACTTTTTTTAAATAAATCAAACTATAACGCTTATGTATAACGCTCACGAGTGTGATCCGCGTAGTTAGGGTTACGAACACGAAGTTTATTGAAAAGTTTTGAGATAATTTTTCCTGCACGACCGGATTTTATAAATATTTTTTACAGCATCAGAAGGTTAAACACTATATGCTCCATTAGGCATACGATAGCATATCCGTGACACCCTGTATAAGCTCCATTTTTAACGAATAATTTAATCAAGTCAGATAATATTGACCACCATTCTTCTGATGTTTCTTTTAGCTTTTTACAACATTAATTATATTTTAAAACACAATAAATTATAAAAAAAACTAAATATTAAAAAAAAGTTAAGATCCTGTTAACCTCTCTGCACCTGAATTCAAATTGCTATGCTCCCTTTTGAATATAAACCCCAAACTCCATTGTCAGTTAAAACACAACCCGCTTCAGGGGTCACTAGGAGGGACTAAAATTTATTCGCCGTCGAACTTGGCCACCATAAATTTATCTAATAGAATTATACAGTTGGATAAAAGTGAAATAAATTGGCCCGCGCTACGGATAGACGCGGTATATCATCACGAACGAGCCTCTGGGGTGTGATAGCTGGTCAATTGGATAACGGGCTGAAGATTATAATATTTAGTTCCTAATTCAGTTTCATGTGGTGAGATTTTAAGATACATGTCTGTGCGCTGTCAAGATAAAGTTACCTGAAATTGTAAATGATGGTAAAATAGTAGCGGAAGTATATTAAAAACAAATTCAAGAACACCTCTCTCTTTTTACACCTCTCTATTTTACGTGTAAAATAATAAGAGAACACTGGCTTCTTTCCTTTAAAATTCAATTAGTTTTCATTACAAGAACGTCATATTAAGTTAGGTTAAAATATTGTAAAGAACAACGGGAACATTGTAAAATATAAAAATTCCAATAAAAGCAAATAATACTTGGAAGTTTGTTATCATAACAAGAGCTCTAGCCGTATTTTTATTTACGAAGAAATTCCGATACCGCAGAAACCATCCGCGTAATAAAGCACATATTTTATCGACTTCGCTAAGCTTCAGAATTGAGCCGATTATGTACATCGGGTAAGAACAGATCGGGCCTTATGGGGCCCCATCTTTTGTGAGAAATTTTAATTTGGTATTGTTTTTGTTAATAACGTTTTTTTAAAGATATTATTGTTATTTTTGTTGTTTACGAAAATTAATTCAAAAGTAATGTTATAAAATTTTCTTCAAGAACTGTGAATAAGTGTATAGAGGTACGTAATCCGACAATAATGTAACTTGTAATGAAGATATGCTTTTTCTATTTTATTAACTAATAAAAATATTTTAAATCTCTTAGTTACAATAATTTTCTTTCATTGTAACATTATTAAACTTTTCAAAACAATTATTAATTAAGGGCCCCAACAGGGCCTCAAATTTATACAAGTACGTCCCTCATATGTGCTCACCCACTGTCGGGGGATTTTCCAAAACTCCTTTTCTTATTTCGTTTTAGTGGATCTTTACTTTAATATAAAATTGTAACATTCTTTAAAAGGACAATTACACAAGCGTTGTATGGTTTAACTGTCGAGTATTTGTATGAAAATGTATCGCTTTTAGATTATTATTTTGTGCATTATTTAAAGGTTTATTTACTTGATTGTATGACGAAGAGCTTTGATGTATAAATAACTAGCTTTCCGCCCGCGGCTTCGCCCGCTTTGTCTAAAACCTGTCTAAAAAAAACTGGATCAAAATCCGTTGCGTAGTTTTAAAGATTTAAGCATACATAGGGACATAGGGACAGAAAAAGCGACTTTGTTTTATACTATGTAGTGATGATGTTCATCAACATTAGATATATTTTGCTTTATTTTCTCGTATAAGCTATTGATAAGATTTTAATAATTGATGCACATACTAAACTTTGTTATAGACAGATAATAATTAGCAACTGAAAAAAATATAACTCCTTTTTAAGCATCAATTATATTTTTAAAGTTCATGTGGTTTTATTACAATTCTTCAGCCTCTCGGCTCTCATTTACAAGTCATGTTATTATCAAACATGATAAAAACATAAAGTGTATTCTGTGCAATACCTTCTAAAATTTGTTTATGCGTGAAAGAGCAGTAAAAATTATTTGCATCATGTCATTTTTTAGATTTATAATCTTTATAGTTCATGCTGCTGCATAAAAATGGATAGTATAATATCCATTTATATGCATACAGTTTTTATTTCATGATAATAACCTATTTTTATTTCACAACTGGAATAAAATATGGAATAGGTAATCTCGATCACTAAAGTAACTTATAAGCGTCTACGATTTTACCAACACAGGTTCATAACCTCACAATATTTAAAATCTTCATTTATTTTGAAACATTTGTATGTTTGTCCACGTACAGATAGAATGTTCTAGTTGGATCGCCGCCAGCGCCACCTGTAGCTCTGTCGTTTATTGTTTAAGCCCATTTCGGGCTACGGACATTTTCAATCAACCTAGGTTATGCTTGCAGTTTTTTTTCGAAAATACGAAACCAAAGTCTTTGGAAACAAAAAATTATATCTATATTCTATAATAATTATGTATATTGTAATGTTTTAAAGTGGGTGCTTCAAAATATCGTCTAAAATGTATCATTTCACGCCTTAATTTTGAAAAAAAGGGAACAAAAAATAATCCTGATTAGCTTAAAATCCTTTTTCGCGACAAACGCTACGCAAAAACGAATTCCTTTGTAATAGAAAATAAATGCAAGTCTAATATGAATATGAAATAATGTAAGCTTTATTATGCAAAAGTGTCGCCGCTCATTTATAAAGCATCCGCACCTGAGACTGGGAAATGTTCGTAAAACATGGAATTAGGCTGTTTACACACGAGGCAGGCACGCGCGTTTTAGTAACGTTTATAATTTCTGGCTTGTATGTGAACTTACTTCTGCCCGCGAGTTCGATCATCTATGAAATATAGTAATAATAGTCATAATTTTATTATCGGATGGAAAAATAATTAAAATGGTGAAATGTTAATTTTTTTGTAATTTTTAATGTTAATTTATTTAATTTTGCTTATATTGATATCAATTTATTGTATTAATGTAATGTAAGTACCTAAAATATATATTTTTTAATTTAAGCATATGATAATGATATTAACACAATATGACTCTTTGTCGCAATAATGAATCTCAAAGAATCCTCTAAACGTCAAAAGTAAATTGTCTACTGCTGTATTTTAAGCGTGTTGTGTATAGCCATCTTAAAAAGTCTAGTCTACATTTATAATTCAGCATTTTACTAAATTAACTCCAACAATGGCCTGTGACCACACCTTCTTATAATTTATTCATTACATTTTTATCGTGCTCTTTTTTAGTTTTCTTTTATTTTAAAGTTCACTCAGGAATAATGTAGCTTTAATTAATGAAATAATTATAATATATTAAATAATTTTTATAACAGAATAGATAGATAATTACAAGCTTTTTTATACTAGTGGGTTTTTAAACGTAAACCCACAAGTATAAAAAAGACACATTGACATAAATAAATAAATAACGGCTTCTTTTATAAAATAAGTTTATTAAAACAAACAGGCTGGTAAACGTGATGATTTTCTTTTTCTATACGCGTTAAATTATTAAAAAAATAGCATACCATATAATTATGACGTCACACAAGAGAATTCTTACACCTACTAATGAAACAACCATTAAGGAATTTAACAGAGCATTATAATTCAACACAAAGAACAATTAAACGCTTCTAAGAGTAAAACAAGCGGTATATAAATAAAAAATAAACCGTTCATTCCCTCAGTTCCCTCAGAAAGGAATTCACGCCTTTGTACCTATGTTATTTAATGTGGGTCATGTTATTTGGATTAAATGCTAAACATAGTTGAGATTTTTAAATTGCGTTTTGAGATTATGGGTGGCCGTTTATGGAATTCTAGCTTTTAAGATAGTTTACAAGCTTAGAAGTATGAAAGTGAAATAAATAAAAAATAAAATAAATAAATAAATCATTTATTTTTCTCAAAAACTTATAACTACAGTTACAGAAAGCAGTGGCGGTACGTTCATACAAGCCGAAAAGCCCGGCTTGCCTTAGAAATTCGCTACGAGACAGAAAAATACCTATATTCACGTTTGAATATTCGCGCGCAATGAGCAATTCATAATCTGCTCCGAATTCAATGAAAACTCACCTACAATATAATATATGTATAAATAATACGCCTACCATAAAATAATGACGAATTCGAGTAAACTTTTTAATTTCATCCTTCTTCCTATCGGAATAAGGTCGTACCTTTTATTTGGACGTTACAACCTAAATTGGATGGATTATAAACAGTGCGGTGTCTCGCTTGCACGCGTGGGCTTTTACCGGGCTTTGCGCTCATCTCTTCTAACGTATGAAATTTCGTCGGAGTAGATACATACCTAGCTATAGAACTCTATAGCAATTTCTAAGGGAAAAAATGCCAGGCTTTAACAGTGTGAAGATAGTTACGATTGCGCGAACGAACGTCGTGAATATTATTGTTAAATTATAGTTTGTTTGAGCGGGTGAATATACCGGTGTAATTTAGGTTAAGTTTTTCGAATTTTGTTGTAAAATAAGTGTCGCGACAGCAGATTGTGTTGTAAATTGTGGTGGTTTGCTTTGTGCTCAGCGGGGGAAAGGTAAAATCATTAAACTTTACTGAAAAACAATTAATTTCTTCATCAAAACCAACTCCCGATTTGTGCATTACCGAAACTAGTACATTAATAAACGAAATTTTAATTGTAATGTTTACGAACGATTTCATGAATGAGAATTGCTTAGAAGAAGCCTTTCCCCAGCTGTTCAAACTTGCACATATTTTGGTAGTTACGATTCCTGCTAGTAAATAGGTAGTAGATCTTCCACGGAGCGTGCTTTCTCATCGTTAAATCGTATTCATAGGTATGTACGTATTAATTATTAAGAAATACGTATAAGTATTTATTTGGCCAAGAACGCCTTTCTGTATTAGGTATCAATAATTGCCATAGAAAAGTAGCTGTTAGGTAATTGAATTCTAAAACAAACACCTACTTTCTATAATTCCGATGTTATAAAATCTTTCCTTCAGAAAGATTGGCGTTTTGAATTAGAATATAAATGATCTGTACAATTTTATTAATAATATAATGTCATACAGTTTTATATAATTTATCGATTTTAATAATAAACGTTTGACTCAACTGTTTGCGGGCGCGCGTGAAAATTTAAAAGATTTGATTCGGTATGTAGGTAATATGTTCACGTTTTTTTATAAGTTTTATAACGAACATAATTACACAGTATACCTAGGTAGGTATCTTATTAATGAAAAGGGTACCCATCAAACATTTTGAAAAATTTGGGCTTGCCCAGTCCTTACACCCTAGGCACGCCACTGACAGAAAGTATAACATAAATAGAGAGGAATGGTGTCTGCGATAGGCCGTAACCTGTCTTATCAACCTTATATATTATAAATATT
Source organism: Colias eurytheme (assembly GCF_061535395.1). Taxonomy (NCBI): domain Eukaryota; kingdom Metazoa; phylum Arthropoda; class Insecta; order Lepidoptera; family Pieridae; genus Colias; species Colias eurytheme. The sequence continues at coordinate 7,535,041 of NC_143002.1, forward strand.
TTATCTTTCGAAAAATTAATATAATTTATAATTTAATAAGTATAATAATATTGACATGAAGCGCAATTAAATCATGTAATAATTTTGGTATTGTTACTAGAAGTAGTAACATAGATATAAGAATATTGTTACTAATAAGTGGACCAATGCATGCAATGATATTTTAATGAATAAATGAATTATTATTATTTAGCTGCAAAGAAAAAAAATGTTGGACCTTGTCCACTGATATCATATTTTAGAAGATGAAATAATACGTAGAGAATGAAAAAGTAGATTCTTATTTGTGATTAAAACCAGGTTTAAAGTCTTGTACGCAATTCTGTTTTGTTAGCTCGTAAATTACTAGAATAATGTAGCTTCACTATCACTATCACTACATAGTATAAAACAAAGTCGCTTTCTCTGTCCCTATGTCCCTATGTCCCTTTGTACGCTTAAATCTTTGAAAATACGCAACGGATTTTGATGCGGTTTTTTTTTAATAGATAGAGTGATTCAAGAGGAAGGTTTATATGTATAATAACATCCATTAAATAGTGGAGAAGTACTGTTATTTTTGAGGTTTCTAATGTGATGTCGTAAATAAAAAAAAAAAGTTTAATAAAGTTTAATAAAGTTTAATTACATTTTTTCAGCTTACATTGAAAACGCGGGCTAGTATACAATAAAAAATGTAGAGCCCATTGAATACATTTATTAAAATTCCCTATCCAATACATAAGGCAATCGTTTGCTCAGCAAACAGAATCGTTTTACTTAAATCAGTGGTGCAACAGTAAAAGATTTTGCGGGGAAAAAAGTTTGACGGGTCACTTGGCAAATCGCCGAGGAAAGTTGGCAACACTGGATTTTATTCATGCACTCATGCGGTCTGTTATGACACACTGTTTAAAATTCCAGTAACATGCCGCGTGATACGCTGTTGTTGCCAGTATTTGAAATTTTCCCGAATAAATTGGAGTGACATAATATTTGGGGACAAATATTTTGTGATATTAGTGTTCTATTTTATTTCACGTATGGTATAGAATAGTTTTTGTTGTTCGATGCTTTTGTATGCTTTATGATTCGTATAATTTTAATAAATGATCTAATAATTTAATGTAATGGTAGCTGTAAGTGTAAATTTAATTTAGTTTATATAGTAGATAAATCTGTAGATCACTACATAGTATAAAACAAAGTCGCTTTCTCTGTCCCTATGTATGCTTAAATCTTTAAAACTACGCAACGGATTTTGATGCGGTTTTTTTAATATATAGAGTGATTCAAGAGGAAGGTTTTAGTATATAATTTACTAGCGACCCGCCCCGGCTTCGCACGGGTGCAATGCTGATACTAAATACACTATAGAAAAACTGTGAATGTTGGATATAAAAACATAGCGGGCCGCTCCGGCTTCGCACGGGTATAAAATAGATAGCCGGGGGGCCGGCCGCTACCGCCGCAAACGCTTCGTCCCGCAATTTTTAAATCTGTAATATCTTCGAAAATATTCACTTAAATCATACGGTGTAAAGGGCCATATAGATCTATATTAAATGAACAATGTATTCAAGGTATTTAATTGGTTAAGGATTAATGCTATATTGGTTAAAATCGCATCGAAAATTAGCCATTATTTCTCGTAAAAAGTAAATGACAAAAAAAAAATTATTGTGGTTATCCATAAGAGATAGACATATACCATCGCGGACTTTTCTGCAGACCTTTTCAATATGTGTATAATACTTAGTACATTATTTTGATAAAACTCGTAAGGGTTCAGCCTGCGTTTGCAATGTAAGCTGAAAAAATGTAATTTTTTACGACATGACATTAGAAACCTCCAAAATAACAGTACTTCTCCACTTTTTAATGAATGTTATTATACATATAAACCTTCCTCTTGAATCACTCTATCTATTAAAAAAAACCGCATCAAGATCCGTTGCGTAGTTTCAAAGATTTAAGCGTACAAAGGGACATAGGGACATAGGGACATAGGGACAGGGAAAGCGACTTTGTTTTATACTATGTAGTGATGATGATTATGTTTTAGACAAAGCGGGCGAAGCCGCGGGCGGAAAGCTAGTATTAAATAAAAATCTCACTGATAATATTAGAAGAATTTTATTTAATAGTAATCGTGTTTCATATTTTTTCATAAATTTAACTAACTTCATATTACATGTTTAAATGTAAACGTCTGAAGAAAGGCCATTCAAAGAAACTTCTGGAAAAGGTTCGCGGAGGCTTTTCTCGGAAAAACAAGAATAAAAGTAAATGTTAAATAAGTTAAATGATAAGTAGTTTAAAATTTTCTTGTAGTTTCTTGCTTTTGAGACTGAGCTTTTTTCTTTTAGACTTTCTTTTGTCTTTCAGGTACAATAAATTACAATTTAGTTTCCTACGTGACTTCAAATATAATTTGCTTTATATTATCTATACTTAATATTATAAAGCTGAAGATGTTTTGAACGCGCTAATCTCGGGAACTGCTGGTCCGATTTGAAAAATTATTTCGGTGTTAGATAGCTCATTCATCGAGAAAGGCTATAGATATATAATCACGCTAAGACCAACAGGAGCGGAGCCACGCGAATGAAACCGCGGAGCGCAGTTAGTTAAATAAATAAAAGTGAAAAGTGAATGTAAAAAAATGAACTGATTCATCATTATGATGATAATAACAATTTAAACAATTTAAACAATTTATACCGATTTCTTTTTTTACCTTATAACACTGATCTTCGTTCTAAGCTTATAAGTTCATACTTATATGGTGGACTTAAATGACTGTTAGCTTATAAAAGTCCTACATTTTATCCTAATCAAGTTATAACCGTGAAATTCGGATCTTTATGAATGTTGAGTAGCACTTCTTAGTCAGGTACATTTCACTTGGTACAGTCAGGTATAGTTCTTTTGGTATAGAGTTAGAGTCTGGACCAATACAGGCTATTTATTCGAGTAATGCCGTGGGTTCCAGCTAGTTCTATATGTATTACAATCTTACATGTTGGACCATAATCTATCCAAATGGAAAATACCATCCTCTTCCATTCAACCGTTGTGTAGATCGCGTAACAAATACACATTTTCATAAATAGCATATAAATAAAACCAAAGCTTGAAATTCTAAAGATTTATTATTCATGTAGACATTTACAAGCGCTTATGAATAGTCAATTTTTTTCATGAATCTACCACTGGCCTGAATTATTCTTTTTCCGACAAAATATAGTTGAAATAAAATAGGTCGCGATAGTTCAAAAGGGCAATTTAATATTCTTCAAAAATGTTTGCGTATTTCCTAGTTTTGATTTCTTTTTTCGTAAAAAATTCATGGATGTTTTTTTTGATTCGGGCTTGACTCGTTGGTTCAAGCTAAAAGGCCTATGCGTTATTCCAGGTAATTTATAAATTTTTGATTATAATAATATAATATTCCATCAAAATCGGTTCATGTCCAAATGAACATAAAGATCTTAAAAAATAAACTTATCCACATGTAATTTGTCATTACGGTATTAGTATGTTTTGAATATATATTATCTAATAAATTTCCACAACATAGGTACATATTTTTATTTCTTTTATGTTTCGAGGTTTGTTTTTATATCAAAAAACATTCGACTTACCTTATACTTAATAGAAATCTACAACTACAAAAATGTAATAGACATACAAAAATATAGAGTCATTTTTGCATTTATCATCATAATTATGTACTACGGATGAGATGAAAATATTGTTGAAATATTTTAAAATACACTTTCTTTTCAGGAAGGATTTAAATGTCATTAAAGTTTGAACAAAAATCTGCTTACGGCGTATTTTAAAGTTGAGTTTTGTAGGGATGCGACAATTTCGATCCGGATATCGATTTCGAGTAATATAAATATCCACATAGAGGGGTAGTAAGTAGGAAATATTATTGCTACGTCTCCTTGTTAAATGTTTCTTTGCCTCAAATTAATTCTAAACAATTTATGTGTGTTTCAAAATGTAAAACAAACGTCTCTTCATCATATTAATTCTTGTTAAAGGGCCTTATGTTCCACTATTCCAGTATAGAACATTCTTTGACGGAATTTCAAATTTTTTATTGTATTTGTTTTCGATATCCAGGCGTGAAATTTTCAAATATTAATAGAATGCATGTGACGGGATAACCGTTGACATATTTCCGCGTTACAATATTTTAAAAAATCTATTGCATTTTTGAAAACCTTTGAGAATCTGTATAAAATGCTATCCTCAAAATAGCATAAAAAATAATAATCATATTTCAAATCATATTATTTCTCTACCATTTGTTTTATAATATAAATAAATTATACGGCATTACTATTTGTTTTTTTTATCGGTTAATAAAGTATACGGTAACAATATTCGTATCGACTACAGGTACATCACTATTATAAAGCTGTGTACAGACGTAACAGCTTACCCTCAAAGATTGTATCCCCTTAGCTCAGACTGCAATGCGATCTCGTCTTGGATTGAATTTTTACGTTTTTTTTTTAGTTTTTACAGTAAATCGAGGCTATTGTGGCCGGTTAATCTGGATCGTGTACCACAAGCTTTATTTGAAAACGTTGTATTTTTAAGTTGGAATTTTGATTTCTTTAGTGGAAATTAGGAAAATTCGGTTGGGTGGTTTGCTCTAGTTGGTGTATATGTTTTTATATCTTACGACTTTTGAACCAAGTAAGAGTGAGTTTTCATCTTATAAATGAAAATTGAATAAATATTAAAGACCAGAAAATATTCGATCACGAGGCGGGATTCAAGCAGTTCGAATCCCGCCTCGTGATCGAATTTTTTTTATTGTTTAAAGTTTATATTTGTAGCGAAAGCATTTTTAAATATTTGGTTAAAATAATAAGATAACGTTTCTAGTTAAAAAAATCAGTAACTATTTAAAAAAATACTGTGAGGAGTATTGAAAAAATACCTAACTGTCTGACCTACACCACACTACACTATTACTTCAAAGAGATTTTGCTGTCGTTTCATAAATCATCATGAAGGTTTTAATAAAAATTATTTTACGCATAGTTAGACGCTGTCTCTGTGAATAGGAATGAAATTTGACTTTCATAAGTGTCAAATAAAAGGGACAACCCGCCATCATAGAAATTACCCGCTCCTTTTTCTTGATTTAGCTGTCACATAAAACATTTATGTTTTTACTGAAAACTAGCCTTTTATTTACGACTTTGTTGTATAAAAACAAGAGTGAATTCTACATAATAGGTTTATATTATGAAACAAAGTTCTACGTTGTGTCTATCTATCTATTCGCCAACTCAAAAACTACTGCACCGATTTTCATTCTGTTTTTACCCATAGAGTGGATACCATTGTGTGATGCATTCGTTTGTGTGATACATTCTGTTTTTGAAGCAGATTTTTATTGAAAAGGTCATTGCAAACTACGTTATTTTGCATTATGCATTACTCACTTGAATTAAATTACCTCACGCAATCGGATGCATCCGATTACGTAATGCATCCGATCCGTGATGCATCCGATTAAATGATGCATTCGTTTGTTTGATGCATGCGTGTGCCTTAGGCATTTTGATTTTAAAACAGATTTTCAATGAAATTGCCATTGAAAACTATATGATTTTGAATGATTCATAACTCTATTGAATTAAATTACCTATTATGGGAACACTGAAGCATCACGATACAGCAGAACTCTGTTAAAATCTGATCTTAAATTCTGGCGACTGTCCAAACCTACAGGTAGCCAATCTAACACCTGTCAATTGATATCGTTGTAATAAAAATCAATTGAGCATTTAACGGTTGAAATTGAACGGGTTTTAATAGTTATTTTAAACTACGTGATGTAGTCCGGTGCAATAAAAGATACTTGAAGTGATTTTATGTTGTTATCTGTAGTTTATGAAGTCAGGAACCGATTTGATACAATTTGTACTGTTTTATAAGTGAAAATATTTAATCTTACACAATAGGAATTGCATCGCACACTCCAATAACTATCTACTTTAAAATATTTTCATAGATAGGTATTATAAAAAAGAGCGTATGAGCCGAGCACACGTGTCAGTAGTGAAACTTCTTTAACAAGATTCAAAGATACCAAAATCGTCGCCTTATTCTATGCCGTGACAGTATTGCCATGACGCGACCTTGAAATTTTACTCTCAACGCGCTTAAAAAAGTTTCACTCAAAAGCATAAACATAAATAATGCAAATTAACGCAATTAATAACAGCACACATATAAGCACTTTTATTTAAAAGAGATAATAATAAGAAGTCGAATCATACATAAATGTATGCAGCATAATACTATACATCGACTTGACATAAGTTTTTGAACAATTTATTTGTCCACCATTCATATAATAGCGTACAAGCAAATAACACACGAGAAATCAATAAAAAAACGGATAAACAGTAATCCAGCCCCATTAGAGTATCAAAGAAAGGTTCCCAATAACATATTTTGGTGAAACAATGTTTATTTGGTCCAACTCGGCAAATAGTCTTGACTGTGTTTGTGTATTATGGATTCGGTAAGCTGCTATGTTTATACTGTGTCTGTGTTTGTATTGAACTATCGTCTTGACAAAAAGAGAAAATATGGCTTTTTATTGGTGGGTTATGGGTGTAGTTTTTGAGTTGGTTCGTTACACAGTTAAAAATAAAAGGGAACTATATTTTCTATCACCAAAATTTATATTTGTCATCAAGTTGTATCACCTAATAAATAGATCTATCACCACGAAATATTTTCGTTCTCAGATAAACAAAAATTGTTCCCAGGTATGAATTATCAAATTAATGTTAATATATGTGTAAAATAAGAGATCGATAACCAATAAAATTGTATTGCATTACATGAATATAAACTTCGTTCTTATAATAACAGTTTTGTTACTTAAATAATAGCTCTGTGCTCAGAATGGAAGATCTGTCACCAAATAAATCGATTATCGATCCCTGACTGCGACTCCTTTTTATTTGATATTTTGTCACCAATACAGTAGTAACATTTTATTTCGTTCAGATATTAAATTAATATTATTCGTTAGCAATTTAATACATCAATTTATAATTTTAATGAAAAAATGATCAAAGGGGCGGAGACAAATTGGCGCGCTTTAAAAATTGATTATTTTAACTTTAATTAAGTGTTCTATCTACAATTATGCTAGCCATAAGCCAGCTATTAAACCAGAGCTGATTAATATTCAGTGGTTATTATTTTTAAGAATAAATATTGATTTTTTTAACTTTAATTGTTTTATTTACTACTCTGCTTAAAATTTTATTTAAATATAATTTATACTACCAGCGGAAATTAATTAGAAGCTTGGGAGTCTAGTTAAGTAGCAGAATCTTTTGGTTGAAACGATGATGACAACCCTAATTTTTTATTTGAACTTAATGCAATTTTCTAGTAACATAATATGATTTATTGGTGATCTCTTTAAATTAGTTTGCTTAAATACTTATTAGGACACACCTATTTTAATACACACAAAAACATTTATTTGGTACTAGACCTTATTTCTCAGGATTTTAGGTGATTTATTGTGGAACTGATTTTGCATTGTTTGGTGACTACATTTTGGTGACAGATCTACTATTTTGAGGACAAACCCTATTATTTAAGAAACACAAAACTAATTAAATTGGTGATAGCTTAAATGATACCCAAAATAAAAAGCGTCTAATTGTTGTATCTCTTCAATAATCTGTGGTAAGTACTATGTTATAACTTCTATGTGTAGGTATGTTTATTTAAAAACATTACCTATAGTGGCTATAGTATAAAATGTATACTAGTTTTACGGCTTTGAAAAGAAAATTCCCATCGGAATGGGATCTTTCATCGCAATAAAATAGTAACCTATGTCACTCCACACTATCTCCACAAAACATAGCAAAAAATCCTTCTGTAACAACGTAAGAGAAAGACAAACAAACACATAAGTATATAATGTAAGGAATAATGATAATACTAATGAATTAATTGCTGTCTTCTTTGTTACGTAATGATACATACCTAGTATTCAAATGCATGCTTCCAAATTTATTGTAAACTTCGGAATACAAGAGGTAGGTTAGAAAATTGGTTTTATTACATTTTATAACTATTATCGAAAATTAAAAGAATGAGTGTATTAATTTCATTTAATTTTCATAATTTACCCTATCTATATACTAATATTATAAAGCTGAAGAGTTTGTTTGTTTGTTTGAACGCGCTAATCTCGAGAACTACTGGTCCGATTTGAAAAAATCCTTTCGGCGTTAGATAGCTCATTTATCGAGGAAGGCTATAGGCTATATATCATCACGCTACGACCAACAGGAGTGAAGCCACGGGGGTGAAACCGCGCGGAGCAGCTAGTTCTTTAATACCTTAGAACTACGAGTCTTTCCGTTTCACCTGTAACAAGAAAATACATACCTAAATTAGATATTTTAGAGGTGTTTTCATTTTTCTACAAATTGCGATAAAAATCAATTAATTAAATCAAACAAGATTATTATAATGCACAATATAGGATTATTTTTAAATTAATTGTTTAATATATTATATACATTATAAAATCAACCATTTTAATCAATATACGTTTAACTTGAAAATAGTACTGAATATTTTATTCGGACATTCCTTCGAGGTAAATTTATTAGTCCATTAGCTTAATAGTTAGTCAGAGGTCTAGTTTTTTTAAACTAATTAGGTTTCTAGCTTCACTTAAAAATGTGGAATATAATTTCCATCATTAATATCTTATATATAAAATTCTCGTGTCACAATGTTAGTCTGCATACTCCTCCGAAACGGGTGGACCGATTCTCATGAAATTTTCTGTGCATATTATATCGGGTAAATCTGAGAATCGGCCAACATCTATTTTTCATATGTACCACGGGCGAAGCCGGGGCGGGCCGCTAGTAACCTATATTATTGAAAAGTTTAATCCAAATACGTTCAGTAGTTTCACCGTGAAGGAGTAACAAACATACATAAAACCCTCCTCACAAACTTTCGCATTTATGATAATATGTACTAGCTTTCCGTCCGCGGCTTCGCCCGCTTTGTCTATCGTATCCTATCCTACTCCTACTAATACATGTATTAGTATATTACATGTATTATAAATGCGAAAGTTTGTGAGGTTGTGTATGTGTGTGTTTGTTACTCTTTCTCGCAAATACTACTGAACCGATTACAATGAAATTTAGCACACATATAGAGGGTAACTTGAATTAACACATAGGATAGGTTTTATCCCGGAAATCCCACGGGAACGGGAACTATGCGTGTTTTTCTTTGAAAACGCGGGCGAAGCCGCGGGCGATAAGCTATTAACCTAATAAATTATGTATTTCAACCTTCCTCTTGAATCACTCTATCTATTAAATAACCGCATCAAAATCCGTTGCGTAGTTTTTAAACATTTAAGCATACATAGGGATATAGAAAGCGACTTTGCTTTATACTACCTATGAAGTGAAGAAATTTGTTAATCTTATTAAATAAATACGCATTGAATTGATCCTCTTTTTTGTAAGTTGGTAAAGTAATAAAAAAAAGGGAGTTATAAGTACTAGAAGGCAGGCATTGTGGTTTTTATTGTTAGGGTCTTGAGAGCTGTATATAACCTACAGCTTTAACCTTTCTTAGTCTATGTTGATAACAGATATTTAACCGACTGTAAAAATAATGTGAATTATTTGCACACATCCGTAAAATTGTCATTGTTGTTTTTATATAAGTATTATAATTGTTTCAAATACTTGATGAAAAAGCGTGTGTGCCGAGCACACGTGTTCGAAGTGGAACTTCTTTGGCAAGTTTCAAAAATACCAAAATCGTCGCCTTCATGACGTGATGGTATTGCCATGACGCGAATTTTACTATCAAAGCGCCTAAAGAAAATTCACTTCAAAATTAAGAATGATTGAAATAATCAAGACGTCACAACAAATAATAATTACAAAATACAAAGAAAAGCTTGGTTTTAATAAAGAAAGAAAACGTTTATTTAATGTTTACGTTTAGGAAAATAACTGTTGAAAAGAAAAAAAACCGGTGGAGTCAGAGCGATCTGCTAGTCTTATAATAATTCTTTGTATGACTTAAATAGGATTGTACGTTTAAAAATACAATTTATGATAATTTATGCTTAAGCACATTATGTGATTCCGAGTTCTGATAAATGTAAGTTTGGTTTAGATAATGTAAGAATAATAGGAACTAAAAGTTTTCAGATAACTTTAAATTTTGTTAGCAAAAAAATTCGTCCGAAAAGACAAAGTTGAAGATGTTTTTAAGTTTAACAAATTTGACAGTTAGCATAACTTGTATACGTAGTATTATTATAAGTCTGTGGTATAACTGTCAAATGAGGTTTTTTTTCTAAAACTCAAGAGCTCGGAGCAATTAACTAGCCGAGCTCAAGAGGTTTTTCATTGTCATTAAATTGCTTGACTGATTTGACATTAAAAACTAAATTTTAAACTCAAGTAAGTTTAAAATATATGGTTTTGTAAACAAATAGAAATATACATTACCTTAGGAGGCCTGTAATATACAATACAATAAAAACATTATATTGCTGCACTAGATTGGGTACCGCCCGCGTCTTCGCCCGCTTTGTCTAAAACCTAATCTAATATTATATTATAAAGGCGAAAGTTTGTAAGGATGTATGGATGTATGGATGTATGGATGTTTAACGTAACGAAAGAGTAACCTCTTTCACGTAAAAACTACTGAACCGATTACAATGAAATTTAGCACACATATAGAGGGTAACTTGGATTAACACATAGGATAGGTTTTATCCCGGAAATCCCACGGGAACCGGAACTATGCGGGTTTTCCTTTGAAAACGCGGGCGAAGCCGCGGGCGGAAATCTAGTTAATTATATACTAAAACCTTCCTCTTGAATCACTCTATCTATTACAAAAAACCGCATCAAAATCCGTAGATTTAAGCATACATATGGACATAGGGACAGAGAAAGCGACTTTGTTTTATACTATGTAGTGATTATATTATGTTCTAATACAATCAACGTTACATAATATTTTACATATTCAGTAACACTTTAGTCAGCATGATTTTTTCTTTATCATTTCGAAGAAGCGAAAACGTATATTTTTACAAGAAACACAAATTCCAATAGATTCCCAAAGCATAAATATTCATTTAATAAAACATAGAAATCGATCAGTTCCCTCTCCGATAAGGCGAATGCTAAAAATTCCATACATTTGTATAATATTACCATAGTTTTTGTTAGATAAGGTTCGGAATTATATTTATATACCTACTGGGTATTCGGTAGGTGAATACCGTACAGGGAATTTGGGTAATGTAAAGGCGAAAAAAAAGATTATTTGTTTCTTACGAAAAAAATATACAAAAAAGAGCGTGCAGGACGCATGTTAGTGAACTTAGATCATTTTTATCAGATCATTTTTAGCAGATCAAAAAAAAATGTGAGTTCTTATCGCGTGCAGTTGAGTTCTACAGTTCCTGATACTTTTTAGAATTGTTCTGGCGTTTTTACCTTAAAAACCACATTTGAAAAAATGATCTGCCAACTTCCCGTAGCAGATCATTTTTAGCAGATCAAAAAAAAAAATGTGAGTTCTTATCGCGTGCAGTTGAGTTCTACAGTTCCTGATGCTTTTTAGAAATAGTTCTGGCGTTTTTACCTTCACAAACGACATTCACTAACATGCAGGACGCAGGTGTCAGAAGTGAAACTACTTTGGCAAGATTCAAATATACTAAAATCGTCGTTATACTCCATGATGTGACGGTATTGCCATGGCGACCTCTAAATTTTACTCTCAACGCGCCTAAAGAAAATCTTTCTATTCGCTTTTACAATTTCAGTGTCAAAATTATTTCACAATCCCACTCGTTATTGTTTAATTGATTTATAATAAGCTAGCTTTGTCTAAGACATAATAAATTATATACTAAAACCTTCCTCTTGAATCACTCTTTCTATTAAAAAAAACCGCATCAAAATCCGTTGCGTAGTTTTAAAGATTTAAGCATGCATAGGGACATAGGGACAGAGAAAGTGACTTTGTTTTATACTATGTAGTGATGATATAAACTATGTTAACATTAGAAGGGTTGCATAGCTTATGTCCCTAAAGCCCTAAAGAGATAATTTTCCAATTGAACATAAAAATAAATTCATTGAAATTCAGTAAAGGTTCTAAGAGGGACTTGTTCGCGTTAGGATGGAAACTGATACAGCTTTTTTGATTGAACTCTTTCGATTTGAATGGCATCAAAGGCCTTTCAGTAAGCATACGTGACGAGTATCCGAACTCTATTGCATGCTATTTTGCTTGAAAAGGAATAAAATAATTTAACACTGATGTAGGTTCGCGGAGGCGTGCTGAATTTTTTCAACTGTATCATATAATATGTATGTAAATTGTAAAGTAGTAAATAGTCTTCAATAAAGCGTAGGTTTTCAATTTGACTGTATTTTTACTGTATTTTTTAGGTTTTTGTACGTGTGTGTTACCTTTTGTTGATTCTTACTTATGTAGGACTAGCTGTGCTCCACGGTTTTACTCGCAGTGATCCGCTCCTGTTGGTCTTAACGTGATGGCCTTCCTCGATAAATGGGCTATCTAACACCGAAAGAATTTTTCAAATCGGACCAGTAGTTCCCGAGATTAGCGCGTTCAAACAAACAAACAAACACTTCAGCTTTAAAATATTTATATAGATATAGATAATTTGAATTATACAATATATAAGTAATTATATTATTATGAAGTAGGTACCTACTAATAGATTGCTTTTAATCCAAGTAAGATAAAAGTTAAACTGAGGTTACATAAAAAAAACAACCTTTAACTAACGTCAAATAATCAAACACTTGAAAAACATAACTTTCTTTAGCGGCGTCGGTTAAAAAGCAGTCCACATGCGTACATACTCGTTAGTAAAAGAATTCTAACTAAGAGGGTTCGCAGTTTTAATAGTTTTCTTTTAAACTCTCGAGCTTGGACTAACATTAACAATTCAGGTTTTTTGTTGCTTTGAAGCTTTTTACTTTCATAGGAAATGTTTTCAGGTGTTTTTTTATGTAAACTTGTTTTTTTTTTTAATTAAAATCCTATGTATCTATATTCTATACAGGGTGTAATCGTTCAGTGTGCACAGGCGATTATTCCGTAACTATTAGAGATATCAAAAAAAAATAAAACTGATATCGAAAGTACTTAACCTAATGAGTAAAATGGCCATAGTAAATTTTAAAAAATCAAACGAGAAATATCAAAAAATGTTATATACATCACCCTTATAAATTAATAATATCACTTGATTAAATAATTAACAAAATATATTAAGGTTGATGTTCCGCCCGTCCCTCCATACATTTTTGATGACGTCTAAACACTTAACACAGACACTATTTCTTTAAAACTAATCATTTTATCACTTCTCTACAATGAAATGTGTCCGCGTTCGACCTTTTTAATCAATAACTTACATTATTTACTTAGAAAAACAACAGTGAAATACCGGCAAAATTTGACACTTCTACAGTAGTGTGCGTGACTTTTGCCAAGCGAAACACGACATAAAGCACGACATCTAGCGCATAGACTATATACTTATTACAGATCTAGCGCGTCAATGTCTAAACGAAAGGCGATGTTTAGACATTGACGCGCTAGATGTCGTGCATTCGCGTTCGTTATCTTATACATAATGAGCATAATTCTAATAAATCAAAGTTCTGTGTAAAAATTGAGTAATTTCATTTCCAATCGTTCAAAGAAAATAACAATAAAATAAAATAAAACTAATGACCTTAGAAACTATGTTTTTTTTTGTAAACAATTTATTACTCATTATTGTTCGTCCGTCGTAGGTCTGTAAAGTGTAAACTGTATAGTACACTGAAGGTAAATGGTACTGTAGGTACTTTAGTTCGGCGTCGTCGTCGGCTTGATATAAAATTACATTCTTGATTTCATTGACACGCGCTATGATTTGCGCGCGGAATTTCTTGTGTTGTGAATTTATTGCACGCCTCATAAGCGAAGCGTTGAGGTGGGTACTACTGTCGCTTCGCGCAAAACATCTGATTTTTCAAACTTAAAATGTCTTTATGTATCATACATTGCACTTGTAAGATAATACATACACACACATATTAAGAAAAAACACTATTTTTAACGTTCATGATATTTTTGATGTCATTTTTGTTATTTAAACTAGTTAAAAAACAGTTTAAAAAAGTTCCGTCTTGGACGTCCGTGTGTCTGTATGTGCGGATCCTTTTTCTTGTTAACACGATAGCGACCGAAATACTTTACTAATCGAGTCTTTTTTTTTCTCTTACGCTTGAGTATGCTCAGGAATAGAACCCTTTCATTTTTCAGGGTCTGATTCGATGTGGTTTAATTGTTATTAAATAAACAAAAATATTTATTAAAAAAAAATTATGAGGCGTGCACTTTTGGATTTTCCAAATTATTTTTGTATGCTATGCATTTTAATTGATTCAAATTGCAATATTTCTCTAGTATGCATTTGAGACTATATTGTAAATTGTAATAATTGATCGTGGGTATAGTAATTAATTATTCTAATAACGCAATTAGTAATATATGTATTTTCAGTGAGATTCAAAACAAAAAATTGGCCCGTGATTTTTATGAAATTTCACCACATTGCAAATGATATACTTATTATACAATTACAATTACAATTATTATAAATCGGTAAACTATCAAAGTAATCACAAACTTGCAAAATATGCTTTTCCGAATTTTCAGACAGACACACAATTTTATTAGTTTGTTTTAGCAAAGTAGGTACCTATACCTATACCGTTTTCGACGTCGCGCGTCGCGTCGTCGAAAACGGTGCGCCCAGAAACAAACCTAATTACCTACCTAATTCAGTTACAATCCTTTTTTTGTTCCGTAAATTTATTCTAATATGATTTTTTTTATTCGTCGGCCAGTTCTACTAGGTATAAAAAGATAAAATTGAAATATAATTATTGTAGCGACAGCCATATGTTAGGTACTATGTTTTCGTAAATATGTTTTTCACCTTCCTGGTTATTTTCACATAATCTTATATATAAAAATGAATCGCAAAATGTGTTGGTAAGCGCATAACTCGAGAACGGCTGAACCGATTTCGATAATTCTTTTTTTATTATATTCCTTGAAGTACGAGGATGGTTCTTATGTAGAGAAAACGTAAACATGTACCACGGGCGAAGCCGGGGCGGACCGCTAGTCTTATATATAAAAATGAATCGCAAAATGTGTTGGTAAGCGCATAACACGAGAACGGCTGAACCGATTTCGATAATTCTTTTTTTATTATATTCCTTGAAGTACGAGGATGGTTCTTATGTAGAGAAAACGTAATTATGTACCACGGGCGAAGCCGGGGCGGACCGCTAGTCTTATAATATAAAAATGAATCGCAAAATGTGTTGGTAAGCGCATAACTCGAGAACGGCTGAACCGATTTCGATAATTCTTTTTTTATTATATTCCTTGAAGTACGAGGATGGTTCTTATGTAGAGAAAACGTAAACATGTACCACGGGCGAAGCCGGGGCGGACCGCTAGTAAATAATAAAATAATAAATAGTGTATTAGATTTGTTATTGTATCTTGTATACCTACGAATTATTCTTACGTCTTGTTGGGAAATGTTCAAATACCTACCTATTGAAATAATTTACTGTTACAAATCATTAGTGTTATTAGTTTTGAGTGAATAGGCATGGATCAGAAATTCAGAATATAATATGCTACTAACTACTCAAATACATACATGTTTACACAACAAACACCACTGACCTCTATAACTATAAGTTATAGAGGTCAGTGACCGTCAGTGACAAACACTATGGATACCTACGCTCGCGAATGCAAATTCGGTGATTTACTAATTATTGATAATCATTGAATTCGTTTTGAAATAGCCTGTACTTTGTAATTTTTAGTGTTATAGACATTTATAAAATGTGGTGCTCATTTTTTTGTAATAAATCATCCCGCTAACGCTATTGTATTTTCGTTGTTTTATTTCAAGTGAACACCTATACAATTTTGTCACGAGCCGCCTCTGGCCTCTGGGTGAAATAAACAAGTCAAATGATTTTTGTTCTAATTGTATTTTGGTAGTAGTTTGTTTAGAATTTACATTACCATTGTTTAATTTTTACCTACTATATTTTACTAAAAGTCGAGTGCGTCGAAATCGTAAATATCTTTTTCACCTTCCTGGTTTTTTTCCATAGTAAATAGTGTTTTAGATTTGTTGTTGTATGAATAATTATTATTCTTACTTGTTGGTTATGAAATGTATATTGAAATAATTTACTTTTACAAATCATTAGTGATATTAGTTTTGAGTGAAAATGCTTGGATCAGCATAATATTATATCATAGGTATATGCTACTTCAAATACATGTTTTGATAAAAAAAACAATAGTGTAATGTAATAAAATAAAACTGCGTTTTATTGTAATCAATTTTGACATTATTTATTTCCCAAAATTACAACAAAATAGTTTACGCCAACAAATATAACTTTTATTTTTATAACAATCCTACTTCCTACTAATGCGAAAGTTTGTGAGGATGTGTATCATGTGTGTGTTTCACGCAAATACTACTGAACCGATAACAATGAAATTTAGCACACATATAGAACGTAACTTGACACATTGAATAGGTTTTATCCAGGAAATCCCACGGGAACGGGAACTATGCGGCTTTTTTTTTTTTAAATGCGGGCGGAAAGCTAATCGTTCATAATATAAACCGTAGCAGGTGGCGTTTTGAAGTTTTGTCTACCCATACAGAAAAATGGAAAACTTGTTTTACATTCACGCCATCTAGACTTAAATCTTTATCATTTTTGTATACGTCTGTGTGTGTAAACGACCCTATATGCAATGACAGATGTTATAATGCATTTTTTTACCGAATTGGGTGGATTTTAAGGCAATGATATGACATATTTCAATAAAATATAATATTCAGTAACCGCCATGACTATTCCTACGACTTTAAGGTTTTCCAATTACGCAAAAACTCAAATAAACTAGAAATGTAGAATTCAGCGCCATCTAGCGGGACATTGGCTGGGAACAGATCGTAGCAATCACCTTAAAACAAGATTATGTCACATGATTAAACTACGAAATATTATATCACACGGAAAACTCATTTCCAAGAGACTAAACAAGATTTAAATAAATATCCTTTGACCAATTAGATATTTTATCCTTTTTTGTATTAACGCAAAATGGAACAAAAATCATATTATGTCCGTCTACTCGACTAATCTAAAAGTAGGGTTATGTTACTCGAGTGTATTAAAATATGTTTGAAATTTAACGTTTCACTTCACTACATAGTATAAAACAAAGTCGCTTTCCCTGTCCCTATGTCCTTATGTCCCTATGTCCCTTTGTACGCTTAAATCTTTGAAATTACGCAACGGATTTTGATGCGGTTTTTTTTAATAGTTAGAGTGATTCAAGAGGAAGGTTTATATGTATAATAACATCCATTAAATAGTGGGGAAGTACTGTTATTTTTGACGTTTCTAATGTGATGTCGTAAAAAATTACATTTTTATCCGCTTACATTGCAAACGCAGGCTGAACCCTACGAGTTTTATCAAAATAATGTTCTAAGTATTATACACATTGAAAAGGTCTAAAGAAAAGTCCGCGATGGTATATGTCTATCTCTTATGGATAACCCACAATAACTTTTTTTTGTCATTTACTTTTTACGACAAATAATGGCTAATTTTCGATGCGATTTTAACCAATACATCATTAATCCTTAACCAATTAAATACCTTGAATACATTGTTCATTTAATATAGATCTATATGGCCCTCTACACCGTATGATTTAAGTGAATATTTTCGAAGATATTACAGATTTAAAAATTGCGGGACGTAGCGTTTGCGGCGGCGGTACCGGCCGGCCGCCCGGCTATCTATTTTATACCAGTGCGAAGCCGGAGCGGGCCGCTATGTTTTTATATACAACGTTCACAGTTTTTCTGTAGTGTATTTAGTATCAGCATTGCACCCGTGCGAAGCCGGGGCGGGTCGCTAGTGATTAATAAAATGGCGGATTTTGGCGCCAAATTACTTCTTAAAAAACCTACTACTTTACTAATACGTGCTAATCCTACTAATATTATAAATGCGAAAGTTTGTGAGGATGTGTGTGTGTGTTTGTTACTCTTTCACGCAAATACTACTGAACCGATTACAATGAAATTTAGCACACATATAGAGGGTAACTTGGATTAACACATAGGATAGGTTTCATTAATTATTAATATTTGATCTCTGTGAAAATAAATAAAATAATCTGTAATTTCGATATAATTAATGTTTCATAAACACTCTACATTGCAATAAACTACTGAATAAAATCACATAATTATAAAACGAATATAACCTTCGGATTTAACTTCACAGTTAAAAATAACTTTACGCAGGTAAATTATAACAGTTGTTAAACCATTGTTAAACCGTTGTTAAACCAATGTTTAACTACTAATTGGAAACGCGATAAAACACATCTAAAACAATGGTTAAACAACTTTTGTATGACATTCGTAACTACAATACATACAGTTAACTAAATGTAGTTTGGTAATTTGCAATGTTGAGAATATTGTTAAACTAGATTTCCGTCGGCGGTTTCGCCCGCGTTTTCCAAGAAAAACCCGCATTCTTCCCGTTGCTGTGGGACTTCCAGGATAAAAAGTAGCCTATATTTTATTCTGGGTCTTCAGCTATACTAAATTTCGTTGTGTGCGGGTTCATCCATTTTGAAAAAAATGCACGTGTTAAACCAGACTTTAAAAATTTAAACAACAACAAACTTTATTTTGCATCAAAATAATAGTAAAGGAACTAAAAAAAATATCTCGATATCAAATTTTAAACAGTAACTTTAGCGTAATTAAGTATCTTAGAGATAATAATAGTTTAAAAAAACTAAAAAACACGCTTTTAGTTCGGTTTTCTATAAAACGCGTGTTTTTTATTCTTTTTTAACTATTATTTATTTTATCAAATTAGTGTATTGTCATCGGTCCTAAATAAATCTACAAAGTTTGAACGAAATCTGGCCGTTTAAAGTGGGTCAAAATCGCGCCCAAAGAAGTCGGTTACAAACTTATAAACATACAGGTGAAGCTAATATAAAGCGTGTAATAATAATATACAATATACATTCCAACGTGCAAACTTAATCTTTTAAATGCGTTCGTTTCAATTTACCTCTGCCTGGATTAGGGAAATTAAAAAAAAATATCTACGAGGCAACGGGACGAGTAGCTAGAAGTAATTTTTAAATACGATAATCACATTAAAGTTTACTATTTTGTATGCACGACGCACGTAAACAATATTTATAATTGGTCTTGTAAAAATAACTCATAAGCTAAAATTGCAATCAAGTTAATTACCCAACGATCGCGTGTCGTCCCCGTCACGTGACTCACGATATTTGTCACCTTTTTTTTTTTTTTTTTTTTTTTTATAGCTTAAGCAGGCACTCGAGCTGGCGGGTCACCTGATGGAAAGTGATGCCCGCCGCCCATAAGCATTCGCGATGTTAGGGCCACCGCGAATGTGATGCCGGCCTTTAAGGTATAAATATGCCCTTTTCTTAAAGGTCTCTGCGTCGAATCTGTTTGGGAACACTGAGGATGGTAAATCGTTCCACAAGGTCGTCGTTCTCGGTAAAAAGTGTCGTGAAAAGCGCACTGTGGTAGACCGCCATGCATCCAGGTGGTGGGGGTGGAACTTTAATTTGTGGCGAGAAGTGCGATTATGAAACTCAGCAGCTGGAATGAGTTCAAAAAGTTCCTCAGAACAGACCCCGTTATAGATCCGGTAGAACACGCATAGAGATGCAACATCTCTCCGCAGTGAAAGTGGATCCAGCGAATCGGAAAGCTCAGGGTCGTCAATAATGCGGACGGCTCGTCGCTGAACGCGGTCCAATGGTAGGAGCTGGTATTGGGGCGCTCCGGCCCAGAGGTGAGAGCAGTACTCCATGTGGGGCCTGACTTGTGCCTTGTATAATTGCAGGCGATGAGCAGGCGTGAAGTACCGTCTTGCCCTGGCGAGCACCCCTAGTTTTTTCGAAGCTACTTTAGCTTTGTCCTCCAAAAAACCGCGAAACTGGACATCAGACGTAACTTCGACTCCAAGGATTCCGATGCTAGGTTTTACTGTGATAGGGGTGTTCTGAAAATTAATGGATACGTCAAAAGGACTTTTCTTGGCGGTAAACGCGCAAACCTGTGTCTTGGCCGGATTGAAATCAACTAAATTTGATTGGCCCCAAGTCGAGATTTTCTCTAGGGTGGTCTCAATGTCAGACACGAGGTTGCTTCGATACAGTTTAGTCTGCTCCAGAGTGGTCTTTGCTTGGCCTGCGTAGTAGGTATCACCAGTACTGTCATCCGCATAACAATGAACGCTGCATATTTGCAACATGTCATTGAAATGCAGAAGAAACAGCGTAGGGGATAATACACAGCCTTGTGGGACACCAGAATTAATAGGCTTGGGTTTGGAGCAATATCCGTCGACAACGACTTTAATGCTACGTGCCTTTAGAAAACTGGCTACCCAATTGCACAATCTCTGGGGCAGACCATATGATGGAAGTTTGGAAAGAAGCCCCTTGTGCCACACCCGATCAAAGGCCTTCGCTACATCTAAACTTACAGCCAGCGCTTCCCCCTTACTCTCGACAGCCTTTGCCCGTCGGTGAGTCAGGTATGCAAGAAGATCACCAGCCGAGCGACCATGACGGAAGCCGTACTGGTGGTCGTTTAACAACTGGCGATCCTCTAGATAACGTAAGAGCTGACTGTTAATGATGGACTCCATCACTTTGGAGAATAAGGAGGTGACTGCGATTGGTCTGTAGTTTGATGGGTCGGAGCGTGTGCCTTTCTTAGGGATCGGATGTACCAAAGAGGTCTTCCATGAGCTAGGGACTATACCGGTGGCGTAAGAGTATCGAAACAGGCGCGTCAATACCGGAGCCAACTCTGGAGCGCAAGTCTTAAGCACGATTGCCGGAATGCCGTCAGGCCCATTCGACTTGTGAGTGTCAAGAGAGAGAAGGACTTTACAAACTGCAGATTGCGTGAATTTTACTTCACGCATCGTGCTGTTGCAGCATAATATGGTAGGTGGTACTTTCCCTTCATCATCTAACGTCGAATTCGATGCAAAAAGAGTTGCCAGAGTATCGGCTTTTTCTTTTGCAGTATGGGCCAGGGAATCATCAGACCTGCGCAGTGGTGGAAACGACGATCGACAAAAGTTCCCTTGGATAGCCTTGGCAAGAGACCAGAATGCACGTGTGCCCGAAGGGTAGTGAGTCAACTTCTTACCAATTCTATTAATAAACTCTGACTTCGCTTCTGATATTTCCTTCTTAAATGATCTGGAGGCAGAGTTGTACATCTTTTTAAGATGCTTGACGTCGGAATCCTGTGTAGCTCGCGCTTCTGTCCAAGCTTGATAACAATCTTGTTTCATTCGAGAAGCCTCTCTACAAGATTGCCCAAACCAGGGTTGAGACTTCCCCCCGACGGGTACCACAGAGCTAGGAATGAAGAGCTCCATGCCCTGTAGCACCACATCAGCGACGGAGTCGGCGCGGGCATCAGGGTCTTCATCCGCGAAGCAAACTTGTCTCCATGGATATGAAGAAAAAAACGTTCGCATGCCATCCCAGTCCGCCGACCTATAGTGCCAGACACGTCGGCTGCTGGCTGGACGACACCGAGATTGCGATTGACGTGTTAAAGGCACTGAACACCGAATAAGGCAGTGGTCGGAAGAACCAAGAGGAGCGACGACGCTGATTTCGTAGTTGTCGGGGGAGGATGTTAAAAAGAGATCCAACAAAGATGGTGTGTGGTCTTCTATATCTGGTACTCTCGTAGGTGAATGTACCAGTTGCGTGAGATCGTAGGCCAAGGCGAAATCATGAAAAGACCGTCCTGCATGATCGGTAGTGCGAGAGCGTAGCCAATCAGCGTGATGTGCGTTGAAGTCGCCAAGAACCACTAACTCGACCGATGGGATCCTTTGAAGCAACGTATCGATCGAAGTTTGGAGATGCTCAATGAGTCGGTCAGTTTCGGTATTTCCGCTGTGTGACCTATATAGACATGCGTAGATGCGGGGATGGTTATCGCAGTCCACACGTAGCCATAGCAGGGATAGAGCAGGACCTTCAAGGTTGCCTAGGCGGCGACAACAGATATCTTCTCTAGCGTATACGCATATTCCGGCGCGAGGAACAAATGAATGCTCCAGAACATAGCCCGGGTAATTAAGATAGGATGTATCAGCAGGAGAAGATATCTGAGTCTCCGTTAAAAAAAGTAAGGCCGGCTTAGCTGTCTCCAGATGGTGGTGTACAGCATCGAGGTTTGAATTCAACCCCCTTATGTTGCAGAAATCTACTGATAGTGTTGTGGAAGGGGTTGCTTTACTTTTTTTACCCCTGGCAGAAAAAAAGCGCGGTAACTTGCCCCCCCCAGAATACGTGGGGCAGCCTGAGCTAGTGAGCTCAGGGAGGGATTCTCTAGAATGACATATGCTAGTACCCTCCTGGGGTAGTTTTCTATTAAGTACCGCTGTCATATTAGTTAAGGGCGAAGGGGATGGGCATCCGGCAATCTCACTTACTCTTGCGAAACGCAAAGGAATGCTTTACGCAGGTTTTACGTGAGATAGTGGTACTACCCCGGACAAGCTACTGCCCACTCGTGCTACATACAAAAACATTTAGTATGTAACTGTAGCTTTACCACTATTACCTTTTTCAAATAGGTCGATGTCCAACAAGAGTTTCTTCATTATGCATTTCACACGTTAATTTGGCTTTTGTTAATTTTATTTGTATCGTTAGTATGTCGGATTGTGTAAAAATTGTGTATAAAAAAAGCTGAAATTTTTCTTTATTTGCTCAACGCGCTTATCTCAGCAACTACAGTTGTTTGAGTTGAAAAATTATTGCTGTGAAAGTTCATTTATTGAGACATCACGCAGCACGCTGCACCAATAGGAGAACATCGATCAGAAATGTTGAAACATATTCCTTTAGCTTCACCATTTTAAACCACAGATCAAATATTCTCCTTATTTATTTATTGAAGAATTTGCAACAAAGGATTTAAATATTAAATATACTTATACAATAAAAATGTATTAATATTAGGGATGCATCGATACGCCTTTTCGCCGATACGATATCGATACCGATACTCTTATAAAAATATCGTCGATACCGAAATATCGGCTAACCCGAAGACTATATCGGTATCGAACCTATATCGGTATCGGTATCGGATGCACCCCTAATTAATATCTGGATAATATTAAAAAAGTCAATAAAAATAGAATCTTTATCAAGGTGAATAAAGGAACGCACGTATCTACGTTGATATATTTTTTCATGCGATATTAGAAGTTATGTCTTTAAGTAGGTACGTGACTCTCGAAAACTAGATTGTTCTAGAACTTTAGCAGACTGGTCATTGGAAAAGGATTATAGAAAGTGTAGAAAGTTTAAACGTAGTATAAAAATAATAGTATTTATTAGAATGTAAGACGTAATTTATTTGAAAAATATACGGTTTATATAAGTTTATACATCGCGTTTCATATAATATGTTATATAAATAATCCTCACAAGATGAGAATCTAATTTATCCGAGCTTTGTTACAAAGTAAGAAAAAATTATATATAAAAAAAATATCGAATTATATTATATGATCAAACGAACTTCAGAGTGAAGTTCGATCATTATTATATGAATCGCTTCATTCGAAGATATTATTTACTATGTAGTTCCCTTTTTCAATGCTAGCAACCACGCACGCCTTTAGATTTTTTTTTTTTTTTTTTATTGAGGGTATTACGACCTGACAAGTATTAGCTCGCTTTGAACGATATTCATTATTTTTAGAGTCTGTAATCTTACAAAACTTTGGGTTAGGGTGTGGTGGGTGTTAATATCTTCGAATGAAGCGATTCATATAATAATGATCGAACTTCACTCTGAAGTTCGTTTGATCATATATTATATTTCATCGCTTCATTCTTCAGATATTATTTACTATGTAGATGTTAAGAGATAAAAGTTTTGTAAGAACCATTTTGGGTGCAAGTTTAGAATAAAACGTAAACATCAATATTATTAATTTTGTTTTATAAATTAACGAAAATATACGTATAATTAAATACTATTTCTGTAAAATCGATTATGCAAATTCGTTCTCATTAAATACATTAAGTTTAGGCAAAGGTTTTGGAATGTTTTGTCCAACCAGCAGTTTTACGTATATTATACACCACTAGCAGAGGCAGCAGAAGTTGAAGCGTGTCTTGTGCTATGTGAAATGTAAATTAAATATTGAAATGTTGACACTACTCTTCGATAACACATTTTTGATCCAACAACTTAATGTTTGAGTTGTGGCAGGTTTATTCGGTTTTGTAAAAGTAAGTAATAATCTATTTTCCTCATCCTTCCTAAAATGTTTTGTGACATACATATAATCAGACAGTGCAGTAGCGGGGAAAATACTTATATTTTGTTTGAAATATGGAAGTATAAGAAAAGGTTGATCTCTACCTGGAGCCGAAGTTTTTACGAGGTCTATAATGAAAAAATTTAGCTCCACTGCCTGAGAAATAAATATTATTAATATATAATATAAGAGATAACGTCTGCACTCGCTGTGCTGTACACAGCGCTAATAAAATTACTAATTTTTTATTCAATTGTTCCAAATTTACGTTTCTATTAGGAAACCAGCTTGAGATATGGTTCAAAACTAATTGTGGGTCCCAAGAATAATTGTATTTAGGCATTCATCTGACCCGATATTATTTCCTAATATTAAAGATAGGCAGACGTGTGAGTTTAAAGTACCATACAAAGCCCCTTTAACTCTTCTGTTATAAATGATATGACAGCCGCTACTGTACTCTCAAAATTGGAAATATTCCAATTTAGACAAAACTGCCACCATAATTGATATGTTACGTTATATCATGGACTTATATTGCTTCTTAGTGTTACTCGAAAGCGATGCCAACATTAGTTCGATAGCTTCCGATGGGATGTATCTCCGTAGGAAGGCTTCACGGAGAGCCTCGCTGCAGCCAGCGTAAGATGTGAGTGCAGTGGGCGCGACAGGTGACTGGGATGAGAATGCGTTAGATTCGTATCTGTTTTCAAATATATAATGTTTGATGATATTAGTTCTCTGACGAGAGGGAACCATGGCAGCGAAGGCCACCACGGAAGAAATTGTATCCCACACGCTTCATCATTAACTATTTTTTGTAAACATCTCAAAATAAAAGTAAATGGGGAAATGCGTAAAAATTTATATTATTCTAATTTATGGTGAATGCGTTGACACGTGACGCATCAGGGTCGAGATGCCACGACACTTACTTTCTGCATTTAGCATTGTACCTAATGCTCTTCCAAATTTTTTGATATGTTTGATTGCATAAACTCCATTCGATATCCGGATTTATTCTTCTTGGCTCTGTGTCAGTGTCGACGTTATCTTTACTATTAATATAAGACGCGAACCACCATATATTTCGATGCTCGCATCATTGCCACAGTTACTTTGTTAGTTTGTTAAGGTGGAGAAATTGTATGCCACCCATTTTATTTATGTTACTAACTGCAGTTTTGTTATCAATTCGTAATAATATTGCACAATTAGCATAGGTGATTGCGAATGTTTTTAAAGTTAAAAAGGCAGCTCTAAATAATTTATGAGATAGATTTTTTCACATTCTTTCCATGAACCATGCACTCGTTTATTATTGCAAAAGTCACCCCAACCTGTCCTTGAGGCATTTGAAAAAATCTCTAATGTAAATTTTGGAGGTCTCATAAAATTTGTTTTATATATGTTGTGACCACCAATTTAATTCACCCAGATTATAACTTGATAACTGAACTTTGGAATCATAATTATTGTTATGTTGATTTAAAAATAATTATTTTTGACGTTCTAATATCTTATTAGTATAAAGACACTAACGACACGAATTCTCGGATTGTGCAAATAGGTAATTTTGAAAATTTATTAATTAAATGTGCAATGTTATTACGTTTATCATCAGGCAAAGAAAGTTAGGTTACATGAATCATATATAAATCCAAGGAATTTACATTTTTGACTTGGAACTAATGAAGTTTTTTCAATATTGATTATAAAGCCTAGACAAGATAATAGTTTTATTGTCTCTTTTAAATTATTTAGGCATTCTGTATAATTTTTACCTGTACATAAAATATCGTCGAGGTAAATGACAGACTTAAAACCTCGGCTTAAGAATGCTATAACTTCCTTCATTAGTTTAGTAAACACTCTTAGCGCAATAGAAAGACCATAGGGCATAGCTTTAAACTCTTTAAGTTACGCCATTACCTTTGATTTAATGAAAAATTTGCGAAATGCCGGCTCAATTGGCATTAAAAAGGTAAGCTTCTTTAAGGTCTATTGTAGCCCATGAAACCATTTTCGGGAATAAGTTTCGACGCCGTCCTATGATCTTCGATTTTTAAAGTGACATTTTAGATATAAATTTATCAAGATCAAGTACTTATGAATTTTTTAAAGCCGTTAGATTTATGTGCTAAAAATATATTTGAGATAATATATTTGCCCTTTACTGGGTTACCAACATGAATATCTCCCAAGTCTATAAGGTTATTTATTGCCACAGGCATGTCAGCTTTATTTTGCCCCGACCAAAATTAAGTACGCACTGAATTTTGAAAAAAATGGTAAATCCACACCGTCCTTAACCCATTTAAGAACGGTTGTATTATTATTAATTTTACGCCAACAATCGTAAAATAACGTAAATCTTTATTGTTATTTTGGTGCACAATTTTAGCTAGAGCTGGTCATCTTTGGCTACTAAGAGGGGATTGGTCTTTGTATGTCCCTCTTGTAACCTCCTCGCCCCCCCCCTGTTTGACTGAAAGCGAGAAGGTGTCTGCCAGTTTCCCTGGAAACTATTGCGAGATGTGTGTGCTGTATCAGCATGTGAACTAGAAGGTTTTGGTGTAATAACCTTCGAAGCTTTTATTTTATCCGATAAATTGTCTCCAAACAATGTATTATCCCTTTCAGAATGATCGACAACTTGCAAAAAAGTTTTGACTAAACAAGGCCTAATAAACTTTTTTCTTGATTCCGTTTGTCGATGATGGAGGTCCGAGAATATGCGACATATTAAACACTTATAAACTCATTGGCCTCCATCTTATATTTCTTACTACGCAAGTTATTACTACGTAAATAGGGGGTTATTATTAACGCCTGTTATAACGGCCCCCGATTATTGCCAATGCAAATTAGCCATTTTCTTATCCCAGAATTTAACGGATTCAGGGGTAGCAGCCTGAATCTCCGAAATTTACGTAGGAGCCTGGAGTAATACGCAATTTTCGGGAATCTAATAAGTTTTTAGAAAACTTTCTTAAGGATCGGCAACCATATTTTGGCGAGACTTTCGTGAATTTTTTCACCATATTCTGGAATCACATCATTAGCTTCGCCCAATGCTGCTAAGATATCAGGTTCTAAGTCGACAGGCTCCGATTGAGGGGCCGTGGTATCAACCGTTACTGGTTCATTTGCTTGAAGCGCAGCTGGATCCGTCGTATTGTACATAATTCCCGGCAAAGAATTTGTCGGTGGACCGTTTCTAGGATATCTGGATCCGGTAACAAAAATTTTGTTATCGAGGGTACTTATAAAATTATGATTTAGGGTTATTTTATTTTTTAACATAAGTTGATATTCAACTAACAAACCATCGTGCTATTATCTCGAATAGCCTCCTGGTAAGCTGGTAATTATTAAACAAGTAATTACTAATTATATATGTACCAATAAAGATTTATAATTTTCCAATAAAAATACCATTGTGATATCATCGCGGATACCTCCCGGCTTTTATTTTTATTTTTTATTCTATTAAAATTTTTCGATTTTAACCTTCGTGATGCTATCTCGAACATCCTCCCGGTATAAATATGTATATCAATACATTAATGATATTTAAGTATGTACTCGAAAGTAAAAAATTACCTAACCTTTGTGATGCCATCGCGGACATCCTCCCGGCATAAATTGAATAATATGTAAATATTATTTCACTTCTAGAAGTCATGAACTATTAAATTACCTTTGTGATGCTATCTCGAACATCCTCCCGGTATAAATATGTATTTCAATACATTAATAATACTTAAGTATGTACTCTAAAGTAAAAAATTACATAACCTTTGTGATGCCATCGCGGACATCCTCCCGGCATAAAGTAATATGTAAATACATATTATTTTACTTCTAGAAATCATGAGCTATTAAATTACCTTTGTGATGCCATCTCGGACAACCTCCCGGTATAAACGAAAAATATTTGAATATTTTTTAACGCTTCAATTTCGTAAGTTATAAGAAACTTTCATTCGTCGTATTACAGATCGAAATACACTTTAAAACTCCAAAGTACTTACTTGTGTCATCTTCGGATTCCGAAGATGATATTATAGGTTTTATGTTTCTTTAACTTCCTAATCTTCATACTATAATCAATTTTCTCCTTCGAATTTCTCTTCAACATGACGAAACTTGCACTTATTTGAGACGTCCGTATGTTGCGGCGCACGAAAAAGGAATGAATATCGTTCAAAGCGAGCTAATACTTGTCAGGTCGTAATACCCTCAATAAAAAAAAAAAAAAAAAATCTAAAGGCGTGCGTGGTTGCTAGCATTGAAAAAGGGAACTACATAGTAAATAATATCTGAAGAATGAAGCGATGAAATATAATTCGTATAATATCGTTATTTTAAATAAATAACGATTAATAAAGAAATAGACATTGCAACTATCTTATTTAACTGCAATAATTATCCGAGTCACAACCCGATGTCACGTTAAGCCCAGAAGATTTGACAGCAAATAAGTCAATGTCTTAGACCCTAAGGTGTACAAGGGTCTAATGGGTTGATCGCAATACGATTAATGACTCGGTATAATTTATAGTGGAGGCTTTGCTTGCAAAAATATAGAGTGATGTCCGAATGAGGGATGCTTTTAGTAACGTAGAAACGTATTGTGTTTTCGTTTGGGAATTAAGCTGATTAAGTGGCTATAATAAAAATATGTTCTTACTTCGATACATATTTTAAGGTTAAAAATAGGTACGAGAAAAAATATTTTGCACATGGGGTAGATTGATTAGGGTTGCTGTTGTAAGTTTATGTACTAGGTACCTAACTAAAGTTTCATGATAGATGACTGACCGGTTGGCTTGGTTGGTAGTGGCCCTGCCTTCCAAGCCAGAGGTCGTGGGTTCGATTCCCACCCGGGACAAATATTTGTGTGATGAACATAGATGTTTGCTCTGTGTCTGGGTGTTTATTATCTATACGTATATAAGTATTTGTTTAAAATTATATATTGTATGTATGTTTATCAGCCATCTGGTTTCCATAACACAAGCGAAAGCTTAGTATGGTATCAGATCGTGCCGTGTGTGAAAATTGTCCTGAAATATTGATTTAATTAATTAGAGCGTATTTTACAACAACTAGTTATTAATGAACTGACCACAATAATTGCTAATTCAAATACCTCTAGGTAGGTACTTAGTAATGACAGTAAAAGACATAACATACAGGCAAAAGCCCTGAAAACACTACTCCAATTCTGAATTTCATAAGAAAATAGTTTTCATATTATTATCACAGCAAATTGAAATGTTAAAATTGAGTTATAACTGATAATATTTTGACGATCTGATAGACGTTATTAAATGAGTAGGCACTAGATAAACGAACGACATTTAACATTAATGTTTATTTTAGTTTGTATTATCAGTCTAGAATATCTAATAAAAGCAAATGGGATAATCTTTATACAAAGGTTTTTTATGAGATTAAAGAAAAATGGTTCTTACTGCAGTAAACAAAATCAAAACAATACTTCGCGTTGTGTGCGTGTCATCACACAAAAATATGAGAGCGACTATTCGTTCGCACACTAGATTGTAAGTGACGTACGTATACAGTACCGCTACAGCTTGTTCTCTTTTTGTACATATTGCTGCGACACCGGCCCCGCCCCCTAACCATATCTCCCTTTAGTTTCTGTGATCTGTGGTTTCACCGCTTGCTGATAATGTGTCTAACAAGCTATCTGACACTTTTGACGTAAATTTTCATACATCATACTAACTGACAGTTAAGCTAAACGGAACATATCATGAAGCTGTGAATCCTTGATGTGAATTTTAAATGATAATGCCGACCGGCATTATTATTTAAAAACTAATAAAAATAATGGAACCTATTAACATGAAAATATTTTAACTTAGCATTCTCATATTGCAGTTCAATAAAACCGTAACAATAAAAGTTTAAAAATCTTCTTGCCATGAAGGAAAAAAAAACTTCCATGTGAATTCTATTTTCAAATTTAAGCGCGAAAATGACAAGATGGCAGCCGTAATGCAAAAACGCGGGCGACGTGGTGTGTCAGGAAATTTAAAATGTAAAATGTATTTCTAGCTACATCATGTGGGTGTCATGTAATTACAGTAAATATTTGGAAGCTGCAATCTTGAAATTAAAGTTTCATATGGTTACATATTAATTTTGAGTTGAGAATTCGTTATAGCCACGTTTCCCTGGAATATGGAAAAAAAAGCCATATGCCAGTATGAGCACAGATTATTAATTGTATACGCAAAAGACGGAATATTTAAATAGACCAGCCCCCCTAGACAAGTGGCTTTCTATTAGCGTAAAGTTTAATAGAATAGATTATGAATGTATGAGATTGACGTAATCAATCGTCGTCGTCGTCGTCGTAAGCAAACGTCAATCTCATACATTCATAATCTATTCTATTTAACTTTACGCTAATAGAAAGCCACTTGTCTAGGGGGGACCGGCGAAGTTAGTTTCTTCTTCTTTAACATACTAGCTGTATCTTTCGGTTTCGATAGTGTTATCTAGTGATTAATAAATTAAATAAAATTCTTATAATATCTCGTTAAAGCTGTTCTAATGTTTCAAAATATAATAAGTAATATAATTGGTATTAAAATCTGTGCTTAGTCAATAGTGATAAGAATGACGTCATCAAATTTTATCAAATAGTAGTTAACAATTACACGTTATGATAAAATTGATAAGTGACCTATATAATGACTTGTACTATTACATTTTTTTTATTGTACAAGCGCTTCCCTATGGAAGCGCTTGACCACGATCTCGCCTGATGGTAAGCTGAGATGTGGCCTAAGATGGAGCGCGCTTCCCTATAGATAGAGTACCCGTTCAGTCTTCTCTTGAAGAGTTCCATATTGTAATCGTTATATGAATTTTTATAGTAGTGTTTTGGTATTATCGTATAGTATTTTCTAGTCTATGATTTTACGCGAGTATTAGGTATATATTTAGAACTTAAAGACTTTTTAACGGATGCTGCGATAATATAATGGGAATGCAAATATTTTTTTTTTGCTATTTTGATAATGAAAAAACGTTCAGTTTTACAGTGACTATTAAGAAATAATTACATCTCTTACACTTAATTCTACGCGATATGTGGTAAAAATCAACTCGAAAAACATAACCCTCTTTCTGGGATAGTCGGATATACCTATATTCAATACTAGGCTCTGTAGCTGCGCTCTGTGGTTTCACCCGCGTGTCGCCGCTCCTGTTGGTCTTAGCGTGATGATATATGGCCATTAGCCTTCCTCGATGA
The DNA here is from genome assembly GCF_061535395.1 of Colias eurytheme. Classification (NCBI taxonomy): domain Eukaryota; kingdom Metazoa; phylum Arthropoda; class Insecta; order Lepidoptera; family Pieridae; genus Colias; species Colias eurytheme. The sequence continues at coordinate 7,566,976 of NC_143002.1, forward strand.
ATGAGCTATCTGACCGAAAGAATTTTTCAAATCGGACCAGTAGTTCCTGAGATTAGCGCGTTCAAACAAACAAACAAACTCTTCAGCTTTATAATATACGTACGTAGATTGCTTGCTGGAAGAAAATAAAAGTAACGATTAATTTTAATTTAATTACAGTACCGGGAAAAATAATTAATATTAAATTTATAAACTTATAAAGGCAAAATTTTCCTTAAAATAAATAATTTAATGAAATTAGGTTTCAATCGAATCGCTTTTATTAGGTTAATGACTTTTTGCGTTGTTGTACTTAATTAATTATTATTTGCTTCATTAATTACAATAATTTTAATTAATGAACTGTATGTTTTTACATATTAATTGAAAATATTTTTAAGCTATTGCATAGCTTCTATCGCGGGCCTTGTGCGCGGGGACCGAATCGAGAAATTCCGTAACGAAAAAACCCCACGCTCCCCACTCCGACGGGCGCGGAGGTGTGGCTTGAAGGCATAGCATGCAATATAGCTTTACCGCGGCAGTCCCCGAGTGCCACACGTCTTTTTAATGGGTATTTATGTTTTTAATTAAAAAATGATATGAAATAATGTACTGTTTAAAATAAAATGTGACGAAAAAAAGTAAAAATAACCGACGCGGGCATAATTTCAGAAGCAAAAGAAGTACATCCAAATACGTATTATAATTTCGATTCCCCGCGCGTCGCTCCAGTGGCGCAATTGGTTAGCGCACGGTACTTATAAGGCAGTGGCCGTGAGCGATGCCGGGGTTGTGAGTTCGAGCCTCACCTGGAGCATAGTTTTTTTGTATTTTATATATTTACTTTTTTATTGGTATGCGATTATGTTCATATTTTAATGTATGTTTTAATTTTTTGATAAAGGCAGAAAAGGTGAAAATAACTTGTCTTCGAAATGCAGTGGAGTCAAGGGATCGGTTATTTATTATCTAATAAGAAAGAAGGTATAAGTTCTAATGTACTAAAATAACAGAAGTAAATAATAATAAACATTCGTTAGTTATACATAAATATTAAATACTACGAACAAAATATTGTTCAATACTTCAATACTGCATCCTTCACAGTTCACACACACATACACGTGTGTGAAGTCGTGAAAATAATCCGAACTTAAAAATGTTTAAATAGGTATTAAGTACGTAATCGGAGTAAGTTGCAGAAAATTTAATTCGAAAATTTGCCATTTCAAAACATAAGGCATAAAAAATATTACCTACCATAAATACCGTTCAAAATTATTTTCATTTTCCAACATAACACCTCTGCCAATTCAGCTATTAAAACTGTCAACAAAATTAAAAAAAAAGATTCTAAAGCGCGGGAAAAAAGCCAAAAAGAGCGCGAGCCATTTTTAAACAATAAAGTGACAAGCGATAAAAAAGGACAGCTATATTTTCCGGCTCATCGGTCGGTGCATCGAAGCGAGACAACTTATTGTTAATCAATACTGCTTTTATGAATTTTAGTCATAGTTATTAAATTTTGAAGTATGTAATTTTGCACGGGTTTGCATATTATGTTGGTATTACAATAATTCTCTTTGAATAGCCTTTGGTACATTGTACGTAAATGTATTTTGTTATTTGGTATTATTAGCTTGTAATATTAGACCGGGAGATACTGACACAAAATTTCGAGTCATTTGTAACAGGATGGCGGTTCTACAGGGGTCTTAGTACGCAATGATAAAAAGAAAAATGATGGTGTGATCGCTGGTATCGGTGGTTTAGTCGCGTGGGCGTTAGCCGAACTCGTCGGAAAAATAGCGAAAGTCAAACGATTTGTAACACAAAAATTTTAGTATTTACCGATAGCCCATAAAAAAGAAGTAGGCGGTAGTGTCATGCCATACTTTTCCAGTGTGACTTACAGCCCGCCATACCGACGCGAATATGTTGATTTAAATAAAACAATTATTCAACCATTTGTACCAGGCTAACTTTTGCACAGGTAACCATCGTCGTGCAGCCATTTACGAAAATCGCCATGCCATACTTTTCGGACGATTCCAAATGGTCGCCATACCGCCGAAAATCTGCAAAAAAAATTTATTTCGCCAAACTTTTTGTACCAGTATTGCATTTGGATTTTTGGAGAGTATTTGATAAAATGTGACCATTATTATATTTGCCATACTTCTAGTAGGGGGAAAAAGTGCTGTCATACTTGAAAAATTAATTTAGTATTAATTTATATAAGTGAAGATTTCCAACACCTAGATCTTTGAAATTTTGTATTTATATTCTTTGATCCTCAAACTTCCAAGAAAAATAAGTGCCATACTGATACAAATCGTTTGACTTTCGCTATTTTCCGACGAGTTCGACTAACGCCCACGCGACTAAGCCGCCGGTACCAGCGTTCACACCATCATTTTTCTTTTTGTCATTGCGTACTAAGAACCCTGTAGAACCGCCATCCTGTTACAAATGACTCGAAATTTTGTGTCAGTATCTCCCGGTCTATATAGTTTGCATACGAAGCGAAATAAATTCTCTATAGTTTAAACTATAATTCAATAGACCGTATATGTATAAAAAGTACTAACACATTTTATTTATAAAACAGTGAGTGTATTCTCACGTAAATCTAAGGTACCTAATCGTAATCTCGTCAAGTTCCTTCCTAGGTATAACGTTACTCTAATTTTCTAATAATACCTACATAGTTTAAACTTTAAAGGCACCTTAATATAATATTATTTCAAAATAATATTATCTGATTCAAGGTTTCTAAACGTTTGTATGTAGACGATTTAAATTTAATGTGCTACGAACGTCGTAGAGATTGAAATAGCGTCAAACATCTTGCTATGACGTTGTATGAAGTTAAATTTTAACACCAACATTTATAATTTTAATTTAATATAAGTAAAATGGACGTAATAAATAAAATGTGTCCAAATCCGAGCGGCTTGACACAAATAAATTAACTGTGAATAACAGCGGCGGGGTCAGACGGGGCTGGCTATGTAATATGTTCGTGTTTCGATGTGTGGAGTTAAAAGATTTTGGGACGCAATAAATTTGCGGTTTTTGGACGCAAATTGGGTCAAGGTTGGTAGCTGAAGGAATCCTAAGAAAGGATTCCTAAGTATTATGTTTTATTGCAATACGTGGAGGAGAACGCAGGTAAGTTTTTCGAATGGAAGTTTAAATTACCACCGTCAGCATATTATTAAAGTTTTGATAAAATGCATAGAATTAATAAATAACAGGGCTAAGGCAGTCAATGAAATGAATATTTTATTAATATTTTGATAGAAATTAGACTATTCCAAAGTCCAAACTCATTTTACGGGTGCAACATTTCTAAAATATCCACACAAATTCATTTTAAACCAATGTTTCTAAAGTTTTCCAGCTCTAAAATGTTAATTACATTCTACATTTAGAGTAACTAACACTAAGCACGTCAAGTTAGCAATAAGCAGTAAGTTATGTTAAAGTTTTGAAACAAATTGTTGAAAAGCTATCGAGTAAATAAGCACGTAGACGGTAAGTAAACACAAATACTGTGTGTGCCATGGTTACACTGTGTGAGTGGTGTATGGTATGAGCGGTAGCGATTTTATACTTATATTAAAATGCTTAAAAAATCGCAATTTTTACACACTTTAATCTGCTTTTTACATACGGTAAAAAAAACTAGAAGCATTAATGCAATTTCACTGGGATTATTTTTTTATTTTGCATGATTCATTGCTGCTTCGTTTCTATTGGTCATTTATGCAATATCTTTCTACCTTTATATAACTATAAATTTAACTTTCCTCAATTAATTTTTCAATTCGAACCAGTTGTTCCTGAAATTAGCTCTATCAAACAAACTTTTAAACTTTTGAACATAAGAATGTTAGACTTTTAAATTCATTTTTATTGTAAGCCTTCAGTAAGTTAAATGAAGCATGCACCTGGATTATCACTGTATTTTCTACTAGCTGTGAGGCGCGGTTTAAACCGCGTGGCTCCGCTTCTGTTGGTCTAAGCGTGATGATATATAGTCTTAGCCTTCCCCGATAAATAGAATATCTAACACCGAAAGCATTTTTCAAATCGGACCAGTAGTTCCCGAGATTAGCGCGTTCAAACAAACAAACTCTTCAGCTTTATAATGTTAGTATACACTATAGATTAAAATAGCATGTCATCTTCACTAAACTTGCGCTACAACTACCGGTACTTAATTGAATCAGCATATTAATTAAGTCGCTTATAACTTAAGCCAAGTTGCACTTAGCTCCGCTTAACACATATCTGTTATCGAACTGTTGCATAGTGATGGAGTAGCTTAGCGGTCTTATTTAGTTCTAAGTTTGCTTTAAGCAATTTAAGTTAGCTAAAGTATTGCAATTATTTCTTATTAATTAGTATTCAGTGAACGCTTTATCTATAACTATTAAGTAGTTATGTTTCCTGGCTTTGTTTTGGTTTGGTTTTAGTAATGGGTTTCTAGAGAGTAGGGTGTATAATATACACAAAATTTACATACGTGCGTATTACAGTATTTTATGTAGGTATGTGAACGTCAAACCAATTTCACGCAGATTTTTGGCACATTGGTGATAATTCTAAAAATAATATTGTAATTTGTAGTTATAAAATACATCTCATATTATTTTTTATGATAAATAAATAACCCGAAAAACAGACTTTTACCATAGGACTAGCAACCAAGCGTTAAATTTTGTATTTATTTTTAATTTCGGTAAGGCGCGTTCTTAAGGCCCGTTTAGAGACAAATTTCAAGGTCGCGTCATGGCATTACCGTCACGTCATGGAATAAGGAGACGATTTTTTTGAGACTTTGAATCTTGGCAAAGCAGTTTCACTTCAGCCACGTGTGCTGGGGACACACGCTCTTTTGTATATTGTAATTTGTAACCTCTGTGCCTCGAAAATGAATGTGAAATGCATACACAGGGCCTTTAATAAAAAACTTATATAATCACCAGCGGAATTCCCGAACATTCGTTAAGGCTTATACATGCGCTAATAACCTTGACCATACTTGACGGATCTCAAACCTCTCCCGCTGCACCTTCTTTTTTCCTCGCATTTTGTATTTAAAAAGATACCAATCAGTGAAACAAAAAATCCTCGTCAGGGACTGTTGTGTAACTGATAATTTATTAAACATAAAATTTTCAGAGCTCTAAGTCAGCAGGTTACGAAGTTTATAGAGTATTTGCGGAAAAATCGATGACCACGGCACATTTTTTTTCTAGAAATCTATTAACTTTGGAAAAAAGTCCTCGCGAGCAATTAAAGATCAAAGACCATCCTATTTTATATATTTTTTTCGGTATTGTGCTTTATGTTGTACCAGACTTTATAGAGGTTGAACATAGTCGAAATTGCCGGGTAGCGCCTTAATGAGCGAAATTCTCGAAGTTTCTATCCTTTGTTCTAGCGCAAGTTTAGCAATGTTAGTTGTTTATAGCTAACTAACAAGTGATATTTATTTATTTACTCTTCAATAAAACTATACATAGAAAACTTATTGCTAATATACAGAACAAAAAAAAAACAGTATAGTTTATTAGGCGGCCTTATCACTTAGAAGTGATCTCTTCCAGGCAACCTGGGCAAAAGGTAACAGGCTTATTAAATGACAATGGTAGGTGGTAGAAAGAATGGCAAGGATAAAAATGTAAAGTGATGTAGTATGGGATTCGATTTTTGGAGTAAAAATGGTTCAATTTAGATTTTTTATCGTTTAATTTTTTGGTTTTAAATTGTTTTGTGGCTAGTCTAGATACTTTGAAACTTAATAGATTACGTCTGTCTATTTCGTTACGGAATCTTAACTTACTGATTATTCAAAGCGTCACGTTAAATAATATAGAATAAATTAATCATATTTTAAATCCTTTAAAAAAATGTTACTCCTTCCTGTATCAAATCAGTGTGATGAAAAAATATGACATAGTCCATTCGAAAGTAAAACCATAAACCCCACACCATAGACCTCATAAAAGTCTATTAAAAAGAAATTGAGCATATCAAATTGATGAAGTTTTCGTAACTCCACGTCGCTAACCGGCAATAATATTGTACATTATTAAAATTTCGCTGTCAATGGAATATTAATGCGAGTTTGTTTGCGTTATTTCGTCTTTAACGACTTTGCGAGTGAAAATTCGGCTGCCTATGCTAATTTCACTTGAAGGTGCGAAGCGTCGCTTGATGGATGCGGCATTATTGATGTTTATTTACTCTTAATGTTGTGAAAGAGGTTTATTTCAAAATGTGAAGTATCGCTATTTTTGTTTATTTTAAGATTGTAGTATTTAGATGGGAAGTACATTCGTTCGTAGGTGGAATACCTACTATAAAAAAGGTACTACATGTTTCCTAAGTATTATAATATTATGTTGTTTAAAATTTAATTTAATTTTAAATATTGTACTTTGGAATTCTCATCTGCACTCAGTTGGACAGCATACAAGTGACGGCATAGTGCTGAATCTTATTATTTTATGCTCTTATATCGTTCTAGATATGTCACCTGGTGGTTCAAATGATCCATAACTTTTTCAACATGGGCCTGTTGTCTATAATGTCGTAGTCATTGTTTTTAACGTGATAACGTTTTTAAAATCGTTTTAGTCGGGTGACATGTTCAGAAACTTGTGTCACACCAAAACCTCACGAGCGCGATCGCAGGTATAACGAGAGAGAGACGGACCGATCTCCCGTCTCATCTCGAGCGCTGCCACTGCATTATGTTATCACGTAAACATCTCGATCGTAAACCTACTTTACAAACAACCAATTTTTTTTATGCTTTCAGAAGGGTTTATTTGAATCATCCACTCTATTTTTTATCAATCCCTGAAAACAACAGCAGGTAATTAATTTATTTTAACCGTAAAATTTAAACGAATTTAACAATATGTCAAACAATATATCACAAGACGGGAATAATTTCTCAAAAATAAACACCTCAGCGTGAAACTTGACGTGGCGGGTGTAATTTGTCAAGACTGTACACCTGCCAGGAGCGTATCTTTGTATCGTAGACTAGAAGGTTCTACGGTATATCTATATATCTAAAACGAGGTTTATTTTATTATAAATGCAATTTTGAAAAATATGTTGTATATTTTTTGGTGTCACTAAATCCGCTTTTATTGTTTATTTTTTCACACAATATAATGTTCATTGTGTTTTAGAGCATCAAAGCACACACGCAATACTTAACTAAGTTATATTGTAATAAAGAAAATATTTTCCATAAGTACAAACATTAATATCTATTTTAATTTATTCTGTAATATGTATATATCTATTACTAGCTTCCGCCCACGACTTTGTACGTGCATCCCCGTATTTCCCCGTTCCCGCAAGAATTTTGGGAAATCCTTTCTTAGCGGATGCCTATGTCCTAACATCTACCTGCATGCCAAATTTCAGCCCGATACGTCCAGTGGTTTGGGCTGTGCGTTGATAGATCACTATATCAGTCACCTTTGAGTTTTATATATATATAAGATATAGATTACCTTATCTAAAAATATATATACCTATAACTAATATTGGAACGTAACAAAAAAAATCATAAAATATATCGATCAATCCATTAATATTTAGATTAAAAACCTACACGTCTAAAATCACAAAGGCATTACGTGTCTAAATCCGAAACCCAGCTCATCCGCTAAGCCAAATCAATAACCAACTATTTAGCGAAATCCTAACTATTTGCAACCAGTCGAATAATTCGATAAACTTTAGTTACTGAATTATCGATTAAACTGCGATTAGATACGTGGTTTACATTAAACTTGGTATCATTTAATGTTGGATTGATTGCTGTCGTTAAATGACCTAGGTTCAGCTTGCGTAGTTAATATAAAAGAAGTAGAATATCTTAGGATTAGTGTTAATAAAGTATCTTAAAAAAAATGGAGAGTACTAATATAAGTTCTATAAATAGGTAAATACATAAAGGAAAATCGATCCACGAAGAAAATTCACGCTTTTGCCACATTATTTTATAAATAGCAATGAATATTCAATTAAATAAATTTCTTCATAGGTATATGTTGTTCTTTATTTTAGTGTGTCATGAATTTACGAATTATTGTATATTGTTCAATATTGTAATATTTACGGTACGAGTAAAACCTTATAACATTTAATTAAAGAAATAAAATAACTGGTCAATGACAATGGTCAATGACTTGAATTATTGCTTCCCTAAAATTGTATATGCATACCCCTCGCTCACACTAATTGTCTTTCAAAATTATAAATTCTCAATTAAAAAATGTCCCATTGTTTACAAACTATAACCTATAACTATAAATGCTGAAAAGGCTCCTTATTCCATATAATATTCAACATAATGACAAACGCTGGCTCCACTGTATACCACGTTATTGTTCAAAATGAAAAGAATCCCGTACATAATAGAAAATAATAGAAAAACGACCATTATTCGACGTGTTATGAATTATAGGTATTTACTATCGAATAATGATTTTATATGACGCTTGAATAAGCCGGATTTGTCGATGAAATATACGATAGTAATCAGTTAGGGCTGTACTGTGTTTATCGATAGAATTGTGTTATCGATAAAATGGTTGTGGTTAAAATTGGTGAAATGTTTTATTTTATAATTGATAATATCGCAAGCATGACGTATTCAGAACGTTCAATTGACAGCTCGATTCATATAATATTATATTTAATTTATTTATTAAAACTTTTAAATTATAGGTACCTACCTGCACTGTTATTGTTATAAGTAATTTTTATAAGACTTTTCTGTATTTGACTTTTAAATCCAAAGAATTTTAATTCTTGCAAATTTTTATACTATGTGTAACTTTTCATATAAATATTAATATTACCTAGGTACATTATTTTCCAAGAGAGTATCCGTTCATACGTCCTAACGTAATTACTACATAGTTTGAAATAATGTAATAATTGTTGGTACTTAATTTTCATACGTTTCCCTAATATTATCCCGGCTATAACATCAGCTCATTAGCCCATATCCAGCTGTTAAGAAAAGTAACAAAAGCAATTATAATACATGCTGATTCACGACAGACCGGATACAGTATTGTTTTCCACGAAAAACGCAATTAACGCTCTCCCAATGTGTTGCAAAGGTTTAGACCTTTTGAATAGGAAAACTTGGTTAACACGTAATTATGTAATTGAATTATGTTTAAAAATCATGCAGTGGTATTCTTGATAATTTTATAAATATGTACATGAAATTAAAAATATGTAGTTTAATGCTATCTATATACTTACTTAAATTATTTGTCATCATTTATTATAATCTTGAAATCCAAAGGACATAAAAACAAATCTGGCGTTCTTGATAGAATTAAATGAACTATAAATTGAAGCTTTTCAAAAATGTGTAAAAAAACAAACCAATTATAGCTTATCCCATAATTATCGACATTAGACATCACTAGTCGTAACTTAATACGTAATTCCGGCCCTAATGAGACGTCGTTCGTACAAGGGATAAAGGCACTTTAATTGACGTTATGTCGCTTATCATATAGGTCTACAAATATTCTTTCGTAAATGTAATGTATAATTATTTATAATATTTTTCTAAAAATTACTTAAGTGTAGAAATGCTTTATTACTAAAAATAAACGTGGTATCCATATAGATTAATTACTTACAAATTTAAATTTTAAAATAAAACTAAATTTATCGACAACTATTTCACATCACTAGCTGAGGCTAGGTTTTAATGACGACACTAGCCATGACGAATAACTTTGTTCACATATTGTAGATTCAGTTTTATAAAGTTTTAATATACCAATTTGTAGCAAATGTCTATAATTTAATTATTCTAACTGGATATAGTAATTGTAAAACCTGTTTATGTAATACAAAGCGTATTTGTTTGTTTTTCTCTATTACGCAAGGAATTACCAAAATAATCCGGTCATCAATACATTTATTCCTCGAAATCTAGAATAAAAAATATCTTAAAACAATAATACTAAAACCCAAACTCTTTACTCAATTACTCATCCATCGTATTCAATTGGACAAATAAATCTTTATATCCAATCACATATTTATTTCAAACTATCGACATCGCTCCTCACTAATAAGGCCAATTTCTAATGAGTCGATACTGAACACAGCCTTATAATTGGCAACATGCTTCTGACATCACTTTGTGATATGTGCTTGAACGAACATAAAAATGTTTTTGTTACAAATAATAAGCAATAATGGTTTGAATTGATCTGGTAAATAGGGGGATATGCTTAAAAATAAAAAGAATAATTTTTGTGTGCATGAATTACATTTTTTTGGAAGATTGGAATTCCTCCATAAACATACAGGAACTTCCTTCCTTTTTGAAGTTAGTAAAAAAATCTGTAGTTTATAAGATACTTTTAATTTTGATTCATTTCCTTCTATCTTTTTGTAGAAATTTATTTTAATCAGTCTAGCAGTTCGATGTGAAATTACAAATTACAAACAATTATTTCTTACAGTAAAGACTAGCTTTCCGACCACGGCTAAAACCTGCCTCTTGAATCACTCTATCTATTAATAAAACTGCATTACAATCCGTTGCGCAGTTTTAAAGATTTAAGATACATAGGAACAGAGAAAGCGACTTTGTTTTATACTATGTAGAGATGTTCGATTAACAGTTCCTACAGTTCGATTGTTGCGTTAAATTGTTTTTTCTTATTTCATACCTTTAAATAACGTTTCAACATATAACAAACAAGTGAGAAACATTCATACAAAAAGAGAATTTCAAAGAAAACTCTCAAGTCGATTATCAAGTCTCGGAGTTTGGTATAATCTTGTAACTCCACTTTACATCATTGAGTGAAATAGTCCCGTTTACTGCAATTTATAACTTCAAATATTTCCATTTATATACGGAAGTTTGTATTCAAAATGTTTTATTATTTATTAGCGTTTATTCCGAACGGGTGACTTACCTACGTTAAAAATATAATTATAGTCTCTTGGCCTATAATACTGGCCTATAACATCTCTTGGCCTATAACATTCTGGCATGAGAATAAAAATAAAATATATCATACATCATTTTGCTCGGTAACGATGTAGCTTTCTAATGGTCAAAGAATTTCTAAAGGTCGTGCAGTTTATGATTAAAAATGTAAAGAAACAAAAAAATATTTTTTAACTTAATTTAGATGCCATTTATGTATCATAATAATATAAACGGCTATAGAATAATTATTCACGCATAGTGCTGTAAATCCTACTAAAAGCAAAACCTAATTGTCCTTAATATATCTGTGTAAATGACCCAAAGATCCTAATAGACCAGTCAGCAGGATCTTAATTAAAAAAATGATAAAACCCAATGGAAAATCTAATGAAATACCGATTTGTTCTCAGCCATTTAGCAAGTGCTGATTGAACTCGACTCTAATGAGGTAGGTACTGGGGACAATTAAATCTAATCTGTGGTTTAATGTGTTCCTGAGATGTAATTGATACAGGAAAATAGCAAGGGAAAGGTATTTTTGGGTATGAAATCCGCCTTTTTAGGTTTTGACACGAAAAGGGAAATAGCGTTCTTCCAAACTTAACTATTACCTAAACCTATTGATTTACAACTCCAAGCTTAGTTTGCACTTTGCACCTCGCTAAAAAGTTTCCTATTATGCTTCAATTATTACAATTGTTACAGAAAGTTGACTTATTTTCGAAGCTTATTTGACTTTTGTAATAAAAGTTTATTAATTTTATTAAAATGACGTAATCGAAGCGAACAAGCATGGCCAAGTAGAAACTCAGACAGACACAGAGCATCTGAAAGAACGATACAGTATGTAAAATAAACGCTCTTGTTTTAAAAGTTTCTAATTGCTAAACAACATTTTGAGTTAAAAAACGCACTCAATTTGTATACTGCAATAATTGTATCACAATGCCACAGTTTACATTCACGAAAATAGAACAACTAAATTGCATAAAACATATGTTATTTTTTTTGAAAGGTAGCTTTTATGTCTTACCCTATACTAGCTGCTCCACGTGGTTTCACCCCCGTGGCTCGACTCAGCTGTTGGTCGTAGCGTGATGATATATAGCCTATAGCCTTCCTCGATAAATGAGCTATCTATTATCTAACACTGAAAGAATTTTTCAAATCGGACCAGTAGTTCCCGAGATTAGAGCGTTCAAACAAACAGACAAACAAACAAACAAACTCTTCAGATTTATAATATTAGTATAGATGACTTCAAAATCTGTGTTATTCCGTTACTGTTCTCCTCAATACGTTTCATAAAAGTTACTTAATAACATTAACGCTATGTAAAGCCCTTTATTTAAAGACGTAACCTAGTTCATTACAGTCTCAAAGTTAAAGCTATTATTAGAGCTTAACCCAAGACAATCCAACGTTACAAAACTGTTATTCCATGGAGGTATAATCCGACCATTATGCACAAATTTACATTCCACTAATGGCCGCCGAGTTTCGTTGGAATATTTTAATTATTAAGTGTTTCTTTGCGCAAGTAATGACAGTGTGAGCTTCCAAGACCTCTGGTTTTGCTGGCAATAGTTTTAGTTACTTTGTTTGGAGAGCCTTCTAGAATGTTCTGGAGTTTCACAACTTTTTTCTTGTTATTTACAAGTGCAAGGGCTTTTCATATCAGTCGTGTTTTACGTTTAACTAGCATTCGGCCAGCGGCTTTGGCCGTGTATATTTATCTTGAATCACTCTATCCATTCAAAAAGCCGCATCAAAATCCGTAGCGTAGTTTTAATGATTTAAGCATACATAGGGATATAGGGTCAGATAAAGCGATATTCGTTTATACTACGTAGTAATGACAGTGTTAGATATTCAATAATATCGGGTACAGTAATGTATACAGTCCTCCACCACTTCTGTCCGTTTATCTGTTTGCAATAAACTCAAACCCTAATGTACGGATTTACATTCTATTTTCACCGCTTGATAGATTGGTTCTCAAGTTTTAGACAACGCAGGCGAAGTCGCGAGCGTAAAACTTATATTGCTCCACCAGAGGCATCGCCCGCGTTTTCAATGAAAAACCTCAATACGTTTGCTTTTGTCTTATTCTGAGTCTTCAGCTACCTGCATACCAAATTTCGTTGTGATCGGTTCAGTAGTAAAGAGTAACAAACATCCATCCTTACATACTTTCTCCATTATAATATTAGCAGGATGTGAAATTTGTATTTAAAATTGAGTCACAATATAATATTAATTGCACGCTTGTTATAAAGTGTTAAGTGTTTGAGTTGTGTGAATCCGCAAACATCGAGCTTAATGATTTAAAATGAAAATAACATTTCATATTCAATCTAAAGTCGGTTTTAACGATTCATTTTATTTTTTAAGTTCGAAATATATCAAAAAAACACTAACTTCGATGTTTAAATATAGAATAGAATATGAATTTATTCGCACAACAAATAAAAAGATAAAAAAATATAATACTTATAAACAATAAAAATATGTATTTAGAATCTTTATATGCGCGAAAGAAACCTTTTATTATTATTTGGCGCATCAAAATATGAAAGCTAAACAAAAAAAGCTTAGGAACCGAAAAAAACTTTACGAGAAATAACTCAAATCCGTAAAATAAGATAAAAATACACGTGCTTCCGCATTTAATTACTTCCCCTGTCCCACGGGGTATAGGACAGACTGCACTAATGTATTCGTTCACGTTCACACTATGTCGTTACGATTAATTTATCGTTGGACGACTGTTAACTCTATCTGTTCTCGTTTTAACGATTATTTGTCGTCAATTTTTAAAGCGAAACTTCTTTAAGCGCGTTGAGAGTAAAATTTCAAGGTCGCGTCATGTTATTACTGACACGTCATGTAGTAAGGCGACGATTTTGGTATCCTTGAATCTTCCCAAAGAAGTTTCACTTCTGACACGAGTGCTCTTTTTTATCATTTAGCGACTTTTGTGCAAAAATCGAAAAATGTCGTGTATGTTCTATATGACCTCCATTTAAATATATAAGCCACGACATTTAAAACGACACGATAATCTATCGTCACGACAAAGTGGGAACGCGCCCTTCCACTGATCAACTACGTAGCTTGCTAGACATGTCTAGATGGAAAAATGACATATTTCTGCGTTATTTATTAATATTTTTCCTATTATTGCAGTTTATAAGTGCAATGTTACATAAAGGAAAAAATACACATAAAAAACAATAAAATTATATCTTTTTACCAATTATTTTAAACTCACTTTCCATTCGCGGCTTCAACCACTTTTAGAGCCGCTGAAACTCTGGCCAGACACGACAAGGTAAAATAAAATGCGCACAACTCATTTTAAAATTGTATTACATAAAAATATACAGCAAATAACTTCCACATTCCCGCAACAGAAATTTTAAATTCTTATTCGCTTACGAATTCAATTCTTCACACATTTCCTTGATTTCAAAAAGTTCCGCTTCTCGTGCCTAAATCCCTAAGCATAATTCATGCCATTTCCCTAGAAAGGTCACAGAACAAACAATTTGCTAACAGATTCAAAAGATATTGTAAATTTAAGTTAAGAGAAGAGAACTCTGATACTCTGTGGCTTTAAGGCGGTGAACACGAAATATGTTAAATATATCTATCTATATAATATATAAAACTCAAAGGTGACTGATATAGTGATCTATCAACGCACAGCCCAAACCACTGGACGTATCGGGCTGAAATTTGGCATGCAGGTAGATGTCATAACGTAGGCGTCCCCTTTAGGGGAAGGATTTTAGAAAATTCATCCCCTAAAGGGGTAAAATAGGGGATGAAAACTTATACCATGAAAATTTATCTTTTAGGCGCAAGCGAAGCTGCGGGCAACAGCTAGTTGTATAATAATATTATGATGTAAATAATTAGTAATTTGTTGATATTATAGTTCATGGGTAGGTACTGTATCTTCGATTATATCTGCATATTTCACGAAGGCTGCAAAACAGTGCTAATTTAAAAATAATTCACTAGCAGAATTTTAAATTGACTTTTTATCTTTCAACCCGGACGGAGCCGGAGCGCACAGTTAGTTTTATAGAAAGCATGTATTTTTCAATCAAGCAAGTTTTATTTTTTTTATTACACATATTATATTATATGTAATACTAGTGTACTAATGTTTAAAAAATATAACATTTATTAACAATAATAATTGTTATATGATGTTATAGTCCTTTTCACTTAGGATGATTCCTGTGACACTTCATCGTGTTCCGATATACGTATTTTATGTTTAAAACGCCAAAATAATTTTAGTGCATAATATTGCACGCCTCATAAGCGAAGCGTTGAGGTGGGTACTACTGTCACTTCGCGCAAAACATCTGATTTTTCAAACTTAAAATGTCTTTATGTATTGTAATTTGCACTTGTAAGATAATACATACACACACATATTAAGAAAAAACACTATTTTTAACGTTCATGATATTTTTGATGTCATTTTTGTTATTTAAACTAGTTAAAAAACAGTTTAAAAAAGTTCTGTCTTGGACGTCCGTGTGTCTGTATGTGCGGATCCTTTTTCTTGTTAACACGATAGCGACCGAAATACTTTACTAATCGAGTCTTTTTTTTTCTCTTACGCTTGAGTATGCTCAGGAATAGAACCCTTTCATTTTTCAGGGTCTGATTCGATGTGGTTTAATTGTTATTAAATAAACAAAAATAATAATTAATAAATATTTATTAAAAAAAAATTATGAGGCGTGCACTTTTGGATTTTCCAAATTATTTTTATTTTATGGCGGCATTATTACCAAAAATATAAAAATGAAACATCTTAAGCTTATAAATCAAAAACAGTATTGTTTAGTTTAATATAATTAAAAATAAAATAAAATAACACAAAAATATAATACCTACGCAATTCGTGTACATGAAATGGATCGTTGAAAAATCATAGAGTTGGAAAATCATATAATCGGCGCCCATCTTGTGATCGTTTGTCAATCGAGTCAATCGTCTGTACGAGTGCGTCAGCCGTGTATACAAGTTGCATTTTTATATTGATACTTTACGTGGTATTCTGTTATTGTTATTAATTGTTATTGTTGACTTTTTGTTGCTGTTGTTTGCTAAGTCTCCTTAGTTAATTGTTGGCGAAATGCCAAAAAAACTAATTTTGGTACTTTATTCAAATCGATTTCATTTCCATATAAAATATTATCGATTAACGGAAACAATTGATATGATTTCAGTAAAGACATCTCTTATACACGTGTCAAAAATCGATGTGTCACAGAAATCATCTTAGGTGGAAAGGACTATAGTGAACTTAGCAGATCATTTTTAGCAGATCAAAAAAAATGTGAGTTCTTATCGCGTGCAGTTGAGTTCTACAGTTCCTGATACTTTTTAGAAATAGTTTTGGCGTTTTTACCTTAACAAACGACATTTGAAAAAACCCGACCTGGACCCGGCGTAACGTGATGCTAAGACGTAATGCTACGACGTGATGCTACGACGTGATGCTACGACGTGATGCTACGGCGTGATGCTACGCTGTGATGCTACGGCGTGATGCTACGGCGTAATGCTACGGCATGTGTTAAGGCGTGATGCTACGCTGTGATGCTACGCCGTGATGCTACGGTGTGATGCTACGATGTGATGCTACGGCATGATGCTACGGCGTGATGCTACGGCATGATGCTACGGCATGATGCTACGGCGTGATGCTACGGCGTGATGCTACGGCGTGATGCTACGGCGTGATGCTACGGCGTAATGCTACGGCGTGATGCTTCGGCATGATGCTACGGCATGATGCTACGGCATGATGCTACGGCATGATGCTACGGCATGATACTACGGCGTGATGCTACGACGTGATGCTACGGCATGATGCTACGGCGTGATGCTACGGCGTAATGCTACGGCGTGATGCTACGGCATGATGCTACGGCATGATGCTACGGCATGAAGCTACGGCATGATGCTACGGCATGATGCTACGGCATTTTGATCTGCTAAAAATGATCTGCTACGGGAAGTTGGCAGATAAATTTTTTCAAATGTCGTTTTTTAAGGTAAAAACGCCAGAACTATTTCTAAAAAGTATCAGGAACTGTAGAACTCAACTGCACGCGATAAGAACTCACATTTTTTTTTATCTGCTAAAAATGATCTGCTAAGTTCACTAACATTGTTAGATGCCATTAACGTATACAACAATAATTAATCTATTGTAATTTTTTTTATAGCGGTAAGGAAACAATTAATTAAGTTATCTAGGCAGACGTCAGGCTATAGCGAAGTCTAGACCGTGCGTTTCGCAAATAACTAATTACTTACTCTTGGGAAATATAATTAATTTCCGTGTGTGTGTGGGTTAAGTTATAGGAGAATAGTATTTTTATTAATTTTATTTATTTACTAGCTGTGCCCCGCGGTATTACCCGCGTTGCTCCGCTCTTGATGGTATCAGCGTGATGCCTATAGCCTTCCTCGATAAATGGGCTATTTAACACCGAAATAATTTTATAAATCGGACCAATAGTTCCTGAGATTAGCGCGTTCAAACAAACAACTCTTCAGCTTTATAATATTAGTATAGATAATGCAACATCATGAAGCAATTACTGCGCGAACAAGCTCGACCAATGTGGACGTGGCTCGGCGGAGGAAAATGACATGTGCTGGCTTACTCTATGGAACCCGCCTATTAACTCTCCAATAAAACTGTACATAGTAGAAACTTTATAACTAAGTAAGAATTAAAAGAGTTTATTGAATTACTTAAAAACACGTGATATTATGAGAAAGAGCTCTTGTTTGATTGTAATCTATTGATAGTAAAACTGTTGATAGAAGTACTTTTCGTGATAACAAAGGTTAAAGAATGTTTGGTGTGTCTGTAATATTACTGCGAAAAGGTTTGTTCGTTTATTTGTATATTTTTTTCATGTAATAGAGCAATT
The DNA here is from genome assembly GCF_061535395.1 of Colias eurytheme. Classification (NCBI taxonomy): domain Eukaryota; kingdom Metazoa; phylum Arthropoda; class Insecta; order Lepidoptera; family Pieridae; genus Colias; species Colias eurytheme. The sequence goes on from NC_143002.1 coordinate 7,584,964, forward strand.
TCATGGTATGATTTTTATGTCTAGAAAATTGGGAAGTTAGGAGGCTAGAGAATATATGTCATTTTAAACCGGTGAAACTTTTCATTGCCATAGGACATTCCTGCCACCAGGCGTGTGATGCCGCGAGTATTTAAATAAATTAATTTTAACTAGCTGTGCCGCATGGTTTTACCCGCAGTGTTCCGCTCCTGTTGGTCTTAACGTGATGATAAATAACCTATAGCCTTCCACAAAAAATGGGCTATCTAACACTGAAAGAATTTTTCAAATCGGACCAGTAGTCCCTGAGATTAGCGCGTTCAAACAAACTCTTCAGCTTTATAATATTAGTATAAATTTATTTTAAGTGCTCTGATAGAATATTATTTATATTTAATATGCTATATTTTTAGGTAAATGATAGTTTTACCAATAACAGGGTTCAATCAAAAACTTGCGATATTTTACTAAAAATATAGTAAATCGCTACCGCTCATGCTTGCACCACATACCGCATGGTCGCACGCGGTTGGTTGGTACGCAAAAACGCTCCGCTCATCCCGTATATTAATGCACGCTCAAGTGTACTGGAGAGCGTATGCAATTTGCATTAGCTATTTTTGTTTAGGTTTTTTTTCAAAAATATTTTATTAAAGTTTTTCAGGAAAATTATTGATAAGGAATTTCTTATTTAATAATCAATTGTGATAATAATTGTGAATACTTTATTCTTTAGTTTTGAAGATGTTTTTTGCTCTCTTATCCAATTATTTTAGGTAAATACCTGCAAAATAAAACTCGAATATCGATAATAAAAGACTTTATTTATAACTAAATATTAATAACAATAACTGTCTTTAACGATGCAAGTTCAAAAATAAAAGGAATAAATAATTCTTAAAGTAAATGTAAAGTTTCAACGTCTGTGCACAATTCTTTGACTGTGCTAAATATATGCGCTAGAGTGATTCACGAAGTCTTGTAGAATATATAAATGCTTGAGATTTGATACGCAGACTCGATGCATTACCCGTTGCCGTCACACAAAACCGAGAAAAAAAAACAAAAATTAACAAAAAAAAAACATAGGATAGGCATGACGTAGACATAACTAAGAAAAACAAAAAAACAAAAAGGGTGTATGTGCCGAGCACACGTGTCCGAAGTGAAACTTCTTTTGCAAGATTCAAAATTCAAATATACTAAAATTGTCGCCTTACTCCATGAAAGGTATTGCTATGACGCGACTTTGAAATATTACTCTCAACGCGCTAAGAAGTTTCACTTAAAAAAAAACAATGCAAAGAATATAGACAAGATTTATAACGCATTAATGACGTCACAGCACTGATTTTCAGATACATTATGACTGAAATATTACGAATGCAAATGTAAATTAAGAACCGCTCTAAAATTCTCACTTTATGGAGCGTGGAGAATGTGTTGGAATAAGTAATAGAACGTATAATCCATCTAGAAGCTTCGAGAACTTACACGCGTGTTATGAAATGCTAGTTCCAAATTATTTATGTATTCCAAATACCGCTTGCTTTTTATAAAAAAAGTACTTTACCTATTTAACACATTTTGACGTATCAAATAATTTCTTACTTTAATGTAAAAGATAAGATAGAACAGGATCAATGAAACTATCCCATAATAAATATCAAATGTTGGCAACTTACGTAGTATAAAATCGAAGATTACCTGAAAATATAAAAATTCATATTAGTATTTGAAACAATTATTATAAAAAGGTATCAAAGTAAAAAAAAAGAAATAACGTTATAGATTATCTTCATATAGATAGACATAGAAAACTTAAAAGTAGTATAGTATTATCACAGACTAATAATAATATTATTACTACGTATACAAGTATTATCTGTGGTATTATATTAAAAGTAGAAAATAAATTAAATACCCAGTCCATATCCACTTAAACTTATACACCCTAAACGCTTAAACTAAATACCAAGAATTGTATGAAACTTCGCAACAGGAAAACTAAAAACATAATATTATATTTAATAAGAGACCAAGGTGTGAATTCTCGCGTGCCCACGAAAACCTCAACTTTCTTTGCGATTTAAATTTTTATTTCCGTAGCAAAACGGATTTATTATAAACAAAAATTCTAAACCCAAGTCAGGTTTTAAATTTAAAAAATACCTCACGTTTCTAAATTTAATTTCCGAATTCATGCATTTTTTCGGTTGTATTACGGAGGAGGTTTCTTATTAATTAAAATTATAAGAACTTTTTTGTTATTTATAAAGGTTTATTTAAGAAATATGTATAAAAATATAATAGAAGTGGACCCTTCAAACTTAAATTTAGCTTATTAACTATGTTATTAATTTAATAACGTGTTTTTTTGCATTTCGTTCCTAAAAGTTCCTTTTAATTTAAATTGATGAGACATAAAATATATCAACGTCAATAACAATGAAAGTTTTTACCATGGATTCGTCTTTTCCACGCAGGTGAAGCTGCGGGCAACAGCTAGTTGTCGAATAATTTTTAAATACCTACAACGAACGTATACCAAGATTATATTATGTATATACAGAAAGTATACCACTACGAAATCAACGCAAAAATCCTAACCATATAGGTACAATTATCTACTATTACTTTAAAGCGCGTCGTCGCACACGGTGAAGATACTATAATATTTTATCTTAAGATACTGTTATATTTTATATTACAGTAGAACCGCCATCCTGTTACAAATGACGCGAAATTTTGTGGGTCATTTGTAACAGGATGGCGGTTCTACAGGAGTCTTAGTACGCAATGACAAAAAGAAAAATGATGGTCCGATCGCTGATACCGGATGCGTTAAGATACTGTAATATAAAAAATAACAGTATCTTAAGATAAAATATTATAGTATCTTCACCGTGTGTGACGCGCTTTAATGGGAACAAATCTCAACTTTCCAAAGAACTTCGCAGACATACACTTAGTACAAAATATCGTTTAATTTACATCTGACGTGTTGCGTCACACTCCAGCTGAGATTAATGAACATACAGGAATGAATGACGCGAAACACAAATACAGCTTACAAATAGATTTACTTGTTTCGTGGGACAGGGACGGATTTGGTCTTGAGAGGCCCGGGTAGGGCAACAAATGAGAGATTTATTTTATTTTGCAATACATTTTTAAATAGCAATTGAATTAAAAAACAGTGCTTCAAATTAGAGGCATGAAAGGCTTTAGCTAATGTTTGTTATGTCGTGGTTATCTGTTTTTGAAACATAATACATAAGGCTATTTACAAACTCAAGTGGCTTTTGATATTTGTCAAATAATTTTAGTCTCTCATTTTTAACATCTCCTTTTCGTATAGCATAAACAAAATACCTACCAACCCTACTAATACCATATCACTATATCATATATGGCGACATACATAATAATTATCTTTATGTATCTCTATATATTTCATTTGTTTACAGGCTCCTTATTATTTTGTATGAGCCATCGCTTACATCGCTTATACATATTTATATTAACTCGGTCGTATTAGAAACACTGTAAATACAAAATAATAACCATAATAATATCTAAAAAACAAAATCCCCAAAGCTTGCAACATTAACGCGCTCACTAATCCAGCCCTGAACAAAATATGTTCTAGTTTTACTAAAATAATATTTTATGACGAAACGAAAATTATTTGAATTTATGCGAATGCCGTTTTAGTGAAATTCAGTGTGAGAATAATTTCGAAGTTGGCATACGTATGTGGTTTGAAATGTGTGTGGAATTTGCAAGGACACGTGGTAATTAGTAATTACATATTTATATTGAAACTAGCGGTCCGCCCCGGCTTCGCCCGTGGTACATATGAAAAATAGATGTTGGCCGATTCTCAGACTTACCCGATATGCACAGAAAATTTCATGAGAATCGGTCCACCCGTTTCGGAGGAGTATGCAGACTAACATTGTGACACGAGAATTTTATATATAAGAAGAGAAGATAAGATTGAAATGATTTATGTGTTCGTATTTAAAGAGAGTTTTTATTATAGCATTGTTAAGTGTAGCTTCTACCCAACGGGGTCCTTATAGAAAATTAACTAGAATCTAATTTTTTCTAATAGTACACTCAAAATGTAATTAAAACTGTATCTTATCATTGAGTTACCATGTACTGCGTACTAGAGAGGGCATCGCTATTAAACTATTTGTAACACGAGTTAGAGTCAATCGTCTCAAACCATTTTGTTTTTGTTACATTGATTGGTTTTAATTGATAATTGCACGCCTCATAAGCGAAGCGTTGAGGTGGGTACTACTGTCACTTCGCGCAAAACATCTGATTTTTCAAACTTAAAATGTCTTTATGTATCATACATTGCACTTGTAAGATAATACATACACACACATATTAAGAAAAAACACTATTTTTAACGTTCATGATATTTTTGATGTCATTTTTGTTATTTAAACTAGTTAAAAAACAGTTTAAAAAAGTTCTGTCTTGGACGTCCGTGTGTCTGTATGTGCGGATCCTTTTTCTTGTTAACACGATAGCGACCGAAATACTTTACTAATCGAGTCTTTTTTTTCTCTTACGCTTGAGTATGCTCAGGATTAGAACCCTTTCATTTTTCAGGGTCTGATTCGATGTGGTTCAATTGTTATTAAATAAACAAAAATAATAATTAATAAATATTTATTAAAAAAAATTATGAGGCGTGCACTTTTGGATTTTCCAAATTATTTTATTCATATTTTTTTTAATCAGATAAACAATATTTATTTGTTACATTGATTGGTTTTAATTTATAAGTAATAAGAGGCAGAATATCTACAAAGTGTATGACTCACTAGCCGCCCCGTGCCGCCGCGCTTGTTGCACAGATTTTGTTCATGGTGTCTTCTCTATAATAATACCTCAATATATCTTATGGAATAATTAATAAAGCCATATTTATTTGCGGATTCGCCCGGCCGCGTAGTCAAAGAAAACCTATAATATATACTTTTTACTTTTATTTCCCGACCTTCTTACTACTAACGAATTCTATAACTATTTAGTATTTTCATACAAAATTTCATCCAAATCGGTTCAATTATTTAAGCGCGAAGAAGAGACAGATATACATATTATAAACCGACAGACAGATAGTTACTTTGCAATTATAATATTAAATATAAATACATAATATAATATAGTATGATTACATATAATTTATAAGGAAATACGAAAAACATATTCTTGCATTTATATACGTATACTTAGCGAGTGTATCAATCATTATGTCAAGGGAACTCAGAAGAAACCAGTCTTGAGAGATGGGACACGGTAGGTGTTAGTAATAAAAGTCAGTAATTAATCATATGTGTTTTTTCGCGTATTCTTAGTAATATTGTGATGGTAAAGTTTGTATTTGTATGTTTGTAGAGGGTAATCTTGGGAAGTACTGATCTGAAAACTCTTTTGAAAAGAAAGCATTTTTTAAAGGCAGAAAGAATAAAATTGTTATTAACACTACTAAAAATAGCATTGGTATGTTGTTAGGCAATACATAAGTAGGTATTACCTACAATAATAAAAATATATTATATACCTATAGTGCATATAATAATATAGAGCTTCCTCCTTTTTAGAAATCGGTTAAAGAAGGTAAGCTAACTAAGTACTAACGCAATTTCCAATAAAAACCTCATAATATTATCTATAATAATATTATAAGAGGAAAGGTTTGTATGTATGTATGTATGTATAGTTTTCACGCATAAACTACTGGACCGATTTTGATGAAATTTGGCACAGATAATCTTTAGACCTTGAGAAAGAACATAGGCTACCTTTTATTGCGAAATATGTACCACGGGCGAAGCCGGGGCGGACCGCTAGTGTAATATATCAATTTATTTTGCGCCAACAAAAATATACCAACCCGTACTCTACAGGCCTCTTTTTCTCAACTCGGTTAAACACTTAAACAAATTTAATTTAACAGACATGACAAGGGAGGCATTAGATTTCCAATAAGTTTCACTTGAATAGAAAATCAGCAATGGTGTCAGTGTACACGCAGATGAAAATTCCTTTTATAGGAAATGCGAGATTGGATTTATATGATGAAGTATCTAATAAATATAATACGTTTGAATGTTAATTAAACACATACACATTGTACATATATAATTTGTATGTATACCTATTTACTTTATTTATGTATGCGTCTATGTAGATTTATATTTATTATCTTTGTACATGTATGTAAGTATATGATATTATATATATTTAGATATATGTATAAATTTATGTAGACACATGTTTGTATGATAAAAAACTCTTCTTTTTCTTGGTTTTTCTTGCTATTATTATTATTATTTTATTTTTTTCCTGTTCTCGTCCCGCGTACCTTTTTGCTCGTTACCTTTTACCGTGGTTGCCTGGAAGAGATCACTACGTAGTGATAAGGCCGCCAAGTTAGTTGTACTCTGTTTTTTAGCTGTAAGTAATTTTAAGGTTTTCCTGATTGTACAACTAATAAAGTGTTAAATAAATAAATAAATAAATAAAATAAAGATAATTTGAATTAAAAAAAAAAAAAACAAATAGGAACCTACTGAATAAATATTAGAATAGCGATAATTCAAAAATAAAACGCAACATTTTTATAAATAACCTAGAAGCTTGTGGTAGACGTTTATAAGTAACTAGCGGTCCGCCCCGGCTTCGCCCGTGGTACATATTTCGCAATAAAAGGTACCCTATGTTCTTTCTCAGGGTCTAAAGATTATCTCTGCCAAATTTCATCAAAATCAGTCCAGTAGTTTATGCGTGAAAACCATACATACATAATTACAAACCTTTCCTCTTTATAATCTTAATATATACCTATAAATCTCGTGTCACAATGTTTGTCCTCAATGGACTCCTAAACCACTTAACCGATTATAATAAAATTCGCACACCAAGTACAGTTCGATCCAACTTGAGAGATAGGATAGTTTAAACATGTAGGTACCACGGGCGAAGCCGGGGCGGACCGCTAGTATTAATATAGATATGTTATTCATAAATAATTAATAATTATTTTCGAGTAACAAATAAATTAAATTTTCTTACATTCACGATGATTAAATAGAGAGAGCACATTCGTATAGTTACTATCACCACAGATTATATAATAACTAGCTTTCCGCCCGCGGCTTCGCCCGCTTTGTCTAAAACATAATAAATTATATACTAAAACCTTCCTCTTGAATCACTCTTATCTATTTAAAAAAACCGCATCAAAATCCGTTGCGTAGTTTTAAAGATTTAAGCATACATAGGGGCATAGGGACAGAGAAAGCGACTTTGTTTTATACTATGTAGTGATATATTACAGCAAAAACGTTTAGGAATCGTATGAAATTCTTTAATCCCGAAGGGTTTATAATTAGGATCGTATTCGGTGAGCACACCTGTATCGTTGTTGATTTAAAGATGGTGGAAGGTGCATATATTTATTTTAAATTGAAGTTTTCATCGATATAAATAACTGTAGTGTCCGACCGAACTTTCGGTTTCGGTTTCGGTTTCGGCCGAGTTTCGGCCAAAAATCAAGTTTCGGCCGCAGTTTCGGTTTCGGCCAAAATCGGCCGAAACTTTTGCCGAAACCGAAACTTATTTCGCAAGTTCAGTGAACTTAGTTCACACACGTTCACGCTCGCCTAACTTCGTTTTCCTCGGCAACGCTTTGACGGACGCTGTCAAAGCGTTGGTTGACCCACGCTGGTGGAAACAATTATTGATTATCTATGTTGAGATTGGAACTGGGTGTAATAGTAATTAATAATTATTATTTTTATATAAGAGGTACCTAAAAGAGACTGATTATTCTTCTAAAGTCTTCTAAGTACAAATACCAATCCAAAGTATTAAAGACTCTTTAATAAAGAGAAAGATCTCAAAATACCAAAACTTAAGTATTTAAAGTAACAGAAAAAATAATAAAAATTAAAATTGTTATTATTAATATTTGAAAAATATTATTTTTTTATTTTATATTAAATAAATGATTACAACAAATTTAATATACTATGTTTTCATTTCATGCCCTAATTAAGGCAAAATAATAGGTTGCACCAAAGTTCAGTATTTTTAGAAATTTCATACTTGACCTCGTGAGTTTCGGTTTCGGTTTCGGCCGAAACTGAAGCCACGGCCGAACATTCGGTTTCGGTTTCGGTTTCGGCCTGGAAACCAGTTTCGGTCGGACACTATAAATAAGATATAAAATTACCTATATATTTGTTGTACTTACGGACAATTCTTAAACAATAATATGTATATTATAATAGAGTAGAAAAAAAGAAAAAATAAAGTTTACGTTTGGTCTCACTATTAATTGTTGTAATTTTCTTTGCCCTAATTTTTTTATTATATTACCGTGACCGATTTAAAAAATATTTTACCTTTAGACATATCTTGTGAGAACTATAGTTTAAATTATATTCCAATCCGGGTCAATCCAGGCGAAGCCGGGACAAACATATATTTACTTATCAGTCACAGATGTAGTAGCATTTACCCATCATTGTCCTTAACATTTAAAAGTCGGGTTTTCTGAATCGTATCCAGTCACCATTAATTTGTGTAAAATGTCACACCGACTCTTGATAAATGTGACATTTTATTTTGTTACGAATGTATTTAATATTTCTGGGGAATATTTATAAAAAAATATTATATGTATGTACGTGGAAGAGATTAATAGACTGTGTTTATTTGAAGACGATTTTTTGTATTGCTGTTCTATAAATATAAAGCGATTTAAAATAGAGGAAATTTTATAATACCTACTAGTTTCGCGTAGCTTCACCTGTGTGACAATTGACAGACGTACCATCTCTTAATTCGCTAGCATAAAGTTTTCTCAACAAAATGTAGCCTAGTTTTAGTCAATTTCCATTCAAAATTTTATTAAAATCAGTATAGACAAACAGAGTTTTAGAGATTTGTTATAACATATCTCCACTATTAAAGTTGTGTCCTAATAATTAAAACGTTAATATTAATATAAATATACTAGCGGTCCGCCCCGGCTTCGCCCGTGGTACATATGAAAAATAGATGTTGGCCGATTCTCAGACTTACCCGATATGCACAGAAAATTTCATGAGAATCGGTCCACCCGTTTCGGAGGAGTATGCAGACTAACATTGTGACACGAGAATTTTATATATAAGATGTATAAAAAATAATATCTCACTAATACCAATACTGTAAAAGGATTGGATTTGTTTGTTAAATTCTTTCAGGTCTCACAATCTATAAAGGTAATCTGACAATGGATTTTTTTTGTATGTTCTATAAATAATCGTAAACTATGATCATATTGTGATGATCTTCAGCAAAGAATTGAACATGCTCCCACGAAGGGTTCTGAATTGGTACGATCAACCTTCGACAGCGTACAACATGCGAAGCCGAGGTGCACAACTAGTATATATTAAAATAGGGTCTTACAAAATACAAAGGTTACAGTATTATAAACATTTTGTTGAAATATTTAAAAAAGGGCAAAGTAAAAGTTTAAATGTGGTCCGAAAAATTGTCAAAACGGCAGAAGTTTTATATTCCTTCACAATGAATTTCGCTTTTTTATGCTAAATTCGTGAGTAAAATATTTTAAAAGCACATTATATTTTAAGGGTTTGTTCTGATATTAAAGTTATAGCTGTCGAGAAGGCTTCTATTTATTTTCGGTGAAAATAATTGATATTTTACAGAATAACTATTTATAAAACACAGAATTTCAACCAATATACTAGTTCAAAAACTAAACATTAAAATTATAAAAAATTTCGCGCGTTGAGAGTAAAATATCAAGGTTGCGTCATGGCAATACCGTCACGTCACGGAGTAAGGCGACGATTTTGGTATCTTTGAGTCTTGCCAAGGTAGTTTCACTTCTGACACGTGTGCTCGACACACATGCTTTTTTATTACGTAGATAGCCTTTATTTAATTACAGTAATATTTTCTATAACTTTAATTGAACTTTTTCTACCAATTAATTTCTCTTAATGACTTCTCGGAACAAACATAGATTAACTTAAGCATAACTTAGCACTAACTTAGCCCTTAATCATTTTTACGAACCGTTAATCACCAGCTCTTTAATAAATCCAAACAATAGCGAAGTTTTCTAATCAAAATTAAAGTTATTTCTCAAGTTACGAGAAGTCACTTAAGTTGATTAAGTGTAGTGTACACGACATATATAAATTGCAACTGTAATTCCTTCGGCTTTAGCTCGGATGTATTGTTTTGAAATCGCTTCAGTTGTGTATACATTTCCTAACAGAAAGGTTGTGGCTTCTTCCATATAATATATAGTATAATTGTGATAGTAGAAGGCTTCGTTTATGTTAATTAAAAATATATCTTTGAAACTGGCAACATATTTTATTAATACCTTGCCCTGGATTACACCCGGTTGTCCCTCGATAAAAAGAGCTGTAGATGTTGTGTAGTTAGAGAAAGAATTATCATTATCGTATTTAAGTACTTCGGAAGATTACTACAAACATATAAAATTTTAAAACCTAACTCTGTAACGGGTTTAAAGTATTTAAGCAAATAATATGTTCTTGTCATGAAAATTTTCAGGAAATAAAAAGTTTAAGTGGTTACATTTGCGCCAATGCTATGAAAACACATAAAAAAATATTGTACCTATGTCTTTTTAGAAATCATTAGTTTACATTACAAACTACCTGCGTCCCGCGGTTTTACCCGCATTACTCCGCTCCTGTTGGTTTTATCATGATGATATATAGCTTATAGCCTTCCTCGATAAATGGGCTATCTAACACTGAAAGAATTTTTCAAATGGGACGAGTAGTTCCTGAGATTAGCGCGTTTAAACTAACAAACTCTTCAGCTTTATAATATTAGTATAGATTCCGACTCGAACAGAAGTAAAACCCGGTGGGATAGCTAGTTGTAATAAAATTCAATAACACTCGAAATTAATTATTGCAAAGCTATCCCTCGCGAACGGGAATAACAATTGCCATGTCAAATAATATGAAACACGACAAACGCATATTTGATTGGATGAATATTGATAAATAAAGTGCCAGTTCACTTGACAAATTGATATATTATTATCCTTGACCACCAGGTTGTCTGGAAGAGATCGCTGTCTTAGCGATAAGACCGCCTGTTGTGCTCAACTGTGTCTTTTTATTTTATATGTTTACTTTTGTAATTTTTATTTATTGGTGCACAATAAAGTATTTTTGTTTGTTTGTATTATTATATTATTTTAAAAATATCATGTGGGAAGTTTGTTTGGATAAGCTTTAAAATACGGAAGCCATTTAATCATTTTATTTCGTTGTATTCCATATTATTTCGTGGGTATTTATTTTTTGTATAGCATTTGCCATTTAGAACCAAATTAAAAGATAGGATAGTTTTTTACCTCAGTTTGAACCACAATATTCAAGTATTTTGGAGTCGATTCGTTACTACATATTTATAAAATAATGTGAAGGGAAGACCTTATTTATCTTATTTGTATTACCTACTATGAAGAGACTAGATTAAGTTTTGATTAAAAAAATTGGTAGGTTGTAAACTACATTTTATACATAGTCATAAATGTTAACGGTACCTAATCTATAACTAATATTATAAAGCTGAAGAGTTTGTTTGTTTGTTTGTTTGAACGCGCTAATCTCGGGAACTACTGGTCCGATGTGAAAAATTCTTTCGGTGATATATAGCCCATTTACCGAGGAAGGCTATATATCATCTCGCTAAGACCAATAGGAGCGGAGCACTGCGGGTAAAACCGCGGAGCACAGCTAGTGTTGGGATAATTGCTAGTTCAGCCAGTTAATATGTAAAAATTCGACATCAAATAGTCATTTGTAAAATCAGAACAGTATTTTCAACGTCAACAAAAATATACCATAACACCGCGGCTCGCCTGCCACCTGTCAACAACGTATCTGCATATGGGAAACATTTTCGTTACATTTTTGTCATAACCAAACGGAATATGATAGTTAAATATTGTATATTGATGTTTATTAATAATAAAGATGAACAGTTTGTTTGCATGAATGTAGTAATTCAGGAACTACTGGGCTGATTTTATTGTGTCTTAAAATATTCAAAATCCTCTCTCTACTTTAAATCAATATAAATCATTGCTGGTGACCACGCTCTCTTTAAAGTGTTCGAAACGCCAGGATAAATAGTAAGTATTTGAATAAACCATGTTTTAAATCGGTTAAGAGGCGAATATATAGATTATAGAGTGAATATATTGTTTTATAAATGACTAGCGGTCCGCCCCGGCTTCGCCCGTGGTACATGTTTACGTTTTCTCTACATAAAAACCATCCTCGTACTTCAAGGAATATAATAAAAAAAGAATTATCGAAATCGGTTCAGCCGTTCTCGAGTTATGCGCTTACCAACACATTTTGCGATTCATTTTTATATATAAGAAGATTAACATACATTATTCTATCTTTTAATATATCGATTACCACTAGTAGGCCCTTTTTGACCCTGTATTAAGAATAATGACTGATGATACCAAAACCCCTAAATACCAACAAAAATCATGCACAACACACGCGATAATCGACCTTATCGCCCCTCTACCCCCACCAGCATTAAGCTGAAAACAGCTTGGACAGCGACTTATTTAACATCGGTAATTCTTAGCGTGAACAAAGGCCCAAAATAAACTTTGATGGAATTAATCTTCTGCCCGTCGAATGAATAATCCCTTTCGTATAATGGTCTATTGTATAGAAATTTACGTCACAAGCTATTACGTTCATTCCGTTGTATTATGTTTTGCATTAAAAACCATTAACATGTTGATAATCGTTGGGTTTTTAGGGTTGGCAGCCATACCATAGCCATGTTATCTATGAATTTATATATTTGCTATCCGTCCCAGCAAACATTAATCTTAAAACTTCCCGTAAGTTCCCGTAAGTATGAAAAATAGATGTTTGCGGATTCTTAGACCTACCCTAACAACAAAATTTCATAAAAATCGGTCAAGCCGTTTTGGATGAGTAGGTATATAGTAACTAACATCATGACACGAGAATTTCATATATTAGATATAGAACAACTGGTTGTACTGCGGTCTTCAGATACTGTTTTTTTTATCAGAGACAGTTTTTTATACCAATATTTTTATTACAAAAAATAAAGCAAATATAATGCCATGGCCGAGTCATATAAAACATTAATAAATATGCTAGAGACATATAAGGAAATCGCGAGATTACGCATTGCGGGAGGGTAGTCGATGTTTTGGGAAGGCGCCAATATATATACATAATATAATATCACAGATCACTTCCATATAAGCTTTTAGATAACAGTTGAGGAAAATTTAATTAAAACCCTATATTATGGAAAGAATATGGTAATATCTTAATCTTTACGAATTACATAAACATACATATTGTGAAGAAAAAACTAAAATAACCAGCATAAATCGTGACGTCATCGCGCCATTTCATCCCCCTTTTACATGCATTCGGTTTTGTTTTCTTGAAAAAAATTATGCCTCGGTCTTTTCTAATATTAAACTTATCAAACTCAAACATTTATTTATTCAATTAGACTTCTTCTAGAAGCACTTTTGAATCGTCATAACATATTTATAACATATTCGGAAAGCAATATCTATGGAGAAGAAACTCTATCTTTTTTTCAATTTCATCAAAATGGCTTCAGTGCTTTAAGAGTGATAGCATTACAGAGTTGCATTCGAATTCATAAAATTAGTAGCTATGCAACTTGCAAAGAATAGGTACATAACCTATAACTGAAGTTATTGATTATCCAAATTTATTTAATTATCTTTTTTATATATCTGATCGATAAATTTTTGTAGCTTTTAAAAAGTATAGCATACATAGTTATTGTCACCGTTTATTTATTAGTATGGAAAAACCGATACTTTTAATACATCCGTTCCAACGTTGGGAGATCGTTACAAATCATTACCTGCTGATATTGTGGCATTTGCTGCCTTTACACTTACTGGCTTACTGTCACATTCCAATCCAAATGATTATTCTAGCTGTTGTAACTAAGTTGAGCCAATATGAGCACATTATAACTAGTGCGATAAATACATAAAATCTTTTTTTTTTTTCGTCTCACAAAACGTAGAACTCTTTTATATCGCCGTTGAAGTCGGAAGAAGAATATAATTTGTAATAATTGTTTACAGAGACGTTTATTACATTTATTTGAAACTAAATTTAAAGCCGCTACGAACAATAGAAACGGAGCATGAAATAAAAATGTCATAAATTGTCGTAAAAAGTAGGAAAAGAGGGCCATCGAAGAGACTGTTGATAGCAGTAAAATGTCATATTATGTTCTCCTATCAATTACTGCTGAACGCGCCTGAAGACAGTAACACTACAAAAAATCTTTGGACAGTAGAAATTGGTAAGCTGGTGGCTAGTAAAATATATTTCCAGTACACTCGCCCAAGTAAACATGGCTCTATCATTCATAGCTATAACTCGAAGGTAGAATGACCCTACGCCCTGAATACTAAACTTAATACAAACATTTTTACACTTGGCCATTTCGTCCCAAACGAATATTGGATATCTACATAGACTATAATATAAGAATAGTTGTTAATCTTCCATTAATATTTGTTAAGATTAAAATTCATACCTACTATTATGTTACTTAAGTCAATAATTTGGATAAATATCGCGAAATGATTTCTAATTCGAATATAAAAATAAGGAACTAAATTACGAAGAGATATTACAATTCTATTCATTCGTACAAAAATGTAAGCAGATTATGGTTACTTACAGTGAAATATAACGCTTTATATATATTTTTATCTTTTCTATTTCAACGTAATTCAAAGTATTAAAAATGAATATAAATAAAATAAATTCACGTTAATACTAAAAATATGCATCCGCAAATAACATTTCATTGGTTTCTATTAATATAATAAAAAGTCAATGAACATTCCACAGAGGGATCAAAAATAAAAATAGACTATAATATGATGCATTGATGCGCCCATTCATCGAGAATTGACCTTTTAAATATTAACTAGCTGAAATTCGCGGCTTTACTCACGTGGTATTCGGGTAAAGCTTGTATTGTAATCGGGATAATATGTTCAAAGTTTTATTCAGGCAAAGGGCACAACTTTGTTTGTATTATCTAGCTTATGTGTTATTCTGGTACATAGGTAAGTTACAACACTGCCAAGTTTCATCAAAATCCATTGATTAGTTTTTACGCAAAAAAACATGTATCTATTACAACAATTACATAAGTAAAAAAATCAATAAATATAGTAATAACTAGCTGTTGCCCGCGACTTCGTCCGCGATTAGGTCGTTTTTCGTCATTCGTCGTTTAAAAAAATACGTGACACTTTATTTTTGAATGTTCTTAATTGTCTCTTATAAAATTTAACTAAATTAAAATTGAACACTGATAAGAAAATCTTAAAATCGGAGGAAATCGAAAATCTGAGGAAAACATGAATGAATGTGATTTAAATTCTACGTTAATTAGTATTTCAAATAATAATCTAAATTAAATGTAGATTAACAGTTTGAGCGCACCGTTATAGAATGTGTACCTAAGTATTAAATTACGTTAGTTTACATAGTAACAAAACAAAAACACGATGACTTTCTTTCGCGCTCGGTACCACAAACTAAGCATGTTAATGGTACGTGGCCCGCGTCACTTGACCCCCCGCGAGTTCCCCTCCGTTGCTATGCGAAAATACATTCGTCGCCCTGCTGCAGAAAAAATTGTAATACTGTGGCCTGGGCGTTATAACACGCCCAGGAAGTTCCTGAGTGCCGATAGACGTCCGTCTATCGGCATTTATAACAATTTTATATTAATATCACCATCTTGAGGAAAAGCTTCTAATGTCGATTTAAAACTGCATACATACGAATTAACCTGATGAAACATGTTCTAAAATTGTGAAATGAGTTCAGTTTTAAATTCGAGAAATATTGATAATTCTTGTATTAGACTATTCGTTGTAGTCGAATACAAAATATATTTAAAGAAACTTAGGTTGGCCTTCAGGCAAAAGGGATCCTATCAAATGGTAAACTTGACTTTGTATCTTAAAAGTAAGCATGAAAGGACCTTCTGATAATTGTTGAGCACCAAAGGATCATTTGAAACGCACTACTATAAGAGCGAATATTGTCTAAGAACTGTTTAGATTGCACATGTTCCTCTAAAAGTAGTGATTTCAAAGGTTCCGGTGTATCTTCAAACGAAAGCCGACTCCTTACTCCACTTTAAAGCATTACAAAAATAACATACTACGTTAATATCGCCTATACAGAAGATGATCTGTAATCAATTGTGAGGTTTTAAGCAAACCCACTTTTATATTTGTCGGACCCCACCACCGAATTCGTAGATTGATCTTCTATGTTTACCTCTAATCTAAGTCATTAAGACTATGTCGAAATCTGTCTGCAGTAAGACGGGCCTCTCGCTATTCGTCCGTTTCCAGAGACCGAATAGTTTCAATTCTTAATCTTTCATTAAACAAACTTATTAATCGTTCTTGTCTCATATAATTGTAATATTCGCGTCCCTACTCTAGTCATTGCTTATGCTCATGTTCATCTTCAAGAGATCGAATAATATTATGATGCACCCTATCATTTGTCAAACGGTCTTCATATTGAGTAAAGTTTCAGATTCTCGAGATAAAATATGACTGTCGTGATCAGTAGTGAGACGTAATTCCCTCTCAGTGAGGGTTTCGGTCTCACGGGATAGTACAATATGCCGTTTGCGATCAGCTGTGAGACGCCATACCCTCTCAGTGAAGGTTTCGGTCTCACGGGATAGTAGGGGAGACCGGGTTTGGTTGTCTCACGGGTTGGTTGTCACAGCGGTCTTAATACAAAACTGAACTATCGAATAAGTCTGTTGAACAGCGTGGCAAGAGCGATACAGTGACAACGCTGTCCCCACTTCGCGTCAGACCGCCCCGATCTGCCGTGAGGGCCTCACACGTGTTTATTGTTTTCGCACAGATTTTTTATGATATGAGGACCGAATATGCTCCTCATAACATCACTTTTTGGAACGAAATGACAGCGCGGTTTAATTCAATGCCAACACCATCAGAAAAAAGGATTATTTTTAATTGTGAAAAAATATTATGATTTACACTATTAACACTGTTTTAACATAAAATATAAGTCTGTGAGTGTGTAAAAATAAATACAGCTAATTACACATCAAACTTATGTTTATAATTTGGTATACGACATGAAAATATTTAATTGTCAAGCAATAATAATACAGATAAATACTGAACATAAGTATAATAGATATTAAGTAGTATTAGTTAAAATATACTTTGACTACTTTGACTGTTAGTCAAAGTTTATTTTTACTAACAACATGTAAATGAAGAAGAAATAATAATTACCAACGAACTAACCTTATCTATAATACTTAACACGGCACATTTTTCAAATTATCTTGCTCAACTCTACTCAAAAATTTGAGGGTTTTGTTGAAACTTTAATATGTCAAAACTATGATATATCTAAACTACGATACAACTTGCATGCGGAAATGCTCATACAATTGTGAATCTAAAGAATAACTAACAACATACTATTCAATTTTATTGAGCTGATGAATATCTTTTGCCTGGAAGAAATCACCGTCGCCTAATAAATATACTGTGTTTTCTTATAAAACCGTTACATAATTTATTTTATCTATCTACTTAAATAATGAAAATGATATATTAATTATAAAATATAAAACATATTATGTAAAATGATTAAAAATAAATAAATGAAGCAACTACGATTCAAAGAAAACATCTTTTTCAGTGTGAAAATGCTCTTAGCAATCCTGGATGATGAACTGTAGTATATCATGTACTCTGATCCCAGTACGGTCGGTACCTCGATAGCCATAACGATAAATATTATAATCAGATAACCGCAAAGTCAAAATAAAAACATTACTTGTACAGTTGTGAGTGCAAAATTTACGTTTCATTTGGAATAACATTTTTTTCGGTACTAAAACGTAGTCGTCGGATGCCCCTCCTCTCCTTCCTGAAAAATATCCTCCAAAATTTCCCGAGATACTTCCAATGATTGAACCATTGGACGTTTGACATTAACTTCAGTCAAAAATTGACGAAGCGGATGATTACTAATTTCCACTTAATCCTCGCTGCTACTATCTTTATCATCAAATCATCAATTTTCAAGTGGTGTTGTAAAAATATCAGCAGAAATCGTCTACCAAAGGCGATATAATTTTATGAGCATTGAATCTGTAAATAAAAGAATCAAAAGTTAACTGTAAATCTATAAAAAAAGCTACTTACAAATAAAATTTTATCAAAAACTACTGTTCCCAATGCACCTCAAAATAATAAAAGAATTCATGAATTGCTATCATTATAAAAAATAAATACCTATAAGTAACAACTTACCTTTTGTGGGAACGCATGATGGTGAAAATTCACAAAACACGAAGATTGCATTTGATATTTTTGGTTTTATGGCATTCAATTGTTTTATAAATATCACTACATAGTATAAAAAAAAGTCGCTTTCTCTGTCCCTATGTCCCTTTGTATGCTTAAATCTTTAACTTCGCAACGGATTTTGATGCGGTTTTTTTAATAGATAGACTGATTCAAGAGGAAGGTTTTAGTATATAATTTATTAGGTTTTAGACAAAGCGGACGAACCCGCGGGCGGTAAGCTAGTAAATTTTTATAAAACACGAATATTTTTAAAATTGTAACCAATGAACACAATCAATATTAGATTAACTGTAGTTAATGGTGTCTAGTTTTACTTAAAATAATAAACATCTACCCTCACTTTAAAAAAATGTAGTATATTTATTATTTACACGAAATATACCTTATAGGGAAGGGAAGATATGGGTTAAAGAGTTAAATAAATAAATAACATAATCTATACATATAATAAAATCGTAGGAAAGTCAAAACTGTACATTGAATATTTTTTTAAAAGAATACATATTCCATGATCTATAATCGATATAGAAGCCAAAAATATAGTTTTTAGAATTTTTGTCTGTTTGTCTGTTTGTCTGTTTGTCTGTTTGTCTGTATGTTTGTCCGAGCTAATCTCGAAAAGTACTGCATAGATTGACTTCAAATTTTGCATGAATATTACTAACAGGTCGAGTGAGGTTTTTTTAAACATATAATCATGCTATCACCTCCGGGGGAGGAGCTGTGAACCTTTACTTTTCTTACGTATTCCGTGTACTACGACAGCGTACAATCTAAAGACTCATGTTTAAATGTTGTTTTTGAGTAAGCCATGCTATTATCTAGCTTTACACTATAAAAACTACGTCATTTACGTAATTTGGGCAGAGAAACTGTTTAATGAATCTTAGTACTATAAAGACAAATTTGATTCAGCGCCATCTATGAGATTTCGTAAAAATCAAATCAATTTACATGTTAACACTACTGAACACAATGTTAAAAATTAATAATTTAAATATAATTATGTTAGTTATTTATTTAACTCTTTAACCCATAATAAATCTTCCCTTCCCTATAAGGTGCGCTTATAATTCGTGTGAATATACTACATTTTTAAAAGTGAGGGTAGATGTATATTATTTTAAGTCAAACTAGACACCATTACAGTTAATCTAATATTGATTGTGTTCATTGGTTACATTTTTAAAAATCTTCGTGTTTTAATAATTCGATCACGAGGCGGGACTCTAATACAAAAAGGTTAGTTCGTTGATAATTATTATTCCTTCATCATTTACATGTTGTTAGTAAAAAATAATATACTTTGACTGTTAATACTTTTGTTCAGTATTTATCTATATGATTATTGCTTGGTAATTAATATATTTTCATGTCGTATACCTAATTATAAACATAAGTGTGATGTGAAACTAGCTGGATTTATTTTTACACACTCACAGTCTTATATTTTGTGTTAATGTTAAAATAGTATTAATAATAGTGTAAATCATAATATTTTTTCAAAGTTAAAAATATTTCCTTTTTTCTGATGGTGTTGCCATCGAATTAAACCGCGCTGTCGTTTCGTTCACAAAAAGTCATGTTATTAGGACCGAATATGTAACCGCCTCAACTTACGGAAACGAGAGTAACCTGCGTTGTCTGTTAGTTATTGTATAGTCGAATTTAACGTTACATGGAAATTGGAATCTAAATATATGTATACCTACTTATATTAAATCTGTAGAGGTCAATTCTGCACATGAAATATATTTCTTAAATAACTATTATTTTTCATATTCGTGAGCAGAGCAGCAACTCCATTTTTAAGCTTTCGTCGCGTGTGCGTTCTTAATGCGTGTATCTTAATGGTTAAAGCTACACAGAAATCAAGTATGAAAGAAATGTTCTCCATATTATATAAAAAATATCTCCCGACATCATAAATGTCTATCTTTTATGGTTGAGCTTAGGAGTTCAAAGCTTTCTGATTATATTTGTCTACTAGCTGTCCCCGCGACTTCTTTCGCGTGGAATAGTGACTATGGGACCTATGACCATGGGCTCAGGGTGGGGCAACAATAAAAAATCATTTTTATTTTCATGCTCCCACTCCCGCGCCCACTCGCACTCCCACGCCATATGCCACGTTCAGTCCCAATCCCACGCCCACGCCCACTCCCCTTCACAATTAGTACCTACCAGATCAAAGTCAGGGTAAGCGCCCCACCCAGCCCCACCGTGGCTACGCCCATGCTGAATTACTACTTAAGATACAATTATTGAGTAAATACGTACTAAAGTCCGGTCGCGAAGCAGAAAGAATTTCGTACAATGACCTCTTTACCTACTGACAGTGGTCACAAACATTTTTGAATGAAGTGCAGTTTACATGAAATATTTGGAGGAGAAAATGTTTTTTACTAATTTATTAAATAAATGTCCTCTATTCATTTACAATACTTATTAGTTAGTTACATTTTAACTTTTTCAATAACAACGATATATTATATAAAAAAAAGTGTGCGTGTACACACATAAGAAGTGAAACTTCTTTATGACCTTATTTTTCAAAAAATAATTTACTATGTAGGTACAATATTACAGAAATACGTTATTCTAACACGCGATTTCGACTTAGGCGGATTTTGATTGGACATAAAGAGTTTGAGGTTTATTCTTATAAATTTTGAATTCACAAAATCATAATTGAACACCTGACACCAATCAAGCAAACACAAACCTTACGCTCTCAGGTTAAAGGTTTACAATCCCTAAGGACGGCGGTCATTGCACCTGTGCGAGCAAGACACATTATTTTTACAAGGGAGTGACAGTGACAGGTTAATGTACGAAATTCTTCCTGCTCCGCGACCGGACTTTACCATAAATAATTAAAAGAATTGTTATTAAAATTTATTACTAAACTGAGCTAAAAAACTTACGTACCAAATTATTAAAGAAAATCAAGAAATGAAATGCCTAACCTATACCAAATAGTTACTACATAATGTAATTAAAAATTATGATTAGTATATAATATCGAAAATCAAAAAAGAAATGCCTAACTAATTCTACGTACGTGTACGTCTACGTAAAATTTCTTTTAAATTATGTCATATTATTTTTTAGGAACCAGGGGGGGGAGAGGAGCAAATTCTATTTCCTTCCTTTCTTAAACGGATGTTTTTAATAATCTATGGTGTAGCCACTGATCAGCTTAATCGATACTCAGTTTTTATCAAATCCAGCAACAAATCCAAATTAGATCTTTCCTGTCTCACGCACGTAACTAAAGGCTGAAGAGAGAGAGAGCACGTAACTAAACCGTTTAGACGAAGAAAAGTGTATAGAAAAAGGAATAAATAATTTCATAAACTTCCCGACGATCTTTAAAAATAAATTATAACTTTCATTTTTTTCATTCCCACTTTTACCCCTATGTAGGTATAATAAGTGGATGAACCAATTTTGATACACTTTATCTAAGAACCAGCGTCGGAAAATATTCTGCCTAACAAAAAAAAACCGCATCTAATTCGGTTTACCTGTTAGCCAGCTACGGTGCCATAGACAGACACACACACACACACACACAGAAATACATAGCGGTCAAACACATAACACCAGTCTTTTTGCGTCGGGGGTTAAAAATATAATACGACATAATTTAAAGGACATTTTATGTGGAAAATTTACCTATACTTACACCAGGGTAGATAATTTTTGAAACAAAAAAAAATCGCAGTAGGATGAAACCCATTAGAAAAGGATATGATAAAAATGTAAGGAAAAATAAATTACGGTCAATCGGAGTTCGGGAAGTGGGAGGGGGGGGAGCTTTTAAGAGAAAAAAATGGTTTCTCTCGATTTCTCGATAATAATAACACCTGCTAATTTTTTTCTACATATTTTAATTGTACAGACATCACTTTTCCACAATTTTATTATATGTATTGCTTCACAAGCATTGGCAGACGACAAGCGCTTGTCGCCATCCGTCGCGATTTGAACTGAGCGTTCCCACGGCATGTGTGCGTATGGCAAGCACTGGCGAGCGACAAGCGCGCCGATTCCCATGGCATGTGGTGTGGTGTGGCGCGGTCGGATTTGTGAAGCAAACATGTCGTGGGAATCAGGCTTTAACTTAATTTTTATTCACCCGCATCAGAGCCACCTAAAAAATCTTTATATCGAAATTCGAGCAAAGTTAAGAAAATGAGAAATAAGAGTTCTCAAGGATCGTTAGAGATAAGAGGCTTACTATTGACCGAAAACAACATGTGTTATGCCGAACCTGAAACCGCTTCACAACGAGAATTGCGGCTCACAGCTGACCGCGAACGGCATGTACTATCCTGTGAGACCGAAACCTTCACTGAGAGGGTATAACGTCTCACAGCTGATCGCAAATGGCATATTGTACTATCCCGTGAGACCGAAACCCTCACTGAGAGGGAATTACGTCTCACAGCTGATCACGATCGTCATATTTTATCTCGAGAATCTGAAACTTTTACTCAATATGAAGACCGTTTGACAAATAATAGGGTGCACCATAATATTATTCGATCTCTCGAAGATGAACATGAGCATAAGCAATGACTAGAGTAGGGACGCGAATATTACCATTATTTGAGACAAGAACGATTAATAAGTTTGTTTAATGAAAGATTAAGAATTGAAACTATTGGTCTCTTGAAACGGACGAATAGCGAGAGGCCCGTCTTACTGCAGACAGATTTCGACATAGTCTTAATGACTTAGAGGTAAACATAGAAGATCAATCTACAAATTCGGTGGTGTGGTCCGACAAATATAAAAGTGGGTTTGCTTATAACCTCACAATTGATTACCTACAGATCATCTTCTGTATAGGCGATATTAACGTAGTATGTTCTTTTTGTAATGCTTTAAAGTGGAGTAAGGAGTCGGCTTTCGTTTGAAGATACGCCGGAACCTTTGAAATCACTACTTTTAAGTTTTAGAGGAACATGTGCAATCTAAACAGTTCTTAGACAATATTAGCTCTTATAGTATTGCGTTTTAAATGATCCTTTGGTGCTCAACAATTATCAGATGCTCCTTTCATTCTTACTTTTAAGATACAAGGTCAAGTTTATCATTTGATAGGATCCCTTTTGCCTGAAGGCCAACCTAAGTTTCTTTAAA
The DNA here is from genome assembly GCF_061535395.1 of Colias eurytheme. NCBI lineage: Eukaryota > Metazoa > Arthropoda > Insecta > Lepidoptera > Pieridae > Colias > Colias eurytheme. Next base: position 7,608,686 of record NC_143002.1, read on the forward strand.
TATATTTTGTATTCGACTACGACGAATAATCGAATACAAGAAATCAATATTTCTCGAATTTAAAACTGAACTCATTTCACAATTTTAGAACATGTTAATTCATCAGGTTAATCCGTATATATGCGTTTTAAATCGACATTAGAAGCTTTTCCTCAAGATGGTGATATTAATATAAAATTGGTATAAATGCCGATAGACGGAAGTCTATCAGCACTCAGGAATTCCCTGAGCGTGTTATAACGCCCAGGCCACAGTATTACAATTTTTCCTACAGTAGGGCGACGAATGTATTTTCGCATAGCAACGGAGGGGAACTCGTGGGGGGTAAAGTGACGCGGGCCACGTACCACAAACATGCTTAGTTTGTGGTACCGAGCGCGAAAGAAAGTCATCGTGTTTTTAGTAAAGTTACTATGTAAACTAACGTAATTTATTACTTAGGTACATATTCTATAATGGTGCGCTCAAACTGTTAATCTACATTTAATTTAGATTATTATTTTAATTACTAAGAAATGTAGAATTTAAATCACATTCATTCATGTTTTCCTCAGATATTCGATGTCTATGATTTTCGATGATTTTAAGATTTTCTTATCAGAGTATTCAATTTTAATGTAGTTAAATTTTATAAGAGACAATTAAGAACATTCAAAAATAAAGTGTCACGTATTTTTTTTAAACGACGAATGACGAAAAACGACCGAATCGCGGACGAAGTCGCGGGCAACAGCTAGTTATATTTAAATTATTAATTTTTAACATTGTGTTCAGTAGTGTTAACATGTAAATTGATTTGATTTTTACGAAATCTCATAGATGGCGCTGTTACAAAATTAACATTATACAACTTACATTCTTTAAACTATGTTTCTCTTCCCAAGTTACTTAAATGGCATAATTTTTATAGTGTCAATCTAGATATTGTCAAACAACATTTATATATGCGTCATTTGATTATTAATTTCCAATAGTTAACGTGTGTTTGATTTTTATAACACTTCATAGATGGCGCTGTTTCAAATTTGTCTTATACTGCTAAGATTCATTTAACTGTTTCTCTGCCCAAATTACGTAAATGACATAGTTTTTATTTTGTAAAGCTAGATAATAGCATGGCTTACTCGAAACCAACATTTAAACATGAGTCTTTAGATTGTACGCTGTCGTAGTACACAGAATAGGTAAGAAAAATAAAGGTTCACAGCTCCTCCCCCGAAGGTGATATCATGATAATATGTATAAACTATCCTCACCCGACCTCTAAGGAATATTCATGCAAAATTTGAAGTAAATCTATGCAGTACTTTTCGAGATTAGCTCGGTCAAACATACAGACAAACAGACAAACAGACAAACAGACAAACAGACAAACAGACAAACAGACAAAAATTCTAAAAACTATATTTTTGGCTTCTATATCGATTATAGATCATGGAATATGTATTCTTTTAAAAAAATATTCAATGTACAGTTTTGACTTTCCTACGATTTTATTATATGTATAGATGTATAGACTAATAATACCTAATTGTTGATTTTACTCACGTATTATAAATTTGGAAGACTTTTTAGCGGAATTCAAACGTGATATTTTGAACATTATAATATTTATAGAAGGCTCAGTAGAATAGCAACCAAAATCGCGTGAAAAAGTTAGTTAGTTCTATAGCAATATGTTGAAATGACTTGGTATTCGAGAATTGCGATGTCAGCCTTACGCAATATGTGATATTATGTTATGTATTTTTCTTATACTTATCATGGTGAATTGTTTTGTTTAATAATAAATCGAATAGTGGGTATAATATGTACCTATCTACTATGTTATAATAATTATACCTATATGTTAGGTGTAAAAATATAACCATTTACACTATTGCTTATTACTATTGAGACTAGGTACTTTTTTAAGGTCACGTTAAGTTTCCATTTTCCATTCAGCTGAGTTAATTTTATCATGAATAATCATAATTATCTGTTCTTTATGCGTACATATGGTATTGTAACCAACTATTAATACCTTTGCCTAACTGAAAAAAGTATCAAATCAATAAGTGACCTTTATTTCTGTTGTAAAAGCATTTGAAAAAGTTTAAACTAAATATACCGTACAAAAATGGTGGTCCACAAAGTCGGAATTTATTTTTATTTTCCGACAATTGCCGGGGTAAATTTGGTCATTTGGTTTTGTACGGCATCTGTGTCTGGGGGCACGGTAGTGCCCCCCCCCCCGCCAAGACGAGCCAAGCGAAGCGCACGGGCACTACCTACCTTTTCTCGAAGCGCTTCGACGTTTTTTTGAACCCTCATAACTTGGGTTTGGATTATGCTAAATCAACAAAATTTTCGGGATATATATAAGTTTTAATTACATTAGCTTTTATACTTCAGATTTTATTTATATCTAAAAAACGCTAATTTCGTCACTGACTCACTGATGATCATCAAAATTCTTAAGGTATTTCCTAATGTCCTAGAAAGCTGAAATTTTGTATGTAAGCTAGTATTAGCACACAAACAACAAAAAAATTATAAAACTTGTAACTTTCATCCCCCAACCCCTTAAACTAGGGGATGGGAGTTTGTATGAGACCTGTAATTTTAAATTAAATTTTGATGACGCTAGAGGTCTAATCTAATAATCTAAAACTTGGTTCCCCTAGATATATATAATTATGTATAGGTACTCCTTGTTAAAAAAAAAATTGTTACAAACAACTTACAAAAACATTTTCATGTAAAATGTTGCCAAGACGAGCCCATATGACTCGCACTGTCAAAAAGTTATCAGATCTCATGTAGAGCCAAGCTTCTAACACTACACGCCCTAACTCTACAAGGCCTAACTTCACAAACTCTACACCTTAGTCAAAATATGTGGCTTGGCCGTTCGTTACTACAAGAACTATTGTATAACACAAAAGTAGCGAAATGGTGATGAAAATGTTTTTGGTGGGATCATACTATTTCTATACTGCTTTTAATCCATTATTCCGCAACGCCGTACAAAAATCAAGGAGACAAGGGGAAAAAATCTCTACCTGTACTTTCGAATTCTCATCTGCACTCAGGTGGACAGCTTACAAGTGACGGCATAGTGCTGAATCTTATTATTGTATGCTCTTGTATCGTTCTAGATAGGTCACCTGGTGGTTCAAATGACTCATCATTTTTTCAACATGGGCCTGTAGTCTACATTACTTGACGTACTACAAGCGAAGTAAAAAAACATAAATTTCCTGTATTTTCAGACATGAGATATGAAAACACGTAGAGTTTTTGCACAGTGAGTAATATATATAAATATGTGTGATTGATCGCTCCAACGTTAACCCGAAGGCATATTGTATGTGTAGTTTATGAATAATTTTATTTGTTCCGATATCGTTTATTGAAAACAAACACGGTACGAATGTTTGAACCTTTTCGGATATTTGCTTCTTACCTTTTTGCTTGAATATTTAGTATTTTCGTTGTTTTGTTTTGCGTAAGTCGAGCGGTGTGTTGGATTTTTAAAGGGTAAACATGTACCTACCTGCAGGCTACAAACTATATTCTAATAGACTACAAGCCCGCATAGGACAAAAATATGGGTCAAATGAACCACCAGGGGACATATCTAGAACGATAGCAGAGCAAAAAATAATAAGATTCATCACTATGCCGTCACTTGTAAGCTGTCCAACTGAGTGCAGATGAGAATTGAAAAGTACAGGTAGACTCGGTAAATTTTGGTCATATATTTTTGTACGGCATTCTTAACCATCGATAGATCCATTAAAAATAATAAGAAACCGCTTAGTGCCGTACAAAAATGGTGGTCCACCAAGTCGGAATTTTTATTTAATTTCCGAGAGTTACCGGGGGTAAATTTGGTCATTTGACCATGTACGGCATCTGTGTCATACTATTGCTATACTGCTTTTAATCCATTATTCCGCAACGCCGTACAAAAATCATGGGGACAAGGGGAAAAAATCGAGAGTTGTAATCCCCTCTCTTTCCCCACTCCAGGGGGTCATTTGACACAACACGAAATAAATTTATTTTTAAAGTATTTTATGCATAGATAATATTTTTTCATGTGCCGTACATTTTCGTTGGTTCAAAGGGGAAAAATCTGAAAAAGAAAAAAATCCATATAACGAAATGTTTGCTTTATATTTTTATAATAAAATATAAATATACATTAATATTAAGAAGCTCGAGGTGGTTAATTATCACCTTGGAAATTGACAGTCAGGTGGAATGGACTCCGTTAAATTGATGAACTAATAAAAAAGCTATGAACGAAAAGATGTGAATTATATGCAATCAGTCCATGAATACAGGTAAAGTCACAAGCAAATGCTAGTAATATATACATATTCAAAATGTACAAGTAAAGCGCTTTCAAATGATGCCAAACACTGCATATTTATCTTAACTTTATTTTTTTACTCTGTATGTTTTGTCCGCTAGAGGGCGCCACATTAGATTTTGTGAAACCCCATATAGCCTTTAGCTAGCTAGTCGGTTATCCAGTGAACAATTCAGACGCTTCTAATGATATGTCATTTGTCGAATTCTGATAAGTAGTTTAGAAGTTACAAGGGAATAGATGAACATACATACATGACCTGTAAACAACCATAACCCTCCTTTTGCTTTGCCGTAGTTGGGTAAAAATATGTTAATGCCGTACTGTATCAAATGGCCATAAAGCACCCTTAAAATTGTAGCTTTCGTCGCTTTCATCAGCCTAAAAGATGTGGTCTGCACAAAAATGTACGGCATCGTTTTTTCCTAATTTATCTATGTTAATACTATTTAAAACAACGGATAAAGTGTAGAAAACTATTATATTTCATTAATCTACGATGTTTAAACTTTAACAAAATTTCTGGTTTTGCATTTCTCTATAACTTTTTTAGAACGGTTTCTTTTGAACGGCAATACTATACAACAATTGAATTTTACAATATCATGTTAAAAAAAAAGTTCCCGTACAGGGTCAAATGACCTTACAGCTCTTTATATTAAGAATTCGATGAAATTAAGATGATTATTGGTATACATTTAAAAGAACAATTATTTTTTGACGGCATTGCTTTTAATAGTACTTTTGAGTGCTAGATAATGTTTTGGAACCGAAGCCGTACGTAGTCAAATGACCCCCTGGAGTGGGGAAAGAGAGGGGATTGCAACTCTCGATTTTTTCCCCTTATCCCCATGATTTTTGTACGGCGTTGCGGAATAATGGATTAAAAGCAGTATAGCAATAGTATGACACAGATGCCGTACATGGTCAAATGACCAAATTTACCCCCGGTAACTCTCGGAAATTAAATAAAAATTCCGACTTGGTGGACCACCATTTTTGTACGGCACTAAGCGGTTTCTTATTATTTTTAATGGATCTATCGATGGTTAAGAATGCCGTACACAAATATATGACCAAAATTTACCGAGTCTACCTGTACTTTTCAATTCTCATCTGCACTCAGTTGGACAGCTTACAAGTGACGGCATAGTGATGAATCTTATTATTTTTTGCTCTGCTATCGTTCTAGATATGTCCTCTGGTGGTTCATTTGACCCATATTTTTGTCCTATGCGGGCTTGTAGTCTATAACGGTTTTGGCTCTGAGCGCTTTCATTTTGTAAGTATTAAATTTTTAAGGCATATATTTTTAAACTAGCTGTGCCCCGTGGTTTTACCCGCATTGCTCTGCTCCTGTTGGTCTTAGTGTGATGATATATTATAGCCTTCCACGATAAATGGGCTATTTTTCAACGAAATAATTTTTCAAATCGGACTAGTAGTTCTTGAGATTTGCGCGTTCAAACAAACAAACTCTTCAGTTTTATAATAGAATGGCCGCACCCGTATTAATGAATGATGAGAGGAAAGTAAAGTTTTAATATATATAACCGTACCGTGTATGCAACGAAACGAAAGTTCTCAAAAATATTATTTTGAAATAGAAATAGAAATAGAAATAGAAAGTGTTTTATTTGCCACCAATTACAAAAATATAAATCTTAACCCGCCATTGGTGACCTCATATGTCTGTGAGACCGGGCAGTTAAAGAAACCCAAATATTTTTGTCACCGTTTATCGAATTGCACTGTGGTTTCGAGTAGCTGCCTAATTTCGCGCCCCCTACCCTACCCCTACCCCACGACAGCGACGCGGGCGCACGTTACTGAGTTTTGGCCCCAACCCGGTGCGTGAGACCGGCGTCACCAACTAAGTAAGTCAAATATTTTTGTGTATTTTTTTTATTTTACTTATTTTGATAAAGCTGTTGTTGTAATTTATAGTTTAATCATATAATTCTATTATTAGTAAGCGTTTTGCTAGATTTGATCGATATTTTACAAGAAATTCCGTGTTTTTTGTTCAAATTGTGAACACTGTTTCAGCATGTCTTACGAAAGTAATCAGTGTCGTCTGGAGGCTCTCTTGCAAGAAGCAGTATCTGATGAGGACATATTACAAACGTCATCGGAAAGTGAATCTGGAAGTGACTTCGAACCAGATAATTTCGAACCAGATCGCACGTAGTACCAATAACTTGCTCTAGTTGTTTGGCTGTTGAAGATGAGTGATTTTAGTATTGTATATTTTTTTTTTGGTCGAAGTATTACCATTTATGTTACTTCATTTTATGTTTTCAGTGTCATAAGACTGACTAAGCCTAATTTTACTGTTAAATAATTAAGATGATGCTTTATTCTTGAGTTTTAAAAAAACTTTGTTAAAATACTTGACAATTTTAGTTATTTCAAAGATGTTGTCTTATGCTAATAAAAGAGATTTGATTTATTAAATACCTATGTTTTATTGACAATAAAAGATCAAATTTTATATCTATCCCAATGAAAATTAGCATGAACCGTAAATTACAGATAAACTCGTAGTCAAAAACCCTGGTGCGTGAGACCGGGGTCATCAACGATGTAAGTCAAATTCACGTCACCAATGGCGGGTTAATAATCTAACACAAAACAGGAAAAAATTTTGTGATTTTTTTTACATTTTTACTGTAGCTCTATACGCTTCTAATGGTCGTGGTGTGATGTAATACAGATATAGTCTTCATTGATAAATGGACCATCCAACATATAAATAATTTTAATTTGAATTTAATTTCTTCAAATAAACAACAATCTAGAAATGTAAGACTTTTAACTAATTTTAAACGCAATTTTGAATATATTAATTCAATGTGATTTATTCATATTATTATTTAGCCCGACGATTTTAACACAGTCTTTCATATCTAAATACATAATTAATAAACTCGCATTGTATATCTATATAACGTAGGTATATACGTAAATAACACACTATCAAAGCTAGGTAACTATGCAAGGTTTTGACACCAAGCGCTTGCAACTATACTGCCTCAGGCGTTAATATACTATGTTGAGATACCGAGTTCACAAAGTTTAAGGCCTCCCCCACATTGGGCGTTGGCCGAGCGTACGCGTTTTATGAGCGTGCTGCCGGCGTCGGCGCGGCGCGGACGTCGCGTCAGCGCACCGTCTGTGGGGCGCGGGCGTCGCGTCATCGAACGCCATGCAAGCGCCGCGCCGACGTCGCGTCTAAGCACTCTGCCGCCCGCGCCGTGCCCCTCGCACTCATTGCCCCCGTCGTCGCCCGCTAGGGTCGTCGCCCGTGGAACGCGACGTAAGCGCGGCGTCTGCGCGGCGTTCACGCAGCGCCCGCGCGGCGCTGGACAACGCGGGGCGCGCGCTCCGCAGACGGTGCGCTGACGCGACGTCCGCGCCGCGCCGACGCCGGCAGCACGCTCAGAAAACGCGTACGCTCGGCCAACGCCCAATGTGGGGGAGGCCTTATTCCTATGAGAATAACTTTGTTATCGTTTCTTACAAATAACTTGTAAAGTTACAGATTTTTGTTACAGAAAATAGATAATATATTTTCCCATATTATAGGTACACAACCAAACAAATATTATTAACTAGGTTTCCACCCGCGGCTTCGCCCGCGTTTTCAAAGAAAAGCCCGCATAGTTCCCGTTCCCGTGGGATTTCCGGGATAAAACCTATACTATGTGTTAATCCAAGTTACCATCAATATGTGTGCTAAATTCCATTGTAATCGGTTTAGTAGTATTTGCCTGAAAGAGTAACAAACACACACACATCCTCACAAACTTTCGCATTTATAATATTAGTAGGAAGGATTCATCCACTAAGATGATACATCAAAATTAGTCTATCCGTTTCGCCATTTTTCATAATTTAACATAATTCATTATTCAGCTATTGAAGCGTACAACGAACAAACAAACAATACATATTTAGAATATTCATACGACATTATCTCCATAAATTAACTACATTTATGATATTATGCGATTAACTCAACAATTAATGACCCATAATGCGTCGTAAAGTTGAAACGTGGTTAACCTACCGTTAAGGCTTTACTTTGTATACTTACTTACTTACTTATGTACGCAACTTTGATTTTTATTTAACCGATTTAGAAAGTGGAGGTTTATTCATTATTCTATATGTACTTGAAAGAAAAAAGAAAGACATTTATTTACAATGCACACTTAGAAAAAAAAAACAATATTAAAACTTAAACTAAAAAGAAGTAGGTAAACAAAAAATAAGAGGCAATTTATTAAAAACTGCTTTTCGAATCGGTGGTAGGTAAATGGTAAAACTATGTTATGACGATTCAAAAGTGCTTCTAGAAGAAGTCTAATTGAATAAATAAATGTTTGTGACTAAACTATGGGCAAAACATTTAAATTTAAGGAAATTCATTATAAAAGTAGGAAAATTATTTTGATAAGATGCATTGCATTATGTTTAATGTATATGTTTAAGCAAACTATATGAAAACAAACTCCTTCATCCATATCAGAATAATATTGTTTACTTTAAAAATAAAATGTGAAAAGAATTACAAAAACTGATTAATTCAAACATATTAATATTTCCAAGTTGCAAAGGTTTCAACGCCCTTTGAGGCTCAAAAGAAAATACTTAGTCTTTTGATACGAGAAGAATAGAAGCAAATTAATTTGACGAAAAAAACCCATTGATATAAAATGATTATATTGATCCTACTCGACATTTGCAGTTTTTTTTAGCTTTAAAAAGTTCAAATAAAAACCGGCCAAGTGCGAGTCGGACTCGTGCACTGAGGGCGCTGTACAAATTATTGTGTTGTAACTCTAAAATGTATGTTTTAGAAATTTTTCATTTATCTGTACTTTAAGCTTGATACTTTCACGCGTTTCTGAGGAAAATGGTTTTGATAGACAGACAGACAGGCAGACGGACAACAAAGTGATCCTATAAGGGTTCCGTTTTTTCCTTTTGAGGTAAGGAACCCTAAAAATAATAAATTAAAAAGCAGTTGAAGCTAGTTTTTATTAGAAAAAGCTTAAAATAAACAGCGTTGGCGTAACGACTTTTAAATGTTTACCAAACTTTATTCTAGTTTATATTGAACTTTGGTTTTATATTCTATTATTAGTACCTTCTAATCTATACTAATATTATAAAGCTGAAGAGTTTGTTTGTTTGTTTGAACGCGCTAATCTCGGGAACTACTGGTCCGATTTGAAAAATTATTTCGGTGTTACCTAGCCGAGGAAGGCTATAAAAGTGGAAAGCTAGTGAGCAGATAATTAAAAAAAAAGTGTGAGTGCCGAGCTCACGTGTAAGAAGTGAAACTGCTTTGACAAGATAATAATATCAAAATCGTCGCCTTACCCCATGACGTGACGGTATTGCCACGACGTGACCTTGAAATTTTACTCTCAATGCGCAAGAAGTTTCACTTCAAAATATCAATTGAATTTAAATCCTCGATTATTTACTTAAGCTGGAAGCTTAACCATTGAGCCCATTCCTTATTATGCATAATATAATAACATAATACGTCATTATAAATTATCATCACTCAGAGCGTTTTGTTAAAAAATATAATGGCGATGAATTTTATAAAAGGTATTGTTAGAGTTTTCGTTTCAAAGACTTATATTGTTGCCAGAATAATATCTTATAACCTATCGAGACTCGAGAGGTGAAAAGAATAATTTCAAAGGTTTTTAATGAACAATTTAGGATTCAAATTTTATTAATAACTAGCTGTGCCCTGCGGTTTTACCCTTCTCCGCTTCTGTTGGTCAGTTGGTCTTCTTCAGTTCTCCGCTTCTGTTGGTCTTATCCTTCCTCGATAAATGGGCTATCTTAGTCTTACACTAAAATAATGTTTCAAATCGGACCAGTACCTAGTTCCTGAGATTAGCGCGTTCAAACAAACTCTTCAGCTTTATTTTATTAAGTATAGATTAGAGTAGGAAATGAAATTAAATGAAATGAAAAATGAAATGAAATGAAATAAATTTATTTGTCCATTTATGTTTTAAAATTAATGTACGATTAAGATGTTACCAGTGGGTACTAAACTAATTCACTTAGTTTGGTACTAGGAACATCTAAAAATGAATTATTTAGATAACAGCTTCTAAAACGTAACAATGCATGACGAATGTTTATGTCGATTAATCTTGAAACCGCTTCAGACCTTTTTCGTAGATTTTTTAATAAAACGATTGCACACTGAATAAATTATTATAAGCTGGATCTTTTTAAATAATATGAAGACGATTATATTTATGGATATTAAACACTAAAGTCACTAATAGACACAATAATTCGACCAAATTTAAAAAGTGTGTGAAGTCCCACGTGGGGTAAGGGGCAGATGCATTATACATCTGTTTCACTGATCGATTTTCTTGGGTAGGTGATCAGCCTCCTGTGTCCTACCAGATCGAGACATTTTTTTTCTTCGTCTCCACCGGGAATCGAACCCAGGACCCCTCGGTGCTACGCTCACGCGTCAACCACTGTACCAAGGAGGCGTTCTACCAAATTTGGACATCCGCAAATAAGAAAATAATATATTATATTATTTAACCATGTACAAAGTAAGGCGAACCACAGGCTAAAGCTAGTATATATATCTCATAAAATTCCCGCTTGTTTACCTCAAAACGACCTTGGACACTAGCCAGCGACTTTGTCCATAGATTTACTGCGAAATTAGGAAAAACATCACCCTTATTTAACCTTTTTAGCGTAATACAGCTTGCAGTATGTATGCCATGTACGATTTGCGAAGCATTGTCTTGCTAATGTTTGAAAAGTATTTACTTAAATTATCTTTTTATATTTAAAAAATAATGATAAAATCTTACTCATATTGGTAATCACTATCACTACATAGTATAAAACAAAGTCAATTTCCCTGTCCCTATGTCCCTATGTCCCTTTGTACGCTTAAATCTTTGAAACTACGCAACGGATTTTGATGCGGTTTTTTTTAATAGATAGAGTGATTCAAGGGGAAGGTTTATATGTATAATTACATCGATTAAATAGTGGAGAAGTACTGTTATTTTTGAGGTTTCTAATGTGATGTCGTAAAAAATTACATTTTTTCCGCTTACATTGCAAACGCAGGCTGAACCCTACGAGTTTTATCAAAATAATGTACTAAGTATTATACACATTGAAAAGGTCTACAGAAAAGTCCGCGATAGTATATGTCTATCTCTTATGGATAACCCACAATAACGTTTTTTTGTCATTTACTTTTTACGACAAATAATGGCTAATTTTCGAAGCGATTTTAACCAATACAGCATTAATCCTTATCGAATTAAATACCTTGAATACATTGTTCATTTAATATAGATCTATATGGCGCTTTACACCGTATGATTTAAGTGAATATTTTCGAAGATATTACAGATTTAAATATTGCGGGACGTAGCGTTTGCGGCGGTACCGGCCGGCCGCCCGGCTATCTATTTTATACCCGTGCGAAGCCGGAGCGGGCCGCTATGTTTTTATATACAACGTTCAGTTTTTCTGTAGTGTATTTAGTATCAGCATTGCACCCGTGCGAAGCCGGGGCGGGTCGCTAGTTAATTATAATTGGTTGTAATAATTTTTGTAATAGCTTAAATTCTGGCTTTCTTAACACAGGCTATGCCTAGCATGAGAGCCAGAGCCTCGTCATAATCAATATTGTATATCCTAAAGGTGAAATAAAGATTTATTTTATTTTTTTAAATTGAATTAAATTTCGTATCCTTTTTAAATAATGAACATAACTACGTACATTTTGGATTGATATCTTTAACATAGGTATCCATACACTACAAACTTTCTTTGTTCATTCCGTTACAACATATATCTCAAATTCTTATTTACCAGACTTCTAAAGCAATAAGAATCATCATAACACGCACTGGGTTGGAAAACACTTCCACAGATAATATAAGAAACTCCCACTTTTTATAGTCTAGATTCTGGACCAAAACCAAAGCTAGATGGAGTACTAAAAGATCTTCGCTCCAAACTTTTAGCTATTTGTCCTGACGGGAACAGTGTTGCAAATTTGTTACAATGTTGCAAATGTTGAAACTTTTGCAACATTTATGTCTTTATTTCAGAGTTGCTCTTCAGTGTATTTTCATGTATGAACTAATAAGTATGTACTTATTTTGATGTAACCACTTTGTTTCAGGTAACAAAGAAGAATCTTGAGAAACTACATCTACATATTCAGAGAAGAAAGAAGCATGAAAAAAATAATGTTTTATTTTTATATAAATTATTAAATACATAAAATATACCTATACCTTGTTTAAACACAAGCCCGGGCAAAGCATGGGTTCAGTATAGATAGATACTTTCATTCATGTTTTATACAATACGCCTACCCTTTTCTAGTTAAGTATACACTAAATTTTATTCAATTTTCAACAAAAAATAAATAATAATTTTTAACCGCCAGTTCAAACATCATTTTAGGTAGGTATAGTAGGTATAGACCTAGTTTAAAAGTAACTCAAACTATCTGATGAAGTCCAAATTAAAATCAAGTGCCAACTTTAAAAATTAAAAATAAAAAAAATATGCAAATATTTATGTTTTTGGAAAAGGTTCTCAAAATTTTTGAAAATAAAAATATTTTTACTGTATGTAACATAGTAAAATAAAAATAATAATATTCTAAGTATAACTATGTATAAGTTTTGTATTGTACCTATTTTTGTTATGTTGGGAGCACAATCAAGTTTTTAAAATAAATAAAGATATCTAAAATTTAAGATAAAATATTATACTAATTTAGTAATTAATAACACACAATCTATAAAATAGCTTTGGGTTAGACTAAACGCGATTTGGAAAGATAAAATATTTCCTAGCTGAAATGTTCACAACACAATAACTGAGCGTCTTACTTTGACGCCATCTTGGAAATTTTATTTTGAATAAAGTTCACGAATATTGAAGTAATATTGTATGTTGTGGAAATATGAATTCAATCCGTTTTCTGTTTAGTGCAGTTTGTTTGACGTCCTAGGAAAATGTCAAAAATTATTAGGAGTTTTTGAAGGAAATTAGGAGTAATATTTATTAATAGCTTATAGTTTATAAGTATTTAGGAAAATAGGAATATTGTACTGTTGGTCTTTATAATACCTTGATATTAGGTAGATGAATCTTTAAAGAGTGAACAGGTACGGTTAAGTACGTAATTCACTTCAAAAATACATAGGAATCGAACCCACGACCTTTACTGATCGTAAAAGCGTGTTAACAGTGCGGCACGGTCTCAAATTATTATATGGGTTTGCAGAGAGAATAATATAAGCGTGTAGTAGAAAAACTGTTTTCTCCAGTGGTGCCATCTATTGGAAGAAGTTGGAGCTACGATACAGCGAGCGCGAATTCAAAATGGCCGCCGCGCTGTCATACGATTACAATGAGAGTTGTTTCTTGGAATAATATTTATTTTAGTACTTCTATGCTAATATTTAAAAATGATGAAGATTGAGATTGAAATGTATTTTTTTCGCGAAATATAATTTTATTTTTGAATATAACAAAGCGTTTTATTTTAAATGGGAGGAATCTCATAATGTTGCATCACTATATTCCACATCCTTCTATGTTATTATTCATTTATACATATTTAAAGAATCGATTAGAAATAAAAAATAAAATGAAAAATAATTTTAATATTAGGGAAATATTTAATTATTTTTGGAATAAAAAGTTTGAGTACCTTTGCTAAATTTCTAAAAAATAATTTTATGTTTTATTTTCTTAAACAAGTTATTTCTTATAAAACTATCTAATTATAAAAGGGGGCATTATATTATCTTAGATATTTAATTAAATATTATGCACTTATTAAACAGGAAAAATTAAAGCAAATAATCTATTAAGTAAAAATAAAATTCGGCTCGACAGTTCGTATTAATAAAATTTCATGAAATGTTTCAAAATATATGAATTTCAGGAAAAAAACAAAATATAATGAATTATTTCTAAAAATTAACAGTGTTTGTTCGGTGATAAATTCGATGTTAAAAAATCAGTTTTGATTGTACAGATATTTTAGGTACTTAAAATATTCGTAACTTAAGTCTATAATTTGAGCCTGCAATTTTGCGAAAGTAATTTTCATGGTTTATATTTCAAAACAGAGTTTTTCAAAATTAATTTAAAACATGAACGAATTTCCGTAAATCGTTCTTTTAACGCTCACCTTATCAAAATCAAAATGCATTATTTTTAGTTTGTAATTCTTCTATTTTTTTATGCAGTTGAGCGCATATTCAATTTAACGCAAGTCAAAATCTCCGCGATCTATTACGATAGATCGCGGCTTGTGCTATCCTTTTACTATGAACAGCATAGGTCCGCAGGAGAGCGCCGAGCAACATGTCCTCTCTCTGGAAAGGCTCGCTGCCGACTGATTTTAATCGCCAATCGGGTCGCGCGCAGTGTTTTATAGTACTTTAAAAAAATTTGTAGAAAAATAATAGAGGTACCTTAGTTGATTTTTTAAATTTTATCTTATAAGTTAGACATTCTTTTATTGCAATATGTATAAATTATATTCAATAAAGTCAAATATCTTGGTGAAAATAATCATTTTGTCGACTATAATTTCTAAAAAAATTCACATTGTTCGGATTTTAATTTCGTAAGTTAGGAGTCCAAAATAAAAAAATCTTTTAACTAACTATTTTAATAAGGATTTTTGCAGTTAGTTAAAAATAATTGTGTGTTAGATCTGTCAGCAATTTCAGATATTTTTAGCTTCGAAATTGACACTAAAAGTGAAATCAAGTAATCATCGGCTCAGTTATCTTGATGGTATTCACAAATACTGTATTAATTGAAAAAAACTCTTAACTAACTACATAGACAATAAAATTTCCTAAAATTATTAGTAATTCATATGTTTGTAAGATAAGTGGTTGATGGACAATCTGGTTTGAAAAATCACATATTTGAGCCAAACAGCGCACGGACGGCGTACACGGCCATCATAATTTATGCGAATTGTATCGAATTGTCTGTAGTTATAGTTTTTCTGACGTCTGTACGATGTACCTAAATAAATACATAAACACAGAAATTAATAAACGAATAATCAAACTTACAAAATGCATAATCGCAAATACAAAGATTTTAACAACAGAACGTTTTATTTAAAAATCGCTTATTAATATTATGATAGTATTTTTAAGAATAGATAATAGCATTTGAATAACAACGCTACTTACAATAAAGAGTTGTAATCGTACTAAGTTTTGAAGGCAAAAATAAGTTCCTATTCCCCGCGGTTTCTCCCGCATTGCTCCGCTCCTGTTGGTCTTAGCGTGATGATATAATTAATATAGCCTATAGCCTTCCTCGATAAATGGGCTATCTAACACAACGAAATAATTTTTCAAATCGGATAAATAGTTCCTGAGATTAGCGTGTTCAAACAAACAAACTCTTCAGCTTTATAATATTAGTAGAGATAATTAATATTTGAATGCTATAAAAGTAAATATTAAAATTTTCAATAGTAGTACAAAACGGTCATACTTCACAATTCACACACTAAACAGTCGGATATGAACCATTTACGTTAAACGGATATTGTTCATCGCTTTCCGATGTGCAACAGAACTGTGAATTATTGTTTGTTTATACGTAACTACTGTAGAGATTTGGATGCAATTTTGTGTATAGATAGATCTTGAATGTATATTATCTAAGCAAGTACCTACTTAGAATTAAAATCACCTAAATAAAAGGGATGAAAAGAAGTAGTGTTTAAATGTTTAATCACTTAATATAACTTCTCATCAAAAATCCTGTTTCATCGACAACTGTCGTCTTTGTACCTAGTAAGCTTTGACTGGGAAATGAATCTAGTAGGCAGTTATTTGTATTGATTTATAAGGCTAACCTGACCACCTCCTTGGTACAGTGGTTGGCGCTTGAGCGTAGAACCGAGGGGTCCTGGGTTCGATTCCCGGTGGAGACGAAGAAAAAAAAAATGTCTCGGTCTGGCAGGACACAGAAGGCTGATCACCTACTTGTCCCTAAAGAAAATCGATCAGTGAAACAGATGTATGAATAATGCATCTGCCCCTTACCCCACTACGGGGACACGGGACTTCACTTTCACTTTTTTTTATAAGGCTAACCTGCTAATTAGAATAACCTTACTTTCTTTCTTCATCTGCTATAATTGAATCTATAGCCTCTCGAATATTATCTATACTTAATACTATTATAAAGCTGAAGAGTTTGTTTGTTTGAACGCGCTAATCTCGGGAACTACTGGTCCGTTTTGAAAAATTATTTTGGTGTTAGATAGCCCATTTATGCAGGAAGGCTACAGGCTATTATATATCATCTCGCTAAGACCAACGGGAGCGGAGCACTGCGGGTAAAACCGCAATGGATTAAAATCGTCAAAAATTATTAAAGGAGGATTTTAACTCCATTCTTATTAAAAAGTTAAAAACAGTCAAAGATTAACTCCAAAATTGCAATCAACATTAACAGACACTCCAATATAAACCAACTTCATACAGCCGTATTCATTTATCATTCCTGCATTATTAATTCATTTTAATTATTCCGTCGACTCACTGACTGTCGGATGTCGCATTTCCGCATCGGAAACGCATCAGCTATTTCCGATGTACACAATAACATACTTACAGTATACTGTTGAGTAATAATTTAAGCTGAAGAGTTTGAACGCGCAAATCTCAAGAACAACTGGTCGAAATTAAATTTATTGAAGACTAGCTTACCGCCCGTGGCTTCGCCCGCTTTGTCTAAAACCTAATAAATTTAACTTGTACATACATGGAATAAATTTTCATCGGACTGTCGCATAATAAAACAGTGAAATAGAGCTACGATTTTAACATATTTTTAAATATTTATTACACACATATTAACGTTAAAATACAAAGTAACCTTTGAATTTTGCCTTTTATCAAACACAAAGCTACGTAATTAATGTCACAAAAAGAAAAAAAATATCTACCTTCTGGGAATCGTTCAAAAATCAAACAAAATAATTTGAAATTTAATAAATATGTTAATTCGTACTGACCACGGAGATTCGAGATTTCATCTGACAGTCATAGGTTGGGAGCACGGACATGTATCAAGATAGACTAAGCGAGTGTATGTACTTCCCGTGTCCAAACTATGTTATTGAAACTTACTTGACGCTGGCCTACACTCAGTCCGCGCTTGCAGTTCGCCAAGGAAAGACGTGAAGCTGAATAAAGTAAAATGCCGAATTGCGCCGTTATAAACTGTAGAAACTCCACAGCTGTGAGTGGCCGAGTTAGCAGAGATGTTTCCTTCCACCGGTAAGTAATTTTCTAATCAGAATATGCACTATTTATTTTAAAATCAAATAAAGAATATCTGTGGAAAACGATC
Source organism: Colias eurytheme (assembly GCF_061535395.1). NCBI lineage: Eukaryota > Metazoa > Arthropoda > Insecta > Lepidoptera > Pieridae > Colias > Colias eurytheme. Next base: position 7,626,513 of record NC_143002.1, read on the forward strand.
GTGACAAACACGGATACCAAATCATACGAAATGATTCGGAATACATTGCGGCTTTTACTTGGCACGGTAAAGATCGCGTCGTATGATAACAAGCAATGAATAGCGTCTTCTCATTTTTCTGTTCTCATTTTTCTGTCCAATTTTGTGGTTAGTGATGTTCATTTGATGCAACAGTTCTCGATTCTAATCGATTTTATAATCGAACAGAAAAATGATAATTTGTAGGAGCAATTTTTCAGAAAAAAAGGCATAGATTTTTTTTGTCATTTAATACGACTTGACCTAGAACTTTTAAGTATTTTAATACAAAGGTACTAAAAATAAATATTATGACATGGACGCCATTAGTTAAAGTGTCATCTTGGGAGTTTTTTAAAAAAACTCCTTATTGCTTAGACTATGTTTGTTTTTTCAGTTTTCCAAGTAACCCGAACATAAAAGGAAAATGGATCGATGCAACGGGACATAAAGATTGATTGATTGACAGTTTCATTACTTTCTTTCGATGGCCTCTCTAGTACGTAGTACATGGTAACTCAATGGGCATATGTAAGAAAAAGCTAAAACACATTAGTGTACTTGTTAGAATATTAAAAGGTTTATAACTTTATTTTATCATCCCTCTGTCTATGGTAATTATCATTTTTCTGTCTTGAATCGATTTAGTAATCGATTACGATTCATTTATTTGACTACCTCTTAGACATAGATCTAGTTTGATCTGATTTCTTTCGATTTACTTCGATGGGATAGGACGATACTAGAATCGCCGCGCGAGTGGCGGCCTAATCGATTTAGCGTAAAATGAAATTAACATCACTAAAAAGCGCTCGTGACGTCATAACGCGTCAAGGTCAGTACAAAAAATATGACACGCTTGGTTTTCATACAGATCACGGTACTTGCGTTGTCTACTTAAATATACATGTCTGTGGTTGGGAGTTATGTCTGTTAAAAACTAAGCATTTTTGGTTTAAAAATGTGTATACATATTTTATTGTAATGTTGTAACTTATAAGATCAAAGAATAAATACTGCTTCGGGGTTAAATAATTATTAGCAAAACAACTAAGTTTTATAAATACGTTAAAAATAGATTCTGTTATGAAATACTACCTCCTATACAACATTTAATTGAAATAATAATAGATGTAGACGGTCGATTAAAAAAAGAGCGTGTGTGCCGAGCACACGTGTCAGAAGTGAAACTTCTTTGGTAAGAAAGAAAGCATACCAAAATCGTCGCCTTACTAGGTAAAAATAAAAAAAAAATGTAATTATAATGTCTCTGGACAATATTCCAGAGGTGGCGCGAACACAAGCGCGGATCCAGGGGGGGGGGTCACGGGGTCATGACCCCCCCCTGGGCTAGGTCCACGACCTAAGTGGACCACTAATTTAATATTAACTTTTTTAAATTATCAAATTAATACTGTTCAATATGATGTTTTTATTGAATTTTGAGACATAAAAGTAATATAGAACAATGAAATCAATTACAAACGGTAACGGAAGAGAATATAACAAAAATTATAGAAAAAGTTTATTAGGGTCGACCTGTGGTCGTAATTTAAGGACAAATAACAGGTTTTCGATTAAAAAAACTGTAACTGCGGAATAAAGTGTAATGGTAAAGTTGTATGTAATTAATTTTTTTTCTACAACTTTTGCTGTTACACTTTTCACACAAAACCTCAAATATCGAAATATCCCAGTTCGTGGATAAGACATAAAATAGCAATTTTTTTTTTCAAATGAAAACTATAAAATACAGTCATATTACAACAAAAAATCGGCCAAGTGCGCGTCGGACTCGCGCACCGAGGACTCCGAGCAAACATATTTTTTCATTATGTTGTACTTATGTTGTATTTCCGCCCGCAGCTTCGCCCGCGTTTTCAAAGGAAAACCCGCATAGTTCCCGTTCCCGTGGGATTTCCGGGATAAAACCTATCCTATGTGTTAATCCAAGTTACCCTCTATATGTGTGCTAAATTTCATTGTAATCGGTTCAGTAGTTTTTACGTGAAAGAGTAACAAACATCCATACATCCATACATCCATACTAACAAACTTTCGCCTTTATAATATGTAGTATTAAGAATCCATACATCCATACTTACAAACTTTCGCCTTTATAATAAGTATTAAGATAAGATCTTACAATTTTGTTTAAAGGATTTTTTTCTTTATCTGTGCTTGTAAGTGCTTAAGTCGTTGCTTTTAACCAAATTTCAAGACTGTGTTCACGGGAAGTACCTTGTAGGTTTTGATTGATGATTCCCTTGCAAGTAGTTGCGAATTACAGAATATTATACGGCTCTAATTGCTTTTTCTTCAGATTGCGTTGACATATAATTTGAATTAAATAACAGATTTAAGTTATTATGAGTTCTGATGTGAATATCAATTAAATACATGTAGACGTTCATGAGTAAAGGGATTGTAAGTTTAAATTTTTTTTTTTTATTTAATTTAATTAACATTAATAATTAGGGTTTTCGCAGTTATTACTACATCTGTGCTAACACGATACTTTTTATTCAATTTCAAGACTGCAGTGTTTACGGGACAGGGTGCTCCCTGCAGGTATTGATTCCCTTGCTAATGTCGAAATCCTACGGTCTAGGTCCCTTGATGCTGTGAAAAATTCAAACGTTTTAGCCAACGCAATCAAAAGATGCAACTGTAATTGCTGAAATTTTTCGACACTCCCTAAGAAATCAAAACCTACAGGGTAGTTCCCGAGTATACAGAGTCATGAAATTTAGTACAATCAAACGTCTTATATCGCAGACTAGCTTACCGCCCGCGGCTTCGCCCGCTTTCTCTAAAACCTTATAAATTATATACTATTTCTCTTGAATCACTCTATCTTTAAAAAAAACTGCCTCGAAATTCGTTGCGTAGTTTTAAAGATTTAATCATACATAGGGACATAGGGACAGAGATAACGACTTTGTTTACTAATTGCGAAAAGCATGAATTTTTCCTTAGATTATAATATAAAAAAATATTAAAAAAAAATTTAACTTACAACCCTGTTACTCATGAACGCTGACATTTATTAACTTGATATTCATACCAAAAACTCAAGTCTAAAATACCTTTATGCTATAATAAAATCAAACTTCTATGTCAACGAATCAGAAGATACAGCCGTAAATGCCGAAAAATTTCGCAAATTTCGACATTCGCAAGGGTATCAAAACTCAAAACCTACAGGGTACTTTCCGTAAACTCAGAATCTTGAAATTCGGTACGAAGCAACATCTTATAGTACAGATACAGGAATAATTGCAAAAAATATACAATTTTTCAAGTTTTTCTGCCTGTGAAGACCCTTTTTCTCAGGATAGCGTGGAGGTATCAATCTGAAATTAATACCGAATACTCAAATCTACGGTTCCTTATAGCTGTGAAAAAATCAAACTTATAAGCCAACGCAATCAAAAGATACAGCCATTTATGCCGTAAATTATCGCAAATTTCGACATTATCGCAAGGGAATCGAAATCTATAGGTATTGTACTACTTCCTGTGAACACAGAGTTCTGAAATTTGGTTAAAAGCAATGTCAGCACAGATGGAGGAAAAATTGCTAAAACATACATTTCATGCTTATCAACATTCGCAAGTGTTGCCAGGAATCAAAACCTACAGGGTACTTCCCGTGAATACAGAATCTTGATATTTAATCTTTATTTAATAGAAACTTACGTTTTATAGCACAGATCAAAAAGAAAAATCGCAGAAAGCATAAATTTAATATTAAAACATATAAAAATGTTTGTACGGAACTCTTGGTTCGCCAATCCGACTCGCACTTGACCATTTTTTTTTAAATCTACGTATCAATTAAATTACCAAAATATAGCTTTTGAAAATTGACCACGTCTATGTGACCCCCCCCTGGCACTAAAGCTGGATCCGCCCTTGCGCGAACACCCTGTGATGGCGGGTGCCTTTAAAAAAAATAACTACAGACACAATTCTTGATACACTTTTCAAATCACAGAAACACTCCAATTTTCGTATTTATGAATAGAAACAGATTGCTTATAAATAACATAACACAACAATGCAATACAGAAACTGTATATTTTCTATTGAAGCAATATTAACTGGAGAACTATAAATCTTGTCGAAACAAATTGCTAAGAAAATAATACGAAGGAATAACGTTCGATTTTGTTCATTTTTGGGGATGTAAAATGTATTTTTGAAATCGGTTGTGTATGTTTTAATGTTATTTTTAAGTGATTACCTATTATATTAAAAGTAAATTATTGTTATTCCATCATAGTAAGATTTTCGTTTCCGCAAACATTTTTCGAGAATGTGAAGTTTCGAATTGCTGCAGGTAATTAAAAAAATATGTATATCTATTGAAAGGTAATTGTAACGTTGTAATACGTGTCTTTTTGGGTCGTAAACTCTACTATTAAATATAAATTAGGTACCTATGCATTAAATTTTAACAATGGGTAGGTATGAAAATTATTAAAAACATACTTTTAAGTCTTAATACCTACTGCCTGTAAACCGGCGTCCACCCATTTATTCTTCGTAAATTTCGATCCTGAAACATAGAAACAAATAAAAAGCTATCCTAATATAGGTACGTGAAACCTTTGAAACAGTTAGGAATCTCTATCTATCAAAATGTACGTGTTTTGAAATAATTCTTATAATACGCACAAGTACTCTTTTATGATTCTCATTCTTTGTAAAAAATACCTTTTAGGACTATTTACGATCAAGCATAATATATTTAAGCGTAAAATTAACCTATAACGTACGAATATACCACTAACTAGAGAGTGAAAGGGACAAAAATACCAGAATCACACGTAAAGAAAAGGGACGGCGACATAATTTTTCTCACATCATTTAATAGGAACGGTTCGCGATGTCTACGGGAATACATTTTAAATGGCCGCCTATTAGACCGAAAGTTATGTAAATGGTATCTTTTAAATTTTATTGCCAAGAATATAAGAGGGGAACGTCTTGAAATAACGTAGAATGTTTTCAAGTTTTAAGAGAAGTGAAGTGTAGTTTATATTGAGACGATTTCGTTCGCATGAATGTTTTCGACTGGACTGTATTTATTTTGATAAAACGACAAAAGATTCAATTTGAATTTTGAATAAGATGGATGGCAGTTTAAGATGGATTATAACTAGCGTTTTTCTCTTATGGCTTGTGTAACAATTTTAGTGCTACGGTGAATTAAAATATTATCGTTAGGCAAGATTCAGAACTCACGCCTTGAATTTATATTATACGTATCCTGGACACCGCGCAACTTCTTGTTAACAAGTATAATCAAACCAGAATAACCTTTTTACACTGTGCTTTTCAAGTATATTGTGTATTTATAATTAAACAATATTCAATATTTACTTTCAGTCCGTGATATATTTAACACTAGCTGCTCCGCGCGGTTTCACCCCCGTGGCTCCACTCCTGTTGGTCGTAGCGTGATGATATATAGCCTATAACCTTCCTCGATAAATGAGCTATCTAAAACCGAAATAATTTTTTAAATCGGACCAGTAGTTCCCAAGATTAGCACGTTCAAACAAACAAACAAACAAACAAACTCTTCAGCTTTATAATATTAGTATAGATAATATCTCTTTCACTGACTTAAAAAAAATACTAACTAGGCAGAAGCTTTTTCTATAAAACTTTAACGTCTATTTGCATTGAACTAGATCAATAATTAATAAAATTTTAAATAAATAAATACGCTTCGGTGTAACAGGGTGACACATTAAAATGTAAGGTCCCGGGGAGAGATTTAATTTCCTAAGAGCGATCCTTCAGACGTTACTTGTAAAATGGCTAGCTTTATTGTTCGATTGCGCCTCATTACACCGAAATGAATACGATATTGGAGATTTCGCCGAATACCTACTGTCTATAACGGCGCGATGGGGCAATATCGTTGAAGTAAACGATAAGTCGTGTCGTACGTTGAGTTAGCGGTATGTCGTGTCGTGTGGTGATATCGTGGGGTTAACGATAAATCGTGTCGTGTTGTTATCATTGAGCTTATTCATACGTAGTGACGGGTTTAACGATAAGTCGTGCCATGCTGAAAGTCGTGTCGTAATGCGATCGATTTTATGCTTATTACGTTTTCGGTTTTATGACGTCATAATTACGTTATTCGCTTTCTGGTGACGAATAAATGGAATTAAATTGTCTTTATAGGTACCTATATATTTAGAATAGAATAGAATAAGAATTTATTCGCAGTAAAAATCAAACATATAAACAAAAAAAAAAATACACAAGAAATATAATAGTTTACTACGAAAAGGCTATGGACTCAGCATACGGTGGAAGCAATGACTAAAAGGCCAGTGCTTTCACCGCTGTTTTTCAGCCATAGCCTGTTGTAGCCACAAATGTCACACGAGTTGATACAACAAAAATTGTGTTATTAAAATAAAAGCATACAAACTAACAGCATTTCTTATAAAACAAACATGCAATACATTAGGAAAACAGGTAAAACAATAAAAAATAAACAAAAAAAAAGGAAAATGAAGGGAATGCAGAATAATGTCTTATTCCGTTATTTACTAGGTGCGCCCTGCATTATCACCCGCTGACAATACCCAATCAAAATTCTTCAAAATATCGTTCGAAATAGTATTTTCTTGTATTTAATTGGAACATGCTTCCTGAGTCTGTGTTCCCCGACGAGTACAATATGGGGGTCTTCAAGCGTAGAGTGAACAGGTACCTTCTAGGGAAGCACGTTCCATCTTAGACCACATCTCAGCTTAACATCAGGCGAGATTGTGGTCAAGCGCTTCCCTATCAACAATAAAAAAAAAAAAAATTACGCTAGTAGGTATTAGATATACATTTAGAAATTGAAGACTTTTAACGGACTTTTAAAGAATAAATCTCGTGAAAAATTCTTAAATATTTATCCGTTCGAAAGTTTTGCGTGTTTGAGAAATAATCATCTGTACACACGTTTCTTATATAAGAATATATAAAAGCTAGAATACATTGTGTACTAAAATATGAACCTAATAATAAATGCGAAAACTAAGGAATATTCTACACTGAGCGCAGGATTTCCAAGAAACATTGTACAGTGTACACTAATACTTACCAAAGGTAAGCCAAGAAACGGTTGAACTTAATACCTTCAATCAAGCATCTAAGCTGCAGGTCAGCTTTATCAAGCTGGATTAAACATCAAGATCCAGCAATATAGCTTGTATAATGTTTATTATATATATACATAAACATACATATATTGTTAGAATTTTAAATAAGAATAACTGCTCTATGTTATTTTAAGAGCAGAATAACGGTAAAATCTACATACATAGCGTTTATGATAAAGTTCGAAATATTACTCTAGTTAGGTATACTAATTATTCTTATCTTATACTATTTGGATTCTGCGGCTTCAATCGCGTAGTACCTGATTAAATAGTAGCCTATATACAAATTTATAAAGAATAGAAAAAATTCGATCACGAGGCGGGACTTGAACCCGCATCTCTTCGTGCCACTCCGGGGCAGATGCCCGACCAACCCAGCCACTCGCGCCACTCCAGAGCAATCGAATCCATTCTATTCTTTCAGTTTCATGTGTCTAAGGGACACACCGCGCGCCATCTATCGAGATGATTAACAACCATCTCAACCAATAAACCAATTTGTAAAGCATTTTAATGCCATTAAACCAAAATATAGTAGCCTATATGCTAATCTATATTAAAACACTCTCTGTGTCAAATATGAACTGATGTCAATCTTGTAAAAAACTATAGGCCCATTTCACTTCTTCCAATCTTTGCCAAGATTTTTGAATCTCTTATATGTCCTCATCTCAATGAACACTTTAAAAAATTTATGACTTGTAGGCAGCATGGATTCGTCCAAGGTAGATCCACCGTGACAAATCTAGTTGACTTCAACGAAGATATAGCTGAGGCCCTCGACTCCAATAAGCAGATTGACGCCATCTACACCGACCTGAGTAAAGCATTTGATCGCGTTTCTCATCATATTCTACTCAGTAAACTGAGCGGATATGGAGTATCTCATGCTTTCCTCAAATGGTTTGAGTCATACCTTAGTGACCGTACATTTTTTGTAGTTCTCAATGGCTACAGCTCGTTGCCTCGCTATATCACGTCAGGTGTACCTCAGGGATCCCACTTAAGTCCAATCCTCTTTAATGTGTTCATTAACGATGCACCCTCATGCTTCAAATACTCAAACAGCTTTATGTATGCCGATGACATTAAGTTCAGTAGAGTGATTGAAAATATTGAAGATGCGTTTAAATTACAAACCGACCTAAATAGTTTTGTTGGTTGGTGCCAACAAAACGATATGGAGATCAACGCAAGTAAATGCTACTTCATAAGGTTTACTAGGAAATTAAAATCAATAAATTACAACTATAGTATAGGGGACCATAAAATTCTAGAAAAAAAGTTAGTCCGTGATTTGGGTGTACTTATAGATAGCAAACTAACATACATACAACACATAGATAACATTACTACTCGTGCTTCTAAAATGCTAGGCTTTATTATGAGAAATTCTAAAGGATTTAAAAACTATAAAACTAAAGTCACATTGTATAACAGCCTCGTGCGCAGTATACTAGAATATTGCTCTACTGTCTGGAGACCACACTACGCCACACATATTTTACGGCTCGAACGCATTCAGAAGAGATTTTTGTGGCATTTGCTATACAGTTGTAAATCACCAAAGAAAAAACTAAACTCTTATAAAGACCGACTCTCTAACTTTAATATGAACTCACTCGAAGATCGAAGAGACATTATTGATTTACTTTTCGTATCTAAACTTTTGAACAATAAAATAGACTGTTCCCAATTGCTAACAAGATTCAACATTCGTGTCCCAGCTAGATATCCCCGCTGCAAAATAACCCCATTAGCTCCTCCTCTCCGCAAATCCGTCTCCGGGGCCAACTCGCCACTACCCAGGCTATCCAAAATTGTAAATAAATACAGTGATAAAATCGACATCTTCTTCCATACACCCAACAAGCTCCGTTCTATAGTGAAGGATATACAAAAATTAAATTAAAACCTTAAATTGTTGTCATCACCATAATTAAATAATTCTTATTCTTTTAATAATACTAACAATAACAAGTATCCTACTTTTAAGAACTAACTCTGTATAATTGGCGCATGCTGTGTCAACCTCTAATTATTTGTTACTTTATCGCAAGAACTATATGTTATGTAAAATTTATATTTAAGAATCATTGTAAACAAATGTTGGTTGACCAAATAAATAAAATAAAATAAAAAAAATAAATATCATACAGATCTGACATACTTTTTATACGTGATAGAATAATAAACATCCATCGTTATAAATAATTCATGTTTTTAATTAGCGTAGAACAATTATTAATAGCTGAATTATTAATAATTATTAATAATTTCTGAATTAAAATAACAGCACATATACATAGCTTTTCTCTAAAAGTGGACCTATTATGCTTATAAAAATATTTAACCATGTTCCTAAATGCATAAGAAACCAGACATTGAATGTGTTTAAAAATAAGTTAAAGAAATGGCTGATTATTAATTGTTTTTATAGCCTAAAAGAATTTTTTGACCTTAAATGATAATTGCTAAATCGATTGTATAATATGCATGTGTAGTGTATTAGATCTAGTACCTATCTGTTTTACGCATATATTTGCATGCTTTATACAAAGCGAAACATGCTGAACAATTATCTCTTCACACCTCTCTGTACCATGTTTTTGGCAAATAAATGTTATTTTATTTTTTTTATTTTTTTTTATTTTATTTTTTTAGCAATAATAATTAGATGCATGTCTATGACTTCTAAAATATACAAATTCAAATCTAAAATCATTAACCTATTTTCCTATGAATTAAACAATAATATGACGGTCTATAACAATAAAATATTGCAATACATAGAACATTATACAACATACGAAATAACAGCACTTAAACATAGTAAATAGTTACCAGACAAACACTCTAAAGCATACCCTTTCCAGAACCCTAAAAACGTTTCAACCTTTCGCTACGGAACCCTAAAAACCGCTAGATAAAATATCTAAAGCTCATAAGCCACTGCACTTTCCACTATGCAGCCCAGATCCCAGCAATGTATTATAAAATGCAAATGCTTCAACCGGGAATGGAACCGGCGACCGGGTGCAACCATCGGATCACTGAATATTAGACCCCGTCGGCACGTGAATACAATGCCTTATATTTAAGTTTGTGTGTGGTACAAGTTGTAAGCGATTTGGTGATTTCTAAATTATATTTGTAGATTTCTAATTATATTGTAATTATAGAATATAGACATTGTAATATTTAGAACTGTAAACTGTAATAGTAGAGGATTAAGTCTGATGTACCATTTAGACGATGATAGATCTATGTATATTTGGGATGTGTAGTGTACAAATAAAACCATTTATTTTAACACAGTAACACAGATATAGGGGTAAAAAGCAAAGCAAAATTATTTACTACACTACATATACCACATGTCGTCAATACTTATAAGTTATAACACACTTGCCGTAATCTAGACGAACACATTATCTACTTTTCTATAATGTTTAAATTATATTATTAGTTGGTACTAGGAGGTATTAGTTCAATAATTTCGTGTGCATTAATCTGTTGAATAGAATTGGTTTCCTTTCTTTCGTTGTTCTTGTCAATATATGGAGAAACGTCAAAACTACTGCAATCCCATCAAAAACATCCTGTAAAAAACCCAAGTCTCACAGCTCAGTCTTTCTACCGTCAAAAGTTGTGAGATCCATGTAATACCAAGTCGGTTAATCTATTTAGTGTCTACTTGAAGGACCTTCTGTCTTAAGTTATTACATAAGTTATTATCATGCCAATATTAAAAATATTTAAGGTTTTAAACAAATAGATCGACTTGGACATCGCTTGATTTGATTATTAGTATGTATCATACTACACAGCACGACGGGCCAGCGACCAACAGGAACGAGAGTTTCAATCGCGTGAGGCGCGAGAGACTAAAGAATCTAATATAATATTGTAATATTCATTTTGTTTTCATGCGATGTCCAAGTCGATCTATTTGTTTAAAACCTTAAATATTTTTAATATTGGCATGATAATAACTTATGTAATAACTTAAGACAGAAGGTCCTTCAAGTAGACACTAAATAGATTAACCGACTTGGTATTACATGGATCTCACAACTTTTGACGGTAGAAAGACTGAGCTGTGAGACTTGGGTTTTTTACAGGATGTTTTTGATGGGATCTCACTTCTTTTTGTAGAGCCTTTCTTTTTGATACCATCTACTTAGAGAATGACAAAGAATGAAATAGACACGAACCATCACCAGGTATACGGACAATCCGGTGTGGGCATGGATGGTCATTCACATACAGTATTTCCGAATCCATTGCGACTACTAGTACTGGTAGATATGCAAGATGTAAGAATACAATTAATACTTAAACGTAACTTTGGTCTCGTTATTTCGACCGACACTATTAAGTAATTATATTTGAAGACTAAGGTATTTATGTAAGTTCCTTAAAATTAACCAAACAACATCCCAATCGTAAGCAAATAATATCAGTTAACTAATGAGCGAGCCTTTTAGTCGTAAATGTAATTTATCAATCGAAATTATAAATGAAAATCGCAAACTTATAGGTTAGGTTTCGAGGCACATCCGAACAGCATGAGGGCGCTCGCACGTATGCGTGCGGCTGCCGCTCGCTCGAAGGCATTCACATTTCATTGTTCTGTCATTTTGGCGTATATTTTGCTTGTCAGTCATAGAGTAAAATAGAGGCCAGTCTGTCTGTAAGGAGGCTAGTCGCGCCAACAATTTATATATAACAGATTTAAATTATAATATATTGTTTTATTAGACTTTCGTACTTCAAGACATGTCCAATCATGTGTTTTTCATTACGTCGACCATTTTACAAGTAATAATGTTGTTCAGTTTCATGGGCTAAACACACCCTTACCCACCCTATACCCCCTCCCTTGCCTCATATGGTAGGTACCTATCTACACCTATTAAATTTATAACCACCACCAACCACCAACTGCATAAATAACTTTGTAATCCCATATATTTATATGGGATTACAAAGTTATTGATGCAGTTGGTGTATTTGGAAAACTGGACCGAAATTACAAAATATTTAAAATTTCCCATGATTAAGACACTAAACTCTATATGTATTCCAAATATGAAGCTTCTAAGTCTGCTAGAAGTGCCTTGGACTTTTGATGATCGGTGAGTCAGTGAGTGACAAAATTTAGAAACTTTAACAAGTTGTCATTCTTAAACTACTGGTTCAAATTGACTGAAATTTTAAATATTCCGTGTTTATACAATGCCGGATTAGTTACTGAAGATTCAGGTTTCTTGCTTTATCCACAACCGAATTATAGGGGGTCGAAAAAGGCCCGAATTGCTTCGAGAAAAGGATGGTACGGCCGTGCCGCTTTTTTTTTGCTCGACTTGGCGGGGGCACTGCCGTGCCCCCAGATTTTGTAGATTCCTTTTTGATCCATTGAAATGTTACATTTTTTAGGCCTGACCTTGAGTTTTTTAGAGGACGCAATTTTATTTTTTTGATGTGTAGGGGGGGTCAGTGTGAAGCTAAAACCAAGTTTGTGGGGTTGCCACCCTTGTCCCATGGCCGCCATCTTGAAAATAGCGGTTGAAATGGTTTTAACGATATATCTCTTAAACTATTTATCTGATAATAAAACAATCTTTACATTATTTGTTGCAAATTAAATTCTCTACAACTTTGATTCAGTAATTTTTTGTCGTAGAACTATAAATAAAAAAGTTATAAGCGAAAATGTTCAGAAATTAGAGCTATTCATATTTTTCAATAAAACTTTTTTTTATCATTTTACGAAGAAATGATATAAGACTATTTTTGTAGATTGTTTTTCGAGGAACAACTTTTATATACAACATTTTTTCATTACGTCAATAGCTAAGGTTTTACAGCGCTCAGAAGTGAGTACTATTTTTCAGTAGTAACTATACATAATAAATTGGCTATTGGCTCTTTTCCCAGACTCCACAACAATGGAAGCACACTGCAGAACATTTCAGCCCTGCTTTTCGACGTAAAAAAAAACGCACTTCCAGACTCTACCTCCTGGGTTGTGGGGAAAAGATTCAATAATTAATTATTAATAATACTGTAAAATTAATTATTAAAAATATTATTATAACAAAAATAAAATAATTACTGGTGACAAATTATTATTAGTACACACATAATATATCGTATTCTGTATAGTAAAGAGTACTTAAAATAGTACTCACTTCGGATGGCTGTAAAACCTTAGCTATTTACTTAATGAAAAAATGTTGTAAATAAAAGTTGTTCTACGAAAAACAATCTACAAAAATGGTCTGATAAAATTTCTTCGTAAACTTATAAAAAAAAAGTTTTATTGAAAAATATAAACATCTCTAATTTCTGAACATTTTCGCTTATAACTTTTTTGTTTATAGTTCTACGACAAAAAGTTACTGAACCTAAGTTGTAGAGAATTAAATTTGCAACGAATAATGTTACTATTGTTTTATTATCAGATAAATAGTTTAAGAGATATATCATAAAAACCATTTCAACCGCTATTTTCAAGATGGCGGCCGTGGGACAAGGGTGGCGACCCCACAAACTTGGTGATAGCTTCACACTGACCCCCCCTACACATCAAAAAAATAAAATTGCGTCCTCTAAAAAATGCGACCCCAAATGTAACTTTTCAATGGACCATTTATGTGTAGTGATGTGCAAGTTCTATTGTAAAACTTTAATTTGTACAGTGTGTTTTTTTTGTGTTCCAGTATCAAGCCCCTGACCACTCTAGTGAGATAATTTCTAAATATTTATTATCCTATTCTCGTTATGTCTATAATATCGCCATTAATTAAAACATGTATTGTGTCATGATAATGTGAGCTTGTTGGCAAAATATTGACTTACGGGAATTGTATGAACAAAACAAATCAAACTAGCTGTGCTCCGCAGTTTTACCCGCAGTGCTCAGCTCCTGTTGGTCTTAGCGAGATTATATATAGCCTAGAGCCTTCCTCGATAGATGGGCTATCTAACACCGAATGAATTTCTCAAATCGGACTGGTAGTTCCCGAGATTAGCGCGTGCAAACAAACAAACGCTTCAGCTTTATAATATTAGTAATTAGGAAAATGTATACACTATAATACAATCTCCTTTATTTTGATTTTATAAACGTTAAAGACCATTATTAATTATGATGTACTTATATACGTATTAATGTTTATGTTTGAATGCTGTAATTAGAAATTACTCTATCTACTATGAGCGAACTATAAAACTTATGTAGGTAATAGTATTTTCTTGTGTTTTATTTTACGAGAATGTTATTCATTTAGAAATGAGAGACTGTAACGGATTTTAATCGCAATTTATTCATATTATTAAAACGACGCACTATTTGCAGCTAGCGTGATCAGGGGGAACACGCTCCTTATCGCTAAGAAGCGATATCTTCCAGGCAACCTGAGATATAAAAAGTTTTAAGAAAAAACATCATAAAAGGAAAAGCTGGCCTCTTCTGCTTATTTAAAATATTAACAGCTAGTAACTCATAACTTGCATAGTGTCGTAATAAAATGTGGAATGCGAGTGGTATGCCCCGGCCGTGCCCGGGATAAGCGGGTGACGTCACTGCCAGTGAATCTACCTTGCGAGCGCAAAAATTCGGACGGGTTTCATTTAAATGATCAAAAACTCTATGCATTATATATCTGAGTACTGTAGAGATAGAAGTCCTGAATTCTGCTACTTACTAATTCGCGATAAATTCATATAGAACAATGTCATTTACATTATTTCAGAGGACATTTTAATTATTAATAGTATCTAATATAGTCTTAGAGTATATATTAGTAAACTACCTATATAGGAGATAGATTCTTGTATATTGTAATGTAGAGACATAATTGCGAGATTGCGCTAAATTTGAATTACATATTTGTTATCATAAGTACCTACATAAATCCTATTTCTAAGTATTAAAATACGGTCTATAAAATAATTATTACTTTCAATAATTAACCTTGACAACGAAAAATTCACCGGAGTTTATTTAACAGATAAAACATTATATGTATATGGTTTAGGGCTGATTTTGCAATCGTTGGTTAAAACTAAGTTTGAATAAGACTTATTCATCGAATAACGTATTAAACTACCATTTCAAAAATGTATTCTAATTGTCCGTATTTGACAGCTATTACAGGTGACATTTAAAATGTTCGTGTAATACTTTATTGGACGGATAAATTTTAACCAAGGATTGAAAAATCGGACTAATATGAATATTTTAGTTCAATCATCCCATTTGTTTTTGAATTATCGTCAAAAAAATCTTCAGCTACATAACATTTCTATACATATACCTACATAGTGTAAAAGCATAAAACAGACGCCCTACAGCAAACAATTGAATAATTGATCCACAATAAATCCACGATCAGTAAAGATAAAGAACATCAATTGAAACTGCTTGATAAAATTGCGTTATTCGACTGTCATTCCGTTGATAGGCCTTTGTGAATAAAAATGGCTACCCATCCTTAAAACCTGTATAGGAGGAGCTTGTGAAAAAGAAAGGTAAGTTTTTAATAGAAGTATGAAGTGATTGTAAAAGAAAATACTAGCTAAAAGTTAATCTGTCTGTCTGTCTGTCCATTTAATTAAAGCTTTGCTTAGTTTGACGATAGATGTAGTTGAGTGGAATGCCGAAAGCATAGAATTTTATATTCTAGAAAAACGAAAACATATTATATTTAATTTATTTCAACTAGTGTACTTCAAGTTACCCAAATAGTATGAAAAAAAAACAATAATTGGTCTTATCGTGATGATATATTATTATAGCCTGTAGGCTGTAGTAGTCTTCCTCAATAAATGGGCATTGGATCATATTTGAATAATTATTTCACTGTTTTTCAAATACGATCCAACAGAGCAAACAACAACCAACCTTTCACCTTTTATAATATTAGTAAAGATATTATGAAAACAGAAAAACCAATCTGTGAATGTAATTCCTAAACGACTTACAGAAAATCGGCATATCAATTCCCTCACAATCATAGCCACATTTATATACAAGCTATTTATAAATACATGGAAATCTGAGCTTACGGCATTTGGAAATTTTAATGTTAGCCCCTGTACCACGATATCTATATCTTAAAGCAGTATTATTTCCAGTGTGGAAAAAGGACAGCGCTATATTTTTCGTCTAGCGCCATCCCTTTCCCACACTGGAAGTAATACTGCTATAAGATTGTAGCCTGATCTGCCTATAACGACCCATTTATTCCTTGCGACTTGAGACAAATTTGTATAAAATGTTTTAACAGAATTGAAGAAATTTGGTTGAGAGTTCGAAAGAGGTGATTTGGAAGCGTTATTATTTATTTGAAAGGTTTGAAGATATTTTCATACACGTTTGTTTTAAATTATTTCTGTAAATACATTAAAATTATAACGTGATATTCTTTTGATTGAGGATTTGGTTGTATTTATTATGTTAGTCCGCCTAACTGAATTTTAAGCTATTGCATAGCTTCTATCGCGGGCCTTGAGCGCGGGGACCAAATCGAGAAATTCCGTAACGAAAAAACCTCACGCTCCCCACTCCGACGGGCGCGAAGGTGTGGCTTGAAGGCATAGCATGCAATAGCTTTACCGCGGCAGTCCCCGAGTGCCACATGTCTTTTTTATATCTTGTTGTCGTGTAAAATACTTTAAGATACTGAAATTATCAAATAACCCGTGATTTGAACACAGTTTTACGTTCGTTATAATTGCATTTTTAATCTAATATGTATCTAATTATTTCTAAATCTCCAAGACATAGTTACCAAAGAGATTCACATAAATAAAGCTTCCTAATCCCAAATACTTACATTACATACATAAAGCACATCTAAAACGCAAAAACACTATAGCATATTCCCCTGAAAATGTATTACTGTAACCCATGTATTTCACATTAATACACCCTAACGACATCATTATCCTCAAATTATTAAGAATTCATTTCACTTTGATGTGAAATGACGTAAACGAAGACTTGTTCATGACAATGACATAATATAAGATGCATGTTAGGTTGGTAAGATTAGATTATGGGTAGGGATTTTTAAATGGGTCGGATTATAATTGATCATCGGTTTGGATTTTTGTATATTTGTTGGTGTGATTGATCTTTTATATAGCATTAAGTTGATGCCCCAAATTTAGAAAATAACTTACTGAGCTTTATATTAGGTAGCATTTTACAGAAAATCGTTTTAGATGATAAAATGAACGCGATATCAAAAATTTGGTAGATACTGCATCGATTTCTGATGTAAGTAGGTACCTATCAACTGAAATAACAAAAATGATGATTTTTTTATTATTTTTTTAACTGAACATAAATAATAACAAGCCAATACATAATAATATAATATATGTGTCACTCAAGAATATAATATTATTATATTCTTAAGTGACACAGGCTATATTTTTATCCCACTTTATCCGACCCGGTCTAAGCGGATAAACACTATTATTATTTGTAACATCCAACCAGCCAGGACATCATTGATCTTTTCCGTTAAAAAACTTCTACATTTCTGGCATAAACACAAAGGGTTTATCCCGGTTCAATCCGGGGACGCTTATAAATATAATTTTGGTTTATCGACCGATACATAATACTGGCCTCTACTATCCTTTCTGTATATCCTTTGTATAATATTATGTACTAGCTATTCTTTCGCAGCTTTGCTCGCTTTATAAAAAATGAAACAAATGCTATACTAACAAACCTCGTGAAAATTTGTTGCGTAGTTCATACATAGGGACCGCCAGACAGCGACAGCGACTTTGTTTTATACTATGTAGTGACTATCCTATTAATATTGTAAATGCGAAACTTTGTATGTCTGTTTGTTCCTCCTTCACGCAAAAACTGCTGAACCGGTTTTCGTAAAATATGGCACACACATAGAGGGTAACTTAAAACATAGGGTATATAATATTTAACAGGATTACATTTTTATCCCGAAAATTCCACGCGAACAGAAACTATGCGGGTTTTCCTTTTACGCGGGCGAAGCTGCGGGCGAAAAGCTATATACATCACTACATTATACAGGGTGTCCCACTCCCACAGTGGGATATACTATGCTCAAAGGAGGTTATAGTTTTACATACGCTGAGTACGTTAAACATACTTAAAAAATTCCAGACGCATTTTTTTTTCAAACAGATGAATTCTTAAAACTCTTATGTGTACACCCCTAAAAAGCAACCCGCCCATTTTTGCCACCAGCACGTGAGCTATCGTTTAAAATTATGTTTTCATAGACAAAATGCTCACATTAGAGAAGCGGTAGGTATATGACGGCAGCGCGAAGCTAGAGAAGAAAACATGGATTTTCAGGAAAAATTTAGCAAACAATTTTTGACGTAAATTTGTTATTTAAGTATTTTTTACGTGATCAGTGTATGCAAAACTACAAGTCCCTTCGTGCTTAGTATACCAATAGTGGGACTTGGAACACCCTGTATATATACGATATTACGTTCTTACAATTCTGTACAAATACAAAGAGCGTAGTTAGCTGGATTTACAGACTGTATGACAGTTTTATGGCATCATATTTAATGGGTTGTGTGCTTATAAGCTTAACAAACGATCAAGCGGCATGTTTTGATTGCTCGGAGATCAAATATTCGCTTTTACGGAGCGATGTATGGTATTTGTATCGTTTATGTGTTTTGATATAGAAAGACATTTATATGCCCAAGTTTAATATTTTATAAGACCGATCAAGAAAGTCTTGTTTTGAAGGTTTTCTTCGTATTGAAACTCACTAAATACGATTTTCATGTGAATTTAAGGGGCTCAATTACTTGGGCGTGAATACAGTCTACAGTTTTCCCCATCGAGAACATTGAATTTCGCGTTAAACCTGAAAAAAAAATATAGAAAATCTTAAATTTTACAACTTTAATGTTGTTAAATGTTCTTGTATTGAGATAAAATTACATTCATAACCTTACCAATGGTTCAAAAACATTCTAGTTCTAGTTCAATTAGGAAACACACAAGGAGGACAGATTCCTTCAAACTTCCGCACTTATTAATTTAAAAACCAATTTCAATTTTGCACGTTCATCTCAAACTGGCAAGTAAAAACCGCTGAGTCATATAAAATGTAAGGTACATTATTGTTACAACATGCATCAAAATATGAACGAACAGTGGCGTATCTAAGAAATTAAGGGCCCTATGAGAAGTAACAAAATAGGGCCTAGAAAAACGCATGACTAGCTATACATATAACAATGTATACAATTTTATCTTAATCAATGTGTTAATTGACAAATTTTTCCCAAAATATAACAACAAATGAAACAAATAAATGTTTTATATTTATTAGGTCGCTATCTGTCATATATTTTGAAAATGGGAGAAATTTTCGAAAGTTATAGTCAAAGTTTCTGCTGGGTCTCCAGGGCCCCGCAGGTTCGAGTGCCCTGGGGCCCCACCTAGCCCCTGTACAACTACGTCACTGGAACGATATAAAATTGAAGGCATTGTTCAGATATGATTTGACAAGCCGTGATAAATGGTGTTATTCCGTTGATTGATTGACAGTAAGACACTCGTTACGGGCTACAGGGAATTGGCCAAATTCAGAATTTTTGTCACCCGAGATGGATGCGAGATGTTCGAGGTAATTTAATAAGGTAATACGTTAGATTGGTTGTTATATATTGTGGAAAATAAATCGTATAACTAGTAGATGATTACGTTAAGGGATATTTTTGTAATCGCGTTAAAAGCAAAAATACAGATAGTGTAAGGAGAATGATTAGAAGCTGTAATAAGTATACTATGGTTTGCTGGTAGGCGGTTAAGCAACGCATAAGGTGATCAGCCCCCCTAGACAAGTGGCTTTCTATTAGCGTAAAGTTCAATAGAATAGATTATGAATGTATAATGAGATTGACGTAATCAATCGTCGTAATCAATTCATAATCTATTCTATTGAACTTTACGCTAATAGAAAGCCACTTGTCTAGGGGGGCTGTTTTTTTGATGGGTGAATGTGACATTCTTGAAAGGTACTGTAGTATTTATGTCTTATAATTACATAATGCCTATATGTCTTATCAGTTTTGGAATTGAATGTCTTTAATTATATATACTTATCAATAGATTAAAAATTATTAGCTTGCGCGACAAGTTTTAATACTCGCGTAAAATCAAAACAATTATTTTCAAAAACACTACCCCTGTTTGCACGGTTGGGTAAATTTAATTCAACCCAATTCGCATTTCGCTAACTAGAGCATAACCGCCAAGTTTACGAACGAATAAAAATACTTTGTTTGGAAATTTTTTGAGTTCCAACGAGAAAGCTTCATACGTCACTGTGCATGACCTTTTATTTATGATATTTCGTGAAGTTCAAAGTGTTTAGTATTTTTTAACTAATATTCTTATACTCGTAGCTACGCAATTTAAAAGTTAAAAAAAATATTTTGAATTTGTCATTGTCGCTGCCATGTCGCTGCGCTGTCGTTTTTTCGATCAATCTGTAACTTCAAAGTTTTTTTAATATTTACATCTACAAATCTACACAATTATAGTAAAGTTACAAATATTTGTTACAAAATCAAGCTTACAGTTCTGGTTGATACATTATGGCTAAAAATTAAATTATTTTTAAACTAGAGGTCCGCCCCGGCTTCGCCCGTGGTACATATTATTTCGCAATAAAAGGTAGCCTATGTCCTTTCTCGGGTATCAAAATATCTCCATACCAAATTTCATGCAAATTGGTTCAGTATTTTAGGCGTGATTGAGTAACAGACAGACAGACAGAGTTACTTTCGCATTTATAATATTACTATGGATTATCGCTAAATGTCTTCATTTTTCGTTTTAAGATAATATTCTATGTCATACATTCATTGTAGATCAAGAGCCCACGACGGCCAGACATTCCTTTCTTTAATAAAGTTGAAAGTTTCTCTGTATATGTCTTCGATATAGATAAGAACGACTAGCGATTATCAAGTCTGGGATGTGGTTACTTTGGCAGGAAATAGTTACTAAGGGTGTATAAAATTGTACCTAACTTTCATTATAGTTTAAAAGCTAAATTTTATATATGTTACTTGGGGACCTATAAAAAGATGTTACCTTAAGAGCCAGACAGTTTTCATGGTTCTTACATCTAGCCAGACACATTTAAAAAAATACTAACATATCATCAAATTCACATAACTACCTAAAAGCGTAACAAATATGAAATAACCCACTAAAGCATTGGTTAACTATAATTATTAAAAAAATAATAGTATAATATATAAGTAATAAAGTTAAGTATATCTTTTACGGGGACTTATGTTGATGGAATTTCACGTATCTCGATGACACAATAAAAAAGTCATCGGGATACGTGAAAGTCCATCATCATAAGTCCTCGTAAAAGATAAGTAATAACTTTATTACTTATATATTATACTTTTATTTTTTTAATAATTATAGTTAACTAATGTTTTTAGTGGGTTATTTCATATTTGTTACGGTTTGTGTTAGTTATGTGAATTTGATGATATGTTAGTTATTTTTTAAATGTATCTGGCTAGATGTAAGAACCATCAAAACTGTCTGGCTCTTAAGGTAACATCTTTTTATAGGTCCCCAAGTAACATAGGTATATAAAATTTAGCTTTTAAACTATAATGAAAGTTAGGTACAATTTTATACACCCTTACTACCTGTTTCCTGCCAAAGTAACCACAACCCAGACTTGATAATCGCTAGTCGTTCTTATCTGTATCGGAGACATATACAGAGAAACTTTCAACTTTATTAAAGAAAGGAATGTCTGGCCGTCGTGGGCTCTTGATCTATTGGTATTTGTAGTTCTATACTTATTTATTTTTTATTGTAGTGAAACTTCTTTATCGGGCTTGGAAAAAAAATATTTAGTGTAACATTTTTTCGTTACGCGTGACATTTTTCCGTTACGCGCCATCTTTTTCTTATCCCTACCACGCGTGATTCGACGTATTTCTGTAAAGTTGCATAATATATACAGGTAAATTAGCTTGGAGAAATTTTTGCATATGTAGTGGTGTGTATATTACTCAGATCTTAGAGCGCGTTTCCACTATATCGTTCTGGCCTATACAAAAATGTTTCGATATCCTAACATTACTATTTAATTTTATACTTATTACTAGCAACAATTTGTTTTCAATAAAAACAAGTTTTTATTTGAAAGAAAATGGTTTTGACTATATAAAAAAAAATATATCATTCAATTTTACGTCCTTGAGCAAACGACAAGGCGACTACCGTGAAACAATAAAATATCGTGTCCATAATAATTTGTTTCATAATTAATATTTGACCATAATAATTACGAAACAAAACAAATAAATAAATCGTCACTTGATAGTGGAAAGTGGAAACACGCACAAAACCAGAATAAACCAGTTTACGCTGTCCGCAGGTGCCACGTGCAGTCGTTTGGTACCGTTAGAACATAAAGCACATTTCATTCAAAAATTATAATTATTATGTACGTAGTTTAATTGATAAATTTTGTATTTGTTGATTGTTGTTATTATTTGTTATTATTGTTATAATATTTGTTGAAGTGAATTACATGTCCCGCAGCCGGAGGCCCCAAATGAAAACTCAGATGTACTTAAAAACTACATTTAATAGCTAAAATGAGACTTTTACACCCATGTCTGCACGATGCAGACCGGAGTTAAAGAATGAATTTATACAGTTTAATAATTATAAAGACGTAAGCTTGGATGCTAAGGGAAATCGCATCCACATTCTATTCCCGTGCGAACGGCGTATTCAGCAGTTTTGTATAAAGGCAGGGCCATAACTAGTGTTTAATTTGTGTGTAAGTGTTGTAACTTTATATTGTTAATTCAATATGGCTCCAGTGTTAAAACATGGTCGAGGCAAGCCTTTGACTTCTCAAACTAAAGAATTAAACTTAAAATGTCGTTTCTTTTTCAGGTTAGTAAATTTTTCATTTTAGTAACATTGTTAATGTAAAAGTTATACATATGTATGTTAAATGTGCAAATATTAAAATAAAGTCTCATCTTTTTCAGAGGAGAAACACATATAGTTTAATTTAAAATCCCTTATATATACAGGGTTACTTGTAAAACACCGGCAACCTCGCAGGACAAGATAGCTAACATCATAAGTAACAACATTTCGACTTTTGATAATTTGTTAGATTTTATTTTCATACAAAAATAAATATTCATTTAATTTTCCGTCTGAATATTATAAACTCTACGCCTCCCAAAAATTACGTAAACAAAAAGCGAACGAGAGGGGGAAGGGGGCGTCGCGTCGTCCATCCGATAATTAATAGAACATAGACTTACAAATGTAAGGAGAGTACAATAAAAGTTTAAAAAATGATTTAAAAATAATTTATTGCGTTATGCCAAAAGTCGTAGAACAAATGTTGTTACTTATGATCTTAGCTATCTTGTCCTGCGAGGTTGCTGGTGTTTTACAAGTAACCCTGTATAAAATAAAAACTAAAAATAAAATGTTGTTTTATTTTATTTGCTGACCATACACTACTACAAACGCAAAAATTTCTCCAAAATAATTTACCTGTAGTAAATTATTTTTTGAAAAATAAGGTCATAAAGAAGTTTCACTTCTTGCGTGTGTACACTAGTACACGCACACATTTTTTTTATCAATTATCAATCGACAATATTATTATTATCGACTGAGGCCTATGTCCAGCAGTGGTCAAACATGGGCTGATAGTGATGATGATGATGATCAATTATCAAACATCTTCTTATATATAAAAATGAATCGCAAAATGTGTTGGTAAGCGCATAACTCGAGAACGGCTCAACCGATTTCGATAATTATTTTTTTATTATATTCCTTGAACTACGAGGATGGTTTTTATGTAGAGAAAACGTAAATATGTACCACGGGCGAAGCCGGGGCGGACCGCTAGTTAATTATAAATGTAAACAACTAAATAATTAAATACTTAAATAGTAAAAAAGAAAGGATTTAATTCCAATGTAAAATAGAGATTTGAGCCGAAATTAATTAGTTGTAATAATTTATTATACTCTTTTAATTAAAAGGAAGATTTGGGAATATAAAAGAGAATTTCAAATCAAATGTAAATAAAATTCAGAGGCCAAGTAATTGATAATTATCAATTAAAAGTAACTTCAGTTGTGCAAACTTAATCAAATTTTATTAAAAACTAGGTTTCCGCCCGCGGCTTCGCCCGCGCAGTCAAAGAAAAACCCGCATAGTTCCCGTTCCCGTGGGATTTCCGGGATTGCGTCATTTTCCCGGGATAAAAAGTAGCCTATGTCCTTTCTCGGGTATCAAAATATCTCCATACCAAATTTCATGCAAATTGGTTCAGTAGTTCAGGCGTGATTGAGTAACAGACAGACAGACAGAGTTACTTTCGCATTTATAATATTAGTATGGATTTAATTTCACTGTTAGCCTTGAACCAAAAGTATCAAAGTGTAGCTAGAATAGGTTAATACAAATTACCACATTAAAAAAAGACGCAAGAAATTAAGAACCAATTGTAATGACAATCTGGGCTTAAAAAGGTACCTACTACGATTTTAATATATTATTATATATATAGTTATAACCACGTAAACGAAATTTCATATATGTAATATATTTTTGTTTAATAATAGGTAATCCAGCGCAAGTTTCATCAAAATCGATTCACTTGTTTATAAGATAATATCATTCGTATAAGCTTGTTAAAAATTAATTAAACATAATGACGCAATACTGAAACTGACATTAAACAATAACGATAAATAATGAAACTACAAAGTTAATGACTCACAAATTTAACTTGCTCTCAGAACTAGCGAAAACAACTAAATTACAAATGAACATAAAAAGGAAAATAACAATTAGCCTCAAGTTAATCTACGAATAATCTAGAGTGCGCAAATTACCTTATAATTGGATTGTTTATAGGATACGACTGCGATACGATAACGCGATACGACTTGTCGTATACTGTAATTAATGCAAAAACTTGAATGTGTCATTGAATAAACTTCGATTGTACTTACTATAAACTATTCATAATGTTATATTAACTATTCATATGTATTAAATATTTTAAAATCTTGACGTTCTTAAACTAGTAAGTTAGGTTTATTAAATATACTAGCTTCCGCCCGCAGCTTCGCCCGCGTGGTGTTTTTTTCGCCATAAAAGGTAGCCTATGTTCTTTCTCATGGTCTAAAGTGTTGTCTGTGCCAAATTTCATCAAAATCGGTTGAGAAGTTTAAGCGGGAAAGCGTAACAGACAGACAGACAAAGTTACTTTCGCATTATATTATTAGTAGGGATGTTTTGTTTAAAAAATTTTACACAAAAGTTCCTTGCATTGTGGAATCAATGTAAGCGTACAATGTTTTAGTAAGATTCAAAGATTCAATATCGTCATCGTATTCATCGACGTGACGGTATTGCCATGACGCGACCTTGAAATTTTACTGTCAACGCGCCTAAAGAAGTTTCACTCCAAAAAAAATCCCTCTTTTTTGAAATTGTTTGTAATTCTAAACATACCTTGCATTGTGGGAACTGCTCCGGCGGCCTGCTCACCCGCCAGCCCAACAAGGGCGGTATACACACGAGCGCGCTCATCAGCCACACCGCTGCGATCATGAGCGCCGCCCGCGCTGGCGTCCGCTTCTTGAGGTAGTCGACCGCCTGTGGACAAATTTGTGTTATAGGATATGTATGTTTTCTTATTAATTTTTCATATTGTCTCTGCGAAGCATTAGAGAGTGCTCTACGATTATAACAAAATGGTTCCGCAACTTTTTAATTAATACGTTTTATTCACGTAATCTCCTAATATTTTATAGATAATTTAATGTAGATTAAGACTGTCACTTTCAAAAAATTATTCAAGTAAATAAAACCGGAAAAAATTTAGAAATAGAAAAAAAGGAAATCCCATTTTTCCGTTTGAAACACGATCGTGTAAATCTTAATTAATCTAATCGTATTATTTTTTTATTAGCTTCTTATATCTTCTATGCGGCTATTGGTATTGAAAAAGGTTAAATATATCTACAGTTTAGTATCTTTTATATTTTAATGTATCGTTTTTAAGGAAAAAATTAAAGACAATGAAAACAATAATATTATGCTGGATCTAATTTCACAAATCCACCCATGCATGAAAGAGTAACAGACTTTACAAACTTTCCCGTTTTCATTTTACTTTTTATTTATAGAAATTCTATATTTACATGCATTACAGTCTCAATCTTCTTGTACATAGATATTCTATCACATTGTAATTTGTAACTTGCGGGAAGGGATATTTCCTGAAATAAAACAATTTTATTTTATTTATTTATTTATTTCCCTCCACGTATAGCGTTGATGCATTTATCGTTGTTTTCATATAACAATGCAGATTTGTTGAATCTTTCATCTCGATACGTGATTTGAAATATAGGTTGTTAGAGTTGCGAATTTTGATCCTTGGTGTTTTAAACGTGTAAATGAAATACATTTCTTCCATTTTTTTACTTATTCTGTGTTGTGTTATGTGTACGTTGTTTCACGAAATAAATATATCAAAATGGTGCATGCCCTTGTCTACAAATGCGAAAATTTGTGAGGATGGATGATTCAAATTCAAATTCAAATAATTTATTGCTTACCAATACATTTTTACATATTAGTAACCTTATGCAGGTTCTGCAATACAATCATAATATTATATTTAAACTAGCGGTCCGCCCCGGCTTCGCCCGTGGTACATATGAAAAATAGATGTTGGCCGATTCTCAGACTTACCCGATATGCACAGAAAATTTCATGAGAATCGGTCCACCCGTTTCGGAGGAGTATGCAGACTAACATTGTGACACGAGAATTTTATATATAAGATTACATAATACTATCTCATACATGATTGTACATTGTACATTGTACATACATGATTGTACGTTTTTCGGTGCATTTACAACAAACGAACATAGAGCTAGAGCTAGAGCAAGAGCTTTCTTTCGTGATCTTTTAGTGTAAACGAAAACTCGTGTTCGGTGTTGTTCAGAATCAGAACATTGCATAGAATCTTTTCGAACGCACTAAGAACAACGAAGGAATGCTCTGAATTAAAAAATGAATGAAAAACTACTTGAACGATTTGGATGAAACTTTATAATACTATACATTATATTAGTAAGAGTGATAATGAAAAATATTCCCAGGTTATTGAATATTATGAAACTTAGATTTCTAATAATATTGATAAGAACATGTATATCAATACCTTTTTTTTATAGTGGGGAAATCTTCCAAAGATACCCACGGCCCCCGTGGAAGGAGCCGTGGGTTATGTCGGATTCTTACCGACTAAAACCCCACTGTGTACCGTCGAGCCGCTTTAATGATGGGGCCGCGGGTATTTGTTAGAATTCTTCCGCGACCCCCTCGGCGGTTGTATATCAATACCTAAGTTGCCTAGATTCTATAGTTCAAGTTCTAATTATTTCAATTCTAGACTATCCGTCCCGTGAAAACTCTACTAACATTTATTTTCATTAGGAATTAAGGGCTTTGTTAGATAGAACGCGTTCTTATCGCGTCAGAGCGCTAACCTGAGCCCCGCGCTATGACGGCGAATTGTATTGTACTACTAGTATAGTAAACTCAAAACTCATACTTAAACATTTATTCAAACTCAAACTCAAACTCAAACATTCATTTATTCAATTAGACTACTATTTAGTAGCACTTTCGAATCGTCATTACATAGTATTTTAACATTTACCACCGATTCGGAAAGCAGTATCTATGGAGAAGAATCGGCAAGAAACTCCATAGTTGCTCTTTTAAATAATGTCAATAAATTTACATAATATGTAACTTATATCTACCTAACTACATAATATGCCAAAGAACTGTCCTGTGGTTTTTACGCGACAACCCTCCATGGGTCTTTATCGTCCATATATTCCTGAATACTGTAGTACGCTCTTTGAACTAGTACATTTTTTATGTAAGTTTTAAATTTAGTACTACTAAACTCTTTAATATTATGAGGAATTCTATTGTATAAGCGTATACCTTGACCCATAAATGAATTTTTAACTTTAGCTAATCGGAAAAATGGCATTTCAATTCTATTCTTGTTCCTTGTGCCATAATCGTGTCTATCTCCTACTCTTGTGTGTAAGTCAGAGCTTTTGTGTACATGCAAAATATTATTAAATATATACTGTGATGGTACAGTAAGGATACCAGTATTCTTAAAATGATCTCTTAGTGAGTCCCGAGCACGTAAATTATATATAGAGCGAATGGCTCTTTTCTGTAAGATAAATATAGTTTCTATATCTGCAGCCCTGCCCCACAGTAGAATTCCATAGGACATAATGCTATGAAAGTAGCTGAAATAAACCAATCTGGCCGTATCTTCATCGGTGAGATGCCTTATTTTTCGGACTGCATATGCAGCAGAACTGAGCTTACCTGCAGCGGTGTTGACATGGGCTCCCCACTGTAGTTTCTCGTCCAATGTTAACCCTAGAAATACAGTAGACTCAGTAGGATGCAATACCTCCCCGTTCAAGGTAATATCTCTGTTCAACTTTTTTACATTAGGAAGTAAAAATTCAACACAAGTGGTTTTTTTGGCATTTAATAATAAATTATTGGCAGTAAACCATTCAGATATGTGTAAAAGAGCACTGTTCACTTCGTCAACATTTGGGTCATGCCTATCCACATTAAAAATTAATGAGGTATCATCTGCAAACAGAACTATTTCACACCTATCCTGCAAATAATAGGGAAGATCATTGATATATACCAAGAACAAGAAGGGACCTAAAATTGACCCCTGTGGAACACCAATGTTAATTGACGCACCGCTAGAACGTTCTCCATTAACAACTACAGTCTGTATCCTATCATGCAGGTATGACGCTATGAGGTTCTGGGCTTTTCCTTTAATTCCATAGTGATTAAGTTTACGTAACAAAGTACAATGTTCAACGCAGTCAAATGCCTTGGAGAGGTCACAAAATATCCCTAGAGCATTTTTTGAGTTTTCCCATGCCTTATATATATGTGTTAGAAGTGCAACTCCAGCATCTGTGGTTGAGCGCCCCTTTGTGAAACCAAACTGTTTGGTGTGCAGTAAATTATTATTTGCAAAATGACTACTCAATTGGTTTAATATTAACTTCTCGAATACCTTACTTAATGTTGGTAAAATAGAGATAGGTCTATAATTGTTACAGTCTTCTTGATCGCCCTTCTTAAATAAAGGTATAACTTTACTAAGCTTTAGTAAATTAGGAAATGTACCATAGTCACAACACTTATTAAATATGGAAGCTAAATTTTTCGCAATATTTTCTATTATATTATTAACTAAATTTACGGACATTCCCCAAAGATCACAAGTATTTTTAAGATTAAGCGTCTTAAAGGCAGTAACAATATCATTAGCAGTTACGTGTCGTAATTCAAATAATGTACTGCACTCCGCAACATGGTCCCTCAAAAAGGTCTCTGCAAGTGCTGAAGACGAATTTAAACTATTAGTAATAGTAGCAGGGACACTACTGAAGAATTCTTCAAAAGCAAGCGCAACATCAGCACTTTTGTCTATAACCCTGTCATTATTTACAAGTTTTATGGTATTACTTGATTTGCTTTTACCCATTTCACCATTAATAATTGACCAAACTGTTTTAACTTTATTATCAGAGTCGCGTATTTTTTCTTTGATATACAAACGCTTTGCAGTGAAACAAACTTTTTTAAAATTTTTTGAGTAATTTCTAACATAACTAAGAAAAGATGGGTCTTTATTATATTGCTTCATACCATATAATTCATAAAGAATGTTCCTGCACCTATGTATACTAGCTGTCGCCCATTTACTAAATGGTAAATCCTTGGTAATATTTAAAGATTTAACTTTAAATATTTTTTCAAATTCTTTATGTACTAAATTAAAAAGATTTTTAAACATTTCACAAGGACTATTAGGATAGGATTGATCATTTAGTACGGGCAGGTTTTTATTAATATTATTCCTAAATTTATTAATGCCTTTTTTAGTTATAGGCCTAACATTAATCCTTTTAAATGTAGGTATGCAATCCCATTCAAAAACTACTTTCTGGCCACAGTGATCCGAAGTCAATGTATTGAGAATATTTTTCTCTAAACACGTTTATTCATTAGACGTCTACTAGAAGCATTTTTGAATCATGATGACATAGTTTTACCATTTACCACGGAAACGGAACTTTCAGCGTGCGGCGGAATTCGGAACTAATGCCATCTTGTAAAACGTCATTTGATGAAATATCGTTGAGTGTGTTGTTTGGTTCTTCTATTATCCGATTTCAATAACTCAAACTACCTATATAGATTTAAAATCACGCAATTATAACTTCATCGTTTATCTACTGAAGAATATAATGTAAAGTCAATATCTGAAGAAAATAATGTAAAGTTTGCTAAAATTAAGAAGATCAGCTAAACGGCTTTTTATATAAATTATCTGAAACAACTGCGTCGGCACCTTATTTCACACCTGCGTGTGACAGTGTCATCCAAAACCTAAATTCCTCGTATACTACTTTTTCTTTGACAGGCTCTAGTTCGCTTTCTATCTAACAAAGGCTTAAGTACCAAAGGTCCAGACTCGACATTTACCTTGAAATACATTCAAATAATAGGGGTTATAAATTACGAATGTACTACAAATATCTCCACTTTAATAGGATAAAGGGTTGGGAGAAATTAGTATCCTTGGAGAGAATATTCGGTGATATCAGAATTGTTTCTATGATTTATTATAGGTTCTCGAATTTACGTATTGCTTGAAGTTATGCTTGCTGTGTAATGTTTTCTTGTTATAAATGTGTTTTAATATGTATTGAAATATGTATGTTATTTTCTTAATAAAATAGTTCATGAAATGTACATAAAACGTTATATTAACATATTATCATAATAATGTTGAACTACATTTTTATGGTATTACCCGCATTGCTCCTGTTGTTTAGTGTGATAATATACATCCTTCCTCGATAAATGGGCTAACTAACATCGAAAAATTTTTCAAATGGGACCAGTAGTTCCTGAGATTAGAACGTTCAGACAAACAAAACGCTTTCAGTTAGTATTAGTATAGGTAGATAAGATTCCCGTGTTTCCTCATTATGTACTAAGTTCTCCACTCTTTTTTTATTTGAACAGTGATGTCACTTTATTCATTAAATTTCAATTTAACAATTTTAAATTTAAATAACTGAATTTACGATTGTATATAAAATTGCAATAAAACGGATATTTTGTGACAGAGCGGAGTGTTGCCTGATCGTAAAACGAATTTAAATATTCAAGGAACTTTATCTGGCTACACTGAGCCAGTAAAATCGTTTGGATTCTGCTGTGTTGTAGTTTCAACTATCCAGTTTTGTGGAATAAGAAAATCTATTTATTGTAAACAAGTGTAAGTTGGTTACAAGATCGTGGAATTTATGGAATTTGTCATAATTATTGTTGGATTATAAACCAACCTATATCTTAATATATGTATATAAATCTCGTGTCACAATGTTTGTCCTCAATGGACTCCTAAACCACTTAACCGATTATAATAAAATTCGCACACCATGTGCAGTTCGATCCAACTTGAGAGATAGGATAGTTTAAACATGTAGGCACCACGGGCGAAGCCGGGGCGGACCGCTAGCCTGTTATAAATATCACCCAAAACGAAAATATTAATTATGTAGCTGTAGACGAATAGCGCTATTACTTTTTAACTGTACAATTCTCTTACATAAATATAATTATCAAATAACTAGCTGTGCCGCGCGGTTTCACCCACGTGGCTCCGGTCCTGTTGGTCTTATCGTGATAATAGCCTTAAGCTTTCGTCGATAAATGGGCTATCTAACACCGAAAGAATTTTTCAAATCGGACCAGTAGTTCCCGAGATTAGCGCGTTCAAACAAACAAACTCTTCAGCTTTATAATATTAGTATAGATGTATAATTTTTATTTCGATTTTGCAATGAAATGCTCCCTTCGTCTTACCGTGGCAATGATTTTGATAGTTAGTGTGTTTCCATTCCACTCAAAATTACGGGTTTGATTTCAAAAATTATTTCACCACATTATGTGTAACATAGCATATATTTTTATCCGAACTCAGGCAAGGACGAGCAGCTAGTATAATCACTACGTATTATATTTTCATTTTAATTTTTTCCTCACGATGTTTGCCTTCACTGTGCAAGTAGAGGTGATGATATAAACATGCGCAGATAAATTGAAACAAATACATATATTATTTCCTGTGCGCTTGCCTCGTCTCGAACTCGACTTATCGATTTGAACTCCGAGGTCCTCACCACTGAGCCACCCCGGTTTAGTTGCTGCGTTCCATAGATATGGTACTACTAAAATATAGTACGAAATATCTCAAAATACATTAGGATTGCACTCACACGTGTCAGTATTTTGATGGTTCGTTTTACTGCAGAGTATTGGCAATAAAGTGAGATGATATTTATTGCTGTACGTTACTGTGAATATAAACTGTTTGTGTAAGTCGATCGTAAATAAACGCTGAGCCGTTTTTTGGAGGTTCTTAATATTGTTTATCTATGTATGGAGGAGACAATGGTTTGGAAATAAGTGTTTTTATTTTTTTATTATTTTATAAGTGAAACTTCTAAACGCGCGTTTTGAGTAAAATTTCAAGGTCGCGTCATGGCAATACCGTCACGTCATGGAAGGCGACGATCGTATCTTTAAAACTATCTTAAAGACGAAAAAAAAATAATGATATAAAAAATGCCTACATGCTACGTAAAATACATAACACAATGTACATAGATACTACATAGTACAAATATACTCGTATTAGGTATACATATACTACAAAAATTACACTGCATATAACAATATATGTATATTGTTACATTATAATTATTACACATTCATTAATGCTACTAGGTATATTGTTTGCAAAGAGTATTCCAAGAACTGCTTAAAATATTCTGAAGAGGATCAAAGGTTTACATAGTTTCACAGAGTCCCAGGTCCTGTGGAATTTCCGGGATAAAACCTATCCTGTGACCTTTCACAGGCCTCAAACTATCTGTGTGCCAAATTTCATTCCAATCAGTTCAGTAGTTTATTCAGGAAGAACCCGGCTAGGATTCTTTCGCATTTAAATAAAATAAACAAATAAATATTTCAGGACAATTTTCACACACGGCACGATCTGATCCCATACTAAGCTTTCGCTTGTGTTATGGCTGATAAACATACTGTATATATAATTTTAAATAAATACTTATATAGATAATTAACACAGAGCAAATATCTATGTATATTCATCACACAAATTTTTGCCCTGGCATCGAACCCACGACCTCTGGCTCAGAAGGCAGGGCCACTACCAACTATGCTAACCGGTCAGTCGTACATAATAAATAGGTACGTCATTTAAAATATATTACCTAATAGATAAATAGGAATATAATGCTTTGCTCTTTTTAATAGATAGAGTGATTCCCGAGGGTTTTGTATATCAT
The DNA here is from genome assembly GCF_061535395.1 of Colias eurytheme. Taxonomy (NCBI): domain Eukaryota; kingdom Metazoa; phylum Arthropoda; class Insecta; order Lepidoptera; family Pieridae; genus Colias; species Colias eurytheme. Next base: position 7,660,352 of record NC_143002.1, read on the forward strand.
TTAATGTGGGTTTAGACAAAGCAAAGCCGCGGGCGAGTCGCTAGTTTAATATAAGAGTCACCACTCAACCCGCAGTAATCTTTATTGATAATATAATGATGTGAAACACCAAGCACCCGTAAATCAGATTTAACTGCAATCCCGTGGAATGGGCCGTTAAATTTATAGTAAGCATATTACATTGTAACCGTTTAATTTTATACGTGCCCTAGAATAACCTACTTATATAATAATACAATAATAACGTATTTCGTCATATGAACAATTGAATTTATTAGTATGCCAGATTGGACAAATTCGGTTAAACAGTAACTATTCTATACGATGACGTAATAAACCCCCATATTAAAGTGCTTTAGGCGTGGCTATAGAAACTATAGAAAACTATAATATGTAGGTACAGTTGATAACATAATCAACTGAACAGCTTCGAGTTTTTGTTTGCCTGATTTGAAGATCTCAACAAAATTATCAGTTACAAAGGAAGCTACGTAATTAATGTATAGTATCTTATTTATCAACCCAATTCAGCTACATTAGATATATATTTATTAATAAAAAAGTAGATATATATATATATAAACTAGCTTTCCGCCCGCGGCTTCGCCCGCGTTTTCAAAGAAAAACCCGTTCCTGTAGGATTTCAGGGATAAAACCTATCCTATGTCCTTTCTCGAGTATCAAAATATCTCTATACCAAATTTCATGCAAATTGGTTCAGTAGTTAGGGCGTGATTGAGTAACAGACAGACAGACAGAGTTACTTTCGCATTTACAATATTAAAATCAATCAGTTTACTTATTAAGTTTTCCGGGTGCGCGACAGAAATATACATATTTATACATACACTAGAAAACGATATACCCTTCTTCTGTCGCAGTTACAGAACTATATCTTGATATAGTTCTGTAACTGCGACAGTGGTCGCAGTCAAGTAATATAATAGGTATGTTGATAAGAATAAATTATAAATTTAGATATAGCCAGAGAAAATGCGCAATTAAATTAAATTTATTTTGGAATACTGCTCATTTTCTCTAGAAGATTCTACTTTTTACTTCAAATCAAGAGCCACCACTCAGCCACTATTGTTATATTGACTATACAAATACATACATCCTACTTCCTACCTAATATTATAAATGCGAAAGTTTGTGAGGATGGATGTATGTGTATGTACTGTAACTGTTTCACGCAGATACTACTGAACCGATTACAATGAAATTTAGCACACATATAGAGGGTAACTTGGATAGGTTTTATACCGGAAATCCCACGGGAACGGGAACTATGCGGGTTTTTTTCTGTGAAAATGCGGGCAAAGCCGCGGGCGGAAAGCTAGTACGTTATATAAAAGCCTACAAAGAAACCTATACCTACGTTAATAAAACCTTGAGCGATCCAGAGGCAATTTATTTTTATTTTTTCGCTAATAAATCGGAGCATCCCATCCATCAAACGAAACGTTATTTATTAAATTACAACTTTGTTATGTTTTGACACAAAATACGCAACAGGGAATAAATATAAACACAAGATAAATAATACGCAATTTATTTCGCTTTTCATGTTAAGTCTCGTGCCCCTAGTGGGGTATGGGGCATAACATCATTTTTTTTACCGACATTACCAAAGACAACGGAGTAGTTTTTGATAGGAAATTGTAGTCATTTGGTCTCATTAACAGGTTTATGTTGGCTTCAAATGTATTTTTCGACTCCTTAGACTCGATTTTGACCTACTTGAGCGCACAAATTTATTCAAACTTTGTACACTTTTTAAGGGTTGTAATTTATCAACAAATATAATAACGTTTCGTTTATACATAACATGTATTTTAGAATCTGATAACTTCCTCCAGAATCGTCAGTGACCGTTTTTATAAGAAAAATTTATCAATGTTTGTCGATAAAAGCAGGTAAGTATATTATATTTAGGAACTAAAAACTAAAGCTTTTTTATCGGATCATTAATAAACAAACGAATAATAAGACACAACAATCATCAATTAAAGCATTGTAAATATAAATCCTTAAAAACATTCCATGTATCGATACTCAATTTGTCATCGAAACAAAACACAACCGGCAACACAACTAAAAAGCGAAGCCCGTAATTCGAATAACAAACACAATTTAAATTTGAGCACGAAACCGAATCTAACCGGCTCCAATTGAAAATTCCACAAACAAGTAAAGAATATAGTGGATATGTGTAAGAATAAAACCTTATAAAACACTTCCAAGTCTCACACGTAGATTTCCCAGGCGAATCCCGCATTTTCGTTCCTTAACAAATTGAGAACATCTATTTGAAAAAGATAGTGCGAACTCAGCTTTTTTTAATTGTCGCCTCTATCGGTTTGCATCCGTGTATGCTAAGCCTTATTCTTTATTTTTTATTGCATGCTTTGTTTGCTGGATCTGTACTTATGTATCTTTATTTTATCGGTTATTTCTAAAATGGAATACACGTTGATTTTGTTTTTCTATTTTTGTGGTTCGATAGCAATGGGTGATGTTTTTGTGTGCGTGTAAAAATAACAATAATGATAATGTAATAAAGAAAAACTTCCTGTTATTATTGACTAATGAACAGAGAGGAATCAAAATGTATAGAAGAATTACTAAAAATTGTGTTATCAGTTATTACATATAGCAAGGAATTTAGCAATATTTTATAATATTATTAGGCCAGTAGAAATCGACACTAAAAAACCCTAAATTCGCAAAGCACGATGTAGATTTGAATTTTTGGTATGTTGTTTGGATCAGTTAGGGTGATGTAAATCCCAATTTGCAACTTCGAAAAAGTTGTGCTCGCTGCGCACCACGTGATAAACTGCGAAAATTTTGGACTTTTTTCACTTTTTGCTCTAAAAGTCATAAACTATGCGTTTCCGACAAGTATGATTCAGTACATAAATTAAGTTTATTAAATTTGCAACAATTTAAGCCTAACCGCAGCTCTCTAAACCTTATAACGACTAAACTGTGGCCATTCGAAGATGGTTCATTTTTCCCGAAATATTGAAATTTTTAGTTTTGCTCCCGTTTGAAGCAAAATATTGGCAAAAACCGCTCGTTCTATGAGAAGTTCGTATAATAAAGTTGTAGTGCATTTAATTTTCTTTCATAAGAGCATAGAACAAAGTCTGTGAGACAAATAGTTCACTCACAATATCTGAAAAACAAAAAGAAGGTAGAAATAGATTTTTAAAGAATTGAAACTGAGGGCATATAAAATCATAAAAAGGATAATACTTTTTCATTTGCAGGATAAGTAATTAACAAAATTACAAAGATAATTAAATTTGCAACAATTTAAGCCTAACCGCAGCTCTCTAAACCTTATAACAACTAAGCTGTGGCCTTTCAAAGATAGTCAGTTTTTCCCGAAATTTTCAAATTTTTAGTTTTGCTCCCGTTTGAACCAAAATATTGGCAAAACCGCTCGTTCTATGAGAAGGTCATAAAATAAAGTTGTAGAAAATTTAATTTTGTTAATTACCTATCCTGCAAATGAAAAAGTATTATCCTTTTTATGATTTTATATGCCCTCAGTTTCAATTCTTTAAAAATCTATTTCTACCTTCTTTTTGTTTTTCAGATATTGTGAGTGAACTATTTGTCTCACAGACTTTGTTCTATGCTCTAATGAAAGAAAATTAAATGCACTACAACTTTATTATACGACCTTCTCATAGAACGAGCGGTTTTTGCCAATATTTTGCTTCAAACGGGAGCAAAACTAAAAATTTCAATATTTCGGGAAAAACTGATTATCTTTGAAAGGCCACAGCTTAGTTGTTATAAGGTTTAGAGAGCTGCGGTTTGGCTTAAATTGTTGCAAATTTAATAACCTTAATTTATGTACTGAATGATACTTGTCAGAAACGCATAGTTTATGACTTTTAGAGCAAAAAGTGAAAAAAGTCCAAAATTTTCGCAGTTTATCACGTGGTGCGCAGCGAGCACAACTTTTTCGAAGTTGCAAATTGGGATTTACATCACCCTAACTGATCCAAACAACATACCAAAAATTCAAATCTACATCGTGCTTTGCGAATTTAATGTTAATTTCCACTGGCCTATATAGCCTTCCTCGATAACTACGGACTATTTCAGCATGAATACATTTTTCAATTCGTATTAGAAGTTACCGAGATTAGTACGTTCAACCAAACATGCAAAAATATAAAGTTGAAGAGTTTGTTTGTTTGTTTGAACGCGCTTATCTCAGAAGTTCCTGCGAGAAATATATAGGATACTAGCGTTCCGCCCCGGCTTCGCCCGTGGTACATAATATTTACGTTTTCTCTCAAGAACCATCCTCGTACTTCAAGGAATATAATAAAAAAAGAATTATCGAAATCGGTTCAGCCGTTCTCGAGTTATGCGCTTACCAACACATTTTGCGATTCATTTTTATATATAAGAAGATTAGATAGCCCATTTATCGAGGAAGGCTATAGGCTAATAATATACCTATCATCACTCTAAGACCAACAGGAGCGGAGCCATGCAAGTGCAACCGCGGCTGCAGCTAGTAATACATTTAAGTTTAACAAAACAGCGTTTTTTTTATTATACGATTTAATTTCCAACCATAAACGAAATTACCTACTTTCAACCATCGTCTAAATTTTAAAACATACATAGATTTATAGCCCTATGTCGTTTAATTTCACTTCACACAGACATGTTAGTTGCCACTCGGCTAAATAGCTTTCTGACGTTGATACTGTGCTTTCAGTATTTGACGAAATAGTTCGAAGTCACTCGTTGATTACGTATATAACAAGCGCTTTTGACTTGCTCGATTTACTGTCTTTAAAATTGATTTTGCACTAGAGTCATAGTTATTGTATGTGTCCGTAATAAAGCGTAATAAAGATGTTAATTGTATATTATCATTATTGTTATTTTTGTAATCTGATTATTGTAAAATTGAATTGTGATAATATGACGTAATTTAAATATAATATGATTGTATTGCAATACATTTTTACATACATATTCGCAACCTTATGCGAATATGTATGTAAAAATGTCCAATACATTTTGCAATAATGCAATAATTGATTGGATTTTAAATTGAATTTAAAACGCATTTTATTTATTTATTTCTTTTATGGTATTTTGTTGGTACGAAATAAACTTCGAAAATACGAGACCGATTTTAAAAATTACATCACCAATCAAAACTAAGCTATTCTTGATCTATACAATACAATCTGTAGCTGAAGAGTTTGTTTGTTTGAGCTAATCTCAGGAACTTCGGCATCGATTTCAATAAACATTTTAATACTGGGTCAAGTCGCACATACGCGAACGTTTAGAATATAATAAAGTCCAGAAATTTTTAACTATTTTGAGTTGAAATACCTTTTTCGATAAAACATTTAACTTTGATAGTTTTTATGGCGCTCTCATTACAGGTTCCATTTTGTTTAAGCTCGATCCATTATATTTAATTGATGGAATGGTAACGGCGAGAAATGACTATTTTTATAGTACTTCATCTGTTATAATGGTGAAATATTGAAGACTTTTTAGAATAATTTCGTTTTCTAAAGAGAATTTCTGCGGAAGACTTGATTGGAATTGATGACTTTTTGTGTTGAACGAAGAAAATCATTGTAAAGTGTGAATCGGATACCAACTTCCCATAATACATTAAATTTAAGAAATTAAATAAAATTTTTAAATGAAAAGAACTTGAAGAGATAACTAGTATTGAAACTAAATCAAACTCAAACTCAAACTCAAACATTTATTTATTCAATTAGACTTCTTCTAGAAGCACTTTTGAAACGTCATTAAGTGCATATTTTTAACATTTACCACCGATTCGGAAAGCAGTATCTACGGAGAAGAATCGGCAAGAAACTCCATAGTTGCTCTTTTTAATCATGTCAGATTTACAATTTTACAAATTACATATGTAATATCATAATATATTATCATAATATGCCAAAGAACTGTCCTGTGTAAATCAAGGTTTAATCTTTACACTTAACTAAATATAGTAGATTCTGAAATCTCTTTGGAATAAGATCTAATTATTATTAAACGTTTTTTTTTTTACATAGTATGCTCTTAATTCCACCAAACAAAGCCAAATTACCGCATTCAAATATGAATACCCATTCCGGAGCTACCATGCTACAAGCACACATTTTACACCTCTAGTTTTCGTTGCACGTTAAAATATTTCACAAAATCATAAAAGAGAATCTCAAAAGATGATACAAAACTTTACCCGACATAGTATCTATGTTTAAAACATTTCACAAACATAAACCTTGAGAACTATAGCGGGAAATATAAAAATCCCAAGCAGGTGTTGCAGAATAATTCTATAAGTTCTAAAGTAAATTTTATCACCGAGAGAGGAAAGTTAAGTTTGCCAAACTAACAGCTCTGATACTACGATTTTACCAAGTTAGAAGCATTGAGATAATATTATTACTACGTATAGAGAGGACACCATGAACAAAATCTGTGTGACAAGCGCGGCGGCGCGGGGCGGCTAGTGAGTCATACACTTTGTTGATATTCTGCCTCTTATTACTAAATAAATATTGTTTATCTTATTAAAAAATATGAATAAACTTATCAATAAAAAAATGGTTTGAGACGATTGACTCTAACTTGTGTTACAAATAGTGTAGTAGCGATGTCCTCTCTAGTTCGTAGTACATAGTAACTCAATGGTTGGAAATCATTATATTCAGTAACACCTCTTCTAGACTTTAAAATCGTCATAAGATTGATTAGCAATTAATATATTAAGCTATTGCATAGCTTCTATCGCGGGCCTTGAGCGCGGGGACCGAATCGAGAAATTCCGTAACGAAAAAACCTCACGCTCCCCACTCCGACGGGCTTGGAGGTGTGGCTTGAAGGCATGCTATGCAATAGCTTTACCGCGGCAGTCCCCGAGTGCCACACATCTTTTTTTAGAACTATTTAGTCCCCGTTCCCATGGGATTTCCGGGATCAAATCATTTGTCAAATCAGTTGTACAAATCAGTTGCAATTTTCGGCCTTCATTTGTACATAGAAGTAACTAACCACACAAATTTGTGACACCTATTTTACCATCTAAAAAATCGAATTTTCAAAAATCTCACACTCCCTACATTCCCAAAGAAATACAACTCTACGCTCAGTAGTTTCGGCTGTGTCACTGTGTTGTCCGTCAGTCAGTTATTCAGTAAACGGAAGAGATATATACCTATTACTACTTACCTATTTATTGATTGATAAATATAATCAAACATGTTGCATTTATTAACAGATCTTTATTGTATTTTTTGGAAAAAAAAAACCGCGAACGAAAAAGCTAGTACCGACATGCAATTATTTTAATTATGTCACACATTACGAACATGCCTTGGTAATTGTAATTTGGACACTAAATAAGCGTAATGATGGTAATCCTATAATTACTATTGATCAGTTATTCTGGCTCGACTGGGCGAAATATATAGACTATATTGCACGCCTCATAAGCGAAGCGTTGAGGTGGGTACTACTGTCACACCCCGGACACTCCATACAAAGTGATAGTTTTGACAGTCACACTGTAGAGACTGCAAATGTGTGTGTGAACGCTTTATGGTTGGCACATTTGTGACTAGCGTAAAAAAAAATTCGCGTTTTTCTGATGAAATACATCCGTAAACAGCACAATATCTAACTATTTTCTACGAAAAACGATAATCACAAATCCAAAATAATAAAATTACTTTAAGTCAATTTGATTAATGTTGTCAATCTTCGTTGCGTATCGTCCTTGCAGAAAAATATGGCCCATTTTATGTCTGATCGCGCGGGGGTGAGGTAAGTTTAATTTTGGCGGGAGGCGGAGAGTGTCCGTTCTGTAGCGTTTAGCTACTATTATGTATTCTGTGCTACTGTCACTTCGCGCATAACATCTGATTTTTCAAACTTAAAATGTCTTTATGTATCATACATTGCACTTGTAAGATAATACATACACACACATATTAAGAAAAAACACTATTTTTAACGTTCATGATATTTTTGATGTCATTTTTGTTATTTAAACTAGTTAAAAAACAGTTTAAAAAAGTTCTGTCTTGGACGTCCGTGTGTCTGTATGTGCGGATCCTTTTTCTTGTTAACACGATAGCGACCGAAATACTTTACTAATCGAGTCTTTTTTTTTCTCTTACGCTTGAGTATGCTCAGGAATAGAACCCTTTCATTTTTCAGGGTCTGATTCGATGTGGTTTAATTGTTATTAAATAAACAAAAATAATAATTAATAAATATTTATTAAAAAAAAATTAAGAGGCGTGCACTTTTGGATTTTCCAAATTATTTAGCTAGTCTGCCCTATTAATCGCATGACCTTGTTTAAGCTTACTATTGTTTACTAGCTGTGCTCCGCGGTTTCACCCAAATAGCTCCGCTCCTGTTGATCTTAGCGTGATGATATATAGCCTATATAGCCTTCCTCAATAAATGGGCTATCCAACACCGAAAGAATTTTTCTAAATCATACCATTAGTTCCTGAGATTAGCGCGTTCAAACAAACAAACTCTTCAGCTTCATAATATTAGTACAGATATACAGTAAATTTTTGCTCGAGATCTCCAAAACGAGTCTATAATATGAGCTGAATATTATAGTCGTTTAGTACTTAATTTTTATTTACATTAAAAATTCCTGTTAAATTATATATTACTAGCGGCCCGCCCCGGCTTCGCCCGTGGTACATATGAAAAATAGATGTTGGCCGATTCTCAGACTTACCCGATATGCACAGAAAATTTCATGAGAATCGGTCCACCCGTTTCGGAGGAGTATGCAGACTAACATTGTGACACGAGAATTTTATATATAAGATAGAAGTTATTATAGAAGTTACGAACGCAATATAGTTTCTTGACAGCAGTTAAACGCCCAGCGAATCAAAAAGAAGAATACAGCAATATTCCTTCCCGTTCCATAGAACATTATGAATACTGATCCCAATACAAAAGGTTAAGACAGGCGTAAATACAACACGACAGATATCAAATTTAACGAGATATTCTCGTATTGACTGTAATATTTTCTAGCGTTTTGTTTCTTCTATGGAATCGCAAGGAGTGGCGCGAACTATGTGATTAGACTGGAATATCGTCGAATGTTCTTTGTTGATAGTAGTGTGGGTGATTCTGTTGTCGAATTTCAATACTTTATATTCAAATTCAATTTTCTTTATTTGCAGAATGTAGATTTACAAAGATATTAGGTAGGTACATATTGCATAGACTCTTAAACATTCTGGCTCGTAATTGTGCATGCAAATATATTATAAATTACAATAAACAATTTTATATTACACAACACTAGATCCCATTACAAAATTATAGTAACTATTATAAATTTTTACAAAAGTCAATATTTAAGCCTAAGCCAAGTCCTCGTTCATCTTACATGTCAGAAATTCATTCACCGTATAGAAGCATTTTTGTTTCAGAAATGAAGTAATCCTCCATTTAAATTTATTAAGATTACAATTCCTTATATTTGCGGTAAAGTGGCGGGGAGCCGATGGAATTCAGGCCGCTGGTGATCGGTCGTTTTGGAAATCTTGCGAAATCACTGCGCCCTTTGTGCAGAAGCAAAGCGACCAGCAGAACATCGGCTTGGAAGTTTAGCCTGTAAGGCCCCCAAGCCAAAAAAAGGCGGAATGCGGAAGCAAGACGGTGCTCGGGCTCCATCACGCTCCGCTCTGGTACCTGAGGTGCCGCAAACGGAGGCAGCAATGGAAACGCAGTAATGGCCCCACTGCGTTTCCTACAGGCCAATATCAACCACTGTGCTAGGTCCCAGGATCTTTTACTCCAAAGCCTGGCAGAGTGGGAGATTGATGTGGCGATTGTGTCTGAGCCGTACAATGTCCCCGCCTGGGATAACTGGGCGGGTGATCTAGATAGCTTGGTGACACTAGTTGCACAAGGCGGTACTCAAATAGAGCAAGTGGTCAGGCGACGGGGCTGCGTATCAGCGGTAATTAACGGATACACCGTCGTGGGGGTGTATTTCTCGCCAAATCGCTGTCTCGCTGATTTCGAGGAGTTCCTCGTCGTGTTGAGAGATATGATCGATCTCGCGCAGCCACTGCCTGTTCTTCTGGCCGGGGACTTCAACGCCAAGTCCGTGTCTTGGGGTTGCCGGGCAGGTGACGTGCGCGGTACTCTGCTTGCAGACTGGGCGGTCGCCTCTGGGTTAACTCTTATTAACCGCGGAACAGAGCTGACATGCGTGCGACAGAGGGGTGGCTCTATTGTAGATGTCACCTTCGCGAGCCCCCCTCTCGCTCGCTGTATTCAAGACTGGAGGGTTCTGGTGGACGTGGAGACGCTTTCGGATCACCGCTACATCCGGTTCAGCGTCTCCACGCCCTCGACGGCTAACAGTCGATTCCCGACTGGTGAGCGCCATCCGCGCTGGGCGCTTGGAAGCCTTGATAAGGAGCTTCTCATTGAAGCTGCCATAGTGCAAGCCTGGCTCCCGACGCCGCAGGGTGACGATGTTGATGTGGAGGAGGAGGCCACTTGGCTTGCCAACGCAATGGCGCAAATATGCGACGCGAGCATGCGGAGAGTGCGGTCAGTCCCGCGAAGGCGACAAATGTACTGGTGGTCCGCCGATATCTCCCAGCTACGCGCTTCTTGCGTAGCTGCGAGGCGGGCGTACACCAGGCATAGACGCCGTAGACGGCGTGACGAAGAGGAGGAGGCGCGGTTATACGCCGTCTACAGAGACTGTATCGTGACTCTCCAGGACGCGATAGGCACAGCAAAAACTCGCGCATGGGAGGAGATGCTCGAGGATTTGAACCACGAACCCTGGGGTCGGCCTTACAAGAGGGTGAGGCAAAAGCTTCGCCCTTGGGCCCCGCCCCTATCTCAAACTCTGGAGCCTCGATTTCTGGAGCAGGTGGTGACGTCCCTGTTTCCGAATCGGGGAAGACATTCTCCCCCACCGATGGCATCCACAATGACTGTGCAGGAGGAGTATGCTGATGGAAATGTCCCTGTGGTCACGCGTGACGAGCTCGCAGTGGCGGTGGAGCGGCTCAAAGCAAAAAAGACCGCTCCCGGCCCTGATGGTATCCCAGGGCGGGCTTGGGTACTGGCGCTAGAGTCACTTGGACCCAGGGTGGAACAGCTCTTCACAGAATGCCTCCAACAGGGCCAATTTCCCCGGAGGTGGAAGACCGGGAATTTGGTCCTGTTGCAGAAGGACGGACGCCCGCGCGATTCGCCCTCGGCTTACAGGCCGATCGTGCTGCTCGATGAGGTGAGCAAGCTCTTTGAGCGCGTTTTCGCAGCTCGCCTCATCGACCACCTGGAGGGAGTGGGGCCGGACCTGAGCGAAAACCAGTTTGGATTTCGCCGGGGACGGTCCACCATTGATGCGATCGCTGCGCTGCGTGACCTCGCAGACAATGTGGCTGATGAAGGTGGAGTGCTTTTGGCGGTGTCTCTTGACATCGCCAACGCTTTTAACTCGCTACCATGGAGTTGCGTAATTGAGGCGCTCCGCTATCACAACGTGCCCGAGTACATGGTGCGATTGCTGCAGTCCTACCTATCAGAGAGGGCTGTGGCGTACCCCACACGCCGTGGATGGATGGAAAAGGAAATGTCGTGCGGTGTTCCACAGGGCTCGGTTCTTGGGCCTCTCCTGTGGAACATCGGTTACGACTGGGTCCTGCGCGCCACTTATCTCCCGGGTGTAAGCGTGCTTTGCTATGCGGATGACACCCTGGTGACTGCGCGTGGGGCCTCGTATAGGGACGCGGCCCTCCTTGCGACCGCTGGTGTTGCAGAAGTTGTGCGCCGGATTAGAAGACTTGGTCTAGAGGTGGCCCTGGACAAGTCAGAGGCGATTTTGTTTCGTGGCCGTCGAAGGGCGCAGGCTGCTGGATCAGCCATTCAGGTGGGCGGTGCGTCCATCAGCGTTGGTTCCACGTTGCGCTATCTGGGCATCGTGTTGGACAGCAGCTGGACATTCGTGGAACACTTCCGTCGCCTCGCCCCCCGGCTTGTTGGGGTGGCCGGGGCACTTGGAAGTCTGCTCCCGAATCTTAGGGGGGCTGGGGGCGCGTGCCGTCGTCTTTACACCGGCGTCATTCGCTCCATGGCCCTCTATGGTGCGCCCATTTGGGCTGACTCTTTGAGTGTCCGTACCAGACCCCTATTGCGTAGACCGCAGCGGGTCATGGCGCTCAGAATCGTGAGGGCATATCGCACGGTATCCTTCGAGGCCGCGTGCGTAATGGCGGGGACGCCCCCGTGGGACCTGGACGCCGAAATGCTGGCGGACGTCTATCGCCGCGTCGCCGCGTCCAGATCGCACGGGATCAACCCATATCTGGAGCAGGTCCAGCAATGGAGGGCTGATGCTCTCGAGCGGCGATTCAGTGAGTGGAAACGACGGCTCGAAGAGCCCAGCGCAGGAGTAAGGACGGTCGAAGCAATCCGACCGGTCCTACGTGAGTGGTGCGACAGGCGGCATGGGGCCATCACCTTCCGCCTGACACAGGTACTGTCCGGACACGGCTGTTTCGGGCGGTACCTGTGCAAAGTCGCCAGACGGGAGCCGCAAATGGCTTGTCATTGGTGCGACTGTCCGGAGGACACGGCAGACCATACTCTCGCCGTGTGCCCCGCGTGGTCAGAGCCCCGTGCTCGCCTGGTCGCAGTCGTCGGCCCTGATCTCTCCCTGCCTTCCATAGTTCGCGAAATGGTTGGCGGCGACAGATCGTGGTCCGCGGCTATCACATTCTGCGAGTATGTGATGTCGCAGAAGGAGGAGGCAGAGCGGGTCCGCGAGAGAAACCCTTCCGCGGATCCGATTCGGCGTCGTCGTCCTATTGGGCGTCGTCGCCGTGTCGCGGCCGCTTTACACGGTCGCGACCTGCCTCCCTGATGATGGGCACCGGATGATGGAACGGGGATATAATCCATCATCCGGTGCGGAGAGGCGGCGTGAGAAGTGTTCCACTCACGCCGCCCCCCCAGGAAGGTAGACCTGGCGGCCTCCCGCCACATTCGCGTTGGGCCTGGAGACAGGCTGCCGCTGACGGGTCTGCGGACGCGGTTCTACCGAATACCCGCGGCCCCGTCAATAAAGCGGCACGGCGGAACACAGTGGAGTTTAGTCGGTAGGACCCTGCACTCAGCAGGGTGAGTCCGACATAACCCAGGGCTCTTCCCCCGAGTGCCCTGGGTATGCCTAAATGCATTCTCCACTATAAAAAAAAAAAAAAAAAAAAGGCCTATGTCCTGCAGTGGACGTCCTGAAAGGCTGGAATGATGATGATGATGATGATGATATTTGCGGTTTTTTATTACGTACCTAATATTACCTCTATTTAGTATTTACTAGATTAGCTGATACGATATAAAATTTTACTTTGGAGGTAGTGACTGTCAGCAAAACGGTCATTTCTCATTAAACAGACCACGTCATACTTAACCTAAAAAATAAACAATGTCTCGATATATAAGTCAAGAACGACAAACAAAAATATTGAATTTGATTCTTTTATTATTACCATATTTTTCCAAAATCATGAATTTTCAGTCAGTTACCAAGAATAAATTGAAAATACTTTAAAAATATTACGAGAAGCCAAAATTATTTTTGTTCAGAATTCAGATTCAGAAGATTCTTGTTCAGAAAGGAAGTGCACTTGTAATTGCAGAATTATATTTTTTTCGTTTTTAAACTCAAAATAATAATAATAATTTAACCAGACTTCTAAACGCAAATAAAAACGGAAGCAAGTTCCAATTTGATAGAGTCCACTGTGAAAACATGAAAATATTTAAATCGCCACATAATAAAATCTGCTGATATTGGTTCCTTTATTGAGATACTAGCTGTTCCCCGCGGTTTCACCCGCATTGCTCTGCTCCTGTTGGTCTTAGCGTGATGATAATATATAGCCTACTAGCTTTCCGCCCGCGGCTTCGCCCGCGTTTTCAAAGAAAAACCCGTTCCCGTAGGATTTCCGGGATAAAACCTATCCTATGTCCTTTCTCGGGTATCAAAATATCTCTATACCAAATTTCATGCAAATTGGTTTAGTAGTTAAGGCGTGATTGAGTAACAGACAGACAGAGTTACTTTCGCATTTAAAATTATAGTATGGATTCTTCTTCTTCATCTATCTATCTCGATTTTGATAATCTATACCTACGTTTAACGTTTGTATGCTTGTTTGTTTGTTTGAACGCGCTAATCTCCGGAACTACTGGTCCGATTTAAAAAATTATTTCGGTGATAGGTGCTATCCAGGAAGGCTATAGGCTATATATCATCTCGCTAAGACCAACAGGAGCGGAGCACTGCGGGTAAAACCGCGGAGCACAGCTAGTAAAATATAATTATATGCTAATTTCATTCAATGGTCTATAATCTATCAAGCCATACTTACAATTCCTAAGTAGAAAACATAAACAAATTCATTTAACTAAAAACACCGTTCTACCATCTACCAAAAGCACAGATATTTTCTTTACCCCAACTAAGATGACTCGACTCCTAAATGTTGTCACAGAATTACGCTCGAAGTTATAAGTAGCTTATAATAATCATATTTTTCGTGCCACCGAAACTTCTAGTGAATTTGCATAATAATTCTTAAGTGAGTTATCGAATTTCTGGAGCTTGTGCCTTGGGTATTAACGGAGTGCAAGGCTCTCATGCATGCTTCGTGCTAAACATAATATGTACTATATGTTCTCGAACTCGAAGCTAACTCGATCTAACTATAGGACCGATTTGTGGGACTTATATGAGAGGTTATTTTAATCTCATCATGTATTCCAAATTAACAACTAATATAGATGTGTTTTGTAAGAAAAAGGTACTAAGTAGTATATCTTTACCAAATTACAGACAGATTTGATACGCTATGTTATTTGAAAGATCAAACATTCTTTCATTCTCACGAGCTTTCATGTAAAAGATAATCGGTACTTATAAACATAACTAACACTAAAATCACAATTATTCATAACAGAATTCAGTGGATGATTCAGATTATTGGTGTAAACACCTATCGAGATTATATTGTATACTAGCTTTCCGCCCGCGGCTTCGCCCGCGCAGTCAAAGAAAAACCCGCATAGTTCCCGTTCCCGTGGGATTTTCGGGATAAAACTTATCCTATTTCCCGGGGTAAAAAGTAGCCTATGTCCTTTCTCGGGTATCAAAATATCTCCATACCAAATTTCATGAAAATTGGTTCATTAGTTTAGGCGTGATTGAGTAACAGACAGACAGACAGAGTTACTTTCGCATTTATAATATTAGTATGGATTATATTAATCCGACTAGGAGTTCCCTATTGTAAACACTGATTATATTATTATCATTAACTATATTTTAAGTTATTACAGTTACAAACTTGAATGTAATCCAGACTTAATTAAAAGATTAATTTTATCCCCTCTATAATATTCTTTCTTTAAAATTATAATTGAATTAAATAACAAATTTTCAAGTAGTTATAAACTGTATTTTATATTATAGTCTAGTAGGAATTTTCTAAAATATTTAATTTAACACATGAATTACCTACTAACATTATAAGCATCACAACAGTATTTAAAGAATTAACGTTCAGCAGATTATAAAAAGTATATCTGGCTACTGAAGATTAAAATGTTTTTATTAACTTAAAATATGAGACCTATCTGACACTTCACACTAGGCCATTGATCGCACAGCACAACAAAACAATGCACAATTCCATTCATATGAAAAACCTTTTTTAAAACTATATCGACAACACATAGTAGGGGCTAAAGCTGATTTCACACGGTCTTATCGCAACTTGCAACGCTGATATGTCATATTGAATTCTACTTCGGAAATCCAATGTGAACGGAACTTTATTTAGTTGTAAAGTGTGAGTTAACACGATGATACGCTCCGATATTTTTCTTCAAACGAAATATTGTGACGTTGTTGCGTCGAGGTTTTGTGTTGCGAGCTTTTGTTTCTTTTTTTTATGCACAGATTATACAGAATTATGTTCATTTTGTGAATGACTCTGTTGTAGCATTTATTAACGCCCCATCAAACTTCTATTATTTGCGTTTTTATCGTATCTCTTATATATAAAATTCTCGTGTCACAATGTTAGTCTGCATACTCCTCCGAAACGGGTGGACCGATTCTCATGAAATTTTCTGTGCATATCGGGTAAGTCTGAGAATCGGCCAACATCTATTTTTCATATGTACCACGGGCGAAGCCGGGGCGGACCGCTAGTTATGTTATAAAAAAAGTAGGTATAATTTATTCTATAAAAGAGTTGTTTTAAAAAATGTGATTATGTATAGGTACACAAAAGCTTCATAAAAACAAACAAGGCTTCAATAAAATACAATCGAAAAGCACATTAATCGTTTCATGCATTTAGGAGCTACGATGCTACGAACTAACAGATTTTCATCAAAGGTTATCAAATTCTGCCTAAGAATTTGATTCCGAATCGATTGTTCAAATGCTACATAATGCTGTGTTATTTTTGAGTGTGTTCTCAGCGAGCGACAGATTTGATTCACTAATTTGATGATACGAGCGCCTCTGGTTTGAAGGTGCACTTCAAAAGGCCGCCTGTTACACCGCAGTGTTACCAAATTAACACTAACACTTGGAACATAAAATTGCATAATATTTGAATTGTTCGTAATGTATATTATCTTCTTAGAACATATTTTTTATATTTGATATTTTGGATTGTACACGGATCTCATTCATTATTTATTATCTATCATTCGCATAAAAAAAACAAATAAAAATTAGATGATACGAAAGCAGCTGTACATTTTTTCAGATCATAGATAATTGTATTATATTAGTCTCTCATGCTCTAAATTGTCCAAATCACCGAGAAATCTAATACATATTATAAAGGCGAAAGTTTGTAAGGATGTATGGATGTATGGATGTATGGATGTATGGATGTATGGATGTATGGATGTTTGTTACTCTTTCACGTAAAAACTACTGAACCGATTACAATGAAATTTAGCACACATATAGAGGGTAACTTGGATTAACACATAGGATAGTTTTTATCCCGGAAATCCCACGGGAACGGGAACTATGCGGGTTTTCCTTTGAAAACGCGGGCGAAGCCGCGGGCGGAAATCTAGTATATAATATAGTAAATATCAATTTAAATCCATTCCGATGAGAATTTCATTTTTATTAAATTACTAAACGAAAGTTAATAATTATTACGCGTCGGTGCAAATACAGCCTTCAAAAATCAAAGCATTACCATTCAATAATGAACCGTATTACATAATATTAAGCTTCAAATTACAATAGCATCCATTCATAATAGTACTCATATTTCAAAATTGATGTTTGCTTTCTGTATCGAGTGACTTTCTTTCAAGTAAGTCGAGACCTTTGGGCTACGCGCAGACATACAGCGTTCTGCGTTCCGCGTTCTGCGTTCTGCGTTCGTCAGTTCTGCGTTCTGCGTTCTAGCGCACACAGGAGCACGTTCAAGACATTTGCGTTCTATTTCGCGACTCTCCGCACGTGAAACATGTCTCTCGAAAGTTCATCTTCCGAAGATGAAGCCTTGCTTTTGTGGAGTCTAGAGGAGTCAAAAAAAAGTAGAAAATGTTGGGTACACCCTATCAACACGAAACGAGATGATATGGGAGAATTTAGTATTCTTATCCCTGAGCTGCTTCAAGATGAAGAGAGATTTTATATTTATTTTCGAATGTCAATAAATAGCTTCAATGAGTTACATGACTCTGTCAAATCTGAAATAGAAAAACAAGATACCAATTGGAGAAGACGGACCAGCCATAGCGAGAACGCGAGTTCTTTGTAATTCTGTACAGAGAACGCAAGAACGCAAGCGTTCCGAATGACCGCCGCGGTCTAACTGCGTTCTGTGTGCCCCGGCGCTATAGATCCTTCACATTACAAAGAACGCGGAACGCAGAACGCAGAACGCGGAACGCAGAACGCTCTCTGTCTGCGCGTACCCTTGAGTGGGAATTTAGAAACGATTATAAGTTTAGGATGTGGTTTAGGTGCAAACTAAAATTCAACACTTTTTGTGTCATTTTCGTAAGTAAGTATTTATTTGGTAGTCTGTAAAAGTATTTGTACCTAACTGAAAATAATGGCTCTTTCGGGACAAAAGAAAAATCAAGAAGGAAAGGGAAATGTGAGTCCAGCATATTATAAGTAACAATATAATAGAGTACTGAAGGTTGTGCCTTATTTATTTTTGTACAATATTTTAATTAATTACCTACATTAGATACCTTTTTCAATTAAATAATTTTCCGTATGTTGCTTTTAAACTCGATCAGCAAACTAATAAGTAACAGACAGACATACATACACTTTCACACATAAGTATTCATACATATAAACATACAATGTACCAGGATAGCATAACAACACAGATATACGTCTAGTCTTACATGTGATTCGAGCCAAAGATAATATATTTAATCTGCTATATGTCTGATATATCGGTTTTAACGGCTATCCTATCTAACCCATCAATCCCATGGGATTTGAGAATCCTACATAAATATCTTTAATGTATTAAATATCCCATTTAATTTAGAATGTTTGTGTGTCTTGATTATTATACACAATACAATTTTGCATTTTTATAAAACTTATGAATGACAAAACCTTGCGTTAATATTTCTTTTTGACGTGACAACGTCTTATAATTCGAAAGAGCCGGATGCACGAAAAAGCATGACTCATGCGGCGTTACCTCGCTCTGAGGCGTTCCATTTAAGGCTTGAAGTGCAAGCGAGAGCGCGGAACGAGCGACAAAGAAGCACAATCGGACGTTGTCACGTTCTACTATCGTCAGTAAACCGACTTTACAGACAACCAATTTTTTTTTATAATATGATTTACAGGTACCGATGGAAAATAGTAGTTTCTTTACGAAAGTATTTAAAATAAATTTAACTGATTGACGAAATACAGACAGACAAATCGAAGTCAGAGCGAGTTATAGTCATTTGTTACAAATCTCAAACTCAAACATATATTTATTCAAATGGACTTCTTTTAGAAGCACTTTCGAATCGTCATTACATATTTTTAACATTTACCACCGATTCGGAAAGCAGTATCTATGGAGAAGAACCGGCATGAAACTCCATATTATAGTTGCTCAATGAATCGCGAATATCTAAATAAACAATTTACATAATTCAATAAAAACTTTAAACTTCTCTTATTGACTTAGTTATTCCACTGATTGTGTCAGAGCGAGACGGTTATATTAAATTGTTCTTGCTAGAATGAGACAGATACAGTTTACAGAATTAACACGATTATGTCGCATACTAATGAACGAACAATAGAGCGAAGAGAAATAGAAATTAACGGAAAAATTTAGAAGATAATTTAATTTTGCTAATAACTATAAACACACAAACAATCTATATTAATTAATGTCCATTATTTTGTTTTAATAAATATGAATACTTATTATTTTCGCGTTAATTTTCTTTGCTAGCTGTGCCCCGCGGAATCACCCAGTTTGCTCCGCTCCTGTTGGTCTTAGCGTGATGATATATAGCCTATAGCCTTCCTCGATAAATGGGCTATCTAACACCGAAATAATTTTTCAAGAATAATTCTTTTTGCGATTAGCACGTTCAAACAAACAAACAAACTCTTCAGATTTATAATATTAGTATAGATTAAACTATTATTTATATTTTTCCAGTTTACATATAGATCAAAACCTAATCAATATAGGATCTATTTTATCTAAATAAACCAGAAATACACCATTTATGAATAACTTAAGAACTAATTCAAGTAATAATATAAAAACTTAAATTAAAAATAAACCACAAAGAGCGGTTCAACTACATAAATAGGTATAACTTAAAACGATCGCAGATTGACGATTCCAAATTTTCCATCTGCACGTTCAAGTTAAAATTCAACATAGCTTCATTCTAACTTAGTCCGTTAAACTTAAACTAAAGTGAAACAAGTAAGATAGATGAAAGCTTGCTTTGCGAAACTATTGCATACATGGTTGCAATAAAATGTGACACACGGACGGAAAGATTGGCAAACTACGAAAGTACTATCTATGTATGTTTGTTACTCTATCACGTGGAAACCACTGAACGGGTTTGATGATGTTTTGCAATGATGTAGTTTATGTATCAGAATAACGCAAAAGCAGCTAGAGAATTGCTGCTTACAGCAATATTAGTCCATTGAATGAGTCCCTCCAAGGGGGGTCTAGAGTGCATGAGTTAGTAACGTAAGATGTTTCTTCGGAAACATGTCAAGAGTCCCTAGGTAATAAACATACTAAAACCCCGGGCCACTAGGAGGAGCCCCGGAGTGGGGGGAGGGGGGAAATGGGTCCATTTTTTCATTTTTCGCTTAAATCTCAAAAACGGTACATGTTAGAGAAAAACTTTCAAGGAAAAATTGAAAGGCCATAAAATTATCTACAAGTTGTACCTGAATCATTTTTTCCTATATCCTACCGTTTCTGAGTTATACGCAGTAAAACATGATTTTGGCTCAAACAATTTCAACATCAATCGATCAAAAAATATTTCTTTCTTCCAAAAAACTCAAATGTGCAACTTGTGACCAGTACTGATAGATTGCTCTTAATTAGGTCTATAATTGGTAAAATAAACACATTCCTCCATGGAAGCCTTTAGGAGGAATCGATTGTCAAAATATTATATTAGGGCAGTTTGAGTTACTGAACTTGATCTTTTTATTTTTTTCTTCCAAAAAACTCAAAAGTGCAACTTGTGACCGGTACAGATAGATTGCTCATAATTAGGTCTATCATTGATAAAAATACCAGATTCCACCATGAAGGCGTTTACGGGGAATTGAATTTTATTAGGGTAGTTAGTTAAAAAGTTCATGTATCGTAACTACCCTAATAAAATTCAATACCTCCTAAAGGCCTCCATGGTGGAATCTGGTTTTTTTATCAATGATAGATCTAATTATGAGCAATCTATCGGTACCGGTCACAAGTTGCACTTTTGAGTTTTTTTGGAAGAAAAAAAATAAAAAGTTCAAGTATCGTATCTACCCTAATAAAATTCAATTCCCCGTAAACGCCTCCATGGTGGAATCTAGTATTTTTATCAATGATAGACCTAATTATGAGCAATCTATCTGTACCGGTCACAAGTTGCACTTTTGAGTTTTTTGGAAGAAAAAAATAAAAAGATCAAGTTCAGTAACTCAAACTACCCTAATATAGTATTTTGACAATCGATTCCTCCTAAAGGCTTCCATGGAGGAATGTGTTTATTTTACTAATTATAGACCTAATTAAGAGCAATCTAACAGTACCAGTCACAAGTTGCACTTTTGAGTTTTTTGGAAGAAAAAAATAAAAAGATCAAGTTCAGTAACTCAAACTACCCTAATATAGTATTTTGAAAATCGATTCCTCCTAAAGGCTTCCATGGAGGAATGTGTTTATTTTACTAATTATAGACCTAATTAAGAGCAATCTATCAGTATCGGTCACAAGTTGCACTTTTGAGTTTTTTTGGAGAAAAAAAATAAAAAGTTCAAGTATCGTAACTACCCTAATAAAATTCAATTCCCCGTAAACGCCTCCGTGTTGGAATCTGGTATTTTTATCAATGATAGACCCAATTATGAGCAATCTATCTGTACCGGTCACAAGTTGCACTTTTGAGTTTTTTTGGAAGAAAAAAAATAAAAAGTTCAAGTATCGTATCTACCCTAATAAAATTCAATTCCCCGTAAACGCCTCCATGGTGGAATCTAGTATTTTTATCAATGATAGACCTAATTATGAGCAATCTATCTGTACCGGTCACAAGTTGCACTTTTGAGTTTTTTGGAAGAAAAAAATAAAAAGATCAAGTTCAGTAACTCAAACTACCCTAATATAGTATTTTGACAATCGATTCCTCCTAAAGGCTTCCATGGAGGAATGTGTTTATTTTACCAATTATAGACCTAATTAAGAGCAATCTAACAGTACCAGTCACAAGTTGCACTTTTGAGTTTTTTGGAAGAAAAAAATAAAAAGATCAAGTTCAGTAACTCAAACTACCATAATATAATATTTTGACAATCGATTCCTCCTAAAGGCTTCCATGGAGGAATGTGTTTATTTTACCAATTATAGACCTAATTAAGAGCAATCTATCAGTACCGGTCACAAGTTGCACTTTTGAGTTTTTTGGAAGAAAGAAATATTTTTTGATCGATTGATGTGGAAATTGTTTGAGCCAAAATCATGTTTTACTGCGTATAACTCAGAAACGGTAGGATATAGGAAAAAATGATTCAGGTACAACTTGTAGATAATTTTATGGCCTTTCAACTTTTCCTTGAAAGTTTTTCTCTAACATGTACCGTTTTTGAGATTTAAGCGAAAAATGAAAAAATGGACCCATTTTCCCCCTCCCCCCACTCCGGGGCTCCTCCTAGTGGCCCGGGGTTTTAGTATGTTTATTACCTAGGGACTCTTGACATGTTTCCGAAGAAACATCTTACGTTACTAACTCACGCACTCTAGAACTTTTTATTCAATGGACTATATAACTTAGAGAGAATATCATGATTTAGAAGCGTAAAAGCCCTTAATTTCCAAAATTATTAGTTATTAATTACATTACATACTTTTCTCTGTATAATTAAGAAAGCCCTCCAAAGTTATCTAACAAACTAAATCCAATAATTCAGACTCACCGAAAATGATTCGATTTTTAATAATTGATAATCCTTTCAAATATTCGACAAAGCTTTTGACATCCGTCCGTACTTAATCTCACATTTAAGTATAAGTTAAATTTACTTTTGAGTACAAAAGTTTTAATTAATATTGACGGGACTATGGAGTTTTTAGTTCGGCTTGAGTGGAGAAATTTACGATATTTAATAATTTATCTTTTGGGATTTTATTATAAAAGCTACTAATATGTCCAGTAAAATAATATAACTAGGTAGTCGACCCGGTTTTATTCGGTTTAAAATTATCTCGGATAATACTTCAAAAAAAAGATATAAAAGAAAAGAGATATAACAGATACTCTAATAAAATGTAGAGCCTAGAGGAAAATTTTTCTTTTAATATTTGTTTAAGAAACCGCGTCGACCAAAAAAAGTTTCGATTGAAAAAGTCTCACTCAAATCGGTTCAGCAGTTTGGAAGGTGTCATGGGCAACTAAATTAATATCCCAAGATTTTTATTTTATCCTAAACATTCTTGTACTGTGAAAACTACGCTCCCTACAAACATACACATAACTTTTCTTACATACATTAAGAATATCATGTCTGTTAGAGATAGCTACCTAGCGATGAGGCCAACCTTTGCTGTTTTCCTTACTTGTATTTGTTGTTTATATATTTTCTTCCAATCATTTTTCAACACTATCATTTACATTCATCATTTTCATCCATACATTTATAAACACCATCCATCCATACAAAATCTACATACAAATACCAACACATACATACATAATCCATACATCTAAGTCATACGCTTAGTCAATAAGCTAAGCCGACTGGCTTCTGAATCTTGATAGAAGATAGCTTGCATGAAATTAATGTTGTGAAGCGTATGTCAAGATGTTTAGGTATTTGGATGAATGTTGGATGTATTCGGTATTTCTATAATAGTAAAGAATGACTTGATAATATGAGAAAAATAAGTAAACGTTATGAATCGAGATCAGTCTTTTTGAAATAAAGAAAGATCATTTATTTGACTCCACAAAATAAACACGATTAGCACGCAATACAATTAGAATAAGACAATACAATTCAAACTAAACAATACATGTAAATTCAAAATTTCAAGATAAAAAGAAGCTAAAAAGTGGAGCCAAATAAAATTCATTCCTTTTAACACATATGTGACAAAACCACTTTTAGTTAATAAAAATTAACAATTTAATAAAAATATTAACTATGTATGTGTAAGGTTGCCTTTTTTTAAGTGGGGAAATCTTCCAAAGATCAGGGGCTCCCGGGGAAGGAGCCGTGGGTTATGTCGGATTCTTACCGACTAAAACCCCACTGTGTTTAGTCGAGCCGCTTTAATGATGGGGCCGCGGGTATTGGTTGGAATTCTTCCGCGACCGTTCCCGTTACAACGCGAAACTTACAAGTTTGCCTGGTAAAGATCACTTATATATAGGTATATGCGGTAGAGCAGCTTATGTAACACGGTAAACGTATCTTTCCCAGTTAATCGCGGGGTCTTCCACGCAGGCCTTCACAGGCCTCGGGGTAACTGTTCGGGGCGACGGCCCCTTTCAGTGGTGGCAACGCCGCCTGCAACTACAGGCGGGGCACTGGGTGGGACCTAATGGTCCGAGGTGTCGTGTCCGGGAGGTGTCCTGCTGCAGTGCGATCGAGCCCGCGTGGTATCGCGGGCGATCTGCTAGCTGCTGCAGGGAGGAATGTCCGTGGGTGAAGCCACCCGCCACTTAGCGAGGTCGAGCCCACTTGTTTTATTTTCTGTGTTAAATAAAGTAGATAATAATATAATGTAGTAAAGAGAAATATATACGAAACCACATACAACAGCTATTTATTAAGACTCAAATAATATTATTGTTGCTCGTCTTCAAGACAGCAGTAAAAGTTATGACAATATTGTAATAAGAATTAAAAATTAACAACTGTTTATTATTCTTGATGAGTCGTGATGTTCTCGTGAGTTCATAAAGTTGATAACACACTGGGTTATTTGTACTGTTTGTTTTATTAAATTTCAAATAAAATTTATTTTAAAATGAATTATTGTAAAATAATATTTTCTCAGCTTCGCTCACAGGCAGTTCAGGTTACCTACTGCACGGTTTTTCCGTATTCACATTTAGTAGATATCGTAAGTATTTTTCTTGATTTCTTGATATATATTTTACGAAAAGATTCATATATAAAGATTCATATTTTACGGAGATTTAGATTTATTATTGTAGGTTAAAGATTGTCAATTTAACACACATGTTCTTTTTCAATTCATTATAAGGCACTAAAAATCAGGTGAACACAGGGCCAACACCGAGTCTTACACACTATTCAATTCAACGCTGCAATTATTTTACAATACAGCGTACATAAATATTAAATAATCATATTTCACTTTATAAAGTTGTATCGAAACGGTATATACATGACATTATGTTTTTCTTTCAATCTATACTAATATTATAAAGCTGAAGAGTTTGATTGTTTGTTTGAACGCGCTAATCTCAGGAACTACTGGTCCGATTTGAAAAATTCTTTCGGTATTAGATAGCCCATTTATCGAGGAAGGTTATAGGCTATATATCATCACCGTAAGACCAACAGGAGCGGAGCAATGCGGGTGAAACCACGGGGCACAGCTAGTAACAAATACAGAAGAAACTAGTAATATCTAGAGGTATACGAATAAAGCGACAAGAAGCGGGTTATTCCATAATTATTTCAATAAACCGTACTAACCTAGCTGCCGGTAGAAATTAGCAAACCGCTTTGGATTGAATAAATGATTACAAGACCAATGTTGACGTTGTATGCTTGTTCACTGAATGATTGACCGAGCGAACGAGTGACTCGCTTATTGAATAATTCAATCTTTTAGATTGTATTTGTTTTCTTGTTTGTGTGGGCAGATGAAGACTATACAGTGATTTCATACGTGATTTACTATTGGCGCTATTTTTAACCTTCCAGCGGTCGCGCGCGGTCTCTGAGTCCGCAACGAACTTGTTTTAGTCAATATACTGAAACTGTAAACAATAGACGCTTGCGCTTCCGTGATACCTTCGAGGGGGTGAGGTAGCACCTCTCAGTAGCCCTGTGACATTCGTCGCATGTACACGTGCTTTCTTATTTGTGTTTGCGGTCTCAGATTCCGCGCGCGACCGATTGTGTTCCAGAACAATCCAATGCAATTAAACCGAATCCGATATAAATATTTCTGAAAATGACCAAGGAGGATCGTCTTCAAACCAAGTTTTACGTGTCGCAGGTCGTTGTTACTATTGCGATAGGAAAAAGAACCGCAAAACAAAGTATAGTTGTTTCAAATGTGGAAAACACATGTGTCTAGAACATGTGATTGTTATATGCCGAGAATGTTCATTTCCAGTAGATATTATGGACACTAATGACGAATAGTTTATTATAGTTATTCTAAACAAAAATTAGTAGTTTTTAGGTATTTTTTCTTTATTTCATTTTATTATAATTTAGATTATTCTAGAACAAAACGTAAAATGATCTCAAAAATAGATGTCATTTTAGAGTTCCTATTACACAGTGCCAATTGATGATGAATGTGATTTATTTCTAAGATAATTATAGTCAAGTTTATAAGTTGTTAATTGTAAAAAAGAAAATTTCATTTTGTTTTGTTTAATGTTGATTTATAACTAGGCCAGTAGAAATCGACACTAAAAAACCCTAAATTCGCAAAGCACGATGTAGATCTGAATTTTTGGTATGTTGTTTGGATCAGTTAGGGTGATGTAAATCCCAATTTGCAACTTCGAAAAAGTTGTGCTCGCTGCGCACCACGTGATAAACTGCGAAAATTTTGGACTTTTTTCACTTTTTGCTCTAAAAGTCATAAACTATGCGTTTCCGACAAGTATCATTCAGTACATAAATTAAGGTTATTAAATTTGCAACAATTTAAGCCTAATTACAGCTCTCTAAACCGTATAACGACTAAACTGTGGCCATTCGAAGATGGTTCATTTTTCCCGAAATATTGAAATTTTTAGTTTTGCTCCCGTTTGAAGCAAAATATTGGCAAAAACCGCTCGTTCTATGAGAAGGTCGTATAATAAAGTTGTAGTGCATTTAATTTTCTTTCATTAGAGCATAGAACAAAGTCTGTGAGACAAATAGTTCACTCACAATATCTGAAAAACAAAAAGAAGGTAGAAATAGATTTTTAAAGAATTGAAACTGAGGGCATATAAAATCATAAAAAGGATAATACTTTTTCATTTGCAGGATAGATAATTAACAAAATTACAAAGCTAATTAAATTTGCAACAATTTAAGCCTAACCGCAGCTCTCTAAACCTTATAACAACTAAGCTGTGGCCTTTCAAAGATAGTCAGTTTTTCCCGAAAATTTCAAATTTTTACCATAAGTTATGCCAAAAGAAGTTTTACAGTCTTCCATTCAGCGTGCGAGAGAAGAAATCCTCAGAACCCAAAAATGTCCCGGAGTGCATATATTCCTATCTTTCTAATAACAGGGAAGAATGCCAGTTTTCCTTGAATGAACTCATTGATCAAATCAAAGGCGAATACAAACCTGACATCAGAACTGTCAAAACACACCCCCAGAATCACTTTGGCGAGTGCAGCTTCTTGATGATTGTCCCTTTAACTCCTCGAGGAGCATAGGGCCTCAGTAAACTTTTTCCAGTCACGTCGATTTTGGGCTCTTGCTTTGACTTCTTGCCACGACAGGCCGGTTTTATTTAGTTCAGCAACCACTCCCTCCGGCAGCTCCCGGAGTGCAGCTTCTTAGTTAAACATTTAATTTGCGTATAATCTTTTTTCCTACTTTCCCAAATTTTGTGATTTTGTTTTTTAGTTTTTACCTATCCTGCAAATGAAAAAGTATTATCCTTTTTATGATTTTATATGCCCTCAGTTTCAATTCTTTAAAAATCTATTTCTACCTTCTTTTTGTTTTTCAGATATTGTGAGTGAACTATTTGTCTCACAGACTTTGTTCTATGCTCTAATGAAAGAAAATTAAATGCACTACAACTTTATTATACGACCTTCTCATAGAACGAGCGGTTTTTGCCAATATTTTGGTTCAAACGGGAGCAAAACTAAAAATTTGAAATTTTCGGGAAAAACTGACTATCTTTGAAAGGCCACAGCTTAGTTGTTATAAGGTTTAGAGAGCTGCGGTTAGGCTTAAATTGTTGCAAATTTAATTAGCTTTGTAATTTTGTTAATTATCTATCCTGCAAATGAAAAAGTATTATCCTTTTTATGATTTTATATGCCCTCAGTTTCAATTCTTTAAAAATCTATTTCTACCTTCTTTTTGTTTTTCAGATATTGTGAGTGAACTATTTGTCTCACAGACTTTGTTCTATGCTCTAATGAAAGAAAATTAAATGCACTACAACTTTATTATACGAACTTCTCATAGAACGAGCGGTTTTTGCCAATATTTTGCTTCAAACGGGAGCAAAACTAAAAATTTCAATATTTCGGGAAAAATGAACCATCTTCGAATGGCCACAGTTTAGTCGTTATACGGTTTAGAGAGCTGTAATTAGGCTTAAATTGTTGCAAATTTAATAACCTTAATTTATGATACTGAATGATACTTGTCGGAAACGCATAGTTTATGACTTTTAGAGCAAAAAGTGAAAAAAGTCCAAAATTTTCGCAGTTTATTATTTGCGTATAATCTTCTTTCCTACTTTCCCAAATTTTGTAATTTTGTTAATTACCTATCCTGCAAATGAAAAAGTATTATCCTTTTTATGAGTATATGCTCTCAATTTCAATTCTTTAAAAATATATTTCTACCTTCTTTTTGTTTTTCAGATATTGTGTGTGAACTATTTGTCTCACAGACTTTGTTCTATGCTCTAATGAAAGAAAATTAAATGCACTACAACTTTATTATACGAACTTCTCATAGAACGAGCGGTTTTTGCCAATATTTTGCTTCAAACGGGAGCAAAACTAAAAATTTCAATATTTCGGGAAAAATGAACCATCTTCGAATGGCCACAGTTTAGTCGTTATACGGTTTAGAGAGCTGTAATTAGGCTTAAATTGTTGCAAATTTAATAACCTTAATTTATGTACTGAATGATACTTGTCGGAAACGCATAGTTTATGACTTATAGAGCAAAAAGTGAAAAAAGTCCAAAATTTTCGCAGTTTATCACGTGGTGCGCAGCGAGCACAACTTTTTCGAAGTTGCAAATTGGGATTTACATCACCCTAACTGATCCAAACAACATACCAAAAATTCAGATCTACATCGTGCTTTGCGAATTTAATGTTAATTTCCACTGGCCTAAACGGTGATTTCCACCCAGAGTCAAAAATTTTGAGTTTTTATAGACCTTTGTTCTATTAAGTACAAATAAAAGAAATAATGAGTAATTAAGTTGTTTTTATTTTATTTCACATGTTTAAGACCTCTTTTTAATCATGTGCTATACAATAAGTCGAAATATTCATTTGTTTTCCCAAACGAGACACTTAAATTTGCGGAATCACAGACCGCGCGCGACTGCTTGTGTTCGGCTCAAGGGTGCGACCGCTGAAAGGTTAAGGGCAAGTTTAGAAAAGTCATCCATACTAATATTATAAATGCGAAAGTAACTCTGTCTGTCTGTCTGTTACTCAATCACGCCTAAACTACTGAACCAATTTGCATGAAATTTGGTATGGAGATATTTTGATACGCGAGAAAGGACATAGGCTACCTTTTATCGCGAAATATGTACCACGGGCGAAGCCGGAGCGGACCTCTAGTAAATTAATAAATTCAAAAGGATTACGCCTATTGCTTAGTAGTAATTTATAACTTTATTACAATAATAAATTTTTTGGAAGTGAATTTTTTTCAAACGCGTTTTTCTCTTCTGTATGTGCGTGTGTTAAAATATAAAGGATATTGTATTATTGTACATTTTTAAGATGCATAATATTATTTGAATATTATTGTTTGTTATGTATTATTATGTTAAACCCACATAACAAAAAAAATGTGTGCGTGTACTAGTGTACACACGTAAGAAGTGAAACTTCTTTATGACCTTATTTTTGAAAAAATAATTTACTATAGGCAACTTTACAGAAATACGTCGAATCACGCGTGGTAGGGATAAGAAAAAGATGGCGCGTAACGGAAAAAAGTCACGCGTAACGAAAAAATGTTACACTAAATTTTTTTCCAACCCCGATAAAGAAGTTTCACTATTATACATCATATATTAAATAATGTTCCTCTTTCTAATGATAAAATTAATTGTCCTCAAAATCCGTAAATAGTAGGTATTGAATATCAAAATATATGCCTCTTGTAAAATCAATCATAGAGTTTGTAATAAATTCGTAAATTTATAAATGATTGATATCAATGAAGTTTATATCTTTATTGGTGCTTCAAATAAATTAAACGTATTTCAATCATTCGGAATGGATTGGTTTAAATCCTAATTTATTGCTTCGTCTAGACTCGATAAATATCAGACGTGTGTAGATCTAGGTGCTCTAATTTAGAGGCTTTTTCGTGAATTCAACTGTTAGCATAACTTTAAGGTAATATTATTTTAACACTTCAGCTTTAAAATTCGGATAGATTATGTCACAATTAAACTTATTCATTAAGGGCCGATTTTTCAATGCTTGGATAAAACTTATCCGTCCAATAAAGTATTACACGATAATATTAAAATGTCATGTAAACTGTCAAATACGGGCAATTAGAATACTTTTTTAAAATGGTAGTTTTATACATTATTCGACGAATAAGTTTTAACCAAGGATTGAAAAATCTGCCCTAAATTCAATAATTAAATGATAGCATAAGTACAGAAAGCATATCATATTTATGTAGCACACATATTAGGAATATATTATGTGTACCTATATATCTATACTAATATTATAAAGTTGAAGAGTTTGTTTGTTTGTTTGAACGCGCTAATCTCAGGATCTACTGGTCCGATTTGAAAAATTATTTCTATGTTAGATAGCCCATTTATTGAGGAAGGCTAGGTATATTTCATCACGGTAAGACCAACAGGAGCGGAGCACTGCGGGTAAAACCGCGAGGCACAGCTAGTTATTTGATAATCCTATGCCCCTAAGGTATGATTGTATTATACATAATTATAATATGATAGTTGTATTGTTGATCTATAGTATAAAAATAAAACGTTAAATTTGTTGCTAAGCGTAAATCTCGAGAACAGTTGAACCGATTTCGATCATTCTTATTTTATAATTCCTTGAAGTACGAGGATGGTTCATAGGTATGGAGAGAAAACGTAAACATGTACCACGGGCGAAGCCGGGGCGGACCACTGCGCTAGATTCTCAAAGCACTGTTTATCTGTTAATTTTAACTATTTTATTGTTATAAAAATCTGTATTTATATGAACGGAACAAATAAATGTATTTTCTTTCTTCTTTCTTTCTTTCTTACAGCAAATAAAAGACAGTATGTCAACAGCTTAATATTTATGTATCTATCTGCATATTTA
Source organism: Colias eurytheme (assembly GCF_061535395.1). Classification (NCBI taxonomy): domain Eukaryota; kingdom Metazoa; phylum Arthropoda; class Insecta; order Lepidoptera; family Pieridae; genus Colias; species Colias eurytheme. The sequence continues at coordinate 7,691,688 of NC_143002.1, forward strand.
TCAGAATGTTTACTATTTTTATACCTATACCGTTTATTTAAGTAGTAATAAATGTAAATATAATAAATTTAAAATGTAAATATAAGGGTGTCCTAGCAGAACAACGTTAACAATGTCGCTATAAAAGATTTATTTCCATCATTTGCGTCAATCAAACAAACATAAATAGAACTGTTTCCACTAATCTAATAAAATACTCAGTCAATATTCACTCATGGATATAAATACAGATAAAACAATTGACTTGATAAAGGGATATAATATTATATACTATACTAGCGGTCCGCCCCGGCTTCGCCCGTGGTACATATTTACGTTTTCTCTACATAAAAACCATCCTCGTACTTCAAGGAATATAATAAAAAAAGAATTATCGAAATCGGTTCAGCCGTTCTCGAGTTATGCGCTTACCAACACATTTTGCGATTCATTTTTATATATAAGATTATCACTACGTAGTATAAAACAAAGCTGTCCCTATGTCCCTATATGTATGCTTAAATCTTTAAAACTACGCAACTGAATTTGATGCGGTTTTTTAATTGATAGAGTGGCTCTCTTATATTATACACACACCGGCACAATTAGCGGAACAGAAACCGATGCGCGAGAACATCGTCTTGGATTTGAACGAATGGCAGTAGGTTCTCTTTACTGATGAGTGCAGAGGTCTTTTAAAATAGATCGATGGGAGATAGCGAATATGGAGACGCAAAGGAGAACTCCACATACAGTCTAATTTTGAACACACAGTGGCTTATGGTGGCGGCTCGATTATGGTTTGGGGAGGGATATGTTTGGGAGCTCGCGCGGAGTTAGTGTTAGTCACAGGATGGACCATGACAGCAGATCGATACATCAGAGACATTTTAGAAGAACATGTTGTACCATTTGCCCCATTTATTGGCGACGACTTTATTCTAATGCAAGATAATGCTCGTGCTCGTAGTGCACAATCGGTACAGGCATATCTGAGCCACGTGATGCAGTGGCCAGCAAATTCCCCCAATATGAATCCGATAGAGCATGTCTGGGACTCGATAAAAAGAAGGGTTAAATCCAGAATGCCACCCCTCAACAATCTGAATGATCTTGGAAACGCATTAGGTACTTGAGGAGTGGGAGCGGTTGCCTCAAGAAATCATCGATAACATAATCTGTAGCATGCCCAGACGAATGGAAACTGTAATCAGAGCAAGAGGGGGAAACACTCGTTATTAATTTTGCTTTAATTTTATTGTTAAATCGTTTTAATGCTTACTTTTTTTATTTTTTGTGATGGTTCATAATCATCTAAAAATTTCACTTATTTCAAATTTCTTTATTTTTCAATAAAAAATAACGAAAACTTTTCAAAGTCGTCGTTAAAAGATGTTAATCAATTTGTTATTTTGTTTCTAATTACATTTTCGTCAAATATATGCGTTATTATCACATAGTCTCACTTTTTTTTCTGTTTTTTTTTTTTTTTTTTTTTTTATTGTACAATAGGGGAGCGCTTGGCCACAATCTCGCCTGATGGTAAGCTGAGATGAGGCCTAAGATGGAGCGCGCTTCCCTAAAATGTACCTGTTCACTCTCCTCTTGAAGACCTCCAAATTGTACTCGTCGGGGAACACAGATTCCGGAAGCATGTTCCAGTCCCTAGCGGTTCGAATAAAGAATGACGATCCGAACCGCTTTGTCCGGGTACATGGAACGTCAACCATGTGGCGATGCCTAGAATCTGTGCGCCTCGACGAACGATGGAAAAAAGTCTCTCAAACTCTGTTCCGCTAATTGTGCCGGTGTGTATATTATAATTAATTAGGTTTTAGAGAGATCGGGCGAATCCGCGGGCGGAAAGCTAGTAAAATGGTATAAATAAAAAAACTAGCATGTATGGAGTTTCTTGCCGATTCTTCTTAACTGTTTCCAAATCGGTGGTAAATGGTAACATTTTATTATGACGATTCAAAAGTGCTTCTAGAAGAAGTCAAATGGATTAAATAAATGTTTGAGTTTGAGTGTAAACTCAGTGTCACTTCAGTAAATCGGCTTGAAAGAGAAGCCTTGGCAAATATGGCCGACAAAACCTTTGGTGCATTTGATCAAGGATTGACTGTACTGTATCTTTGATTGCGGATTGCTATTGAGTATTTAGACCAAATTCCTTGTTTCGTAACTAGAAATAGTAACAGATCTAATGCTCAAAAATGTATAAAATTTGGTTTAAGTTAAGAAATAATATGAAAAATTAACAAGAATCTAAAAGTTGGTATAATAAAGTTTGAAAATATTCTGAAATTGTTATTATAAGTTATTTCTACAAACAGTGGTAATTGTTGGTAATTGTTTTGCATATACCTACTCGTATTAATGTATTACATAATATATCCTTAATACTGAATAGGTATGTACTAAAATCTCCTACGCAGTTAGTAGCGCAAGTCTCTATGGAAACCGTATTCTTAATTAGGTTAAAAGATTTCTTAATAAAAGAAATAATAAAAACACATTTAAATCATCCAAATTATTTATTTCAAATTACAACAAAGTTTACAATAGCTGACGAAGTTGGTAGTCACTAACTACACTGTGAAGTTCGTACGATTTGAAATGCAAATGGCCGCTGCAACTTCACGTTGATTGGGGTACACATTAAACACTACAATCAGTGAGAAGTTTGAGATATTCCTGACATAGGTATGTATAAAATGATGTCGGTGATCATTTTCATAGGGTGCATTTTACACCAATAGAGCGTATGCTTAGTCTTACCCCACTATATCAAATTATTTTAGTGTAAACAGGCGTAGAGCAGTCTTTCGTTGTTCTTTATGCGTTCGAAAAGATTCTATGCAATGTTTGAATACTGAATAACACTGAATACGAGTTTTTGTTTACACTAAAAGATCGCGAAAGAATGCTCTTGCTCTAGCTCTATGTTCTTCTCTGATGATTCCCTTTACACGGTATTTGCACTTTTATTTTCTAGGATATCAAAAATAAGTTTTGGAAATCATAATATTCTGTTTTTTTGTGCTTCACGTAATACTTTCTCTTATTTTCTTCTATTACTATACAGAATGGATATTTCTTCTACCTAAAACTTATTTTATTTGTGAAATTCTATATTAAGATATTTGTTAGCATACCGTGCATTACAAACCGATTTGTAAAACCATAAACAACAGAGTTTCCAAAACATTCACTAAATTAAGCGCTTTTAATGAACTGTTTACAAAATCAACGTTTATCGGTTCTAGATTATTATTTTAAGCTACTGTGGATCAAATATCTAAGTATAACACCAGAATTAAAATACATTGAATAATATTCCTAAAATATATAATACACTAGATTTCCGCCCGCGGCTTCGCCCGCGTTTTCAAAGGAAAACCCGCATAGTTCCTGTTCCCGTGGGATTTCCGGGATAAAACCTATCCTATGTGTTAATCCAAGGTACCCTCTATATGTGTGCTAAATTTCATTGTAATCGGTTCAGTAGTTTTTACGTGAAAGAGTAACAAACATCCATACATCCATACAAACTTTCGCCTTTATTAGTATTAAGATTAAGATTACACTTAAAAACATTGGTGTCTGTCTGTCTATTATTTCACAATTAATAACGTATTTCAAGTGCTTATAATATTATTTATCTCCATAATTAAGCACAGTTTTAATATAAATTTTAACATAATATAGTTAGTAACAAATTGAATATTATGTTATCAATTTATTCAATTTACTTTACCTTCTAACATATTTCTAGAAATTCTTGCTAAAAACTATTGGTGTTATGTAGTCTGAGAGAAAAATAAACAGTCAACAAGATGCCCCTGCCACTAACTTGCTTCTAAACCTCGACAGTGATCACTCAAACAAGCATGTCACATACTTGGCTTGTACACTAAAATATATCAAATTTATCTGTAAGAGAACTTACCCCTTAAAAGATATCATGTACAAGACGTATCAGATATGAACAGCAAACACTGCTAGCCTCTAGCTTTACTTATTATTATGTATGCTTTATAATAATCGTGCAAAAAGAAATAATGTACTATTTAAGAAAACGGAATAATTTTGAAGAATGAAGAAAGGGATGACTTCGCAAGGAAAATGTTTGAAAACAATTAAATTATGGATAGGTACTATACAGGGTGTCCCACCGTTGGTATACTAAGCTCAAAAGAGGTTATAGTTTTGCATACGCTGAGTACGTAAAAAATACTTAAAAAATTAAAGACGCATTTTTTTTCAAATAGATGAATTGTTAGAACTCTTTGTGTACATCCTAACAATCAACCCGCCTAACTTTTCCACCCGCATGTGAGCTATCGTTTAAAATTATGTTTTCATAGACAAAATGCTCACATTAGCGAAGCGGTAGGTATATATGCCGGCTGCACGAAGTTACAGAAAAACACATGGATTTTAAGGAAAAATTTTGCATAATATTGACGTAATTTTGTTGTTGAAGTATTTTTTACGTAATCAGTGTATGCAAAACTACAAATCCCTTCGCGCTTAGATACTGATAGTGGGACACCCTGTATATAATATCTATTGTCTATCTATGTAACATTCAGCAGAGAAAGTTAAATGAACTAAAATATGCAATTATTAATATAGTATAATATGCAATTATTAAGATAGCTTCCACACCTACTAAATTGTAGGTAAATTTATTATTTAAACATTATTAAGATTGTTGTCTGTAGGTAAATGAATTGATTCGCATTGGACATTATCATCAGCTATAAAAGATAATTTTAATGTTAATGACGCTAAACATAAATTAGGTAATAAAACGTCTAAAATTAGTTATTCAAAGAATATCTCGTAAAGTAATTTGAGATAGCATTAATCACCATTTATTATTTGGACTCCTCTAGACAGGTTATCTACAACTGATTTATGAGTTACTTTTCTTTATGTAATTATGTAAGTACAGGAAACCTTTATAAAAAATTTGAAAGGTAAAACATTTGTTAGTTTTCAAGAAATTTGTATTTCATATTTGAATAAATAACAACATAAATATAGATAAAACTAAATAATTATTTATATATAATTCTTTGAATGTAGAGTTGATTTTTATTTCCAATAATTGTTATGAAGTTTCCTCTTACAAAATCTATTATATAAGCCACGCATTAATTTGTAAGTACGTCCAAAAGATTACTATACGTATAGCACTTAATAAAAAAAATCCCTACCCTACTACCAGCCTTATTTCCAAACTATGTGACAAGAGCCTTACATATCTTTGATTTGATTTGATATCAAATTAGCAACACAAATATTTTATCACAATCAATCATCGCGTTAACTGGCCATTTCAATTATTTTCAATATTAGCGGATTTGAAGCACTATCCAGTCAACCGTTACATTCGTATTTGAACATTTCATTAATTTCAAATTCGCAACTGAAGCGATGCATTTGAACAATGCGTGTTGAATTTTGGAGTTAGAACGCCCTTAAGTTACTAGATGTTCTCGATCGGAAATTACGAACGCTTATCGACATTTCAATAGGAACTATTCATTCCTTTGTCAGTTTTTGGGAATGTCAAATGTGCACATGATTAGATATCAATGTATGGTTAGGTGAATCAGTCGATTCATTCAGCAAGTAATAGCTTGAATAGTTAGAAATTATTAGTGTAATTTATGAATATGTTTAATATTCGTTGAAATATTTGTATAGAGCTATGCTAAAATGTAGACAACATTGAGTTTGATACGTTATTAATTATTATCATACTATGTTCATGTATGGTATTTTATTTTTAAAATAGGTAAACATATTTATATAGAAATATCTTTGAAACTCACAAAAGTGAATGCATCTCACACCAGTTAAATTTTATGACGTAGAGATAGCATAATGTGCACTTAGCATATAGAATAAGAATTGTCACTTTCTTGATATTTTCATGAAAATTCTCTAAAGCTTTTAGTATAAAATAGGTTTTTATCACAAAACGAGAGCAAACACTGCAATAATCACATACATACAATACACATAACATTTAAATGCGAATAAATTTATTAAATATGATAGTTTAATTCTGCGTTTTAAAATCCAATTATACTTTAACATCACCTTCCAAATTCTTTTACACTACATTTTATTTATACTTTCACAAAAAGCTATCAAAGTAAAGCAATTCAACTTTAGAAAGAAAGAAAGAATATTATTCTTTCAATTCAACTTTACGATACGGATAGAGCTCGAACTCGATTGAAACTCGAACGAGCAAATGGTAACGACATCTGTACATGTCGTGAACTGAGCTTCATTGTTGCGATAATTCCATCAACATTCAGTACTAAATAACATAGCGCGTCAGCAGCAAAGTCTTATCATTTTAGATATAGTATTTGCTGCATGTGACATTCTGTTTTGGTGATAGGGAAAAATGGGATTGTTATCTGCGGGTATGATTTTAATTAAATGTTTATAGCATTTAAATGGTTTATAAATAACAAGTTTTTAAATTATAGAAAGTTCCTCGGTACAGAATTCGAACCCAAGACTGATTGCCTATAGATTTTTTTCTATTCTTTAAAAATGTTTCACTGTTGTTTTCTTTTTGTTTGGGTTTTTAAGCTATTGCATAGCTTATATCTCAGTCTTTGAGCGCGGCTACAGAATGTAAAAATTCCGTAACGAAAAAACCTAACACCCCCCACTCATACCGGCACAGCGATGCGATGCTATGCAATAGCTTTACCGCGGCAGTCCTCGAGTGCCACACGTATTTTTGAAGTGAAACTTCTTTATCGGGGTTGGAAAAAAAATTAGTGTAACATTTTTTTGATACGCGTGACATTTTTCCGTTACGCGCCATCTTTTTCTTATCCCTACCACGCGTGATTCGACGTATTTCTGTAAAGTTGCATAATATTATAGTAAATTATTTTTTGAAAAATAAGGTCATAAAGAAGTTTCACTTCTTACGTGTGTACAATTATAGTACACGCACACATTTTTTTGTAACGTTTGATGGGGGGCGTTTGTCCACTACAAGGAATTTTACGGTCCGGCATTCCGATTTTTTACGGTCCGGTATGGCACGCCATTAATCTAAATACTAGCTTGTGCACCTACGTAATTTTACTGTCCGACATTTTACTTTTCCCTATTCCGGATGGTTTTTTGAGTTTACGAGTCGCTGTAGGTAGGTATAATTATTGTTTTCGAGTGCCCACTTGCTTGGATTTTACTCTTTTATTACATATGCCAATTGAAAGCAAGCTCTTGTTTTACTTTCTTTTAGCTGGCAATGAGATTTGAGAAGTCGGTATTGTTATTTTATATACATTGACCAAGCATTGACCTATAATTATTATCTAAGTAAGTGTTGGTAAGTTAAAGTTCAAGTGGGAATAGATTTAGCTCCTCGTCACCGATTAAAATAAATAAGTGAAACACGCATTTTAAATCTCTTACGGAACTTTACTTTTTATTATAACGAAGTAATATAATATTTCACCTTCTATATTTTTACTCGTTTCTTGTAAAATGCGAAAACAATCATTTGTGATAGCATTATACGGCCATACTTCCTTGAACTGTACCGCACTGATCCGAGTAAAGACGGACAGGTGCACAAGCAATTCATCGGTTTTTTCATGCCACACCGGACCGTAAAAAATCGGAATGCCGGACAGTAAAATTCCTTGTAGTGCACAAGCGCCCTTAGCAAGGGTTTTTAAAGGATTTTTAATTTTCATTATGTAATGAGTAGGCACGTTTTCCGTTGTATAATCTGTTCGTGTAAATGCTTTTATGTTATCTTTATACAAATATTATCATAAAATATTTAAATGTGGGAGTATGGATTTTTTAAATATTTTTTTGAACAGAATCTTGCTGTTGTTGCTTTTTACTCTAATAGGATTTTTTTTTAATCTGAACAATATTATTCTGCTGTTAATGACGGCTAACATCTTTTTATAGTCTATAGGTACCATGCTTAGTGTTTACTTTAAAAATAATGAATTATTAATATAAAGATTATTTGTATAACTATTTATAATGTGTGTGTAAATAAACGATTATTCATTTCATTTTTTCAAAGATTATTGTGATTGATTAGGTACATTTTTACTGTACTGACATGATTTAAAAGAGCAACTATGAAGATTCTTGTCGGTTCTTCTCCGTAGATACTGCTTTCCGAATCGGTGGTAAATGTTAAAATATGTAATGACGATTCGAAAGTGCTTCTAGAAGAAGTCTAATTGAATAAATATAAATGTTTGAGTTTGAGTTTATATTCATTTCGTTGTATTCTCTCCTAATAAAATTAAATAAAAGTATTTGATTTTTACTAATTCACATCGAGATGTTGTCAAAAATATACCTTAGTTTTTTACCCAAAAATTACTCGTAGAAGTTCCTCTAACATCAACTACTCAAGATTAGGTCAAAACATCTCTGAACAGAAATGGAACAAGTCTTATGGGATCAGCGTCAAACGGCTGTGACACTGAGCCGATCGATAAGTGTGGGCAAGCGACGGTGGCCGCGGTTGAGATGTGGATGGGCTAATGATAACATATAGCCTGTGAATCCTGTGATATGATAATAATATATGGTATGTAAGTTTAATTATAATTAATGTAAGGTAAGTAAATAGCTTGATTATAATTTTAAATGTTTTTGTTATTTTTATCGATAGTTGGGGGAAAGCAACGGTGGTAGCGTTTGAGAACTGGATGGGCTAATTATAACGTATTATGGGTATGGCGTGTAAGTATGATTGTAGTTAATGTTTTTTGGTAAAAGCGGTTAAGTGGATAGATTGATTTATTGTTCTTTTAATGTTTTTGTTTTTTTTTATTGATAGTAGGGGGCAAGTGACGTTAGCAGCGCTGCAGCGGTCAAAAAGGGGATGAGCTAACTATAACGTGTGTAGGGGGGTATGTCGGTAAGTTTGATTGTAGTTAATGTTTTTTATATATTGTTTTCAGGTAATTTAGACCCGGAAATGTAGATATTTATCAAAATACTTACAGCTAGCGATCATTCAACGAACAAAAACTCATTAAAATCCGCTCCGCTGTTCTCGTGCTCTAACTAACACCGCTTTCTTTTATTTATATATATAAGATAGATATAGTTCTGAACCGAATTATTTCTGACCAACCAATGATGGATGGCATCCACAGGTGCCAGTAACTAGACCGTCTGATTAATAGGCGGAGGGAATTCTTTTCGCAGTTCCAGCAATATACGAATAATATATGACCCTTGGGTGTGACAGGCGTCGTTAACCGACTTCGCAAAGATGAGCTGAGAAGTTTAGTGAAAGAAAATTATGCTCTAGACTCTAGAATTAAACAATGTCTATATTTTGTATTCTATTGTCTACGACATTACCGTTCAACTTTATTGTTATAAATTGAAAAGATTTTATGTACTGTAGCTAATTTTATTTTTATGTTGGAATCTCAAAATATGTTACTGATAATAATTTGGCAAGTAGAAAGCTATGTAGGGTCAATGTACCACTAGCTGACCAAGCGCCAATACATGACCGAAATTCAAATATACGCGCCAATTAAGAAAATACGGCAGCCCCAGATGATAGTTTATTGTTTTTCCTATAAAGCAACATCATCTATAAAATAAAAACAAACCTTGCTGCCATTGGTCAGAAATATTGACATTTTTTCAACACGAAGATGTAATTAAGTAGGTGCCCCGTAAGTAATCACATTTTTTTACTAAGAGTTTTTTATCGGGAGTTGATTGGGAAATCTTAATTTATCTTGAATGCAATCGATTACTCTTTATATGTCTTGTTATAGGCATAATGTTGAACCATTATGTTATAGACTTTCGGCTTCATTTTTGGCATGAACAGTTTTTCATGATTTTTAGCGGCCTGGTTATCTTTTGGAGCAACGAAAACAATTTTTCGCCTATTGTTGACCAGTATGGTCAGCTCTTGGTTCTTTATATTTTGCTAAGAAAGACTTGCTTTGGTTTGTGCTTATACCTACCTAATTTAACAAACCATATAGGTAAGCCGTAGTTAAGTCTTTATGTTGCATATTTCCAAAAGCTGACCACCGTAAGATTTTTATACCGAATTTAGTTGGTCAGGTTTCGGGGCCGAGAATATTATTAACCTTGAGTTGTCCACTTGATTTCCGTGACCAAGTGGTTTGATTTCATCAACCTATCTTTATTTATTAAATAATATATTTATTTATTAAACAAAACTAATGTTCGAAGAAGGACATTTTGTCCATTTTGAAAATGGTCAACTTTTAGAGTAATGATGGTCAGATATTGGTGATCAGTGGTCAAGTAATGGTGTTTTTAGCAGAAATAACTTTCAGAGTAGTTTTCATAAAACCTTTGAAGGTTATCAAATTGATATTAAGAACAATAGTTACAGTGAGTATTCAATTATCTGTGTCCCAAAAATAACATTGAACGTAAAACAAATAACCCGTTTTTTATATATAGCTAAAGATAAAACCGCTTAAATGGTCAACTAGTGGTACATCCACCCTACATTATTGTTAAGTTACAATTTGTGTTAAATTTTCCTTAATCCAAAAACACGTAACTACAATATCTCATTCCTTCGCAAATCTGTCCAAATATAAATCTTTTCGTTCCAGTACAATTTACTAAACAGAAAAAAATACTTAATAAATCACGAACCTTTTAGAGAAACAAGTAAAAACGTAGCATCATAAGGCGTCGTCACACAAACAAGGAATCACGGCCTCGCGTCGGAGAGAAAAGTAAAAATTGAAAATTGTTATCAAGATAAATTGTACCTTACAAGTTAAATGGGTCAGTATGACCCAGCTTCCATTACGAGGGATCGCAGTTAGAATATTAATTCAATTTATATCGGCTCCCTGAGGGTTTTATTAATGAACTGTGTTTAGGCAATTTTACAATATAAATCAGACGTTCACTAAAATTTCCTTTAGTTTAATCTATGCCTGCGTCGATTTAATGGTTTTTTGGTCATTTCGGCACACGCTGTTTACAGTTTGGAAATTAAAATTCAATTCGATATGGGTAAATATTTTACTTTAATCCATTGAGATAATATTACTACGTATGGAGGAGACACCACGAACAAAATCTGTGCGCCATTTTTTTGCTCTAAGTTTAAAAAATTATTATCTAGTTAGGTACTTACCGATGAAAGTTATTCCTTTGCACTTTTCCGTATTATTTGTATTATTTGTGCAATATCGTAACACACACGAAGGCATATTTGATGCGTTTCACTTTAAAACCATTAAAAAAAACCGCTCAACATACGTCATGTGGCGTATGTTGAGCGGAACATAAGTGATGTAGGCGGTGTCGTCTCCATATATGTATATCTCAATGCTTTAATCTTTATATATAAAAATGAATCGCAAAATGTGTTGGTAAGCGCATAACTCGAGAACGGCTGAACCGATTTCGATAATTCTTTTTTTATTATATTCCTTGAAGTACGAGGATGGTTTTTATGTAGAGAAAATGTAAATATGTACCACGGGCGAAGCCGGGGCGGACCGCTAGTACAGTATAAAACTCAAACATTTTTTTACATACATTCGCTTTATTACAGCTTTTTGTACACTTACATCTTATGAAATATTTATTCTTTCAGAATAGACTTTCGACTAGAAACTTATTTGAAAGGTATTTTAAAGAAAGTAATAATTTAATACAGAGATAAAAAAAGACGGGTTGCACTCCGGGTGTGCCGGCAGAAGTGAAAACTTGATTATTAACGTTGAGCATGTTTGATATCCATCCGTCTTACGCTTTTTCGATCTGCCCCCCTAGACAAGTGGCTTTCTATTAGCGTAAAGTTCAATAGAATAGATTATGAATGTATGAGATTGACGTTTGATTACGACGATGACGACGATTGATTACGTCAATCTCATACATTCATAATCTATTCTATTAAACGTTACGCTAATAGAAAGCCACTTGTCTAGGGGGGCAGGTCACGTGTCCTGACACGAGTTTAAGATTTTATACCCATTACAGAAAAAGTGCTCAACGCCACTAAAGAAGTTTTCACTTCAATAATGTTGTTATTTAAATTCGTTATCAAAATCCAGCGTCAAAATCACACCGTTACTAACTAAAGTGTACAAGCATCAAACCAAACTGAATAAAACAAATAATAATTTTACAACACAAATATTAACATTGAAAACTTTTCAACACACGTCAATCACATTACTTTTACGTGATACAAACATATAAATAATGTAAAAAGAACTGAATAATTTGGAAACGATCTTCATTTCACGCTTATTACGCGCCTGGGTTCGAACCTTTATGTATAATTCAAAAACATGTGCTATATATTTGGTCAAATATAGCTATCTGTTTTTGATTTGGTTCTGTATTAGATTGTTAAACTATGACTAATATATTATAATAGACTTCATAATTTTTTATGATTCTCTACCTCATGTACCTATTGAATTATGTTAAATTTTTTAAAGGTTGATAAAATGATGTCCCTGTGTTATTAGTTATTTATACAAATAGTTTGCAAATAGTGATATATTATGACGAAGTATGTACTAAAATTTCCTGCGCAGTTAGCAGGTCTCTATAGAAACCGTGGTCTAAATTATGTTAAAAGATTTGTTATAATTGAAGTAATAAAAAACACAATTAATTTATCCAAAATATATATTTATTTCAAGTTACAACAAATTTTACAATAGCTGAAAAAGTTGGTAGGTAGTCAAATAAACATAACAAACGCATTTATTTTCATTCCCAATCTAATTTTCCAACATTCATAACTATAAATTAAGTATTCCTCGAGTTACATTTACTTTTTTCTTTTCAAATCAAGAAATCTTACTACATCTTCATAATTATTTCCTCACATTCACTCCCTTTAATTATTCATACAATCCAAGGCTAAAACATTTCAAGCAGAACTTCACGATTCCCCACGGAACCCTAAAACAGGCCGCGTCCCTTGAGACACTCAAGACGTAGGACAGAATTCACCATAAGTATAAAGAAACTAGCTTTTCGCCCGCAGCTTCTCCCGCGTAGTCAAAGGAAATCCCGCATAGTTCCCGTTCCCATGGAATTTTTAGGATAACAACTATTCTTTATTGTGTTAATTCAAGTTAGACTATGTGTGTGCCAAATTTCATGGAAATCGGTTCAGTAGCTTTTGCGTGAAGGTGTAACAAACAAACATACAAATTCTCGAATTTATAATATACCTATTAGCGATCCTCCCCGGCTTCGCTCGTGGTACAAGTTTACGTTTTCTCTCCATAAAAACCATCCTCGTACCTACTTTACGGAATATTATAAAAAAATAATTAACGAAATCGGTTCAGCCATTCTCGAGTACCAACATATAAATACCAACAACATACCAACACATTTTACGATGCATTTTTATATTATAGAAAGAAGTAGGTTGCCTACATGTTACTATTTGATACCAATGATATGTTTGGAGGAGAAATAATTCAGATATCAACTATTCGAAAGGATATTCAAATTGGTTGAAACCGTTCGTATTCTAATGGAACGATCATTCTATATTATATATCAGAATATTCGGTAGATGTGAAGATATGAACTTCTTGGAAAAACTGACTTGGATGGAATTTTAGTATGTAGATCGATTATATCTATAAGAATATTATAAAGCTGAAGAGTTTGTTTGTTTGTTTGAATGCGATAATCTCAGGAACTACTGGTCCGATTTGAAAAATTCTTTCGGTGTTAGATAGCTCATTTATCGAGGAATGCTACACACTGTATATCATCACGCTGATAACAATAGTAGAAGAGCAATGCCGGTAAAACCGCAGGGCTAGTTTTAGTTATTAAATATACTAGTAAGATGTGATGAGCAGTTTCATCTACGGGCAAACCTGCAAGCAAAAGCAAGTATTTCATTAGGTTATGTATTATTCTGGCATAAACTAAAGAACTAGAATCAAAAGCAATTCAGTGGTTTTCGCGTTACAGATTAACATATTTACATTTTTATAAACTATCGCGTAAATTTATAAGACTAAAAGAACGAAAAACATGTACTTTTTATATGGGAGAAAGTAAGTATTTAAATAATTTATAACTTGTATAATAAACTGAATATTAACACTTCATTTGCAACATATAAAATTGTAAAGATGTGAAAATGCAATACACCTAGTTACTCTATATACATTTCAAAACTATTCACAATGTAACATTACCAAGCCATATCATCCCAAACGCCATTCCTATGAGACAATAAAAACCAATGTATCCACGCATCCAGCTCCCGTATCATCTTAAAACAGTATTACTTCCAGTGTGGAAAAAAGACAGCGCTATAGATCGTGTAGCGCCATCACATTCCCACACTGGAAGTAATACTACTATAAGAAGTCTCAATTTCCAGTCGATAAATATTTAGACGCAAACACGGTAGCGGCCTCGAGCTCAATTCCTAGCTTCAATTCCTTCTAAGAATGCAGTTTGAAGAGCTTATATGGATTTTCGGTGCATTTCACCAAGCTTGAATACTGGTGTAGGAAATCTCTAGTATAGTCCTATATTATCTGTGGCAATATTATTAATCTGCGTCTTTGAAATAACTATTTACTTGTGTTAGAAGTTAGCAATCAAGAATGCTTATTTGATCCATTGTCTTGTCATGCAATAATAAAACTGTTTAAACACTTCAAATTGTTTGTTTGTTTGTTACTCCTTCACGCGAACTGCTGAACCGATTATCGTTTTTGGCACACATATAAAAGGGCAACTTGAATTAACATATATTATAGTTTATCATGACAATCTCACGGGAACGGGATTTCTGCGTGGTTTTCTTTAACTATACCGGCAAAGCTGCAAGCGAAAAGTTATAGTAATATTATACATTTGTGAGTTACTGTGAATGCCACACAAACTATGCATGCACATACTATAAATTAATAACATCCTTGATCTTAAAAACACGCTATTTTAATACACAAACCACACAGTTATATTAAAACGATATAAAAATAAACTTTGTTTCCAATAAATTGAAAACCAAAGATTAATCGAATAAAATAACAAAACGTTATTAAATTCTAAACGTTCATTGACCTGTGTTACTGCAATATTCATTCATTCACGAACACACAATAGAAGAATTTAATTCGATTCCCTATCGAAAAAATAAAGCTGAACCAATTGATTATTAATCTATTTTTACCGACTGCACAAAAGCAGGTAAGGTTTTTATGAGAATTTTTTAAAGGAAAAGGTTTAATGTTAGTTTAGAATTTCGTATGAAAAGATTTGGATGTTATCCAAGTAAAAGAAATTGCTTAATTTACTGAAAACGTCAGTGCAGTTGTATCACAATCGGTTTAGGAGTATAAATAAAACATACAGGTAATATTTGAAATCGGTTTATACCATTCAACAAAGCCTCATATTAATGAAACGTTGTTTTATTATTATTAGAACATTATATTATCTTAGTAGCATATAATCATTGATTGAAATCGAAAAAGTTTAACATCATAAATCCAAGCAAATATTTAACTTTTAGCAGAATATTTCATCATTCATGTTTTCTTTCTAAAGATTTAAAACATGAATTATTAATTATCATTAAAATAATTAGTTATTAGGGTTTCAACACCCACGAATATGTAAATAAGTATACCTTAAGGTATGCTTAATAAAACATATTTAACACAGTATAAAACAATTTCAGCAACAAACTAAATACACAAAAATATTGGCATATTATGGCTCTCAATAAATAAATAAATATCGTATCTATAGACAAATCTCAAACTCAAACATTTATTTATTCAATTAGATTTCTTCTAGAAGCACTTATGAATCGTCATTACATATTTTTAACATTTACCACCGACTCGGAAAGCACTATCTATATAATATATATAATCAATAAACAAACAAATAAATAAATATCGTATCTACATACAAGAAATCGTTAACTCCATGCTCAAATAAATCAGACATAATCTTCATTTGAAGATCTTCATATTCGTATTAAAGCCTCCGGTTGCCATATTCAATACCGCCGGAAAATCAAAGTACACTAAATCTGGCTTATTTCAAGTCCGGTCCGAGGCAACACAGATTATATTTCACTAGATGTGGTTAAAAAAAATATTTGAAAGAATTATACAAATGTAAGTATTTTCAAAATCACAAGCAATAAATGATCTTTGTACTTTAAACGTTACTTATTAGAAAAAAAAACATGTTAAACTTCTACTACTACATCTTTTACTAGTTTTTTGTTTATAATATTTGGACGTTTGCTAAACCTGTTAGATAAACCTTAAATATGATTGGTTTAATTAGGGTTGTTGAGGATTCCTCTTCCGCTTCCTCATAATGCGGAAGTTCCGCAATAATTTGGGTTCCTCTACCGCTACCGCATCCTCAAAAATGAAAATAAAAAAATCCTCTTCCGCTATCGCTTCCTCAAAATTTAGAGGAAATTTATGAGGATGCTGATCCGATCGGGCGGCGAATTTACAAAGCCTATTTAAACTAATATATGTATGTATTTGAGTTACGAGTCGGACTCTACTAACGAACAAGAGTAGAGTCTTACCGCCATATTTATACCTATCTGCGCCTAACACTTATCTCTAAACATAATAATATAACATTTTCTCTCATACTCAGAAGAAACATATTTTACCAAAGATATCAAAATGATGAATCGAAAGTCGTTTAAGCTTACATAATATCTACCAGTTAGTTTTTTTTTTGTGGAAATCGCCTAATGTCGCTTCTGGCACTGAGATAGATTAGGTTTTTTCGAGTAATATGCATAAACAAAAGCTCATCTGAGTCCGGCTTGTGACTCAAATAGTAGTACCTAGAGGCTTTGTAAATTCGCGATCGGGCGAGCTAACCTCCCCCTAACCCACATCAATATGTACAGACAGGAGAATGGCTTTTGTTTTAATTTTTAATTTTAATAGTTTTTGTTTTTTAATTTCGATTATAATTTCCTATCATCCTCATCCTCATCCGCTTCCTCTTCCGCTTCCTCATCCGCTTCCTCTTCCTCAAAAAAATATCCTCTTCCTCATCCGCATCCCCTAAATTTGCGTTTGAAAATTCCTCTTCCTCCTCCTCTTCCTCATAATCACTTCCTCAACAACCCAATTGGTTTTATGTAAAAAATCGACTTGTATATTTGCCTAATTTACAATATTATGTGAATTAAATATCTTTTTAGTTTAATATTGAAGATATAAATAATAAGATCTATCATAATTATTATATGGTTACAATAGCGTACTAAAACATAGAGTTTACGTTATTATTAGGGTACAATCCCACTTTTCTAAATATTATTTTAATCCCTTGCTCTATCTAGCGAATATTAGATCTATGTTATACCGCTTTAAACTGGTATATATAGAGTACTTTGCGTTTTAGGGCGTGTATTTCGAAATTATAGACTTTAGAAACTATAATAGTCATTACTAGCTTTCCGCACACGGCTTTGTTTACGAAAACATGTGTGTAACAAACTATTGTTTTTGATAGAGTGGAAAATAACTTCTATTTTCAAATAAGAGATAATTTATATTACTAAAAACTAGTTTTATTAAAATAAGAGTTACTTGCTAGCGAATAGAAGAGAGAAGTCTATTTTCTAATCTAGGCTTTATCTCTGTAGTAAATTTCAGCAGTAAGTGCCTCTTATGAACTAATAAGAGGTCATTATTTAATCATTAATGCATTACTTCACAACTAAGATTAATCCCATGCAAGCGCGTATCACTAATTGTAAATTGTGTACAAAATATTTATAACGTAAATACCTATTGTAGACAAGCTGTGCCGCGGTTTTACCCGCATTGCTCCGCTTCTGTAGGTCTTAGCATGGTAATATTATAGCCTACAGCCTTAATCGATAAATGGGCTATCTAACACTGAAAGAATTTTTCAAATCGGCCCAATAGTTCCTGATACAAGCGCGTTCAAAAAACTCTTCAGCTTTATAATATTAGTATAGATTTACCTTTTTCACAAAACATGTTTGGGAAAACATGAAATACCGGTAAAGTATCGCGTACGTACAGCGGAAATTGCAGTACTCCCTACATTATTCAACGCTCGTAGACTTCGGTAATTTTAAATTACGTACAATTTTCGATAATACACAACGGTGTACGTTGAGCATGTTTTTGTGGTTATTCCGTGTCACAATCACGTTTAGTGTGGTTATGAACATGAGTTTGAACGCGCTGAACTCAGGAACGACTGAGACGAATTGAAAATTTTATTTTGAGAAATTTTAGAACTAGCTTTCCGTCCGCGGCTTCACCTGCGTTTTCAAAGAAAAATCCGCTTAGTTCCCGTGGGAATTCCGGGATAAAATCTATCCAATATGTTAATTCAAGTTACCCTCTATATTTGTGATAAATTTCATTGTAATCGGTTCTGTAGTATTTGCGTGAAAGAGTAACAAACATACACACATACACATACATCATTTTTATAAATGCGAAAGTTGGTGAGTAGGATAGAAAAAAATCGATCAAGAGGCGGGATTTTGTATATTCCTTAAAATTTCTCATTTATTTTTTGATTTGAATGCTATAAATTAAATATCTAATTTTATTTTGTCCAATACAAAATATATTTTCAAGCCAAAGAAGTGAAACAGCAATGAAACATGTTGTAAAATGGAAAAAGTCCTTTGCAGAGTAGACGAAGTTGCAATACACGAATCCATTAATATAAATAACTAGCGGTCCGCCCCGGCTTCGCCCGTGGTACATATTTACGTTTTCTCTACATAAAAAACATCCTCGTACTTCAAGGAATATAATAAAAAAAGAATTATCGAAATCGGTTCAGCCGTTCTCGAGTTATGCGCTTACCAACACATTTTGCGATTCATTTTTATATATAAGAAGAAGAAGATAAACAGAACATTTGAAAACATTCAAAAAGTCTGAGTATTGGTTAAACCTACGTTAAAAGTATGTTATAAAACGTAAAAATAATTAAGCTTTCCTCAAATTAAAATATTTTTTTCTCCGCAAAATGTGCATATATTTTCCGACCAAGATACATTACGCTTCCGCCAAGCGGTTGTAAAGTTTGTGCTTTTAAATTTATTACGAGTTTTATTAAAAATCTTTACAATACAGAGAGATTATGAATTTACTTCAAGACTTTAGAAAACGATGCATATCTATTTAAAAATTTCATGAAAGCTGTGATATTAAAAGAGTACACAGATTTAGTTTTGCTACGCAAAAATCATTTTTATATTCCATCATATTTTTTTCATTTACAATTTTACATCTGTTTATAATATTTCTAGTACCAACTAAGAATATTAATTCACTTCCTTGTTCTCCTAGTTATCGCTAACTAATCTAAGTTTATATACATTATACCTCTCTCAATGAAAAAAGGACAAAAAAGATAAAAACACAAATTCATAGATAGTACGAGCTATCATAAAAAACATCGTTTCAACTACACTTATACTTTCTCTGTAACTTATATCTACCTTATAACTGATGTAAGGACTATTCTTACTTCATAATATGTTCGTGTTTTAAGTAACTACATTTTCCTGCTCTATTCTTGTTCTGCTACCAAATTAAATATGTCTATTGCACGCCTCATAAGCGAAGCGTTGAGGTGGGTACTACTGTCACTTCGCGCAAAACATCTGATTTTTCAAACTTAAAATGTCTTTATGTATCATACATTGCACTTGTAAGATAATACATACACACACATATTAAGAAAAAACACTATTTTTAACGTTCATGATATTTTTGATGTCATTTTTGTTATTTAAACTAGTTAAAAAACAGTTTAAAAAAGTTCTGTCTTGGACGTCCGTGTGTCTGTATGTGCGGATCCTTTTTCTTGTTAACACGATAGCGACCGAAATACTTTACTAATCGAGTCTTTTTTTTTCTCTTACGCTTGAGTATGCTCAGGAATAGAACCCTTTCATTATTCAGGGTCTGATTCGATGTGGTTTAATTGTTATTAAATAAACAAAAATAATAATTAATAAATATTTATTAAAAAAAATTATGAGGCGTGCACTTTTGGATTTTCCAAATTATCTCTAAGTACTTTAGATCTAGTCTCACCTGCGTTATACTCCAGTATCGGTCCAGCGATATGAGACACAAGTTCATGATCGACGCGGTACACAACAACACATCCATCGCCGAATGTATCTCACACCACCAGAATCCAAATATCCAATAACCCATTAACTCATTCGCGAGAGAAAACGGCATTATCACTAAACCTAGGAAGAAGTCCGACACCGCTAGCGATGCTATGAACCAGTTCTGTATGTTCTTCAACGCCTTCTCTGTTACTATAGCTATAATAACCAGCATGTTCCCAACCACCACCATGATCATCAGCACCGTCACAACCACCGAAGCTATTATTATGTGCGCCGGCGAATACCCGCTCGGGTACCAACCCTTCAACACAAACTGACTTATCGTATCATTGATCGTCGAATTCAAGTCGGATCCGTTTTGCAAAGCGAAAAATTCCTCTGAACTCAAATAACTCGGTATAAGATAGCTTGAATTTGTGGCATTCCAACTCATTGTCTTCAACGTGCTATTGCCAAGCATCTTGCTACCACAGTATCTAGCTAGACTCGTTTGGCCCCCGATAACGTATTGCCTATAGGAACGGATTTATTTAAACTAGACATCGAAATATTGCGTCCACTTATATACACTTATTTACACTAAACTAATATTGCTTTTCGGTACTTAACTAATGTGATATCGCGTGAGCGTTTATTTGATCGAATCGAAGAACTGGTATCGCGGCATCATCGTGAATTTCTTTGCTTTCTACGATCCCAAAATCTGTCTGTTTTCGCAAACATTTTGGTGGTGTGTGTCACATGTTTACGTGACTGTCATTGTTGAGTGTGATGGGCAATGAGTTAGTGCTGAGTCATGGGTCGGTGTTACGGTGGATTGCACTTCTCGACAGCCCTATTGTACCTGGAACAAGAAAATTATGGTCAATCGAAGGAAATTGTAATGGCTCATATTTATCTTCCATATGATTATCTTCAAATTATAGTCGTGGCACATGTTTATGTGAATTTAAATGCGAATATTTCAAACATTAAATGTAGAGAAATAATAATGAAAGTTGAGCAAATATTTTAAAAGTTGTAGTTGTATCCTTCAGTAAGTTTGCAGATCTAATGCATAATTATTTGAGTATTTGTTTAGTTTGTAGTCTCAGTCATATTTTTAAATGTTATTTAAATTGTCGAAGCACTTATAAATTAAAATTTGATGCTGTAAACCTATAATTTACACGACTCTATAATTATTTATTTGTGTCTATGGGACAAAATTGATAATAATATTACAAACTCAGTTATATTTAAACTGATATCAGTTTAATAAATAAATATTTATTACGTGACTAGCGGTCCGCCCCGGCTTCGCCCGTGTTACCTACATGTTTAAACTATCCTATCTCTCAAGTTGGATCGAACTGCACATGGTGTGCGAATTTTATCATAATCGGTTAAGTGGTTTAGGAGTCCATTGAGGACAAACATTGTGACACGAGATTTATATATTAAGATTATTTAAGAAGTCAGGTATAGTTTTACAAAATATAATTCCCTATATCAAAAAGGCCTCGGCGTTCTCATTAAAACAAGTAATGTTTAATTTATTTCAGCGACTAGTTAGAACCTATTCATTTTCTTAGCTTAGAACAAGATGTTGTAAAGAACATTTTGGAATTATATTTCTTAGATAAATTTTCCGTTTTCCTTCAATCAATAACGGGAGATAAAAAATGTGAATTTCAAAACAATCCATCAGAACTTTCAAAACAAGGCTCCGAAAACTATTTCTTGGAGTATGTTTCTTCTTTTACTATGCTACATTTATTATCCATACTAATATTATAAATGCGAAAGTTACTCTGTCTGTCTGTCTGTTACTCAATCACGCCTGAACTACTGAACCAATTTGCATGAAATTTGGTATGGAGATATTTTGATACCTGAGAAAGGACATAGGCTACCTTTTATTGCGAAATATGTACCACGGGCGAAGCCGGGGCGGACCTCTAGTAACTTATAAGATAAGTTCCATAAAAATTACTTTAGTACTATAGTTCACGTGAGATTTCGAGGATGAAACCTTCTTATGTGTTAATCCAAGTTACCCTCTATATGTGTGCCAAATTTCATTGTAATCGGTTCAGTATTTGCGTGAAAGAGTAACAAACATCAACATGTTACATACTCACAAATTGCATTTATAATATTAGTAGGATAGACAGAGACGAAAACTATATATGTACATTGCATATAGTTTTAACTTATGTTTCTTTTAACTGCGATTGCGTCGACCTATTTTCTTTTTATCACATTCTGTATTTCACAATCCAAAAGCATGCTTCATTCAAAATATCTCTGCAAAGTACAGTTTAATCTCACCTCTATAACAAAGTAAAAAAAAGTTCTTGTTACAAAGCGAAATATTTAAAGATTTTTAATCAACGGTCTTCGTAATTTTCTTGATAAGGTGACACGAATGCTCCTAAATTTATACATCACTGAATTTTAGTAGAGATTGATTAAAAACGAAAACCGACGTTTTATTTTTATATTGTAAGTTACAAGGCTACGATTTTTGAAGTGAAACTTCTTTATCGGGGTTGGAAAAAAAATTAGTGACATTTTTTCGTTACGCGTGACATTTTTCCGTTACGCGCCATCTTTTTCTTATCCCTACCACGCGTGATTCGACCGATGTATTTCTGTAAAGTTGCATATATAGTAAATTATTTTTTGAAAAATAAGGTCATAAAGAAGTTTCACTCCTTACGTGTGTATACTATTACACGCACACATTTTTTTTTGAAGTGAAACTTCTTTAGGCGCATTGAGAGGAAAACTTCAAGATTGCGTCATGACAATACCGTCACGTCATGGAATAAAGCGACGATTTTGGTATCTTCGAAACTTGCTAAAGAAGTTTTACTTCTGACACGTGTGCTCAGCCCACACGCTCTTTTTTATTGAATGGAAGGTCTTTAATCTTGATGCTACATCGCTCTATAGAATTACTATAGATGTAGGTATATATACATATTTTTAACTTCAATAGTTACATTATACTTCTTAATGTTTAATGAATAATTTAATTACTTACAATAAATCGTTTAAAAAGAATATTTCTCAATTGAATATCAAAAATAACTTTTGAATAAGTAGCTTCTAGATGTTTTTTTTTTTTTTGCGCATATTAATTATTGATTAAATTATAAATTAAAAAATTAATTACTTACAATAAATCGTTTAAAAAGAATATTTCTCAATTGAATATCAA
The DNA here is from genome assembly GCF_061535395.1 of Colias eurytheme. Taxonomy (NCBI): domain Eukaryota; kingdom Metazoa; phylum Arthropoda; class Insecta; order Lepidoptera; family Pieridae; genus Colias; species Colias eurytheme. The sequence goes on from NC_143002.1 coordinate 7,715,093, forward strand.
AAATAACTTTTGAATAAGTAGCTTCTAGATGTTTTTTTTGCGCATATTAATTATTGATTAGATTATAAATTTAAAAAAAAAACTTAATTGATTAATATACTTACGTAGGTAAGCCTAATTTTAATAAAAAATAATGCTAAATATAGAGCTATCGAAACGAAAACGAAAATATCTAGAAAAACTGCAATTTGCAAATTGCTCGGCTTCGAAGTGAACTGCATTGGGAAGGAATGTTGGAATTCAACGAAATTTTTCAGTAAAAATAAAGTCGAAATGATAAATTTTAAATATATGTAAAATTATAGATTAGCTACGTTGCGCAGTTTCAATCATACAATATTTGAAAATCTCAATTGATACTTTGTGTAGTCTATGTCCCTATACAAAATCGAGTCCAACAAACATGATAAGATTATCTTTATTAATTTATTATCTATATCTACCATAAAAGATACATCGTATTAAAGTAACTTCTTATATTTTTTTTAATAGAATAGTACAGAATACCTATTATCTACTATAGTACATTTTGAAAGAACGTCTCTCAAGACCAAAATATTAACCACTTCTTTCTAATATTTATTATTCACATCACAAACAACGGGTCCATGACCAGAGCTATAATGTAGGCCTAGGTGGAGGAAAAACTAGATCTACACGAATCGATGAGTAAATCTGAAAGGGGCACTCGGTGGCCTGTTGACTAATTAATTGCTTGAGCGACAGCCCTCGATTCAATAGGGCTGGGATCTTGTCGATAAATTGTATGATTTTGTAGGTATTATCGTATTCTTTTCTTTTGCTAGATTGAGTAGTGTTGTGTAGTTTTCAGTTCATTGTGACAGATATACATAGTAAATATTGATATTTTATCGATAAAATTATAAATGATGTATTGCTGTGTAGTTTAAATTAATAACTATTTTGTGTGATTTAATAGAGTTGTATTGTCGATAAAATGATAAGATTTTGTTTTAAGTAAAATTGTAAGTAACTTTAACGTAAAATTATGATATTGATAAAATATATTCTACTCGTATTGATAGTGCTGCGATCTTGTCGATAAAGTTATAAATATCGTAGTTGTAAAAGGTACATACCTATTTGTAATAATTGAGTACCTATTGATAAATAATAAACCATTATACAAAATTGCATAGTGCTGAGATATATTGCCGATAAATGTATTTTATTTATTTGACTCAGTGTTTAACAACAAGTTAAGATTTTTTCTCAATCATTTTCCACTTTTAATCATAAAGCAATTCGTAATATTGAAATGTACTCGCGAAGCAATGCGAGGCAGCCAATGAATTTAAATGTTATTAAATAGTATGGGCTAAATGACTTTTATAGAGTCTATAAAAGTTTTCAACATGGGCCTGTAGTCCAGGCCCATGTTGAAAAAAATATGGGTCATTTGAACCACCAGGTGACCTATCTATTATTCCGCAATTATACCTGTCTATTCCGCAATGCCGTACAAAAATCATGGAGACAAGGGGAAAAAATCTCTACCTGTACTTTCGAATTCTCATCTGCACTCAGGTGGACAGCTTACAAGTGACGGCATAGTGCTGAATCTTATTATTTTATGCTCTTATATCGTTCTAGATAGGTCACCTGGGCGTCTTTCCAAACTATACAAGGCCAGTACGCAACGGTGTGAAACTAATCACGTATAGTTTGGAAATAACTTTTTTACAAAGTTCTTCCAATCTATACAACAGCAGTACGCAAATACTCGCGTATACTTTGTAGTGAAGTAAGTAAGAATAGCGTTCCAAAATATACAGTGCCAGTACGCATGCGGACTAATCGTGTATGTTTCGGAGTAAGCGCGGCGTCTTTCCATTGCTCGCGTTTATATTATTGTATTGCTGTTTTGAAATTTATCATTAAAATGTATGTGTATTGTGTATAATATAATGTTGCGTACTGATCGTATATTTTGTGTATCGAGGATGCTTGTGTCTTCGTTCCCGACTATACTGCACGACTTACAATTGACAATAGTGCTAAAATGTAAGAATCTAATAAGTCCAGAAGAAGATGGTTGCGGGGCGACGGAGCCCCGCTTCGCGGGGCTCCTATTTTTTTGTAGTTAAAAAAAAACACGAACCTAACCTAACCCATAGGTAACCCTTATATCTGTTACCTATTTATTTTTCTAAGCTTACCTAATAATATTTTTATTCCATATTTTACTGAATCAATCAAGAAGAATAAAAGTAGATAGATATAGCTGTACCTACAAGTCTTTGATTGCCTATAGATATATTTATTATTTCGCTCAAGCGTAAGTGGTGCTTAGCTATATTTACCTAGTTATACATATTTTGCGTACTGATCGTGTATAGTTTGGAACGAAGAAGCAAGCATCCGCGTTACAAAGTATACACGATCAGTACGCAAAATTCGTGTATATATTGTAATAACAAACTTAAAAACAGCATTACAAAGTATACACGAGCAGTTTCCTATGGTTGCGTTCTGGCTATGTATAGTTTGGAAATACGCGTCACCTGGTGGTTCAAATGACCCATAACTTTTTCAACATGAGCCTGTAGTCTATTAACAGAGTATCCAGTTTCTTATTGGAAATTTTAATCTAATTATTATATGGTAAAATAGGCATTTAAAAAATACTGTTTATTTATTTATTTCACTCTTAATGTAACTACCATACCATTAACCATTAAAATACATTAAATATATTGATAAACAGATTGGACGTAAAATACAAAAGGTGACCTTATAGCTAATCAGCGATTTCTTTCAGGCTACCTAAGGTAGATGATGAATAAAATACAAAGAATTATTGTTTAGAACAAATGTTTTAATAAATAAAAAGTATGAGCGAGCACACGTGTCAGAAGTGAAACTTCTTTGGCAAGATTCAAGGATACCAAAATCGTCGCCTTACTCCATGACGTGACGGTGTGGCCATGACGAAACCTTGAAATTTTACTCTCAATGCACCGAAATTTCAATTCAAAAATATTAAGTTTGTTATTGAGATTGTATTAATTAAAAGACAACATTGAATTAATTCGACTGACCGGTTGGCTTAGTTTGTAGTGGCCCTGCCTTCCAAGCCAGAGGTCGTGGGTTCGATTCCCACCCGGAGCAAATATTTGTGTGATGAACATAGATGTTTGCTCTGTATCTGGGTGTTAATTATCTTTAAGAGTATTTATTTAAAATTATATATGTATGTTTATCAGCCACCTGGTTTCCATAACTCACGCGAAAGCTTAGTATGGGATCAGATCGTGCCGTGTGTGAAAATTGTCCTGAAATATTTATTTATTTAAATGTCCCACCAGTCACCACAAAGCCAAAACGACAGAAAATGTTGAAACCAGTGGATTTCAACCACCTGATATTTGGCAGCTAACTAGAATTAGTTTTGTTTTCACTTCGTCTGTGACTCGGTAATTGCTCGCTAATTTTCAATGTAACTTTTAATGATAGTGATAAATATAAGGGAGGCTTGTTGGGAGTTTGTTTCTTTGTTATTTAAGGTAAATGGGTTAACCGGCGGTAAATGGTAAAACTATGTGATGACGATTCAAAGGTGCTTCTAGAAGAAGTCTTACTGAAAATTTGAGTTTTGAGTTAAGATAATATGTCTGTGACCAAAAATTATTAAAACAAAAATATAATTTAGTTAAATGTTTTGTAATATATATTGTCTTATATATTGTATAAACATTCAGTTTAAAAATTCAAATAGGTAATTTTCAGGCAAATGTCTATGAAACATTATTTAGTTGAACTGTGTAGCAATAAAAAATGGCAATAATTTCTAAGGCATTTTTAATAAAAATAATTAAAAGGTCTTCACCAATATTCTAGTCCTTATTTTTAATATCCGTAAAGACTATGTTTATCGTTTATCTGTGGAAGTTCATAAAAATCTCGTTCTATTATCATAGAAGATATATTATCTACTTATATAAGTATTTATTTAAAATTATATATGTATGTTTATCAGCCATCTGGTTTCCATAACACAAGCGAAAGCTTAGTATGGGATCAGATCGTGCCGTGTGTGAAAATTGTCCTGAAATATTTATCCCACTAAAAACATTTTCATGTAAAATGTTGCCAAGACGAGCCCATATGACTCGCACTGTCAAAAAGTTATCAGATCTCATGTAGAGCCAAGCTTCTAACACTACACGCCCTAACTCTACAAGGTCTAATTTCACAAACTCTACACCTTAGTCAAAATATGTGGCTTGGCCATTTCGCTACATTCACATCGGCGTAAGGTGAAAAATTAATTCACTGTTCATTACTTTTGTGTTATACAATAGTTCTTGTAGTAACGAACGGCCAAGCCACATATTTTGACTAAGGTGTAGAGTTTGTGAAATTAGACCTTGTAGAGTTAGGGCGTGTAGTGTTAGAAGCTTGGCTCTACATGAGATCTGATAACTTTTTGACAGTGCGAGTCATATGGGCTCGTCTTGGCAACATTTTACATGAAAATGTTTTTAGTGGGATTTCATTTCTTTTTGTAGGTTGTTTGTAACAATTTTTTTTAACAAGGAGTATACATTGTATATATCTAGGGGAACCAAGTTTTAGATTATTAGATTAGACCTCTAGCGTCATCAAAATTTAATTTAAAATTACAGGTCTCATACAAACTCTCATCCCCTAGTTTAAGGGGTTGGGGGATGAAAGTTACAAGTTTTATAATTTTTTTGTTGTTTGTGAGCTAATTATAGCTTACATACAAAATTTCAGCTTTCTAGGACATTAGGAAATACCTTAAGAATTTTGATGATCATCAGTGAGTCAGTGACGAAATTAGCGTTTTTTAGATATAAATAAAATCTGAAGTATAAAAGCTAATGTAATTAAAACTTAATATGTTCAATAAGTCCGCTATTGACAATATATCCCGAAAATTTTATTGATCTAGCATAATCCAAACCCAAGTTATGAGGGTTCAAAAAAACGTCGAAGCGCTTCGAGAAAAGGTAGGTAGTGCCCGTGCGCCTCGCTTGGCTCGTCTTGGCGGGGGCACTACCGTGCCCCCAGATTTATTATTCTGTGATAGAAGTCACATTACCTACTTGTGCATAAATAAAATCGATCAGATGTGAAATGCATATCCATAACCCATTCGTAGAAGAATTATATCCAGTATTCGTGTATTAAGAACATAAATTGTCTATTCTGTTGTTTAGTACATAGGAGCTCTACCAAGCAACTATCATCAATGCATTATGCACGGTTTGCGTGAAAAGTGAAATCTATACTTAATATTATAAAGCTGAAGAGTTTGTTTGTTTGAACGAATCAGGAACTACTGGTCCGATTTGAAAAATTCTTTCGGTGTTAGATAGGCCATTTATTGAGGAAGGCTTTTAAGCTATATATTACGTTAAAACCAACAGGAGCGGAGCACTGCAGGTGAAACCGCGGAACACAGCTAGTTATAAATAAAAAAATATTCAATTTTATAATAAAATTATAATTCCTGTTATTTCTAAATAACAAAATATATCAAATAAATATGTAATTAATAACCGATTGAATGTTATCGAACACAATGGTTGTGAATATCAGCAATGATTGTGAATACGGGTTTTATCTCACATCTTGACACATTATTAGTACTATTATAATATGAACCCGGTAGATGAAAATATTATACTAAATTAATATAAATAACTTATACATATAGATACTTATTGACTAAAAAACTTATGTTTGCGTTTGGTTTGCGTATTTATCAAATTTGAACATTTTAAGGAAGGCTCTCTTTCTGAGATAGTTACAGGTTCAGAGGCAGAGCGATTTTGTGAAATAAATATTAATGTTTGCTAATATTTTTATTTAGTTATAAAGGTCTGATAATTAGGTACTTTTAAATTGCGTTGTAGGTATTGCATAGAGAATACCAGATTATACAAATTGTCGGTAACATATACATATACTTACTTACTTAAGTCCTACTATAATATGTATTATAAATGCGAAAGTTTGTGAGGATAGATGTATGTGTATTGTGTATGTATGTTTGTTACGCTTTCACGCAAATACTACTGAACCAATTGCAATGAATACACATACAGAGAGATATTATAGAGATGTATAGAGGGTAACTTGGATTAACACATAGGATAGGTTTTATCCTGGAAAACCCACGGGAAGGGCAACTTTGCGGGATTTTCTTTGAAAACGCAGGCAAAGCCACGGGCGGAAACCTAGTATAAAATATAGATCAAGATATATCCTGTATACCTTAAATTAATTATTCATTATTACCATCAACTTATTGCACGCCTCATAAGCGAAGCGTTGAGGTGGGTACTACTGTCACTTCGCGCAAAACATCTGATTTTTCAAACTTAAAATGTCTTTATGTATCATACATTGCACTTGTAAGATAATACATACACACACATATTAAGAAAAAACACTATTTTTAACGTTCATGATATTTTTGATGTCATTTTTGTTATTTAAACTAGTTAAAAAACAGTTTAAAAAAGTTCTGTCTTGGACGTCCGTGTGTCTGTATGTGCGGATCCTTTTTCTTGTTAACACGATAGCGACCGAAATACTTTACTAATCGAGTCTTTTTTTTTCTCTTACGCTTGAGTATGCTCAGGAATAGAACCCTTTCATTTTTCAGGGTCTGATTCGATGTGGTTTAATTGTTATTAAATAAACAAAAATAATAATTAATAAATATTTATTAAAAAAAAATTATGAGGCGTGCACTTTTGGATTTTCCAAATTATTATTTATGTTTATGAAGCCAAATCTATTTTCGATACATCCTTTGTAAACAGTTGTTATAAACTTGAGGCAATTACAAAGTTTAAAATACTTTAATAAGTAGGTACATATAGTCCAGTATCTAGATAGGCTTGACAAGGATATAAAAATTCTCTTTATACTATATATTTCTTGATTAGTTTCTATTTTAATATTTAAATTTGCAAAAAAATACGCACAGAATTACGTATTTTCATTTAAACTCAAACTCAATTAGACTTCTTCTAGAAGCACTTTTGAATAGTCATAACATATTTTTGACTTTTACCACCGATTCGGAAAGCAGTATCTATTGAGAAGAACCGGCAAGAAACTCAAAACGCATTATATTATATGACGTAAGTTCGAAGGATTTTCTTCTGAAAATCTAAACATATAATGGGATAGAATAAGGAGCTTAAACACCTTCCTTTAATAGAATTGGTGAACACCTAGAAATCGTATAAAATTCGTCCCTAAAGACCAAAGCTTTCATAAATACGCAAATATTCAATCTCATAACACTGAACCGGTTGAGATTAAAGTTTAAACTGAAGCCCACATTTCGGTAACTAGTTGTGAATTCCATACGATTCTTTTAATATTTACCAACTCAATTTCCTAACGTCACACGGCTGGGTTTATTGAAAGTCTGAACGTAGGTCTTGGCAAGCGATGACGTCACAAGATTTCGCGGCAAGAGAAGTTTGGAATTTATGAATTCGATAATGCGGATAATGTCTGTGTTCGTGAACACGATATAACAGGATAATTAAATTGTGTATTAGTACTTTAGATAGCCTGGATTAATAGCCCATTTATCGAGGAAGGCGGAGAAATGAGGAAGGCTATCATCACGCTAAGACCAACAGGAGCGGAGCACAGCAGGTAAAACTGCGGGGCACAGCTAGTGGAATATAAAAGATAACAGAGATACCAGAATTATATCTCTTTTTTGTTACTACTCTGCAATGCTAACTTCATAATAAACTCGTTAATATTTTAAATAACAATAATTACGACATAAAAATATTATTCTTGTTCTTTAAATATTATATGAGTTATAATAATTATAGAGTATATTATTTAGTAGCTGTGTTCCGTATTTCTCCACTCCTATATATAATTGATATACTTTAGTGCGTGTTGATATACTTTTATCCTGTAGCTATATATATTCCTCGATAAATGGGCCATCTAACACTGAAAAAATTTTAATGTTGGTTCTAGCCGTAGCATTGACAGGTACTTGTAAAAGTTTACATGAAAAAAAAAGTTTAAAAATATGAGCCAGCAGCTGATAATCTCACAGTTTGTTTAGTTTCATGTAAAATATTAAACTACTGTTATACAAAGTTTGCACACAAGCGTATAAAAGTTACCATATTTAAGGCATGATCATACCGCGACATTATGAAAATGACTGTCTCGTTAGGGTTTAACATGTTTGACAGGGTTGTAACCATGATGTCTTATATCAGTATTATTTCCAGGGTGCGAAAGTGATGGCGCTATACGACCTATATAGCTCTGTCATTTTTGCATACCTACTGGATTTAGTACTGTTTTGAGACGTCATGGTTATCACTGACTATAAAACAAAGTCGCTTTCCGCCGTCTGTATGCTTAGATCTTTAAAATTACCTAACATAGTTTGATGGAGTTTTTGATGGAGTTTGGACAATCCGCGGGAGGCTAGTAGAATATAACAAAGTTTATTCCCGCTGTCTGTCCATAATATGTATGCCTTTAAAACTACTTAAATGATTTTGATGCGAGTTTTTTCATTAGATAGAGTTATTCAAGAGGAAGGTTAATACCACAAAAGAATTAATCTTTTAAGGTATTTCAATAGAAATACCTTAAAAGATTAATTAGTTTAATAATAATTAAACTAGATTTCCGCCCGCGGCTTCGCCCGCGTTTTCAAAGGAAAACCCGCATAGTTCCCGTTCCCGTGGGATTTCCGGGATAAAACCTATCCTATGTGTTAATCCAAGTTACCCTCTATATGTGTGCTAAATTTCATTGTAATCGGTTCAGTAGTTTTTACGTGAAAGAGTAACAAACATCCATACATCCATACATCCATACATCCATACATCCATTCATCCTTACAAACTTTCGCCTTTATAATAGTATATTAAGATATTAAGATAAGATTAAGATTATAAACAGACAGTAACATAAAAATTACTTAAATATCAATCCACACAACCTTTTGGTTTATCTTTTAAACTGCTGAACCAATTCTGTTAAAAGCTTTCTCTTTCCTTGGGTTCAAGTAAATCTGTTAATGGAAGTAATCCGATTAATACTTTTGCAGATATGTATATGTGTTTTATTTCAATCATATGAGATCACACACGTCACATTGGCCTTATTTTGAAGGTGATAAATCTATTCTTAATATTATAAAGCTGAAGAGTTTGTTTGTTTGAACGCGCTAATCTCAGGAACTACAGGTCCGATTTGAAAAATTTTTTCGGTGTTAGATGGCCCATTTATCGAGGAATATATATAGCTACAGGATAAAAGTATATCAACACGCTCTAAAGTATATCAATTATATATAGGAGTGGAGAAATACGGAACACAGCTACTAAATAATATACGTCTGACTGACTCTACATCCATACTAATATTATAAATGCGAAAGTAACCCTGTCTGTCTGTCTGTTACTCAATCACGCCTAAGCTACTGAACCAATTTTCATGAAATTTGGTATGGAGATATTTTGATAATCGAGAAAGGACATAGTCTACCTTTTATTGCGAAATAATATGTACCACGGGCGAAGCCGGGGCGGACCTCTAGTACTCTATAATTATTACAACTCATATAATATTATACTGAGAATATAATGTTACTTTTTAACAGCTATTCATTTAAGAATAATACATTGAAACACTTACTTTAATTTTTAAATTGTATAATAATTGCAATCAGATTAACTAATAAAATTAGATCAATCGTCAAAACCAAACGATATAATTAGCAAATTAATTTTCGATGTACCAATTGTATTACATCCTCCATCGATTAAGCTCCCCTGTAGTCTATCGACTAAGTCGAGTAACACAACATTATTAAGCAGCGAGTATTTGATAAATATTGGAATAATATTACATCCTCCATCGACCTCCCCTGTAGTCTTTCCACTAACTCGAGTGTAACGCTAATTTTATCAATATTGTATCATCCTACATCGACGACTAGACTCTATAGTCTATCGACTTAGTTGCGTACATTGATAAAATACCACACATTTGCAATAATATTACAACGAATAATAGGTACTACGATAATATTACTATTTTGACGACGCGGTTGGCGCAGTGGTAAAGTAACTGCCTACTGAGCCGACGGTCCCGGGTTCGATCCCCGGTCAGGGCAAATATTTGTGTGATGAACTCAATTATTTGTTCTTGGGTCTGGGTGTTATTATCTATTTATGTATTTATTAAATATTATGTTTATCGTCGCCTAGTACCCACAACACAAGCCTTAATTGAGCTTACTGTGGGACTAGGTCGATTTGTGTAATAATGTCCTATAAATATTTATTTATTATTTATTTATTTTTCCATCGACTGGACTACGTCGTGCAACACTAGTAAACAGGTGGCTTATAATTGAACTAGCATACCGCCGCAAAAGTACTTGCTTTTCCCGTCTGACAGCTCGACTGTGACTGGAAATGGATGGCTTGAGAAAATTGTCCTGTCGCCTTACAGGAAATTGATGAAGGGTACCTTTTAATTGCTAGAGAACGTTTTTATTTCGTTACGTTATTTAGTTATAGCACAGATGCTATCTACACTAATCTACACTAATATTATAAAGAGGAAAACTTTGTTTGTTTGTTTGATTGTAATGAATAGGCTCATAAACTACTGGACCGATTTTGATGAAATTTGGCACAGATAATCTTTAGACCCTGAGAAAGAGCATAGGCTACCTTTTATTGCGAAATATGTAACACGGGCGAACAGTGGTAAACGTGGTAAATGTGTAAGAATGTGTGTGTGTGTGTAGATTGTATGTAAACACACATCTTTAATTAAACGAAATAAATTCAATTAAATAAAACATAATAATGATATCCTTTGTTTATAAAGTTCGTTCGTTTTGTTTTAAAACAAAACATAAAAAAATATTGTATATTGTTTTATACCCAACTAACTTTAAGCATTAGATCTACTGAAAATTAATTTAAATAGTCGTAGAGAAATAAATAAATAAATAAATATTTCAGGACAATTTTCACACACGGCACGATCTGATCCCATACTAAGCTTTCGCTTGTGTTATGGAAACCAGATGGCTGATAAACATACATATATAATTTTAAATAAATACTTATAAAGATAATTAACACCCAGACACAGAGCAAACATCTATGTTCATCACACAAATATTTGCCCCGGGTGGGGATCGAACCCACGACCTCTGGCTTGGAAGGCAGGGTCACTACCAACCAAGCCAACCGGTCAGTCAAATGAAATGAAGGTAAATAAAGGTGTAAAGTATATAAATACATATATTATTACTGCTATAAAAACTTATTAGTTTGCTGAGCACATAAATAATATGTGAATATTTTATAAACAAATAAGTAATAACGAACAATTAATAGATATAATATTTTAATAAAAATATAATGAAAATTTGTGTCACACTCGCTTTTTGTGAAATTAAATCCATACTAATATTATAAATGCGAAAGTAACTCTGTCTGTCTGTCTGTTACTCAATCACGCCTTAACTACTGAACCAATTTGCATGAAATTTGGTATAGATATATTTTGATACCCGAGAAAGAACATAGGCTACCTTTTATTGCGAAATATTATGTACCACGGGCGAAGCCGGGGCGGGCCTCTAGTATTTTATAAACAAGTAAGTAATAACCTGTGGTAATAACGAACAATTATTATAATATTTTAATAAAAATATAATGCAAATTTGTGTCACACTCGCTTTTTGTGAAATTGAATAAAAAATAATTTCAAAAGCTCTCCTATGTACTTCTCAATAAAAATCTTACCAAAACCAATTTACTATTGGAAGCAAATCCTAATGAATTGGGCCTTGATTTTTATAGTCGATGAAAAAATAATTACAATTAATATTTAGAATTGTAATAATATAATATGTATTCGTTTCATATACAAGTGAGGTTCTTTATGGAAATAATAATTATTAGGTATAAATACTGAAAACTTTTTTTAACATTTTGAAAAAAAATTCAAAGGTTTCTTTGTAAATAATATCCTCAATAGATCCTTTCAATGGAATTCATTTTGAATACCCCTTTAGATTAAATAAATATCATTTAATATTTTAAACAATATACAAACTATTCAAGTCTAAATTTGGATTTCGCGAAGATATAAATGCCGGAAATTGCTTTTTATTGTTTCTTTGGGTACGAATTTATCTTTGAAAATGTCTATTGAATTTTAATGTTTTTCATTAAAAAGAAATGCTAATTTTAATCCGAAAGAAATATTTACTAAATCGCAATATCCTACAGTATTGAATATCAATGATATTTGTATACGTAGTATATTATTATTATTAGTCTGTGATGATATTAAAAAAACACTGTATCCATATTTTAAAAACATTTGTTTTTCTAGCCTATACTGTACCCGTTTTTTTAGTAGTTTTTTAATCATTAGACCACTTTTAAAATCTATCCAGACGTTTTTGAGAAAAATCGTAACAAATAAACAAAAAATCTTTTTAGAATAATGACTGAGATATTATATCCTACTTATTAAACTTTTGATACTGAAATAAAACACGTTTAAAAGTAAGAATGAATATTTATAATGTACTAGATTTCCGCCCGCGGCTTCGCCCGCGTTTTCAAAGGAAAACCCGCATAGTTCCCGTTCCCGTGGGATTTCCGGGATAAAACCTATCCTATGTGTTAATCCAAGTTACCCTCTATATGTGTGCTAAATTTCATTGTAATCGGTTCAGTAGTTTTTACGTGAAAGAGTAACAAACATCCATACATCCATACAAACTTTCGCCTTTATAATAGTATTAAGATTAAGATTCACATTAATATTCTTTGCTTTAAAAAGAATGTAAATACTTTAAAAGAGCATTAACTGATTTAATTTATACAGCTTTTTCTTGCTTGGAAAATCTTATTCTTAAATCTGATTGTTTATTATAAATGTGATTTTTAAATACTGTTGTTGTTGTTAGTTTCTTTTCAACTTTTACATTATTTAACCATAAGGTTATTAATCAATTATTATAATAACAATTAGGTACCATCGTTACGGAAAAATTTACACAGAAAAGTCACAACTTTGTAGTTATGCTTCTCAAAACTATAATCATTCTTTCTTCTTTCTTTTCTTTCATTCTAATAAGGTTGCATGAAAGAATTTTAAAAGATGTCACATTTATTATTTCAATAGACATGCATATGAATAAAAGATAGTATCTTTCTTTTTTCTCTTGGTTGAGTTGGCAAGTAATTGGGTTATAAAAATGTTTTAAGCTGCGTCTACATTTTCGGCGTAGTTAAACGTCATAATGCAGTCATTATTATATTAAATTTACTTTTATTAAACGGCGTAATAACATAAAAGTATATAAAGAGACTAGGCTTTTAATGAAACGGCTGATTTCACATAACACGGTGTATACTTTTTAAATACTGTGTTTTTATTAAATATTATGTTAATCGAAATAATTGTGTTGTTACTTTGCACTTTTTACGTTATTTGACTTTTTATTATATGAATAGATAAAACAAAGTAAATAATAGATTTAAAGACAGAAATGCTTTGATTAAAATAATCTTCATCACATACATTCAAACAACATTTTTATTAATATAGAGACATAATATTGTTATCCTTCCTCTTCGGGATTAGTTTAGTTGTGCCAATTCAAATGTTACTATATAAAAATTCATGTATAATATTTAGGTTAAACATATACACCCCAACAATTTATGATAATGTAAATATATATCTTGGCAATAGTATATAGAGTAGCTATGCGCCCGGTTGCACTCGCGTTTTCGCGCAACATTCGATTCTTCGTATTTTATATTTTTTGTTTCGTTGCGAATTGCGTGTACAAATAATAAAAACATTTTCAGCCATCTCTAACAGCTATATAAAATTAGTTCTTGCGTCGTGTAATTAGTAGTAATAAGCGTAGTTATTTTTATAGTTGCATTATTGTTTGGTATTTTTTTAGATGAAAGTTAAGGAAAAGAGACGATGAGTGTCTGCTTCGAAGAATATTGAAGAAGAAGAAAAAGAGAACAACTTATCATTTTTCACTCTTCTCACGTCGTAGCCGTGTGTAATGAATTTGCAGCTCATGTCGCTCGATTGTGACCCAATGAAAACGCATCTTTAATTTGAAGTTTTTCAAGCGTCAAGTAGAAATGACTAATCCTTTTATTTCTTTTCAAGTCACAAAACATTGCTTTTTTGTTTATTTCACTAACTTTTTAACGCAATTTTGTTTATATTTTAATTGTTTGATTCAGAGTAAATATTAGTATTCAGATTCTCTGTGATTCGCTTTACCACTTAGTAGGTACGCTTTGTAGTGGAATCTATGGAAATTGTGTTCTTTTTAAAAAATGTACAACATACAATTATGTATTATTTTCGTAATTTCTCAAAATGGATAAAATAAAAATAAAAATAATATATGCTATATACCGCTCTATATCGATGAATAAATTTTCAAAATCGGTTAATGTTTGTGATTATTCGTTTCAAAGAAGCAAAGCATCTACTTCTTAATACTATTATAAAAGCGAAAGTTTGTATGGATGTTTGTTACTCTTTCACGTAAAAACTACTGAACCAATTACAATTAAATTTGGCACACGTATAGAGGGTAACTTGGATTAACACATAGGATAGGTTTTATCCCGGAAATCCCACGGGAACGGGAACTATGCGGGTTTTCCTTTGAAAACGCGGGCGAAGCCGCGGGCGGAAGTCTAGTATTCTATAAAATATTGTGTAAAAATACGTGAATTAAATTTTCACGGCCATATCAAAATATTTGAAAACAATAAAAACAATGAAATGACGACATATCTCACTCGGATAAGTAAGCACATTGTATCAATTGTGTTTGTTATCGTTTCAATGTATTTTTATAGCTCCATGTTTGGTGGGAATGTATTTTATAGGATACATTCATATTTAATGTATGTTATTTGATTCATGTTTTTCAAACAAGTTTGTAATGTGTGAAGTCCCGTGTCCCCGTGGGGTAAGCATGATGCATTATGCATACATCTGTTTAACTGATTTTCTTAGGGACAAATAGGTGATCAGCCTTCTGTATCCTGTACAAGTCTTTAATAAGCATAACTATATTATAATTATAATCAGATAAGGTTATATTATGTCATCGAACTTTTCTTTTCTTGAAAATACTTTTTTTCTTCATGATGTTTTTCTGCGCCAATTAGGGCCGATTTTTCAATGCTTGGATAAAACTTATCCGCCCAATAAAGTATTACACGATAATATTAAAATGTCACCCGTAAACTGTCAAAGACGGGTAATTAGAATACTCTTATGAAATGGTAGTTTAATACGTTATTCGACGAATAAATATTAACCAAGGATTGAAAAATCAGCCCTTAGTGGAATTGTGATTTGAAAATAAATATGAAGGGAAAATGAAAAGCGTGTTATTATTTAAATTTTGTTAATTATCATTAAACTATGAACCAAATTATTAATTAGTTATTTCATACGAATTAATTCAATTTTAATATCTGCTCTAACTTTGATCTCTTATCACTAAATTTTTAAATAAACTTATATAATACCAGCCAATACTAAATAAATGCCGATTCTAAGATATTATAAGAAGTACATTTAAAACATTAAAAAGCTTTCAAATTACCTCACATTACTAACATAATTTCACAGTACCTTTACACTTAAAACCTACCTAATTCTCTCCCTACATTTCATACGAAAACTTCACCCTACATAAACCATACCTAGGCAATTTGTCTCAGACTAAATCCTACAAGATATCAAGATTCAGCCTTTCGTCTAAATATTTCCCTTTGATCCCAGCCTTTGACGTTACTGCTGAATTTTTTATTTTATAACATCACAGAAAAAATAAGTGAGAATAATTTATGACTACAAAGCTATTTGTATTAATATTAATTCTTTATCTATCTACTTGACTTGAATTTAAATATAATAAAAATAGTGTCCGACCGAACTTTCGGTTTCGGTTTCGGTTTCGGCCGAGTTTCGGCCAAAAATCAAGTTTCGGCCGCAGTTTCGGTTTCGGCCAAAATCGGCCGAAACTTTTGCCGAAACCGAAACTTATTTCGCAAGTTCAGTGAACTTAGTTCACACACGTTCACGCTCGCCTAACTTCGTTTTCCTCGGCAACGCTGTGACGGACGCTGTCAAAGCGTTAGTTGACCCACGCTGGTGGAAACAATTTTTGATTATCTATGTTGAGATTGGAACTGGGTGTAATAGTAATTAATAATTATTATTTTTATAAAAGAGACTGATTATTCTTCTAAGTACAAATACCAATCCAAAGTACCTATTAAAGACTCTTTAATAAAGAGAAAGATCTCAAAATACCAAAACTTAGTATTTAAAGTAACAGTAATAATTACTGATTTGATTTGGATGACTGATTTTATACCAAAGGGCCCAAATACAAAATAAAAATTGACTATAACAGTGTAACAAGTGATGTAAAAACTATAGATTGGACCAGACTCTTTAATTGCAATGACCCCTCAAAAGCCTTAGAAGAATTTACAGGAAAAGTAAGTAATATCATTCAAAACCACTCCCTTAAAGTACCTATTAAAAATTCTAAAAGCATTAAAAAACCCTGGATATCCTTTAACCTCTTAAAATGCATTCGCAAAAGAGATAGACTGCACATAGAAGCAAGGAAAAAAGAAAACAGAGACAATCCTATTATTCAAAAACGCTATAAAGACTACCGAAACTATTGCAATAATACTATACAAAACTTAAAGAACGCATATGAGAAGGGACTTTTAGAAAAATCTGAAGGTAGCAGTAAAAAGACTTGGGATGCAATTAAATATATCTGTAAGTTAAACAATAAAACATCGTCTAATTTTGACATTTTCAGCGCTGACCAAAATCCTACTCGGGCCCTGAACAAAGTTAATGATTATTTCGTAAATATTGGTGAACAACTAGCTAAAGAAACGATGAAGCAAATCAATAAAACGGAGACTGAATTAGTTCAATTAGCTGCCACTTTAGATGAATCACACACAAATCCTGATAAGTCATTTTTTATAAATCCTACTAATGAGTTAGAAGTGAGTGACATAATTTCAAATTTGAAGAATGACTCCGCTCCCGGATGGGACGGAATAAATTGCCGTGTTATCAAACTTGCTAAATCCGATCTTTCTGCACCCATTACACACATTTGCAATCTTAGCATTTCCACTGGTATAGTTCCCTCTCATATGAAATTAGCAAATGTTTGCCCAATACACAAAGGTGGAGATACTTCTACTTTAGCGAATTTCCGACCTATATCACTGTTAACAATAGTTTCAAAAATAATGGAAAAGCTAATAAACAAAAGACTGCTTAAATACCTGGAACAAAATGAAATGCTTTCAACAAATCAGTATGGATTTCGTAATGGCAGGTCAACGGAGGACGCCGTCACAAATCTGGTGGATTTCATAACTATGAGACTCGACGGCGGGGAGAAATGTGTGGGCGTCTTCCTTGATCTTGCCAAAGCTTTTGACACGGTGTCCAGATCCATTCTGCTGCGAAAGTTGGAGTTGTTTGGCATTAGGGGTACTGCACTCGACTGGTTCTCGTCATACCTATCCAACCGAGAACAAAGAGTTTGCCTGGGTGAATACCATAGCTCTCCCGCTGCAATAAGATACGGAGTTCCCCAGGGCAGTGTCTTAAGTCCTACGCTCTTTCTTCTCTATGTTAATGGACTCTGTTCACTCAAACTCAACCAGGCACGGATTTTTGCTTACGCAGACGATACCGCGGTGATTTTCCACGGCAGGTCTTGGAGGGAAGTGTATAGCGCTGCAGAAACCGGAATGCAATCTGTTGCCAACTGGCTCCACAACAACCTGCTTAGCCTCAATATAGGTAAAACCAAACTTATGAATTTTAACATAAGCAATAGGACCAATGCCCCGAAAGAATTTTCCCTAACAATACATAGATGTCAAAATAACACTACCAACTGCAAATGTACTGCTCTGGAAAATGTTACCTATATAAAGTATCTAGGTGTGATTATTGACAGACACCTTACCTGGAATATACAAACTGATTTAGTAAAGACACGTGTGAGAAAATTAACCTACATTTTTAGAAAACTAAGACTAATTGCAGATATCAAAATGATCAAAATGACTTATTTTGCTCTTTGCCAATCTATCTTAAACTACTGTCTCATTTCTTGGGGTTCCGCAAAAAAATGTCATCTTATAAAAGTTGAGCGCGCGCAAAGAGCAATTCTTAAAATCATCTTTAAAAAGAATTTAAGATATCCAACCAAAGAATTGTATCAAGAGGCTGGTTTACTAACGGTGCGTCAGCTATACATACTAGCAGTAACACTAAAATTTCATAAAATAGCTCCAAACACAATTATAACGAACGAGCGCACTCGAAGAAATCCTGTATGGAGGAAACATTGCTGTAATATGTCTTTCGGTAGCAAGGCGTTTATATTCATGGGACCTTACTTATACTCCATAATGAACAAAAAACTAAATATCTTTCCTATGACCAAGTTCCGCTGTAAAAAATATGTTACAAATTGGCTATTTAATCTAGACTACTTAGAAACTGAAACTCTCGTTAGCATAATATCTTGATTAAAATATAAACTTACTATTAAAATAAACACTCATACAACATCAACACATACACACACACATATACACGCACGCATACACACACGCATATATACACACACTTAATACTTAAAATGGCAAGTAAAGTTTGAAATATTTTTTATGTAATACGATGAAAGAGATTGAGCCTCACAACACAGGGGATCCTAGTGTGGGGTTCAATGCAGCATATATAACTATATTATGTAACATTTTTTGAAACTAATAAAGAAATTTTTCATTTTTCATTTTTCATATTTTAAATATATTATTTTTTATTTTATATTTTAAATAAATGATTACAACAAATTTAATATACTGTGTTTTCATTTCATGCCCTGATTAAGGCAAAATAATAGGTAAAATGCACCAAAGTTCAGTATTTTTAGAAATTTCATACTTGACCACGTGAGTTTCGGTTTCGGTTTCGGTTTCGGCCGAAACTGAAGCCACGGCCGAACATTCGGTTTCGGTTTCGGTTTCGGCCTGGAAACCAGTTTCGGTCGGACACTAAATAAAAAGCCTACATAACGTTACGTATAAATATTTAAGTTTTTAACTGGTTAAATAAAGAGCTTTCTGTAATTCTAGAGATAATTTACTACGAATTAAGTTCAATATATTATTATGTATCAATAATATCAATATACGTAATGTAATATAACTGTGCCACACGGTTTTACCCGCATTGCTCCGCTCCTATTGGTCTTAGCGAGCTGATAAATAGCCTGAAATATTTTTTCTAATCAGACTTGGTTCAGTATGAGTAAGCGAACAAACAAATTCTACAGCTTTATAATATTTGTGTAGATAATAATCTACACAAATATCATGCTTCTGATTGTAATTAATTGACTGTTTCCTTTAATTCTGGTCTATTGAATACCAAAAACCTCCTGGAATATTAAAATCATGATCTTCATAATATTATCATCATCATATTTTTCTTCATAATTAATAATGTCGAAAAACCTATCAACATTAACAAATCCTGAAAACATCTATAATTACAAAATCCTAACTCACTGTAATAAAGGGTCTTTCATTCTCTAATATCCCCGAAGCTTTAATTAAAAACTTATCAGGCACCTTTTACAGAGATGAATTTACTAAATCAAAGAATTTACTCCTGGAGTAATTCATTTTTAGGGTTCCGTACCGAAAGGGTAAAACGGAACCCTATTACTGACACTTCCTTGTATGTCTGTCTCTCTCCAGGCTGAATCTCATAAGCCGTGATAGCTAGAAAACTGAAATTTTCACAAATTATGTATTTTCGTTGCCGATATAACAACAAATACTAATTATGGGTCCCCATAGTACGGAACCCTTCGTGCGCGAGTCCGACTCGCACTTGGCCGGTTTTTACGATTCAGATGTTAAAATATAACATTTAACTATTTTCTTTATGAAACCAAGTATTTATTTCGCGAGTTTTACTAGCGAAATAAAAGATTTCATCTCCTGGAAAATAAAGTTTTATGGAATAAGATATAGTTTCAATCAAAAGTTAACCTATATTATGAAGTATGCAGTCGCTTCACTTTTACTGCAAGCATTGTAAAACCGAAACTATGCGCGCAATATCTTACTAATAAAATAACTATTTCAAACTAGATTTCCGCCCGCGGCTTCGCCCGCGTTTTCAAAGGAAAACCCGCATTGTTCCCGTTCCCGTGGGATTTCCGGGATAAAACCTATCCTATGTGTTAATCCAAGTTACCCTCTATATGTGTGCTAAATTTCATTGTAATCGGTTCAGTAGTTTTTACGTGAAAGAGTAACAAACATCCATACATCCATACATCCTTACAAACTTTCGCCTTTATAATAGTATTAAGATTTGCTTTATATGTTTAAAACTTTAAATTATTGTCTAACTGTTTATTTTTACTATTTTCATCCTGATTTGCTACCTCATTATTTTATTGCATAGAATACTATATTTAATAGTTGAAACTTATAACTTGCACTTGGCCATCGTGGTAAATATGAGGCCTGTATCCCAGCAGTGGGAATAAATTCTCTGATGATAATGATTTGAAACTAGAGTTTATCAAAAAGCAAAACTCATTTAAATCGGTGCAGCAATTCGTAAGATCGTCATAAACATCACCAAGTTTTTTACCCCGATTAACCCCAGACCTGGCTAATATAGTTCAGTGGATTAAATCCTGATTTAAAGCGGTTATAAATAATGTATTGGTCCCATACAGCAGAGTTCAGTATTACTCCATAATCCATATTGGCCAAATAAACGCCTCCGTTATTAAGCACGAAAAGATGGCGCCGGAGAGACATCGCTTATCCTGGTTTTGGATGTGAAATTAAAAATTAAAATGGATATGTGACTTATTTTATGTAGATAAATTGTATAGTAGTTTAGTGTAAATTATAGGCAAACTAAAATAAATATGTTTGTAAATAATATAAACTAAAGAGAAAAAAGGCTAATGTGAAAATAAAGAAATGTAAATTACGAGAATTTTTGTAGAAATTGCCGCACACTTACTATCTCGCATATTATTTCTTGTTCAACAAATTATCTTCTCTTATATATAAAAATGAATCGCAAAATGTGTTGGTAAGCGCATAACTCGAGAACGGCTGAACCGATTTCGATAATTCTTTTTTTATTATATTCCTTGAAGTACGAGGATGGTTTTTATGTAGAGAAAACGTAAATATGTACCACGGGCGAAGCCGGGGCGGACCGCTAGTTAATCAATATAAATATATGTAGAGCAAAAGATAGTATGCAATTCCCAATCAATTATCTTTAATTAAATATCTCCCGGGAGCAAAACCTCTTAATAAGACGTTACCAGTATTTTATTTATTAGAGTAAGACAATCAGCTGAACGATTCCTAAAACATGTTCAATTTCAAATATGACTCATAAAAACTCACTTAAAAAAAGTTCCCTCCACTTTTTTAGTTAAACTAAATTAATGCCATATCCACAAGAACCTTCATCCCTGGTCCCAAATCTCATCATGTCGAGGCGCCAACTACATTTCATCCGCTCGCACTAAAATTATTCTCTGCCTATCGATTCCTCTAACACAGACACTAATCGAATTTTAACATGAGATTATTTCCAAGATTTTGTATGCATTATAACTTCCTGCTATAGTTTTTAACTTATCTGTTAACCGCCATCCTGTTACAAATGACCCGAAATTTTGTGTCAGTGTTTCGGGTCATTTGTAACAGGATGGCGGTTCTACAGGGGTCTTAATGTCTTAATGTACGCAATGAAAAAAAGAAAAATGATGGTCAGAACGCTGATACCTGATTATAGTATCTTCACCGTGTGTGACGCGCTTTAGTTGTAAATAGCGATGTAGGAAAATGTAGTGTATATGAAGATAAAAGAGGCATTATTAGAAAGTGGATTAGAAAGTGAAAGCGCTTTTGAAATACCTATATTACGAATGATGAAAATAAACTACAGAGAAAACTAGTTCATAGTTTGTTTGAAATCTTACGAACTGGATCATCGAAAATGGTTATGAAGTGATTCTTAATTATTGACTGAAATTGAAACTTTTAACCAATATTACTCTTCTTCTTACATTAGCTCCCTACCACTAAAACAAAAAATGTTGTGTGGTTTTATGAAACCACGGTAAAAGTGAAACTGTTCGAACGGTTCCGAACACTGCTTTGCGTAGCGCATGTCGCGTGACGGTCGGCTGCCGAGTAGGTATACCTACTCGGCAGCCGCGATACACGCGACATGCGCTACACAGACCAAACAGTTTGAGACGATGTAATAAAAGTTTCACTTCAAAAACAACTAAAACGCATGTCCCTTAGATACAATATAGCTTTTTACTAGTGAAATAATTTACAAAAAACCTCCACTGCCTTCGTTTATTTGCTACAAACAAACAAACAAAAACATCCTTTTGAAACTATATACTAAACAACATTCGTTTAATAAAAGACTAAACGTAAAATTTCCTTAACAACACAATAAACGTTTTCATATATTTCACGAACAGACTGAAGTGAGCAACCACATAACGACAATGCATCTCATTTAAACACCGCAAACATTAAAACTACCCGCAATTCTGTAAAATTTACACACATTTTAACTAAGCTAGGGTTGCCACAAATTTTAGTTAAGATATAATTTTTTAAGTAGTTTCATTTGTAGTTAAAACGCTACCCGCTTGAAGTAATTAACCATTTACATATTTGTGCTATGTTATATTATACTAGTTTAAGCTCGCGGTTTTATTCGCCCGAAACTTATTAAGAATGTCTATTTATTGTACCCTGCTACAATATTTCTGCAGTTTCAGTAAAAAACATAATCTTCTCTTTCTTTTTCAGCCCGGTGTAACCCAAAGTTGGGTATAGGCCTCTTCATGTACACGCCATTCCTTTCGGTTCGTCGCCACTCGCATCCACTTCCTTCCCAAGATCTTCACTATGTCGTCAACCCATCTAGTAGGCTGACGGCCAACTTTTCTTTGACCGGTCCAAGGACGCCATTCTAGGATTTAGAATGTGTGTAAAATGAAAAACATAATACAAATAAACAAAAATTCTTTATTGTGCACCACAGAAGGGCACAACAGGCGGTATAATAAGTAATAACCATTAGAAAATGGTCTATCATCTAATTCACTTTATCTTTATCTAAGTGGATTGGTGGGTGATTGTTTCTTAATTATGCTAGAACGGTTGGACAGATGTAGGTGAATTTTTTGACCCAGACTGTTGTGTTATAACAGTCAGTTATAATCAAACATATAATACGTAGCCTATAGCACTCAGGGATTACAAACAAATCCAACGACGAAATAATTTTAGAAATTAGTCTAGTAATTCTTGATATTAGCGCATTTAAACATTCAAACTCTACAACTTCATACTATTAGTATCGATAGCATAACACAAACTAAATATAACGCCAAAACTTTAAAACACGAAAGAAAACGAATTTATTAATTTACTCCAAGAGAAAGATCAAATCAATCTTTGCCAATTAACTACTTCCATAAAATTTCATAATTTCGCTCGAGGGTTCAATCTCTGCCGATCGTTCTATATTGAGTTTCTACAGAATACTAATCATTTTTAATAATGCCCTTTAAAAGGGACCATTCGGTAGGGCTGACACAAGGATATTTTGATGTACCTTTTTAACAAAATGTTCGAATCACATGGATAGCTCGATTAAACAAAAAGCTCAAATCACATGGAAAGCTCAATTTACAAAAAGCTCGAATCACATGGAAAGCTCAATTAAACAACAAGCTCGAATCACATGGAAAGCTCAATTAAACAAAAAGCTCAAATCACATGGAAAGCTCAATTTACAAAAAGCTCGAATCACATGGAAAGCTCAATTAAACAAAAAGCTCAAATGACATGGAAAGCTCAATTTTACAAAAAGCTCGAATCACATGGAAAGCTCGATTAAAAAAAAGCTCAAATCACATGGAAAGCTCAATTAAACAAAAAGCTCAAATCACATGGAAAGCTCAATTTAACAAAAAACTCGAATCACAAGGAAAGCTCGATTAAATAAAAACCTCAAATCACATGGAAAGCTCAAATTTTCAAAAAGCTCGAATCACATGGAAAGCTCGATTAAACAAAAAGCTCAAATCACATGGAAAGCTCAATTTAACAAAAAGCTCGAATCACATGGAAAGCTTATTTTAACAAAAAGCTCGAATCACATGGAAAGCTCAATTAAACAAAAAGCTCATATCACATGGAAAGCTTATTTTAACAAAAGCTCGAATCACATGGAAAGCTCAATTAAACAAAAAGCTCATATCACATGGAAAGCTTATTTTAACAAAAGCTCGAATCACATGGAAAGCTAAATTAAACAAAAAGCTCATATCATATGTAAAGCTCAATTTAACAAAAAGATCAAATCATATGGAAAGCTCAATTAAACAAAAAGCTCATATCACATGGAAAGCTTATTTTAACAAAAGCTCGAATCACATGGAAAGCTCAATTAAACAAAAAGCTCAAATCATATGGAAAGCTCAATTCAATAAAAAGCTCAAATAACATGAAAAGCTCAATTTACCTAGAACTATTTGTGACCAACCAAATCCCCCCTTGAGTTCTTTCGATATTATCATCCGGAATAACTGTATCGTATAACTTACATGGTAAAGTTATTCGTGTATTTTATCGTACAGTATAGGTACAATAATAATAGTAGAATGCCTTAGCAAATGTTCGCCGTGCTTCCTTAAATGGTCATAAGTCATAACTTTTTTATTTATGAACCGATTGACAATAAATAAACATGAAGGTTACCACAATATAGTAGTGAAACTCGCATCTTAATCGGATCAGCCGTTTCTGAGATTAGCGTGCACAAACACACAGACAAAAAATTTGTTAACTACAGTTTTGGGTTCGGAAACGATAACACCTGCTATTTTTTTTTACATATTTTCATTGTACAGACATCACTTTTCTACAATTTTATTATATGTATTCATGATATTATGATATTAATCTACAATTTCTCATTTAATTTTTACGTTCCATACAATCAATACTCTCAGTTTTAGCTAGAGCAAAATTTTTACCTTTTAACAAGCTTTAACACAATATTGATAAAATAATAATAGTTAAAAAAAACTAAAAAACACGCTTTTTATAGAAAACCGAACTATAAAATAGAAAATTTTATCAAATTAGTGTATTGTCATCGGTCCTCAATAAATCTACAAAGTTTGAAGGAAATCTGGCCGTTTAAAGTGGGTCAAAATCGCGCCCAAAGAAGTCGGTTACAAACAAACAAACATACAGGTGAAGCTAATATAAAGCGTGTAAAAATACGTGGCACTCGAGGACTGCGCGGTAAAGCTATTGCATAGCATCGCACCGCTGTGCCGGTTGGAGTGGGGAGTGTTAGGTTTTTTCGTTACGGAATACTCAACTACTGAGATAAAAGCTATGCTATGCTATATGCTAGCTTTTATCTCAGGCTTAAATATACATATAATATAAATTATTCAGGTATGGGTAAGCATGCAAAGTGAAAAGTTTTTTTTTTGTAAACAACATAATCTTAACTTAAAGATACAAAAGTTTGCAATAACACCGTAACTTAGTAAGCTTAAGTTATTGCATTAGCTACCGCCTGCAACTTAGTTCACTTTTACATTACCGGCACGAAATATTTTGCTATAAAAGAAAAAGGACATTCACATATAAAATAACAGAAAAGAGAAACAAAAGTTTTTATATTCCTTGCACAAGTTCTGGCTTATAAACATAATATTATGTATACTGCCAGTTTTGTATGAACTTTTCTGTGATATATTGATTTCTCTCTAGGTATATAAATGTTATTCTTCTGTTTAAATTAAAAAATGAATTCTCTGTGCTTTCAAATATTAGTAGGCAACCCTATTATTACAAGACAGGTAGCAAGGAACTCGCTATCATTTTTTACACCAAGAATAGATGATAGGAGGAAATAAAATTAAAATATTGAAAGCGAGTATAAGTCTGTTGAAATTTATGACTAACGAACATTATGTTATTTCTTCCTAAATGACTGTGTAGAAAATCTCTACTTGCATTTTCATGTCTACCGTTAAAATATGACAAAAATGAGATTACTAGGATATGAGTATAACTATTTATGAATATGAATTCATTTTAGTCTCGGCAATACAGTTTTTACGGTAAACGTTTACTATTAAAATGAATCTAATAATGAATGAATGAATGAATGAATGAATGAATGAATGAAAAACACTTTATTGTACACCAAATATGATACATTGTATAAACTTAACAATAAATTAATCAATGTACAGTAGGCGGCCTTATCGCTGGCAGCGATCTCTACCAGGCAACCCAGAAAAGACGAGGAAAATAGTTAAATTAATCATGGTGGAGCATAATGAATAAAAGTGCATGAATCAGAATAATATATTTATATACTATAACTACATAATAAATACATACATACGTATATACCTGAATGAATCTAATAATCTTTGTAGCGACTATATATTTGTACGTATTATCAGTATAGTCACGTAGGTAGATTAACGTTTTACTTATATGTTAAGAATTAGGATTGTAACAAGCACATAGTGTGTATATAGTAAAAGTAAAAGTTACACCTAACAACACACTTGGGGTAACAACATAATGTAAAGAGATCAGTGCTTATTATAATTGCGTGTTTGTAACGGATAAACTTATAAACAACTAAATTGATTTTGATAATTATTTCACTAATCAATAGTCTAAATGTAAGTTTAACAAACAATAAAGCTACTTTCGTAAATCTGAACTATTTCAGCTCTTACACGTAGGTATATATTTGTAGCAATTACAAGCAACATACAATATAACTTTAGAGCCCCCGCAGACCACAGACTTTTTATCGGCCGATAGTTTAGTCGGGTTGGCCTGCTAGTACGCACACCGAGCCAACTAAACAGTTCAGTCGGTTATGAGTGCGCAAACTATCCAACAGTCTGCCGACTATTTGCTAGTTTCTAACCAACTGTTGAAAAGAGTGGTCACACCGCACAATGAAAATTAATAAAACATTGTATAGAATTGTTATTATTGCTCTCATACACCGGAGGAGGAAAATTAAAAAGAGAGCCCGAGAGTATTGGGTGCATCCTATCTTTAGTGATAGATTAAAATGGAAAATTTTACACTATGCATTCCAAATTACTCCATTACCCGAAAAAATTTTCGCCTTTTATCGAATGAGCATAACTAGCTTCAACCAACTTGTCAAATACAGAGTACCTACTCTTTTAAGTCTTTCTTATAAAGTGGAGGGCGTTTTTCGACTTCCTCGATCAAAGTTACGATCGAAAATTCCGAAATAAGCGACTGAGAATTGAGCGACGCCATTTTACAAAACATGCGCGGCCGACCATTCGCTGTCAAAGCTCGGAGCGAACTGAACTATTGGCCTAGTCGGCCGACTAAAAAATCGTCGTGTTTGCGCGTGTGGTAGGGAGCCAATACTGATTATACAGTCGGCCGATAGTTTGCCGACAGTATAGTTTGAATTGAATCGGGAAGCCCATCAAACTTGTTTATCGGCCGATACCTAATCGTCATAGTGTGCGCATTTGCTTATATCTGCGTACTGATTAAGAGCCCGACCAAACTATCTGCCGATAAAAAGTCTGTGGTCTGCGGGGGCTCTAAGGAATAGTTGGGATTGGCTCTTATAAGAGAATTCCTTCCGATCAGTCAGTCAATTTGATACGGACGGACGAGCCTGTGCGCTAGTACAAGGTATATACTTATAGAGGTTTAGAGCCCCCGCAGACCACAGACTTTTTATCGGCAGATAGTTTGGTCGGGCTCTTAATCAGTACGCAGATATAAGCAAATGCGCACACTATGACGATTAGGTATCGGCCGATAAACAAGTTTGATGGGCTTCCCGATTCAATTCAAACTATACTGTCGGCAAACTATCGGCCGACTGTATAATCAGTATTGGCTCCCTACCACACGCGCAAACACGACGATTTTTTAGTCGGCCGACTAGGCCAATAGTTCAGTTCGCTCCGAGCTTTGACAGCGAATGGTCGGCCGCGCATGTTTTGTAAAATGGCGTCGCTCAATTCTCAGTCGCTTATTTCGGAATTTTCGATCGTAACTTTGATCGAGGAAGTCGAAAAACGCCCTCCACTTTATAAGAAAGACTTAAAAGAGTAGGTACTCTGTATTTGACAAGTTGGTTGAAGCTAGTTATGCTCATTCGATAAAAGGCGAAAATTTTTTCGGGTAATGGAGTAATTTGGAATGCATAGTGTAAAATTTTCCATTTTAATCTATCACTAAAGATAGGATGCACCCAATACTCTCGGGCTCTCTTTTTAATTTTCCTCCTCCGGTGTATGAGAGCAATAATAACAATTCTATACAATGTTTTATTAATTTTCATTGTGCGGTGTGACCACTCTTTTCAACAGTTGGTTAGAAACTAGCAAATAGTCGGCAGACTGTTGGATAGTTTGCGCACTCATAACCGACTGAACTGTTTAGTTGGCTCGGTGTGCGTACTAGCAGGCCAACCCGACTAAACTATCGGCCGATAAAAAGTCTGTGGTCTGCGGGGGCTCTTAATATTATATTTTGTTTTATCAGGGCTTAATAACCAAGAGACAATATTATCTTCATATTATATCCAATTCAGAATAAACAGAAAATGTTACTAAAACTCAATATGAACCAAACTTCGTGAATCGTTGTTGTAAGATTGACATAATAGACCGGGAGATACTGACACAAAATTTCGAGTCATTTGTAACAGGATGGCGGTTCTACAGGGTTCTTAGTACGCAATGACAAAAAGAAAAATGATGGTGTGAACGCTGGTACCGGCGGCTTAGTCGCGTGGGCGTTAGTCGAACTCGTCGGAAAATAGCGAAAGTCAAAGCCGATTACAATAAAATTTGCTACGCAGATAGCTGAAGACCCAGAATAAGACATAGGCTACTTTTTATCCCGGAAATCCCACAGGAACGGGAACTATGCGGGTTTTATTTTGAAAACGCGGGCGTAGCTGCGGGCGGAAATCTAGTCATACATATTTACTTCAAATTACGATGATACGGACAGTTAAATAGAACCATAAACATAGATACATAAAATACATATACACATCACACAGACTATATCTACTTCTACATTATATTATAACATCTAACGGCGTTAGTACACCGACGCATTCGCGTGCGGCAGCGAAACAACAAAAAATCTGTCAGTAGTGTGGCAGGATTTCGCATATGCTGTCTCACTCTAGCACATAGATAGATGAAATAGTTGCGTCCTTGTCAGTATTGTTTCGCAAGGAACTGCGAAATGGCCATTACACAGACGCATTGCGAATAAGTTGCGAAAACATTGCTGTGTAAGTGCTAACGTTCCGTAGATATTTAGCTACGCAGTAGTTTCGCAGAGATTCGCTGCCGCACGCGAATGCGTATGTGTACTAACGGCGTAAAACTTTCCGACCCGCTCCCTATAAAAAACGCTCCAAACTCGTACACAAACAAATGAACAGAAATATAATTCCGTATTGTATCCAGCAAGGTCGAGTGTCATTACAGTTAACTGTCAAACTCAGGGACAGCACTTGAATAATTTGCCCCTAGAATGGACCGAATAATTTTCCCCTGTTATGGGCCGAATTAGTTGCCCCTGGTATGGGTCGAATAAGTTGCCCCAGGAATGGGCCGAATAATTTGCCCCTGGAATGGGTCGAATAAGTTGCCCCTGGCTTGCCCCATAGAGCATGGGGCAGTCAATAATGATGTTTGATTTGTTGTTGACCCGTCAGGAGTTTTCGTTCGTTGTTGTTTGGGATTAGAAGCGAATTAAACAATTGTTTTGATATTGTTTGTAAATTATATTTAACTTAAACTGGGTACCTGTTTTGATAGTTAATTATTGTTTATCTATAACTTACTAAAGATCACATAGAAATTCTGATCCGTTGTTTACGAATAATTCGTAATTAATAAAGTATCTTACTCCAGATATAACTTTAAGATATTCGTATAATGGAATTATTTCCACGAAGAAAAACTTTCTTAATACCTACTTTTGTTACCATGTATTTTTCCTAAAAAATGTTCATCAAAATTTACAGAAAATCCACTTGAAAATTAAAAAGATTCTATTTTAAATATTCATGTAAGATTTATAAGATGAGACCTGTAATAAAAGAATTGGTAGAGCCATTTATTATTTAGTCTTCTAGAATAATCTATACTAATATTATAAAGCTGAAAAGTTTGTTTGTTTGAACGCGCTAATCTCAGGAACTACTGGTCCAATTTGAAAAATTCTTTCGGTGTTAGATAGTCCATTTATCAACGAAGGCTATATATATATGCTATATAATCATCTCGCTAAGACCAATAGGAGCGGAGCACTGCGGGTGAAACCACGGAGCACAGCTAGTGAATATATACAAGGTCTATTAGCTTGAATCTTCTAGTAGCGACATTATTAATTAACAGAGACAAATCAATTTACTGGGATTAGATAATTACGTATTCAAATTCAATTATGTTGAATCGTATGACATTTAAATGTATGCTACTGTATCTATTATAATCGATTAACTTTCCGCCCGCGGTTTCGTCCGCGTTTTCAAAAAAACATGCATAATTCCTGTTCTCGTAGGATTTCCGGGGTAAAATCTATCCTATGTGTTAATCCAAGTTATATGTATGCTAAATTTCATTGTAATCGGTTCAGTAGTATTTACGTGAATGAGTAACAAACATACATCCACATTCACATGCATCCATCCTTACAAACTTTCGCTTTTATAATATAAGTAGGATGTATATTTTATTATATTGAAGGAATATATCTATAGAATAATAGTATTTATGGCCGGATTGTTAAGGTTTCTAATCCTTTGAAGGATGAGATGCATTTCAAATGTGTTTCACTAATCGATTATTTACAAATGAATGATCAGACAAACTGTATCTTTTCTTTTCTACACCAAGGAACAAATCAGACACACCCTGTTATTATTTATAAATAAATAAAATAAATATTTCAGACATTTTTCACACACGGCTCGATCTGATCCCATACCGAGCTTTCGCTTGTTTTATGGAGACCAAATAAACATGCATATATAATTTTAAATAAAAACTTACATATAGATAATTAGTATATTATTTATAAAATACAAGGCCTAGAATTAAAAGAGAGAAAAAAAGAAAACTACTATATCAAAAAGCTCCAAAGTTAGGTAAGCTACGCGGTCTACGAAACATTTAATAAAATGCGTAGCAAATGGCGTAGGCTGTAGTAGCTACGCCATTTATTTATTCAATGCTACGTAACTTTTGCTGGTACTTTTTTCTAGTAATAAATTGTATTACATTGTAAAGAATGGAATTTTAGAAAAAGCTTCTAAATATTGCAATACCCTTACTTTTATGTTGACTCATTTTTTATATTTTCATAATTTAAAACTATGAAAATACGTTGAATTCAAAATCTAACTCAAACATTTATATTTTCAATTAGACTTCTTCTAGAAGTTAATTTTAACATTTGCCACCGATTCGGAAAGCAGTTGAATATAAAATATCTATTTTTATTTTCAAACTCTAACATTTATGTATTTCACTAGACTTCGTTTAGAAGCGTTTTTCAACTGACCTTTTTTATGCTTACCTACTCTTACTTATTAATCTATTCATTATGGACCTAATACCTACACTTTAAGATTTAAATTCGTTTAACAAAGAGGGAATATAGTATAGAGAAATGTCACTAATTAGGCATCTATTAGAGCTCGGCAACTTGCGATTGGTTCGGTAAATGCTTATCAGAAGCCCGTAATGGAATTATAGCTCCGCTTTAGGCTATGTAATCTAGAGTTAGTGCTATCGTTCCACTTTGAGCTAAGCTTTAACTAAAAATTAGATTTAGATGAATAATTTAGATCAAAGAGAGAGAGAATTTTAGTTACACTTTTTGTTGGTTGGTAAATGCAGATATAAATTATTTAAAATGTAGATCTAAAGGTTACCATTTACTATAATTAAACTGATTTTCTATTTGTTTATTTAATGTTTTGTCTCTTTCATTTAAATTTTTTGTAAATGTTATAAAAATTAAGAAAATAAAATCCCAAAAGTAATATCTGATAAATTGAGCAGACGATCAATAAAGAAACGTATGCTATGAAACTTTATAAATTAAAGATTGGATTAAGGGCCGATTTTTCAATCTTTGGTTAAAATTTATCTGTCCAATAAAGTATTACACGAACATTTTAAAATGTTACCTGTGTACTGTCAAATACGGAAAAATATAATATATTTTTGAAATGGTAGTTTAATACGTTATTCGATGAATAAGTTTTAACCAAGGATTGAAAAATCAGCCCTAAAATAAATTACTGTAAATAAATAACTGTCCTGTAAATAAATACTCAAATTATAAAATATAAATAAGCATATTTTCATCTAAATCCAAAACAATCAATTTAATTCCTTAAATACCAACCCCACAGGAAAGATATTACAAATATCTAAAGATAGTCACAGATATAAATATATAAATATATAAATATATCTATAGCTCATCACTTACAAGAAACAGGCATTAATCCCGAAGTTTCGCAATCAGCTGGCAATACTGGCGCATACGACGTTAGCTTAATTACACCAAATCAATTTATGTTGTTTTGTAGTTCGATTAGTGAAAACTTTTCTCTTCCCCCTTGTATAATTAGTTGGGGATTAGTTTGGCTAGTGTGTTATAGATAATCAATAATAATCAGCGACTTATTATAGCGTTAATATATTGAAATAATTCATTCTTTTATTCGAGATATAATTATTTCTTTATCTATACTATCTATATCTATACTAATATTATAAAGAGGAAAGGTTTGTAATTATGTATGTATGTATGGTTTTCACGCATAAACTAATGGACCGATTTCAAAAATTCTTTCACCATTAGAAAGCTGCATCTTCACTGAGCAACATAGGCTATATTGCATTTTCAAAAAAAAATAGAGATCCTTACCAAAAATGCAATAATGTAACCCAAGGTGTAAAAAATTCCTTAATAAAAATTCTGTCATCGCGTGCGCTGCGGAATCTATTCCTTGAAGTACGAGGATGGTTCTTATGAAAACATGTACCTAGGTACCACGGGCGAAGCCGGGGCGGACCGCTAGTAGTTGATAAAGGCTCATTTTGGTTAGTAACATTAATCTTGAACTATTTAATGTTATAGTAACATTATACCTATTTATATCTAATTGAAATAATGTGAGCTAAAGAACTGATTGAAGGCACTAATATCAGGAAATAGTGATCGAATTTGAACAATTCTTTCAGTATTAGATAGCCCATCTATCGAAAAAGTCAATAAGCTATATATCATCACGCTAAGATCAATAGGAGCGCCATAATACGAGTAAAACAGCGGGGTACAACTAGTAATATGCAAGGAGAACTAATTTTTATAACTGCAAGTTTGTATTGTAAAATATTTTCAAGTTAAATAGTCTAGTTAACGAGGAAGGCAATAAGCTCATATAATAATATCATGCTCTGACTAATAAGAGCGGGGCCTCCATGAAAAATGTAATAAAAATGGGGAAAAATCCTTTTGAGATTTACATAGTTAGTCAGCTCCTAACTAATCCATAACTAATTAGTTTCATGTCGACGAAAAAATCTGATAGAATGTGACATATCTCTGAACACGCTAATCTCGGGAACTACTGGTCCGATTTGAAAAATTATTTCGGTGTTAGATAGCCCATTTATACTATAACATAAATTATATTTAAGCGATCGTTGTATTCATTATAATAATTATTGTTAATTTGTTTTTAATAAAATAATGTATAAATGACTGTTTTATTGTTTAATTTCATTTCATGTCAATAATTACAACCACAATTACAACTGTATATAATAACGCTACAAAGAACCTACTTTTTTGGAATATTTAGTCAAAAATAAGCTATGATACTGCAATTTGGCAAAGAATTAGGGACTCTAATAAATTGTGATTTATCAGAAGTTTTGTCACTGAATGAGAACTGGAACAAAATCGTAGTAAATAGTATTTGACGCGAATTCGGAGTTCGTAACACTCATATATAAGTTTCTATACGAATTCAATCAGAGAACTTTGATTGTGATTGAAGTATTTTTATGCTGAAAGTGTATATATTTTCTATTTGTTCTTATGCGTATGAGTACCCTAGTTTTGCGTAATGATTGATTTTTATGTATTTTTGGAGAAATAATAATAGATGCATATTGCATAGCCAAATAATTTAATTTATTTTAACCCGGTGTATTGTTTTCTATATTGATGATATTCAATAGAGTTTTGTCAATTACCTACTATTCCAAAAGGTCCTTATACGATAATTTTATATTTCAAATAATAATCCAATAATATAAGGATCAAGAAAATATAAAAATACTAGCTTTCCACCCGCGGCTTCGCCCGCGTTTTCAGAGAAAACCCCGCATAGTTCCCTTTCCCCTGGGATTTCCGGGATAAAACCTATCCTATCTCTCAAGTTGGATCGAACTGCACATGGTGTGCGAATTTTATTATAATCGGTTTAGTGGTTTAGGAGTCCATTGAGGACAAACATTGTGACACGAGATTTATATATATTAAGATACTCTCACACGCATAAGCATTCCAAGTTTAGTAGGAAGCGCAACTATTTTCTACATCTAGGTCCAAAATATCTAGATTTTAGTTCATATAAGCTATCTACAAAGTCCCAGAATGCAGTATTTTGAAAGTTCTCAAAGCCAACGCGAGTTAATTTGCATTCCTTTGAAATAAGCCGTTGCCACTCAATCTCACGTTTTGCTAGGATTTTTAGTATATTAGTATACAGAAGTTATGTAGAGTTAATTATATGTAGACAATACAGAGAAAAGAAAGCCTCATTGAATTTAATATTTCAGGTTACGGAGGGACCTCTAAAAGGAAGACTAGTGAAAAATGTACAACAATAATATGAAGATATAAGCAAGATAGCGTGATATTGATTTTATATGAATAAATATTTTAAAATATTTTAGTTTTATTTTGTTACCCACTAGATTTTTATAATGTATTGTATAATTAACACATTTCTTGCACGCTTTTATATTAAATAAATAAATCATTTATTTCACATAATACTTTTACAAATCAAAGATTTTCATACAAAGAGAAGAGAAAAACTTTGATTTTCATACAAAAAAGTGGATTTTTCTATGAAAGTAAAAAAAAATATCTGTCAAAAGAATGTAATGTATACAAAACAGGTTATATAGAGATAAGAAGTATAACTGAAATCCTACAACGTCATAATGTTTTATAACATTTTACAGAAACAAATGCATTAACAAAAAGCAGCCAATTCAAAATTTATCTTACAAAACAAATGAACAAAAACAACAAACAAACAGCAAATTTGATAAATCAATCGTGCAGTTAATAAATAACATCTGTACATGTTATTCATCTGGTGACCGCTCTGTCCGCCGCAGAGCTAAGACAAATAACTGCCAAGAGAGTAGAAATATAGAGCAAAAGACTAGGTTTAGCGTGTGACTTCGCCTGTGCTAGCGAAGTTTTATATTAAATAGTTGTTATACAAGAAAAAGTACGTGATATTTTGATAAGTAAGTTTTATATAAAAGTAGCTTTCTGCCCGCGGCTTCGCCCGCATTACCTAAAACTTAACCAATTTTATACCTTCCTCGAGAACCACACTATCCATTGGTGAAAGCTGAACGAAAATCGATGCAATCGTTTTTGAGTTTATCGTGAAGAGGCAGACAGACGGGAAGGATTTTGTTTTATAATATACAGTGATGACTAGTATTATTTTATTTTTATTTTTATTATTATTTACTTGAATTTATAAAAACTTGGCTTACAACTTTTGTCGCGAAAATCCCAATGGTATCTGCGATAGACTATCAGTATGAAAATACGTTTTATTTCAAAGTTTTTCACTATTACCTTTTTGAAAGTATGCTCTATGGTCCAATCTATCTTGTCACTAAAATCTATCAAAATCGTTTCACTAGTTTAAATTAACTATATTGTAGCTATGTATATTTAGTTACATAGATAAAATTGACATAATAGATATTATAGATACATAATACTATAAGGTATATAAATATAAGAAAAATCGACGCTACTTAATCAATTTCAAAAATTCTTTCACCAGTAAACAGTGACATTATCCTTGGTGGCATAACCCAAATTATTTTTCCTTTCAATCCATCAAACCGCTAGTTAAAAATAAATTAAGCAGGAATATACTAAACAATTCCATCCCATTCCCATAGCTACATCAAAACCGTTCAATCACTCTAAGTCCAAAATCCCTCCACCAAAAAAAACTGTCCGTTACAAAAACTTCGTAAATTACGACATTTTAATCTCCAATACTGCTCCGTTAGGCAAATTAAATCCAACGTTCTTTCAAACCCATCAATGTAATCCTGAAAATGAGATACAATTGATCGAAACTTCGACTCATTATAATTGCTAATTCTTTGAGTGTGAAAATCTAATTATTTACAAACGCTGGGATGCTTTCGGGAGTTCAGTTTGAATAATTTTATTATGGCACAATTGTGTCGGTTAGCTAGCTTTTTAGATTCTCTTTAACACAGGGTGTTGTGTTTTTCATCATTTACGTGGTTGGTTTAAAGCATTACCAGAGAAAGGCGAATGGTTTAATTCCCGCTCATATTTTATAGGTGCCTATCAATTTTAAAAGATGAAAATCAAAATAAGAAAATTGCACTTCTTTATTTATAAGCACTTATTTGAATTAAATGGATAGGTATAACAATTATTAATAAAAAATTATATCCGTCTGTTTGTTTCGGTTAATAATTATTATAATAACAGTAACTTTGGACAATAAAATATTTTTTATCCACATAAATGCTCACATATCACGGACAAACTCGCAAGCAATAACTAGTTATAACTAGCTATTAAATAATTAAGCTAAAACACGAAATTTATCCGTTCAACAATCGCTATCAAATTCAGCATGTTAGTGCTTATAGGGTACCTACTAGAGTAAATTTCCGAACTTTAGTCAATTAAATAACACAACACGGAAGCCTTTGAAAGCCTAGATATACCCGATTTTGAATTAAATACTTACAGAATATGTAAATTTAAAACAATCGAGGTTTAAAAATTGCTACCTAATTCGTTTGGAAAGAAAACACGCTTAAGGTCATGAAAAAATGGTACATATTGTTACCAATCCTTGATAAGTGTACATAGTTCGAATTAAATCTGTCCGTTTAAAGTGGGTCAAAACATACAGGTAAAGCTAAAAATATTTTACTAGTGTACTAATGTAAATGTGATCATCTCTACTAATGTAAATGTGAAATAACTTCGTTTGTTTTTTGCTATCACATCTAAACCGCTAATTCAATTAAGGGCTGATTTTTCAATCCTTGGTTAAAACTTATTCGTCGAATAATGTATAAAACTACCATTTTAAAAACGTATTCTAATTGCCCGTATGTAACAGTTTACCTGACATTTTAATATTATCGTGTAATACTTTATTGGACGGATAAGTTTTATCCAAGCATTGAAAAATCGGCCCTAAAAACAAATACATACTAGACTTTAGTACACAATATAAGCTACTTTAAACAAAATTAACTTTATGTCAGTGAAGAGCATACGTGCGAAGCCGAAAAATAAACTTCATGAGAGTGAAATCTTAAAGAAGAAATCTTAAATAACTATTATTATCATAAAACGCTAAACACTAAAAATCCGTTTACTCCACTATCCAATTAAATACCCACACAGAATCCAATACAAAAACACATTCGTACCAAATCTCATTTCAAGTGAGGGTAAACCGACAAAACTGAAAATGTATTTTTGTCTACCCCGAGATTGGGAAACAATAGTGTCGTTAGATTAGCCACCTGCTCCCTCTGATGTAGGATTGATGATGAACCTTATATATTATGTAGCCACACATAATGTGATACTTTATATGTATACTAGGTAAGGCTTTACTGTCCGAAGCGAGGAAATATAAAACAAAACAGTATGTTTTATTTAAATTCTTGGGTTCTGTTCGTCATCCATACTAATATTATAAATGCGAAAGTAACTCTGTCTGTCTGTCAGTTACTCAATCACGCCTAAACTACTGAACCAATTTGCATGAAAGGAGAATGGGCATTTTACTATGGAAGTTGGGCCTGAACCCTTGAGTTGGACCAATACACATGAGATATTGCTTTTATAATAGATCATAACACATAGATAACGGGAAAAATATATATAAAAAAATAATCAACCGGGTTTTTGTACAGTCACATCAAGTTTTATTTCTTTGTGTATAATATTTTTTGCAGTAAATAACTGTTATAAGACAATGATAATATCTTTATGTTACTCCAATTCACTTTCACTTACAAATACGTACTAATCTTAAGCCTTCTAATAACCGAAATACACTAATATTATGTTTTGTAACAGGTACCTATACCGTGTTTATTATAATTCAACGTAGTTAGACGTTCTTTGTGGTTAAACTCAGTCACTCCAGTGACATTTAGATTTATATTTACTTCACTCGAATTAAAAACACCGTTATTGTGCGCAAAATAATAGCCAAATGTATAAAACTTTTTGCCTTGACTGTACAAGAACCCGGTTGATTTATTTTTTTATTTTATTTTTTTCGTAAGGTATGTGTAATAATCTAGCACAAAACAATATTTCGTGTGTATTGATCTTAGCCCAAGTTTCAGGCCCAATTTGCCCATTCTCCTTTGGTATGGAGATATTTTGATACCCGAAAAAGGACATAGGCTTTTATTGCGAAATATGTACCACGGGCGAAGCCGGGGCGGACCTCTAGTGTATAATAATTTGTATATAAATAAATAGACAGTGTTTGGTATGTATTGTATCCTTTCACGTACCTACCGCGATTGTAAAAATATTGTTTTGGTTTCAATTTGTCGAATTTTCATCGCGATATGAACATAACGCGGGTGTGTCAAATTTTTAAAATAATATGTTATTTGTATTGTATGTAGTTATTTATAATATATACAATAGTATCCAAAAATAAATAAATAAAATGCATATACCAGATTTTTTTAATATTAATTCCAATTTTCACATATTCCGAGATTTCATAAGTTTAAATACATAACAACCGTAATTCTTTGAAACATAAAAGTATATTGTACCTCAGAGATAAAATAAGCAATTTATTAATAGGTTACATAATAAAAAATTATGTCCTTACACTTTCTATCTTATTTTCCGCGAAACCAACTTTTTTCATACGCTATAATTGCCTTATAAATCAAAATATAACGTACATAGAGCCACCAGTAGCGTTCTTACGCTGTAATGTTTTCAGGCGAATATGGCATTTATTTCTTTATGGCTACGGCGTAAAACGACGTGTACAGTTTGGTATTAAGGTGGTTTATGTGCATATGTTGTTAAAAACTTTCTAGCCTTGAATTTCCCGAGGAGGCACTTCCATATTATTTACAAAGTTACGTCTAGTGATGTTCGATGTTTTGTCGATAGTTTTTTGTATATCTTTATTAAATTATTTTTAATTATAACTTAACGTGTTTACTAACTGAAAAATTGTTATTTATCATATTATGTGTAAAAGATCATATAGTATTTTTCTTGTTTATGAGATAAATATAGTTCTTTAAACCGAATTGAGGCAGTGAAAAATGTATCGTATATATATTTTTTTCATTAAGTCTAATTCATTTATTAAAGTTATATAATGAACATAAGGATAAAAGTAACTTAGCTGTAACATATTATACTTTAATAACCATTGATAGTTTTTGCAACTCGTAGTACACAAATCTTCTCAAATTGTATTATTACGCCTAACATTTCAAAGTTTAATACATCGTTATAAATAAAGCACCAAATTCAAATCAAAACAGGCTTATCGTAATAGAAATGCGATTCTACATAACCAGATAATCGGCAGTCATTTGATACCGAATCAAAGCTAATCACCTCGAGTATTAACTGCGTGAGGGTAGTTATCGATTAGACAATTCAAGCCACAATCGCACATGCCGGTGCTGTAACGTTATGATCTTTTATGTGTGACTAATTGACATGTAGGCCATCTATTACACAAATTTTAAGCTTAATCGATATAAATAAAATATGTAAATTAAAATCTACATAATTATATTTACTATCGAATATTATAAACTTCTTCATTCATTTACTCATTTTAAACATATATTTATTATATTTGAATGTTTGCAATCGATAATCTCAAAAACTACTAAAGAGATTAAGGAAATGATTAAATCATAACTTTTTTAATAAGCACAATTTTTTTCCACTGCAGAGGTTTCTTCAATATATTTTCCTTCGATTAGAGCTTTAAAGCTATGTGACTAACGCATGTAATATTTAAATGTGTTTTATTAAACGTGGAATATTTAAATAGATTTTTCAATAGATGTATTTAAAAATCTATTTAAATATTTCACGCACTGTCTAGTCTCAAATCTCCACGCTTTCTTAAAGTTTAAACGTTAATAAACGATTTCAGAGTATCATAGTCAAAAGCCCTTAAGCACTCCTACTCCTATATTTTTCTAGTTCCCTTTCCAGAAGCTGATAATAATAGAAGGACAATAAAAATATCATACCAAGCGTGAATTATAAGTCTGTCGTCGGTCGGGATGAAAACAACCCACTTATCGAGCTGAGAGCTACTTTCACGGTCCTTACCTTTTCAATAAGTGTTGACTGAACATCACTAAGGCGGTTTAATTGCCAAAAGCATCGTTGTTTTGCTCGATCAAGGGAAAATTGTATTGTCCGATTGTAATTAGGCGGAATGTGTGATTGTGTGGAATAGATTTGTTGATTGTTATAGTAATATTAAAGGTGATTATAACTAATTGTATGTTATATAGTAAAAACATGAATGTTCTATAATTTTAATCTAAATATCTTTGTATGTACCATGCATTGCATTAAATTATATTTTATTTATTTAAATATTAATTTTAATTTAATAAATACATATTTCTATTATTGTACTTGACATCGTTTTTACTTTTATGTAATCTATGGATCAAGGAGAAAATTAATATTTTTGTTAAATTGTGACTTTTTCATTTAAATTTAACTTTTTGTCTTTTCTTAGAGATTTACCATATATTTGCCACAATCTTTTCGGAATCAACTTAAATTTATACAAATTCAGTTCGTTTAAACGTAAATTTATACAAAAGTAAGTTCGCAAAAAATAATTCACGCTTTATCGATAGTTAAGTCCAACACTATCGTGTCCCACAAAAGTTTACGAGTTCATAAAAAAGTGAGGGATAAATTTTTAAATTGAGGCGCAGTTAAATTATCTACTTAGGAATATAATTTTTAAAAAACTTAGGACTTTAGGCATCTAGACTTAGGTTATCTTTAGTCACAGGAGACGACATAGTCGTTATACGGGATTGAATGAGATTAGATAATTATAATGACTAGTTTTCGGCCGTGCCTTTGTTCGAATTCGAATTGTTAAACCATGCTTGAATCAACCGACACAAAACATTTTATTTTTATTTATTCACTAAAATCGGTCCAGCAAAAGAGATATATTTATATAAAGAATAGAATA
Source organism: Colias eurytheme (assembly GCF_061535395.1). Classification (NCBI taxonomy): domain Eukaryota; kingdom Metazoa; phylum Arthropoda; class Insecta; order Lepidoptera; family Pieridae; genus Colias; species Colias eurytheme. Next base: position 7,757,048 of record NC_143002.1, read on the forward strand.
GGATTACAGCCTAAGGTTAAGGTTCGATTCCTTAAAGTAATCAACAGTCAAGTTCCTATTGGCAGCTGTCACATTGATTCGAACTTTTTGTTCTTGGATATCCCGGATTTATTACGATCTTTTCCTTCTTTGGAAACAATGACATTGTACATAATATACTTATATTATAAGGCTGAAGAGTTTGTGTGTTTGAACGCGCTTATCTCAGGTACTACTTACTGAACCGATTTTTTATAATTAAAAAGTTTCGTATGGAGGAACGTGATCCTTGAGGCTATCAACGTACCACGGGCGAAGTCGGGCGGAACACGGCTGTTGTAAGTAGTAAGTAAGTACATATTATTATATTATCTATACTAATATTATAAAGCTGAAGATTTTGTTTGTTTGTTTGATTGATCGCGCTAATCTCAGGAACTACTGGTCCGATTTGAAAAATTCTTTCGGTGTTAAATAGCCCATACATCGAGGAAGGCTATAGGCTATATATCATCACACTAAAACCAACAGGAGTGGAGCCACGCGGGTGAAACCGCGGAGCGCAGCTAGTTCCTTATAATTATGGTGTTGGCAACAAGATCACTGACACCGTAAAAAGAATAAAACATTGGAATAAAAAATGTAATTATTGTCATTCAGATATCATTAAGGTCAAGGTATCATAAGTAGAAACTTCATTAGAAGCCTCTGGATATAACATTTATAATTATTGAAAACTTTCGACGACGATTTTTAAATACATAAAAAATTTTCTTTGATAAAAACATCAAAATACACATCCTAATAATAATTAATAAGGTACTCTTATTGTAACGTAGGAGTGTAAAAAAATGATGTAGTCCGATTCTGATATGCACACAAAATTTCATGAGAATCGGTCAAGCCGTTTCGGATGTTATCTAATACATGAGTCGAATTAATTCTAATTTATCAAATCATTTCTATTTTTTCCGTAATCAACTATTAAATTTCACGAAAGTACATCAATATTATTATTACTTTCAAATTGTAAAACAATACAAAAATTAAGCGAAACGCAGCGTTCATTAACGTTGTTAACGAAAGGATTGAACAAAACTTTCACCGAATTTCCAAAGGATAATTTCTTTGTGATTAAATATAAGCCCAATTTGTATTAGAGGCACGATCGTTTAAATTCTCGCCCGTAACATCCGCTAGGGGGGGGAACATAATTAGGATACAAGGGAAAGGGCCGGATTGAGATTAAGGGCCCTGGGGAATTAAATCATCATCGCTCTTTAATTGACACTTTTTGGACAGTTTGTATCGCAGACATATTGTACGACGAATGGTAATTAATGCAGACTTTAAGTATATAAAAATGTCGGGTTAGCTTCACAATTTATAATGAGAAACAAAATGGCTATGGTAAATGGTAAAACTATGTTATGACGATTCAAAAGTGCTTCTGGAAGATGTCCAATTAAATATCTTGCTATTTTTTCTTGTAAAAAAGTGTTCAGGAATTGAAATAGAGAAACTCCATGTAAATATGTAGAGTACATAATATAGTACTTTTTTTAATTAGAAGCATTTTTCTTTATTTTAAGTATCACTAGCTTACCGCCCGCGGCTTCGCCCGCTTTGTCTAAAACCTAATAAATTATATACTAAAACCTTCCTCTTGAATCACTCTATCTATTAAAAAAACACATCAAAATCTGTTGCGTAGTTTTAAAAATTTAATCATACAAAGTGAGATAGGGACAGAGAAAGCGACTTTATTTTATACTATGTAGTGATTCTATTACAAAAGCTCTCTAGTTTTATCAAACATACATGTTCACACACACATCTGTTCACAAACATACATACAACACATCTTAACCTCATACATATATTACTAAAGATAAATGCACGCGTAATGTTTTAAAATTATGGGGTCACAAAACAAAGGGTTACAAATCCCATACATTATGTGGGGCCCCAAATTAATTTCCTCCCGTAACAACTCATTAGTAACAATAACAACGAGGAACAAAAGCCTTTGAAATCGTTATTAATACGTTACATACGATTAAATGTGATAATTACACGGAACAAGGATATAAAGTGATACGTAGGTAAATACTGTTTTTGGATAATTTATTAACTAGATAAATTCCCTGGTTTCACCTTCATTGGGATAGTAGGGAGCGTATTTAGAAGGTAGTACACAAACTACCATTGCCAAACTTTAAACAATCAGAAAGATTGTGATTGAACCAAACGAATACAGCCAATATGCTCTGAGTACTGAATATTATCAAAATTTGTTCAGCCGTTTTGATAGGTTTTGTCGTGTGTGATGGACATTTATAAAAGCATTTTCTGTACTTAACAAACCTCTTCTTGGCATCGGCCTAATAGTTAAACTATTTTTAAAATCAGTCGATTTTTCCCTACATTGTAATAACAAACATAAAATTCCTGTTTCCTCATTCTAAATATATATTTAGAATCTATTCACATATACCTACTGTAAGGCCGTAAGTATATTGAATCTAGCTAGATAGACTATAAATAATTGAAATGTGCCTAGATAATGGTAAGGCAATAAAAAATATCACTATAATGTATCACAGCTATTATTTATCTAAAGTACTGCGATAGTACGTTTTGTAAATACCAAATTTCCTTCGCATTCTTTGTATATTGAACGATGTTTTACGTAAAGAATATTTGGCATTTTTACAGTGTATGCTGCAAATAGGAAATATTTTTGTTTAGAATGATTTAAATTCAAAAACTGCTTGCATAGGTAATTAATTTTGAAAATTCCTTCACTTCTAGTTATATGTTACAAAGCTGTTGCCCGCAGCTTCGCTTGCGTGGAAAAGATAAATTTTCGTGGTACAAAATTTCATCCCCTATTTTATCCCCTTGGGGATTGATCAAAATCCTTTCTTAGCGGAGGCCTTCGTCCTAACATTTACCTTCATGCCAAATTTCAGCCCGATCAGTGCAGAAGTTTGGGCTGTGCGTTGATAGCTATCACTATGTCAGTCAGTTAGTCACCTTTGAGTTATATATATTTAGATATGCATTACTTACTCCCGAATGTTTAGGTTTTATTTATTTGGTATAGTGTTTGTAATGTCATGAGTAAAATACGCCAAAAACATCCTTCCAAGAAATCAAAATTAACACATCCCACAAAATACATAAAACACAAAAAGAATCGAAGCGTATAATTCAGAGTAACGGGGCCATAACGAGAGGCCCCGATCCCTCTGGGAGGCTCTCAAAGAATACAGATATGTCGCCTTTAATGTTCTGCCTAATACCCGCTCTGGGATGTGTGATTGGCTTTGTATACTTTTATGGGAAGGGCAAAGATTAACGATGTAGACTTTACACGGCAGAATTATAATGAAAAAATTCATTATATACATATTACATTTGTTTTATTGCACTTGAAGCGTATTCTTTTTGGAGAGATAAAATTTATAAGACTTTTAATTATAAAATATATTATTTTGTATGATAGAGTAAGCGATGGAATAGGCTGGCCACCTAATGCTGGCCATACACCATACTTTCTAAATTCTATCGTCCAATCGGTATGACGCTGCAGCTTGATCCAATCTGCAGTTTGTCCATAGAGACCACACACACAACGTTTGAATTGTCCAATCGGCAGCAACGTTCAGTTGAAGCCATGGCATCACCGGTGACAGACGACGATGTTTTAGCCGTTTTGGGCGTTATTCGTAAAAATGAAACAAAAAAAGGATTATATGCCGGGAAGATTGTTGTTATATATATGTACCTATTTAATGAGAAGTACCCAATGTGTTAAGTAATCTGGTACTTCATCTATCTCCCAAACAAATCTTATTCAAATCCGTAACCGTTGACATCTAAACATCCATATACTTTCATATTTATCGACCAAGCGAGCGAAGCGCCTATGCTTCAGCTGGGACGAAAAATGACCAGAAAATTGACCAGACTGAAGTGACGATCGCATATCGCAATACACGGTCCAATCGACATGATCCAATCGCCATGATCAAGCCAAAAGAATCGAAATTCGATTGTTCCGTCAAGTATAACTATCATGCCAAATAATGCCAATCCACTCCCACACATGGTCAGTTCTAACTGATCCAATCGGTAGCGTCATGCCGAATGGACGATAGGAAGTATGGTGTATGGCCAGCATAATGTAAAATTGTCAGCACCACGCCTAAACACTAATATCTTCAATTGTTTTCCTTGCAAGTGCTTTGGTGGAAATTTGGAAGGGCGTAAAATAAAATAGCTTTGAATATCGACTCTTTACATAAAATAGGTCCACTTGTTAGTAATAACTTGCTCAGTACATTATGTTACTATCATTACTATAGACTACATACCTTTATCAAGTATGGGCATATAGGATCTTTCTATCGTACGTAAAGGGAATATTAAAATTTCTTATTTCTAAGAAGTTTCTGAAAAAACACATACAACCAATATTTATTACTAAAAACCTTCATGGATTTCGCATTCCAAGAACGGAACAGAAAATATATCTAAGTCCCGCATGTTTCTTAAAATAACGTTTCCTATATATAAGAATTCCCTCCGCATCACATAAGTAACAATGAAAGTTTTCACATACATATTTCTTTATTTTACCTACAATGGTTGCCTGGCAGAGATCACTGCATAGTGATAAGGCCGCCAATTGTACAAGGCCGCTTATGATACATAATCCTGGTGTAATATTGTTTCTTTTCGTTATATTGTAATTCATTTAACGAATAAATAAAATAAATCGCCATCGAGATAAGGCAAGAACAGCATTGTTTGAAGCAATCTATCAATCTCTTATTAATTACTATAAAGGGTTCAGAGATTTACAAGCTGTCCGAGACGATGTCCTTTAAGATCCCATTTATACGAATATTAGTTTCCCGCTTTGTGATAATCCATTATAATATATTACTGTGTTAAATTTAATAGAGATTCAAAGAGTTTTTGCATGAAAAGCAATCGAAAGATTGCCATTATATTTTTAAGACTATTGTTTCTGTTTATGTTTTAATTGTATTTACGGTGTACCTACAGGCTACAATGAAGTATTTTCTCACATTTATTTCTGCAGTGCTAGGATTTTTCAAAAATTTCTTTGCATTTTTCTCAAATTAGTTTTTGTGCTGGTATTGCTTAGTTTTTAGTTTTCCAATTTGTGAATGAAACACTCCTAGTACTGGTGTCTCCTACAATCATTCAATTTTCATCACAACTCAAAGAAACTTTCAAAAATCGGTTCGTTTCCGACTTCCGGAACCAAAATATCAAAAGAACATACAATCAAAAGCACATTTCACCAAACCAATATGGAAGAAATTCACACACACTCACGCACGTATACTCGTACACAGGTATATATCAAAAAGGTACACACGCACGCGCGTGTAAACGTATAAGTCAAACTAGCTTACCGCCCGCGGCTTCGCCAGCTTTGTCTAAAACCTAATTAATTATACTATACTAAAGCCTTCCTCTTGAATCACTCTATCTATTAAAAACGCATCAAAATCCGTTGCGTAGCCTAAAAGATTTAAGCATAGAAAAGGACATAGTGACAGAGAAAGCGACTTTGTTTTATACTATGTAGTGATACACACACGCGCGTGTACACGTATATATTATCAGATACACACGTATACGCTTGATCCATGTGTGCGTGAAACAATAGTTTTTGTTAGTCCACGTCCAATAAAATAATATCGAAAGCTTATTCTATCGTCAGCTATGTTTTGCAGATAAACGTGGTCCCTTTTTAGTTTTTCCTGATATGGGAAATTTGGGAATATAATGGAATTTTCGTATTGGAGATTATGGCTATAGTTCTTATGTGTAGAAGTGATAATGATCATTTTAGATTGAAAAGTAACAAGCTGATTACATTGGTTCTTGCCATGAAGTAGCTTAAATCAATCAAAATATGTAATTTTCATTTTAATACACGTTCGTTAAGTTTACTTTTGAAAAATAGAGCCTCGGGAACTACTCGCTGGTCCGATTAGAAAAATTCTTTCGGTGTTAGATTGACCATTTTTTGTGGAAGGCTATAGGCTATATTATATCTTCACGTTAAGACCAACAGAAGCGGAGCACTGCGGGTAAAACCGCGGAGCACAGCCGGTCAATAAATGCCTATTTCACTGGTATCAAAAACCCATTTCATTTAACAAATCAAACAACTAGTTTAATTTATATTTGTTTATTTAAACATCAGATTAATAACCAAACCGCCAATCAAAATAACTAATTGCTATTCAACCCTTCGTCGATTATTGACGCGTCTATTTTAAGTTTTCACGGGTCTTTAAGCAAATAAAACGGGGATTATTTGTATGCTAAAACTGTGCACGGATGGTCAAACACGATTTTGCACTAGGGTACGGACAGGGTAGATAATTTATGTCAGTATAGCCTTGTTCGTTGTTACAACAATGTACAGTACGTCGTTTATTTATCTTCTTTTTTTAAATGAATCGCAAAATGTGTTGGTAAGCGTATAACTCGAGAACGGCAGAACCGATTTCGATAATTCTTTTTTTATTATATTCCTTGAAGTACGAGGATGGTTTTTATGTAGAGAAAACGTAAATATGTACCACGGGCGAAGCCGGGGCGGACCGCTAGTTTAAAATAATAATAATACAGTATAGATAGAAGCTTATTTAACCAATTATTTTTTTTTAGGATAAGAAGATAATGAAATTATTGTTTTGGCATCGATAAATATAGGTACAAAGTTGAAATCGATCGAGTCGAAACTAAATATTAAAGTGAAACTTCTTTATTGGGGTTGGAAAAAAATTTAGTGTAACATTTTTTCGTTACGCGTGACATTTTTCCGTTACGCGCCATCTTTTTCTTTCCACGCGTGATTCGACGTATTTCTGTAAAGTTGCATATACTTAGTAAATTATTTTTTGAAAAATAAGCTCATAAAGAAGTTTCACTTCTGACTCGTGTGCTCGGCCCACACGCTCTTTTTTACAACAATTTAAAATTTTATTTTTATTAAATATAATATAAATATAATTAAATACTGAATCCTATTAAATAATTTTCATTCACCATTAATGATAATTATATAAAAGACAAAACAAATATATTAATGAGTTTAATAAGCATATAAATCGGCCAATTAAAGCTGATTATAATGTTGTATTCATTTAATCTTAATACTATTATAAAGGCGAAAGTTTGTATGGATGTATGGATGTATGGATGTTTGTTACTCTTTCACGTAAAAACTACTGAACCGATTACAATGAAATTTAGCACACATATAGAGGGTAACTTGGATTAACACATAGGATAGGTTTTATCCCGGAAATCCCACGGGAACGGGAACTATGCGGGTTTTCCTTTGAAAACGCGGGCGAAGCCGCGGGCGGAAGTCTAGTTCACAATAAGTGATAAAACACATACGCAAATATTTTAATTTCAGTACATTTCAATTGAATTGACTTTATTGAAGATCAATTTAATTTGTATTATAGAGTTAATAAATAAACCCGTTAATTAATTCACGACAAAATTTGCGCAAAACTTAAAATTATCTAGATAAGTTTAAACAAATACCTTTTTCATTTGGTTTGAGAATTGTCGTAGTTTGTAATGGATAAACTCAAAAACTAGGTAACTGATTTTGAAAATACTTTCTCAAATAGAGAGCAACATTTATTCCATTAAGTTACAAAGGTAGACGAAGCCAGGGCGAGGAGCGAGTTTCAAATAAAAAGTGTTAATGGTGCAAATCACATCAAATTCGTTTCAGGCATTTCAGAGGTAAGACGGATTAACAGGATTTGGATTAGACTGTAATTTAGAATATTCAAGCCCTTTGTAAAATCATCGACCTTAAAAATATGGTATCTGTGTTGTATTTATAAAAAACGCAGCAATTCCATTTCTTTCCCTTCCAACAATCTCTTTCATAAGACCGTCTTTTAAATACATAATACCTACTCCTATAAAAACGTAACTCCATACAAAGATACGTGAAGCATAGTAATTAATCGTTCCCTTTAATATGTGTAATGTGTATACTGTATATCTTCTACATATTTTCTCATAAACCATGACTAAATACACGACCTAGCTCAATAGCTATCTACTTATCTAGTCATTAAATGTATAGCTGTAAAACATTTATAAGAACTTATAAATAAGCATTAACAATACAAGATACATAATATTTAAAGATGGCTGCATTTTCATTCTTTGAATATGCTCATTTCTATCTTCATTTTAAATGAATGACGTAATATCTTCTACATTTCTATGTTAATTCTTACTTGTAATATTAACTATGTTGTATTTATTGTTTCTTTCGCTTTAACTAGACCTAATATCATTATTTTTTTCTAACCTGATCATTATTGATAACACCTCGAATAAAAATCAATTTATAAATTGATCTCCATTTATCCAATGATACACAGATACACAGATAGGTACACACATTATGTGTATATTAAATTCAAAATCCCTTGACTCCCATTATATTTTTTCTCCACAAATAATTAAACTAATAAATAATTAGGTAAATACAATTTTAAAACGCAAAAAAGTGCTTGAACACTCATTATAATTACTAATTATTCAAAAGTCTACAAAAATTTGGCAATCAAATCGATATCTGAAAACGACGAATCACAACACAAACTATAAAATTGACGGATAACTATCATTCATTTTGGCAGATTCCTGATTATTAATTACTTCACGAGATAACTGGAATCTTTTGAAGGTTCATTTGATTCGTTTGTGAAAATTATTCACGAATTCGAAATTGTAACATTTCGAACAGTGAAATAATGAGATTTTCTCGCTAATGTATTGATATTACAGAAATAATATTGAGAATTTTATTTTCATCTGATTTTAATGCAACTTTAATACATGAAAAATGTAGTAGGTAATTTATCTCTAATATTATAGACCCGAAGAGTTTGTTTATTCAAACGCGCTAATCTCAGGAACTACTAGCCCGATTTGAAGGTTCTTTCGGTGTAAGATAGCCCATTCATCGAGGAAGGCTATAAGGCTACATATCATCACGCTAAGATAAACAGGAGCGAAGCCATGCGGGTGAAACCTCGGAGCGCAGCTAGTATATGATAGGTTTGCTTATAGTTTATCACATAACTACTAGAGATCATGTAACAAATGTCATAAAACCGACATCGTACAAATATTACCGCTACACTAATATTTTGAGAGCAAATAAAATTACATGTTATATCACTTTTATCGTAAAAATAAAGATATTATCTTTCTATACCGAATATTAGTCATCCCATATTTATTTTTCTGTAACATCTACTAAATCTATGCTCTCAGATCGAATCACAGTTCGAGTTATTTTTAAATTTATTTTAATTAAACATAGATTAAATCGAATTTAAAATAATATTAAAGAAATTAAGACATGTCCATTTCTTTTAATAATCGAACCCTCCTATCAAATTATCTCTCCTTTTTAAGGTTTTATCGCTAAATAGAGACACATAAGTTATTCTAATGAAATCCTGACACCAAATTCTGAGTCATAACGCAATATCTCTTTCATCCTATCCTGAATATCTCACTGCCTAACTTTTATCATAAAAAGAACAAACCACAAATCTCTCCCATCATCAGAACAATCTCAAAGCATGTATGTATTTATAAAGCAGTCCCCCGACAGTAATGCAAGCATGACATGCATTTACGTGAATTGTCATACTGCATGAGTGACAAAAAATTGACAGCATTTTTATACAGTTCACGTCCAACCTACGTGAATACTGAATACTCTTAGCTTTTGCATGACATGCACATTGCGAAGACGTAATTGATCATGCATGCATGTCAGTCATACTTTTAGGATAGAAAATTGCTATTTTCTTCATCAATCTAGGTAGCTACCAGCACGTAGTTTGTATTCATTTATTTCAATCATTCATGCGTGACAGCCATAACGCATGTCCTATTTGCATTACCGCCTAGTCATAATATATAAATACATGATTAGGTTTTTTGGTCAATCATGCTATATGACAATTCACGTCGAATAATAATAGTAAATAAATATTACATAATAATAAATAAATATTTAATTTTAAATATATATAAGTATCTGTCGATAATAATTAACACCCAGAAACACAGCAAACATCGATGTTCATCACTCAAATAACCCTGGGTGGGAATCGAACCCACGACGTCTAGCTTTGAAGGCACAAGACACTTCACTACAAACCAATCGGTCAGTCAAATGCATGTCATGCTTGCTACTATGTAGATAGTACTTTAGTGATCCGACGGTTGTCGTCAAACTGGCGGGCTTCCAACTTTAATGAATACAAACAATGTTTTTCAAACTTGCTTGTTACACGAAACTAAAGAGGTTATTATCTGTTTTTAACACGTATGCAAAAGTATGTTCCTCTTTGTTTTATAGGCAGTTTAAAAACGAGTGGGTGCGGCTATTAATTGGCGCAATATTTAAAAAAGTATGAATAGAGATATATAATAGTATAAATTACGACTTATATACAGACAAGACAAGAGATCAATAAATAAGTGCGTGTGTGCCGAGCACACGCGTAAGAAGTGAAACTTCTTTGGCAAGATTCAAAACCAAAATCGTAGCCTTACTCCATGACGTGACAGTATTGCCATGACACGACCTTGAAATTTAACTCTCAACGCGCCTAAAAGTGTCATAGACTACAGGCCCATGTTGAAAAAATTATGGGTCATTTGACCCACCACCTGACCTATCTATAATGATATAAGAGCATAAAATAATAAGATTCAGCACTATGACGTCACTTGTAAGCTGTCCACCTGAGTGCAGATGAGAATTCGAAGGTTCAGGTAGAGATTTTCTCCCCTTGTCTCCATGATTTTTGTACGGCGTTGCGGAATAATGGCTTAAAAGCAGTATAGAAATAGTATGACACAGATGCCGTACAAAAATGGTGGTCCACAAAGTCGGAATTTATTTTTATTTTTCGACAGTTGCCGGGGTAAATTTGGTCATTTGATTTTGTACGGCATCTGTGTCATACTATTTCTATACTACTTTTAATCAATTATTCCGCAACGCCGTACAAAAATCATGGAGACAAGGGGAGAAAATCTCTACCTGAACCTTCGAATTCTCATCTGCACTCAGGTGGACAGCTTACAAGTGACGTCATAGTGCTGAATCTTATTATTTTATGCTCTTATATCATTATAGATAGGTCAGGTGGTGGGTCAAATGACCCATAATTTTTTCAACATGGGCCTGTAGTCTATCACTTTAAAAAATTAATTCCGCTCTATGTCTCTACTTTATTGGAATGCATTTTAAACACTGATCAACATATATATTGGTGTATCCTTAACGAATCTCTGTGTTCTACGCTTACTACCTACTACTCAACTATAATATTTTCTACTAACTATAATATAACTACTACTCCTTACTACCTACCTACTAAATACTCTAACTATTCAACTATAATGTACCAGTACTTAATACTTCATACCAATAACAAGAAACTATTGATTGAATTCATTACTCGCATCGCCAATCGAAAACATTCAGACAAATTGCGTCGAATAAAGGTTACCGAAGTTATACAATAATCAAGGGTAGAGTATAAACAAGATACGACAAAAATATGTCACGTCCAGTGAAATATCGCAAGATTTCACGCGATACCTACAAACTATAAGTTTTTTCAGACTAAGGGATTCGTTTGATGTGTGCTGAGATTATATTTGTAGTGCTTAAAAATGTAGACGCACCTTCTGGGCTTACATCTATATAATATGTTCGCAAACTATTTTAAATCGATGTGCAATAAAGTAAAAAAAAATCAGACATTTAAGGGAAATAGACTGTTACAAAATATCACTACATAGTATAAAACAAAGTCGCTTTTTCTGTCCCTATGTCCCTATGTATGCTTAAATGTTTAAACCTACGCAACGGATTTTGATGCAGTTTTTTGTAATAGATAGAGTGATTCAAGAGGAAGATTTTAGTAATATATAATTTATTAGGTTTTAGACAAAGTAGGCGAAGCCGCGGGCGGAAAGCTAGTCGCCTATAAATATTTTGAAATAAATTGTGTCTTTTAGCACTCATTTACATCAGAGCTTATGCATTAAAACCTGATGAAATAAACACAAATATAACACATATATAAATATACACAAATATGTTAACCACATATAGATAAGCCTCGTTATCGTTTCGTAGTCAATAAATCCTAAAATACAAAACACTCATGTCAATATAGCTCTTGTAAACGATCACACATAACACTTAATAGCAGACCATTAAAAATACGAGATTTTTGTTGTAAAACAACTAAAATCGTATACAATTTTATCCTGTATATGGATATTTTAGGGATAAATCGTAACAGCATTATCCCTAATCCAAAGAACAGGGCGTACGTGTTGATCTTGAGATATGGTAACAATTATAAAATACCGTGGGATCTCACGCGATTGTACTTATAGGGCTGTCAAAACTATTAAAAAGTCTGATAATATTAATCTTTATCAATTATGATTAAAATTGTGTTCTCATACGTATGAAGATAAATTTGTAAGCACTGCAGACTTAATTATTTGAAACCTAAATAGACATTCAAATATAACGTGCTAAATAAAAAAAGACGTGTGGCACTCGGGGACTGCCGCGGTAAAGCTATTGCATAGCATGCCTTCAAGCCACACCTCCGTGCCCGTCGGAGTGGGGAGCGTGAGGTTTTTTCGTTACGGAATTTCTCGATTCAATCCCCGCGCTCAAGGCCCGCGATAGAAGCTATACAATAGCTTAATTAGGACAATATCTGATGAACATGTTAATGGTAAGGAATAAATTTACGTTATATAACAATTGGTAATTTAAAAATAATATGAACATAATTAGGTTATATAAAAACATCGGTAATAAATCCACATCGTCCTAATTAATCATGACAAGGATAAAACACATGAGCATTACAGTTTCTCGTTAATATAATAAAAAAAGCTTTACAAATACATTGTGACAACCCTACAGCGCGTACAGATGCGAAAAAATTGGCCGGATTAGTGTGTGATGAATGTATGTATGTACCTTCATTACTATGAAAGTATATGTAAGTCGCAATCTTAACGTCTTATAATAGTAAAATGCTGAAACAGTTGTTTTGAGAAAATTCTCATTTCCTTTGTCTCCGCTTGTCGCTTGGGCACTTTAGGGTTCCGCAGGTATTAAATTCTCGTTTTATGATCATTTTGAACTACAATTTGATGGAGTTTTTTTTACAGGGCTGGCAGTGTTGTGAATAGAAGAGCATGTTATAGATAATCGAAAATTATACATTAACTAGCTGTGCCCTGCGGTTTTACCCGCAGTTCTCCGCTCCTGTTGGTCTTAGCGTGATAGCATATAGCCTATAGCCTTCCTAGATAAATGGGCTATCTAACACCTAAATAACTTTTCAAATCGGACCAGTAGTTCCTGAGATTAGCGCGTTCAAACAAACAAACTCTTCAGCTTTATAATATTAAGTATAGATTAAATAAAGAACACAATAAAAAATATAATATACTTAATTTATTTAGAAATAAGATAAAGATATTTCTACGTAAAGTGAAAACAAAAACAAAGAAATTCTTAATAGAGAAAAGCGGATAACTTATTCCTAAATCTAATACTGTAATAATCATCTGTAGGCCAGTAGAAATCGACACTAAAAAACCCTAAATTCGCAAAGCACGATGTAGATTTGAATTTTTGGTATGTTGTTTGGATCAGTTAGGGTGATGTAAATCCCAATTTGCAACTTCGAAAAATTTGTGCTCGCTGCGCACCACGTGATAAACTGCGAAAATTTTGGACTTTTTTCACTTTTTGCTCTAAAAGTCATAAACTATGCGTTTCCGACAAGTATGATTCAGTACATAAATTAAGGTTATTAAATTTGTAACAATTTAAGCCTAACCGCAGCTCTCTAAACCTTATAACGACTAAACTGTGGCCATTCGAAGATGGTTCATTTTTCCCGAAATATTGAAATTTTTAGTTTTGCTCCCGTTTGAAGCAAAATATTGGCAAAAACCGCTCGTTCTATGAGAAGTTCGTATAATAAAGTTGTAGTGCATTTAATTTTCTTTCATAAGAGCAAAGAACAAAGTCTGTGAGACAAATAGTTCACTCACAATATCTGAAAAACAAAAAGAAGGTAGAAATAGATTTTTAAAGAATTGAAACTGAGGGCATATAAAATCATAAAAAGGATAATACTTTTTCATTTGCAGGATAGGTAATTAACAAAATTACAAAGATAATTAAATTTGCAACAATTTAAGCCTAACCGCAGCTCTCTAAACCTTATAACAACTAAGCTGTGGCCTTTCAAAGATAGTCAGTTTTTCCCGAAATTTTCAAATTTTTAGTTTTGCTCCCGTTTGCACCAAAATATTGGCAAAACCGCTCGTTCTATGAGAAGGTCATAAAATAAAGTTGTAGAAAATTTAATTTTGTTAATTACCTATCCTGCAAATGAAAAAGTATTATTCTTTTTATGATTTTATATGCCCTCAGTTTCAATTCTTTAAAAATCTATTTCTACCTTCTTTTTGTTTTTCAGATATTGTGAGTGAACTATTTGTCTCACAGACTTTGTTCTATGCTCTAATGAAAGAAAATTAAATGCACTACAACTTTATTATACGACTTTCTCATAGAACGAGCGGTTTTTGCCAATATTTTGGTTCAAACGGGAGCAAAACTAAAAATTTGAAATTTTCGGGAAAAACTGACTATCTTTGAAAGGCCACAGCTTAGTTGTTATAAGGTTTAGAGAGCTGAGGTTTGGTTAAATTGTTGCAAATTTAATTAGCTTTATAATTTTGTTAATTACCTATACTGCAAATGAAAAAGTATTATCCTTTTTATGATTTTATATGCCCTCAGTTTCAATTCTTTAAAAATCTATTTCTACCTTCTTTTTGTTTTTCAGATATTGTGAGTGAACTATTTGTCTCACAGACTTTGTTCTATGCTCTAATGAAAGAAAATCAAATGCACTACAACTTTATTATACGACCTTCTCATAGAACGAGCGGTTTTTGCCAATATTTTGCTTCAAACGGGAGCAAAACTAAAAATTTCAATATTTCGGGAAAAATGAACCATCTTCGAATGGCCACAGTTTAGTCGTTATAAGGTTTAGAGAGCTGCGGTTAGGCTTAAATTGTTGCAAATTTAATAACCTTAATTTATGTACTGAATCATACTTGTCGGAAACGCATAGTTTATGACTTTTAGAGCAAAAAGTGAAAAAAGTCCAAAATTTTCGCAGTTTATTATTTGCGTATAATCTTTTTCCTACTTTCCCAAATTTTTTTAATTTTGTTTATTACCTTTCCTGCAAATGAAAAAGTATTATTCTTTTTATGATTTTATATGCTCTCAGTTTCAATTCTTTAAAAATCTATTTCTACCTTCTTTTTGTTTTTCAGATATTGTGTGTGAAATATTTGTCTCACAGACTTTGTTCTATGCTCTTATGAAAGAAAATTAAATGCACTACAACTTTATTATACGAACTTCTTATAGAACGAGCGGTTTTTGCCAATATTTTGCTTCAAACGGGAGCAAAACTAAAAATTTCAATATTTCGGGAAAAATGAACCATCTTCGAATGGCCACAGCTTAGTCGTTATAAGGTTTAGAGAGCTGCGGTTAGGCTTAAATTGTTGCAAATTTAATAACCTTAATTTATGTACTGAATCATACTTGTCGGAAACGCATAGTTTATGACTTTTAGAGCAAAAAGTGAAAAAAGTCCAAAATTGTCGCAGTTTATCACGTGGTGCGCAGCGAGCACAACTTTTTCGAAGTTGCAAATTGGGATTTACATCACCCTAACTGATCCAAACAACATACCAAAAATTCAAATCTACATCGTGCTTTGCGAATTTAATGTTAATTTCCACTGGCCTACTGGGACGCGAAGCGATGTAACTAAGAATTACCGATTTAATAGATTTTCCTCAACACAATGAATTACGCAAATAATTTAGGGCTAAACACATTTTGATGGATTTTACTATAAACACGACATTAATTGACATTACAAACAAACAATATAATATTAATTGAAGCAATTATATTTAATCCGTGCTTGTGTAATTTTCTCTTGTCATAATATTGTTTTAACATTTAAATTTGAAATCGTGAGTAGTTACGAAATGTTGTAAATTTTAATGTACTTAAATGTTTACATTAAACAATAATTTATACTACAATACGAAGAAGATCAATTGAAAGGACTAACCAGGCTCTATATCTTCTTATATATAAAAATGAATCGCAAAATGTGTTGGTAAGCGCATAACTCGAGAACGGGTGGACCGATTTCGATAATTCTTTTTTTATTATATTCATTGAAGTACGAGGATGGTTCTTATGTAGAGAAAACGTAAACATGTACCACGGGCGAAGCCGGGGCGGACCGCTAGTCTCCTATATAAAAATAAGTCTCCTTCCTTCTCCTATAACTCCAGAACGCACGAACCGATTTCCACGGTTTTGCATTCGTTGGAAAGGTCTCGGGCTCCATGGGTTTATAGCAAAGTTGTCTCTGGTGGCGAAACGGAGTTCGCCAGGTTTGCTAGTATTTAGTATAAGACGTTAAATCAAAGTTTAAACTTAATGTGTTACGTATTTATTTATGTTTAGGAAAGGTATTAACTAGTTCTATTAATCCGATTTGTCAAGAAGATTTGATAAAAACGACCTATCAGTCATATTACATATTATGATACTCGACACTGTATTTGTATTACGGTGCATTAACATCAAACGAACATAGAGCTAGAGCTAGAGCAAGAACATTATTTCGTGATCTTTTAGTGTTAATTCAGTGTTGTTCAGTATTAGAACATTGCATAGAATCTTTTCGAACGCGCTAAGAACAACGAAGGACTGCTCTACGCCTGTTTACACTATGGGAGTAAGATGTTTTTTAAAAAGCCTATGTCACTCTCTGTCTTCCTAATTATCTCTAGTCTAGAAGAAAGGCCTTATCTGTAGAAACTGCTTTCCGAACCGGTCGTAAATGGTAAATCTATCATATAGTACTCAAAGGTGCTTTTAGAAAAAGTCTAATTGATTAAATGTTTGTGTTTGACAAACAAAGAAACAAACACACTATCGTACCTATTTACAATATCACAATAATATATCAAGGATGAGGATTAACTATTGAACATAGCGGTGATAAAGAAGTAATGTTGATTTATGCAAACACTGCGGTTAATTACAACACTAGGAAACTCAATAGGACAATATATGACGTCACCACCCCACTTGATAATAATAGTTATGTCAAGAGAGTATTGGAGCAGGCATAATTTGAACCTTTTCACGTAGGTAATAGGAGCGAGAATTAATTGCATGTTGCGTGAGCTTTTTAAGGATGTATGGGATTACATATGTGTGTGTGTCTTTCCGTTTTGTTATGTTCAGCGCTGTAATTATCCGCTCTAGTCAATTTAAAAGGCTGGCTAATTGTCGCTGTCAATGTAAGTTCTGTTTTTAATGATCAATATTGATCTGCAGGTACGCCAAGAGTGCTTTTTAATTACAAAAAATTACAAATTTTTCAATACTGTTTGAATGGTTGGATAAATGATTTGTTAAAAGTATTTTTCCGAAAAAAAAGTGCTTAATATCGACACTAATTAATCTCGACTAAATTACGTCATAACAAAAAAGAGAATCCGCAATTTTTGGAAAAGTCGGTTATAAATGAAATTTACATACAGTAAAAAGACAGCAGCATGGTAAATAAGGCTTAAAATTAAACCCTTCATATCCCTCATAAACTCAAGTTTATATTTGAAGCCTATCAAGTGCTTCAGAAAAATTAAAAGCCTCTAGTTAATTCCTTCATTCAATAATACGCTAATTGGAGTCCACTTTGATGCTCAGGTGTCTATCGCAATTCCCTGTAAATTAAAACATTAAAACTAAATGGTTTTTCTAATGATTTCAAGTAGTTTAGCATTACTACACTTACGCTTATACTATAAGCTATTCTATACTAATATTATAAAGCTGAAGAGTTTGTTTGTTTTAACGCGCTAATCTCAGGAATTACTGGTCCGATTTGAAAAATTTGTGTTAGATAGCTCATTTATCGAGGAAGGCTACAGGCTATAATCATCACGCTGAGACCAATAGGAGCGAAACAATACGGGGCACAGCTAGTAAATTGAATTATATCTGATTGTGAAATACTCTGTACTCACTTCTCCCATCTTGAACCATTTTTTTGCTAATCTATACTAATATTATAAAGCTGAAGGGTTTGTTTGTGTGAACGCCCTAATCTCAGGTACTACTGGTCCGATTTGAAAGATTCTTTCGGTGTCTATATAATATCATGACGCTAAGACCAACAGGAGCGGCACAGCTAGTCTTATCTTCTTATATATAAAAATGAATCGCAAAATGTGTTGGTAAGCGCATAACTCGAGAACGGCTGAACCGATTTCGATAATTCTTTTTTTAATATATTCCTTGAAGTACGAGGATGGTTCTTATGTAGAGAAAACGTAAACATGTACCACGGGCGAAGCCGGGGCGGACCGCTAGTTCTTAATATTTTTAGATAATGTTTATTACGTGTCAATAAACTTTGGGAAATGTTGAAATTACAAATGTATGCCAATTTTCATCAACAGTTTCGTACACTTTTAAACTTCCGCATTTATAACAATAGTAGAATGTCTCGTGGTTGTCTATAGTTCTAGAGTACTTTATCAGAATATCCAATCCATACTAATATTATAAATGCGAAAGTAACTCTGTCTGTCTGTCTGTTACTCAATCACGCCTAAACTACTGAACCAATTTGCACGAAATTTGGTATGGAGATATTTTGATACCCGAGAAAGGACATGCTACCTTTTATTGCGAAAAATGTACCACGGGCGAAGCCGGGGCGGACCACTAGTATATTATAACTTACCTTTCAAACAAAACAGTGATCAAGGAAACCTCTCCTAGATCACATTTACTGCACCAGCAACCAACAAAATTTTCAAGTTGCTAAAACAAAGAAATATACCCTGGAATTGTAAGCAATTTATAACGCGGAGCACCTCCGGGGAGTAATTTATAAGGGGTTAAATATTTGATTTTCCGCGAATACCAGGTACAGTGTAATTAGACGGATTCACCTGGAGGCCGAGTAATTCCTTAATCCGTTGAGTTATTGTACCATCGCTTTGGTTGTTGCTAATTTTTCATTAAAGTTTTTCAACCGCACAATAATTATTTTTAAGCAAAACTTAAAAAACTGGTCAAAACTGGAAAAAAATTAAATGGGATCGAAAAAATAACGAATTGAGAAAGAAGGAAGTCTTTTTTTAAGTCGGTTGAAAAGATCAGAGTTTTCGACTGGTGAACCGATTTTGATGATTTTTTATTTGATAACTTTCCGGATGATTCCATTTAAAATTTGTGTTAGCAATTTGAGTTGAAGCTGATTTTTTTTTGTTAATAAATAATTATTCTATAAGCTCGATTTAGGTACTAGAGTATGCTGATGAGAATCAGTGTTCCCAATTAAGAATTAAGATTACATGGCCAGATTTCTGGTTAAGGGCGGAACGGTTTATGGTCAGTAAAACACGCGCGATAAATAATGTCTTTAGATACTATGGCTTGTATAAAGCATTATTTTATTGATCAAAACGCTTATGCTTTCTTAACTCTCATAAACTTATCATCTTCTTATATATAAAAATGAATCGCAAAATGTGTTGGTAAGCGCATAACTCGAGAACGGCTGAACCGATTTCGATAATTCTTTTTTTATTATATTCCTTGAAGTACGAGGATGGTTTTTATGTAGAGAAAACGTAAACGTGTACCACGGGCGAAGCCGGGGCGGACCGCTAGTCTTATATATAAAAATGAATCGCAAAATGTGTTGGTAAGCGCATAACTCGAGAACGGCTGAACCGATTTCGATAATTCTTTTTTTATTATATTCCTTGAAGTACGAGGTTGGTTCTTATGTCAAGAAAACGTAAACATGTTCCACGGGCGAAGCCGGGGCGGACCGCTAGTACATAATAAAAGTTTCATTAAGATCTGATTGTATTGTTAAATGTCTATTGAAAATTTCTTATTCCCGTACCTAAGGTACGGGTACAGTGTCTAAGGACAGCAGTCCATCACTGGGAATCGTAATTTATTTAATGTTAATGACCTTTTTAAAGTAAAAATATAGCTGTAACTCATTACGGTGCATATTAGACTATTCCTCAAAAAGTAACCGTAATGTCAAATTTGTAAATATCTAGAAATGCTGCTCTAAAAATAAAGATTGACCTCTTACACATATTCACTCGTGTGATAACTGGAGGTCTACTTTAATCGGTTGCGCTAACGATTTATTCCAACCTGAAGGGAATTCAGGGCTGTTGGTTCCATAATAATTAAACAGGGGAGATACCATGATGTTTTAAAGCAGTATTATTTCCAGTGTCGGAAATAGTGGCACTAGAAGACCTATATATAGGTCTTCTAGCGCCTAAAGACCTATTACTATAATATATATTATATAGGTAAAGACCTGTCTTTTAGCTTCATACAGCTATAGCTCTATCATTTTTCCGCACTAGAATTAATACTGCTCTAAGACAGCATAGTGACTCCCTACATGCACACAAACGAAGAAGTATTTCAGCCAGTATTTGAGGAGCATTTCGGCCAGTATTTCACCTATTTCAGTAACAGATTGCAATTAGATCTCTGATTAAAGTTAGGTCGCAAACTCCTCGGTGTATTAAGCACTTAATACAAAGTCTATTTGCGGCTAACTGGACCATTATAACCAACTGAGGCCACACAAAGTTGCAGCCAAACCAAGCTGATAAGTGTTAATTATGATGAAATGAGCGATAAACGACTATAGACTGTCTGTGCGCCAAGAATAGTTTGCGCAATTTAATGCTGCTAATATTATATGTGATATTTCCTAGACTATTTTTAAATGGTAAAGGTAGAATTAGATGCATTCTTGGCGGGAATTGAACTCGTGTCCTAATTGGTGAAATCTTTAAAGACGAAAACTTTCAAACACATCTTTGTTGTCGTTGTCGAATACACACTGTATCGTATCATAAATTTCAAGAATATTTCCGAAAAATAAGCCACATTTTTCACAATAATAACATTGTAGCGATTATTACATCCTAAACATACTTTTAAAGTGAAACTTTTATTACATCGTCTCAAACTTTTTGGTCTGTGTAGCGCATGTCGCGTGACGGTCGGCTGCCGAGTAGGTATAAAGCAGTGTTCGGAAGTCGGAACCGTTCGAACAGTTTCACTTTTACCGTGGTTTCATAAAACCATACAACATTTTTTTACATAAATATTAAATTATGGGTATTATATTCAAAATATGGGTAAAAATATACCCACAATTTGACTGCATATTAACTTTTAGGCATATTTTTACACACCCAATTCCAAGAATTATAGCACTTTCCACGAACTAAATAAAACAATAAAAGACGAAAACGTTGTAACTAGTAAATGTCGTCACAACATAACTGGAGCTAATACCTCGGAATTCAAACTTGAGACTTGTAGATTGTCAGTTGGGCCCGAGCCAAATGCAGTATAGGGACAAATTCGACATTTTTGCCATCAAGGTCAAACGTTTAGTACGCCTTATTTGGCTTCTGTTCTATGAACCCTCTTCACAATGGGCAGCGTTGGCCCAACAAATGATCGTCGATGTTTGCCGCCATTACGGCGAAATTTTTCCAGTATTAGATAGTCTTTTTATCGAGGAAGGTTATAGGTTATATATCATCACGCTAAGACCAACAGGAGCGGAGCGAGGTGGGTAAAACCACGGGGCACAGCTCACAGCACAGCACAGCAGTAATTTAATATACCGATTCTTAAAACAGTTTCTACATAGAAGAGGCCAGAAGATTTGACATTGTTTGATGGACAATCTTCTAAAAGTTTCACTTCCTACTCGTTACTTATACTTATATATCAGCTTAGTATAACACAATTTCCTCGACAACAGTAATGTTTAGGTACTCAACTGATTGTGATTTTTTCCGTAGGGAATCTATCCGAATTCAGGGTCTATATTACTATGATTTGCTATTTTTGTATTACGTACCATACATATTTTATATGGTCTACTGTCGACTGTGGCGATGATATTGGATTTCCCGTTGCTAGAAATCATTTTAATTAATTTATTTGAATTCATTGATAAATCTCAAAACAATATAGATTCATGACCCGTATTTACAAACATTTCAGTATTGTATATAAATTAATAAAGTATCAACACTAAACACTCATCCATACGATAAAATCACAAACATCAAACGCACATTCCAAGTATCAAAACCATTCGATCCATAATTCGTTCGGAATACAGTGCTCAATGTCAGCTGTCACTGTTCACATCGTTTATTAAGAGTTTAACAAGCTCAAAACTGTCAATAAGTTGAATGAAAGACGCTGTAATGGCAAAGAGAGAGCATTCACTTTATCATTTGAGTAGTGAAGTATTTTTAGGGATCCGCACGACAGTGAGCCATATTAATGAATCTGCTGATTATTTATGATTTATCGTTATTAGCTTTGTGTGCTGTAGATAAATGTTTGGGCAAATACATTAAATAATTAATAGCGTATTTATGAAAGTCTTCTAATATTGTTTATGACAGTAATTAAATTTCCTATAGGTAAATAAATACCAAATTTTTCATGATCATTTCGTGTATGCTTTTACCTACTGGCTTATTATAATATACTGTTTTGGTTTAAGCTCCGTTTGATTATTTTTCTTAAAAAAACATCGTCAGAACTTACTCATACATTACCTAAATATAAACTTATGTTTAATCTCACCAATTATATTATTAAACACACCAAGCGTTTAATTTAATTAAACAGTCTTCTGAGACCATTAATATAAAATATGAACACTACGAGTCCGTATACAGCACCTTGTCGAACACCTACTTCATAATTTAACCGTAATTTATATGAAAAGCGGTACCTGTGTGTATTCCTAATGGAGCTATAGCAAGGCTTAACATCTACTACAATACGTAACACGAATATACATATATCTATACTAATATTATAAAGCTGAAGAGTTTGTTTGTTTGAACGCGCTAATCGCGGGAACTACGGGTCCGATTTGAAAATTCTTTCAGTGTTAGATAGCCCATTTATCGAGGAATGCTATAGGTTATATATCATCACGCTAAGACCAACAGAAGCGGAGCACTGCGGGTAAAACCGCGGGGCACAGCTAATTATTTAATATTTCATTGCGTTAGGTAAACAAGCGCGCGTGTGTATTTACCTAGCATACATTTGAATACATTATCTGAACAAACTTACACGAACTATTGTCGACGGTAAATACCCCCGGCAAATAACTTAATTTTACTTAGCGGAGTAAAGATCACACACGCATAGTTTGTGACTAGTGACGTAGTTTAGTTCAACCTTTAATATACCTCTAACAAACGTCTAAGCACATTACCTACTAACAAAGTCGCTTTCTCTGTCCCTGTATCCCTATGTATGCTTAAATCTTTAAAACTACGCAACGGATTTTGATGCGGTTTTTTTTAATAGATAGAGTGATTCTCGGAGAAGGTTTTAGTGTATAATTTATTAGATCATAGACAAAGCGGGCGAAGCCTGGACGGAAAGCTAGTGAATGTATAAGCAGAAAATTTTACAACAAAATAATTTCCCGGTGAAAAGGTAACGAATCTCCTTTATTGTATTTTAAAAATGAAATCGAAAAGACATCGCTCCCGTTCATTTATAATTTCCGATAGATTTCTTTGGCGTCGTTCCGCTCTTCCATTTCAATTTTATTCAACGACTTCGCGCCAAAAATTCTTAACCGCCAATTTAGTTTTAAAGGCGATGAATTTAACTGAATAATTTATTATATGATAGTAACTATTCTCTAATCTGTGATAGTGCGCTATTTTAGTTACTTTTATGTTAAACTAGAGGTCCGCCCCGGCTTCGCCCGTGATACATATTTCGCAATAAAAGGTAGCCTATGTCCTTTCTCGGGTATCAAAATATCTCCATACCAAATTTCATGCAAATTGGTTCAGTAGTTTAGGCGTGATTGAGTAACAGACAGACAGAGTTACTTTCGCATTATTTTATAATATTATAGTATGGATTAAAAGTGACATTATAATACGATATTTGATTAATTGGAAACATTGAAAGTTTCTTTATTTGAGCAAGCTTTTTTTTGTGATTCTGATGCTAGGCATAATTATTTACTGCATATTATAGTTGATTTAAATGTTTCTACCTATTTTTAAGTTATGCCTTTTTGTTTTGTTATCGATTTAATATAGATTAATGGAGCGTTTATAACCCTTTCAACATTTTTTCTGCCAGTTAAACTATGTCAGTCTTACATCAAGGTCATGTTTAGCACATCTGCCCCCCTAGACAAGTGGCTTTCTATTAGCGTAAAGGTCAATAGAATAGATTATGAATGTATGAGATTGACGTTTGATTACGACGACGACGACGATTGATTACGTCAATCTCATACATTCATAATCTATTCTATTGAACTTTACGCTAATAGAAAGCCACTTGTCTAGGGGGGCTGAACCACTCTGAATCGTAATGGTCCTTTGAGGTCATGCAGCATGCTTCGTATAACTTTCTATAGTTATTTTCTTCCACCAACGTGTAGTGCCATTTTATTTATCTTTGACCAAGTCGTGCCGTTTGCTACTTTTAAATACAAATGGTCATAATTTCATGTGTCCTTGCTAATCCGGCAGGCGATTTGTTTGCCTGTCTAGACTATGAGCATGTCTGCTTATCAAATTAAATTCTGTTAGATAACAGTCGTGTTTTTATGAGCCGATTTAATCCTTTGTGGTCATGCTAAGAACAACCTTATCGATTTTAATGGTCCTATTTCTTCCTTTACTTGCAGAAGATATTACTACCTTTCGACGAAGTTGTTAAGCTGCTAGTTTTAAATACAAATGGTCATAATGTCATGTGTCCTGGCAAATCCGGCAGGCAATTTGTTTGCAGATAGATGGCCAGACTGTCAGCATGTTTGCATTGCCTGAACGTGATTTATGAGCGCTTGTTGATTGCAATGTATCCTTTGTTTTTACGGTAACTATGTTGTTCACTTTGGTTCTGTTAGGGTTTATGGTCTATTAGATGAATGTATCAATGATCTTGATTTATTAGTTTGTGATGTGATTAACGTCGTTTACTGTATAGTTGAAGCAAGGAACGAGCAGTTTATATTTACAGATAATTTCACGTGAAGTGATCTGTTTTAAGGTTTTTTCAGAATAATTATAATAAAAAGTTGATAACATTATTGATAATTATATTGATATACACGAGATCTAAACGAGATGATATATAGCCTATAGCCTTCCTCGATAAAGGAAGACCGAAAGACTTCTAACACCGAAAGAATTTTTCAAATCGAACCAGTAGTTCCCGAGATTAGCGCGTTCAAACAACAAACAAACTCTTCACCTTTATAATCTATAATATAAAAATGAATCGCAAAATGTGTTGGTAAGCGCATAACTCGAGAACGGCTGAACCGATTTCGATAATTCTTTTTTTATTATATTCCTTGAAGTACGAGGATGGTTCTTATGTAGAGAAAACGTAAATATGTACCACGGGCGAAGCCGGGGCGGATCGCTAGTATTGGTATAGATTTGCCTGACCATATTTCGAATAAGCGATAAAATAGAGTAAATCTTCCTTTCATAGCAGCGTAACTAATATAAAATCTATTACCGATACATGTCAAGTGCTACCAATAACAGTGACCGTATTACATAAATTAATTAACTTGTATCATGAATAATTACGTCTTAACTCCCTCACACCTCAGATAATATCCGAATTATATGAGCATTGTGTTTCCAACAATACCTATTATGCTATCAACGGTGATCTAAATTGAAATTTCTATTATATTGGAATATACACTACCGGTTGACCGTTATAATGATGTGGGTTGGACAAGTAGCAAGCAATATAATGAAAAAATACACTTTTTTATTTTGACATGAGTATTTTTGGATTACGAAAAATCGGCATTTTATAGAATTGGTATATTAACTGATCTAATGCATGATGTAAACGCTTTATAAGAGTTGAAATAATAAAAAAAAAATAATTTTAGTAAGTTGCATTGAGAGCATAATTAGAATTATTTAAAAGAATATAACCGGTCCGGACTGGTGACCGGTCGTACTGGAAATCCTTGAGGGAGGCCTTTGTTAAGCAGTGGACGTCCCACGGCTGAAACGAACGAACGAACGAACCAAAAGAATTTATTTATTTATTTATTATTTATTACACTTTATTGTAATACAATCACTTAAAAATAGGAAACAATAAAAATAAAATATGGTACAAGAAAGATGTAGTACAATCGGCGGCCTTATCACTAAGCAGTGATCTCTGCCAGGCAACCAAGCGGTAAAAAAGCGAAATATTTAGTAAATAAAATTTTGGAAATAAAATTAGAATTTATAAAATATAATTAAAGAATATAGGTACAATGGGATAGCCTACTCGTAACTGTGTAGTATGATAGATTATTAAAATACAAATGATCTAGGTGGTATATTTTCCAAATAGATATTCCGAACTACATTTATTTACCATTAATCTGAAATATTCCGAACTTTGATTTCCAACAGTTACAACTTGAAGAATAACAGTACTTACCATTCAAAGTCAACGTGACTTCACCTTATAAAAGATTAAAATATTTAAATAGCTTTCAACAATCCATTACAAACTGCACTCGCTATTTCTTCCTTCAACTCCAGAAAGGTTAACTTTGGAACAATGCTTTAAAACTATAGCGAAGTTGACGTCACCGATAAGGCTAACGGCGCATTAACATCAAACGAACATAGAGCTAGAGCTAGAGCATTCTTTCGTGATCTTTTAGTGTAACGAAAACTCGTATTCAGCGTTGTTCAGTATTAGAACATTGCATAGAATCTTTTCGAACGCACTTAGAACAACGGAAGAATGTTCTACGCCTGTTTACACTTAAGCCGGTTATTCACGTGCAGGGGCAATATTTGAACAATCTCGGTTGTTTTCTAAATTGCCCCTGCTCGCCTATACACATCACAATTAAGGAGCCAATTAAGGGTGCAATTCCAATATTGCCCCTGCGGCAGATACGTGAGTAGCCGGCATAAGATAATTTGACATAGTGGGGTTAGAGCTTTCGCTCGTTTAATGTGAATGCACCGTTAGAGAGCATTAATTCGACGCCAAAATAAACGGCCATTTCTTACAACGATTTGTCTCCGTCTGTCCGTGTGGCTGAAGAATGTCCACTTAAGAAGTTGAGATTTCAAACAAAACTATTTAAATAAAACCCGATTGTGAAGGGTTGATTGATGCAAAGCGTCATTATGGTCATTAATGCTATTGGAATAGGGTTTATATTTCTCTATTATATTAGTAGAACAATTGAGTTGTTTTAATATTGCCTATTTTATTGGAGGAGTAAATAAAATTAATGGTATGCGAGATACTGATTGCATAATGCTATCCATTTTCATCTATACTAATATTATTATAAAGCTGAAGAGTTTGTTTGTTTGTTTGTTTGAACACGCTAATATCAGGAACTTCTGGTCCGATTTGAAAAATTCTCTCGATGTTAGATAGCCCATTTATCGAGGAATGCTATAGGCTATATATCTTCACGCTAAGACCAACAGGAGCGGAGCCACACAGCCAAACCGCGGGGCGCAGCTAGTGTGGTGATATTATTATTAATGACCGGATTGCTTATTGTTTTTCATTACTAATTTAATATCTTAGCTCACTCTGAAATAGCAATTGCTTGAGTATATACCTTACTATGAACTACAGTCTACAATACAACAAAAAAAATTAATCTAAAAACACACTTTTTCTGATCTAATAGCTTACAAATACATATATTTACAATATAAATTGTATGAAGCATAACTTAATAATAAAATTTCTTTTATTTTTATCCTTCATTCATAATAATAGAATATTTGCCTGAAAAATATCATAGAAATCATTAAACAACGAAAAACTCTATCGAAGGGCATTTAACAATAATGATCCCATTTTGTCAAGCCTTTGACATAAAGGAGTACAATTATTATTCGCTATTTTGAATGTCCTTATATTCTGTTTGAAGTTTATCCTGCTCTAACGACTGTAAAACAAAAGAGACGGATGTTTTTAATAAAATTAGGTAACGGAAGACAAATGCAAGATTTGGAATCGGCAGTAAATATGAAAGGTAATTTAAATAAATATTTATCTTAATTAATATAAATAAAACAACATGAAAAATTTGTTTAATAATCGTAAAACTCGAGAACGGCTCCAATTCTGAATTTTTTAAGGCACAAGGTTCTTAAGCTATTCTTAAGCTTAAGAAAAAAATGTTAATAAAATTGGATATTATAGAAGAATATATAAAACGTTTTTCTACCGATATTTATTCAACTCTCTTCTTACTATAAAGATAAAATATATCAATTAATCTATATAATATATAAAACTCAAAGGTGACTGATATAGTGATCTATCAACGCACTGCCCAAACCACTGGACGTATCGGGCTGAAATTTGGCATGCAGGTAGATGTTAGGACGTAGGCATCCGCTAAGAAAGGATTTCCCGAAATTCTTGCGGGAACTGGGAAAAACGGGGATGCACGAACAAAGTCGTGGGCGGAAGCTAGTGTTATTATATAAATAATAGTCTCGTTTACTTTTGCTTGAGAAGTTAACTCCATTTTGCTTTGCTCTTTAACGTGCAGCCGTTGCCAAATTTCTCTTGATCGATTAAGTACTATTTGATTGAGTCGGAGTAAGATTTGATTAATTAATCGCCTTTTGTATGATTTTGCAATTCAATTTAATCATTTTAACTCAGAAAATGTTAACGTTACCATAGATGAAAAATAGAAAAAGTTTAAGAGAAATAAAACCATAATAATTTGCCATAAGCGTAGAACTGCCGGAAACTATTAATTATACGTATAGTAATCAATAATTATTATGAATACAAGCAATAATTTTAATGAGCGTATTACAATCTGCTATATTGTTAAAATTATTAGTATCGAATAAATCAATATGTTGCTAGTATGTTGTCGTAGTTGCATTAATATTGTCTATCTTTAAATGCATTCTTATCAACTTTGAAAAACAATACAAAAAGTTCCAGAACGATCTAGAAGCATCTATTTGAATCCATTACATCCATCCATAGGACCATAGTCCATACATAATCATGTACCAGACGTATTTACTACAGGATCCCTCCAATAAAATGGCCGAAACATAAAGGTCTACAATTCTACAGTATATTGCACACGAAATGAATGAATATTTTGACATACGGGTTTTCGGGAGCCATAAATCTGCTATGGTAGAAATTCGCAGGGTAAGCTTGTCCCTGCCCTGCACTGTATCATTTATTTATAAGACAAGTTCTATGTTCCCCTGCTTGTTAGTAAGTTTACCCGACTGCGACAGGAAGGTTATGTTTTTCGAGTGTATGTATGTATATTTCGTTGGTACGTCCTAGAGCCTAAATAGCTTGTAGTATTTTAGGTACGGTAATTGATCAATCGATTCGTCTAAGTATTGTGTGACATTGGATACATAAATATTTGAAAAAATGGCCTCATAATAAGTAATTAATAGTAAAATTTACAGTAGGATTTTTATTTTTATAATAATACTAGCGGTCCGCCCCGGCTTCGCCCGTGGTACATGTTTACGTTTTCTCTACATAAGAACCATCCTCGTACTTCAAGGAATATAATAAAAAAAGAATTATCGAAATCGGTTCAGCCGTTCTCGAGTTATGCGCTTACCAACACATTTTTCGATTCATTTTTATATATAAGAGAAGAAGTATATCTTTTTATAAGAAACTAGCGGTCCGCCCCGGCTTCGCCCGTGGTACATATTTCGCAATAAAAGGTAACCTATGTTATTTCTCAGGATCTAAAGATTGTCAGTGCCAAATTTCATTAAAATCGGTTGAGAGGTAAAGCGTAACAGACAGTCAGACAGAGTTACTTTCGCATTTATAATATTAAGTAGGGATTACCATTGATATAAGTGACTACGTGACTACGTGAATTAAATACTTAGCCACTTTAACATCTTTCTTCAAATCAGTCAGTCTTACAATATCTTGTTGTTAGAAACAGAGGCGGCTCGTGACAAAATTTTATGGGTGTTCACTTGAAATAAAACACTGAAAATACATGGTGTAAAGCAGTACATTTATCAAAAAAATTACTTATAAAGGAAATACCTACATACGTCTTTCTTTTTGGTGTGCAAAAATATCTATAACTTAAAGCGACAAGACATTCGTAAATATCTGTTGTTGCTTTCATCACAACCACACAACCACGGTTTTTTTTACATATTGTTCAGATTTAAACACACGCGTATATGTTTTCGTTTTTGTCGTACATTTTTGCGTAAGATCGAGTTCAGGCCGTGGCGGTCCCTTAGCTTTACATTCAAGCCGAATTTGTAACGTTTTATCACACTTTTTAATGAACGCCACATTATAATTATTGTTCATTTTAACACTCACAAGTAATACTGATAAGTACAGGCTATTTCAACACATATTTTATAATTTTAATTAGAAAATTGCATGAATCGCGCGCGTGCATTGAAGTTGACTCGAGAGTCGAGTGTTTGTTTATATTATAGACGTAGCAACTGGCAACGTCGCAATCGCTGTCCTGCCGGGCGGTAAAAACGAACCGGCAACGTTTGCGGGTGCGGCGCACCGAATTTTGCTACTTTTCCATAGAAAATCTTTTGTTTCACGCGCAGGGCTCTGGCAAAACCCTCTCTTTCACTCCTATTGGATTTCGTATTAGGAAATGTACTAAATCTTTTTTCATTGGAGCGCAATCGTGAGCGCACCGCTTCGCGCGTTACATAATACAGTAGGTATTATACAGGTGTATGGGATGATGGAATGATGGATATATTCATTGGTATTAACAGTAGTTTTAAAGATTACGATTGATTTTAAATAGTAATAATTAATGTTAATAATTAAATTAAGGAGTATGATTTTATTATAATTATTTATGGGAGTTCACTGCACCAGCGCTCCTTAGGGCGAGCCGCCTCTGGTTAGAAATATTCTTCCTCTTATAAACTGGAATCTCTTAGCAGAGCAATTTACCTTTTTACCAGACATTAATAATATTTTAAAACATTCTCAAAAACGTATTTTCTCAATTCTAAAATGCATTTCTTATTTTCCATTTAACGGTAATATTTATTATCATTTTAAATATTAAATGCGAGTAAATTATGCACTCAGATATGAAATGAAAATTTTAATCATATCGTATTTTATTTACGCATTTACTTTAACTTATTAAATAAAATAATATAAATAATAATAGTTAAAAAAAACTAAAAAACACGCTTTTTATAGAAAACCGAACTAAAAAATAGAATTTTTTTATCAAATTAGTGTATTGTCATCGGTCCTCAATAAATCTAAAAAGTTTGAACAAAATCTGGCCGTTTAAAGTGGGTCAAAATCGCGCCCAAAGAAGTCGGTTACAAACATACAAACATACAGGTGAAGCTAATATAAAGCGTGTAATAATAAAGCGTGTAATAACAGATTTCCGATTCAGCTTAACGAGCTGCTGTATATATTATTACTAGTTTTCTGCCCGCGGCTTCGCCCGCTCTATCTAAAACCTAATACACTATATACTAAAACATTCTTCTATCTATTAAAAAAACCGCATCAAAATCCGTTGCGTAGTTTTAAATATTTAAGTATTGGACATACGGACAGAGAAAGCGACTTTGTTTTATACTATGTAGTGATATGTTAATTGAAGTAATCCTAATAATTAATCTCACAAGGCTTCTAGGAAGGAAACTATAACAATATTTAATACGCTATAATATAATAAACTAGCTTTCCACCCGCAGCTTCGCCCGCGCAGTCAAAGAAAAACCCGCATAGTTCCCGTTCCCGTGGGATTTCCGGGATAAAACCTATCCTATTTTTCCGGGATAAAAAGTAGCTTATGTCCTTTCCCGGGTATCAAAATATCTCTATACCAAATTTCATGCAAATTGGTTCAGTAGTTAAGGCGTGATTGAGTAACAGACAGACAGACAGTTACTTTCGCATTTATAATATTAGTATGGATTTGCCTTAGTGAATAGATTGTATGTTCCCTTTTAGTTTGTACAATGTACATGATAAACATGAATGCTTATATCAAAATATGATTCATTATTACAGATTTTATTTTGAACAACATAACAAAAATCTCTGCCATGTTTTATTTACCTGATTATCCTTTTAATTTTAATTCTGATTCTTGTTCAAATTGACTACTACATTTGCTCAATAATTTGTTGACACTCCAACCAAAAAACAATTTTTTGCACACCGTACTTTGACGTCAAAAATAAAAGCCGCGCTGAACGTATTCTACAGGGGACCCCAAAAACACGATTCATTAGATAAAAATCTCCACAAAGCGGGACGCGTACAACAAACGTCACTTATTTCTTTTGTTGCAGACCTTACTCAGCGCAACATAAACCCCCTTTTTATTGAAATAGGGTCCTTTTATGCTGACGTTACAGTAAAGATTTATTGAATACACACGATGTGATGATTTTTAAAGCTTGTATCTGTATCGATTTTATTTGTGTTTAGTGTTTTTCTTTTGAAAATGAGATAATGTTTATTGTAGCAATATCATCCGATACCACCAAGTTCTGTGTTATTTTCCTGCCTTTCTTTATAACTTGAATGGGAAGAAATAAAGAATACAAAGTATACATGACATAGAACCTTTTTAACCTAGAGCTTTTTTCACTACTAAGATTTAGTAGATTTTACTGTCCGTCTGTTTGTCGCGACTAAATTATCTGCAACGACTCGACTGATTCTTATGTAACTTTAACTACCGATAGTTTATTTTATTACGACATTTATATTTAACTCTGACAAATCACTGCTTTCAGTTAGTAATTAATAATAATTCGATACAATCGTACGTAAATCTATATATATATATATATGAAACCCGTTTCTCGTTGTCACGGCATCACGTGTGAACGGCTGAACCGATTTCGATAATTCTTTTTTTAATAATATTCCTTGAAGTACGAGGATGGTTTTTATGTAGAGAAAACGTAAATATGTACCACGGGCGAAGCCGGGGCGGACTGCTAGTATTAAATAAATGTATATAAGTAAAAATATAATACGTTAAAACCTGCTAAGTTCAATTAACTGTTTTTAAAAATAGATAGTATTGTATTTAACGACAAAAGTCAATTTGTGCGGGCGGTCGTCTCGCTTCGCCGGTCCCATCGTCGGCAGTTCATTCATTCCGTATATACAATGGTACATACATACATAGTCCTTTGAAATATTGTATGCTGGTTTCGACCTATGTCGTTACTGGATAAATGTTGTTTTTCGTATTTTTGCTTTCTGTAAAAATAGTTTTTGGTTTCAAAGAACTATTGAGTGTTATTTTAACAGTAATTATTTTAAAAGTAGGCATAGACTGCTTTTTCTTTGAATCCAAGAAATAAAATACTGTTTTGAAGTGAAACTTCTTTAGGCGCGTTGAGAGTAAAATCTCAAGGTCGCGTCATGGCAATACCGTCACGTCATGGAGTAAGCTGACGATTTTGGTATCTTTGAATCCTGCCAAAGGACGTACTTCTGACACGTGTACTCGGCACACTCGCTCTTTTTCGAAGCTTTAACTATGTTCTACGAAATAGTTTGATATTTTTGTTAATTACCTATACTATAATAATGTTATAAATAGTTTTAACAAAAATATTGCTATTTATTTAATTTTTGAGTATAATAATGGCCTTTTACTTTTATTAATTCTAAAACTACATCTCTAAAGATGATTGAATTTTATTACTCAGATTGAACCCGTAACCCATGCGGTTATTAACCATTGTACCATAAGAACATATTACGATATTATGTACGGTCAGCAAAACAGTGTGAACCCGCTCATGCGTCGCAATCCTATCCTAGAGCAATTTTCTCATAAACTAGAAGAGCTATAAGGAACTTTATCTTATATTATTTATATCACAATTTTAAAAGTATACATTTTGTATACGCATTGAATTTTAGAGTAATAGTCGAACATTATTGTTAACATAAAGAAAATTTAATAAAGAAAGAAATAAAAACACGTTTTATATACAGATATGATAAATACATAAAACCAATTTTTAAATTTGTATAAATGTAGTTATAAGCTTGTGTCCTATTGGTACCATTCTACTAACACAATATACTATAGAGCCGAACTTACATTAACATTTTTAGTAGGTATATCATTGTGTTTGATTTTACGCGAGTCGAGTATTAGAGTGCGTTTCACGAAAGAGTTCCTCTGCCGTTATGTTGGCTTACCTGACTGTCAAAAACGAAAATATTTTTTTTTAATCAAAAATGACAGAGAAAATATTCTCCTTTCTAGGCAGCCTACCCCGTAAGATACGGGATAAGGCTAGGAAGAAAGGAGAATATTTTCTCTGTCATTTTTGATTAAAAAAAAATATTTTCGTTTTTGACAGTCAGGTATGCCAACATAACGGCAGGGGAACTCTTTCGTGAAACGCACTCTACCTATTATTATGACCATTTAGAAATTAAAGATTCTAAAAAAAAAACATTTTCTTTTATGAATCTAGGAAACATTGCAAATTTCGATTTGGATAATATATCCTCTACATTATGTTGTTACCAATTATAATAATTACCTTCAAAGAAATATCGTCACTATAATTTAAAAAACGCAAGAAAGACACGTATTTTTTTTTTTACGCTTCAATAGGGAAGCGCTTGACCACGATCTCGCCTGATGGTAAGCTAAGATGTGGCCTAAGATGGAGCGCGCTTCCCTAGAATGTACCTGTGCACTCTCCTCTTGAATATTATTAACAGCATAATAGTATTAACAGCAGTAGGAACACAAAAATCAATAACTGTCACAATTGCTTTAATTGCTCCATAAAAAAACACAAATCCCTTACTTTCCTCAATAATGAAATCCTCCTTTTATCCCAGACGTCACAATAATACGAGTTTTCGAATAATAATAGGAAAAACCTCAGATATCCATCATCTTTTGTGAGCGGGTGACATATTATTTGGATTGCAATTCTCCCATGCTTTTGGAAAAATCCATTGTTCGATTTCGGGGTTCACAAATACCGTGACGAATTATCTTGTTCTTTAGAAAGCTTAAATTTTTACATTTCTTTAAAATTTTTAAACCGGCTCTTTTTCTAAGAACTGCTTTCCGAACCGGTGGTAAATGGTAAAACTATGTAATGACGATTCAAAAGTGCTTCTAAAAGAAATATGTTTGAATAAATAAATGTTTTAGTTTGAGTTTGAAATATGTATACTTTCTTGTCCTAAAAGGTATTGGAATTTGACACGAAATATTTTAGCCTACACGTAGCTTCCTTTTAAATATTGTTATATTAAATTGTATTTGGTGTGTATAAAACACTTTTTTCTAAGATAGAGTTTCACTTAGATTACCTAATATAAGCCAAAAATGTAGCCTCAAGCCTGTATTACTAAGTAATAATGTTAAAGTTATGTACTTTAAGCGTTAATAGTGAAATAATTATTAAACAACGATTTAAAAACTTAGTCCCGCTTTTTCATTTTAATTTATACAAACATACAAAAATATCTCTCTTTATATAGAGTATATATCTATAGAGTAAATGTATACCTCCAGTTTAATTTAAATTTCGATGAGTGTGTTCTAAATTGAGTACGCAAACTAAATCTTAATATATATAAATCTCGTGTCACAATGTTTGTCCTCAATGGACTCCTAAACCACTTAACCGATTATAATAAAATTTGCACACCATGTGCAGTTCGATCCAACTTGAGAGATAGGATAGTTCAAACATGTAGGTACCACGGGCGAAGCCGGGGCGGACCACTAGTAAATTAATAAAAATATTGCAATAAACATGATTTCTGAAAAACCTTGATTACCAAACATCAGCAAAATAAATGCTATCAAGCTCCATTTTGTGGAAAAATCAGTTTTTTTCCAATAAATGTTTGACTTATTTTATTAGCTTCATTTATCGGGAACTCGTTTATGACGGGTTTATTACAGGTTTTAATTTATAACCTATTGGTTGTGTGAAATTCACTTTTTTGGCCATTTTTACATGGGCTATAATGGTCATTTTCTGAAAAATATTTTTCATAATACCTAATTCAATAAACAATATTTTTATTGCCTAATATTAGGACAATTATTTAGGAAATATTATTTTTGAAAGAACAGTGTATTTGAGATTTTAGAACAATACCACAGAATTCTTAATAGTAGGTAACGCTAACAATACTTAATGTTGATATTTATTTTTCTAATATAAAATGGTAGAAATATACCATTACCATTGCCAGAAATAAGACAATTAAGAAAAAATTCAATGACAATAAATAACCATAATATTCTATCTCATGAAGAATCTACATTGATATTTCAGATTCCAATTCTTCTTATTTCTCTTAATCCTACAAAATTGAAAAGACGTTCAATTTAATATAATATAACAAAATGACTGTAACATCGTCCAATAACTAAAGTAAACAGAATCCAAATTTAAATCCATTTAACGTTGAATTCCGAGATCGCAAACAAGTGAAGATAAAACTTTTTTATTAATTACTGGTCTTCCGCCAGTGTACTGATTCCAATTGAAATTCGCTCGAAGAAAGAATGGCTCGGAAGTTTTTGTTACAGGGACGGATTCTGTAGAAAAGAAACTTTGTTTTAATTGTAAGAGAATAGTGTTAAAAATTAGACTTAAAACATAACATCTCTCATGACAAATGTCATGAGTTCAAAATTATACTTAGCTTAAATCTGGGGATAATTTTGCAGTAACAGCCAACTAATTTTATTTAATAAAGCAAATAAATGGAATTTTAATCAAAATATTAAATGGAAATTTTATAATTTTACATAAAAATATTTGAAAAAATTAATCGTAGAGCTGAATTCGAACACGCACCTTTCTCTTTGCCGTAGCGATCAAATCAAACAATTAGTCATAATAAAAAAACATACCTTCCTATACTTTGCGATTTAAATACCTACCTTTTTCTTCTCAATACCTCCCTGTCCCGTCCCTTTGTCTTATTTTTCATATCTTCTTCATTCAAAGTTGACTTAGCATAGACATTGAATATATGTAGATCATTTAATTAATTACTTAAAAGTCGAGAAAACTCTCAAATGATTAAAAATATATCTTTTATTTTCTTTCCTTTGTCTCTAGTGGCTTTGTAGCATTTATGACGTCAAATATTATTTTAAATCGTGATTCCCTTTTTTCATTTTTAGATTATCAGGTGGAGGAAAAGATGGAATCGACAAATTTGTAATAAAACAGGTAATATTTATTTCAAAAATTCCTGATAAGAGTGTGAAAGTTATTCGTGTGTGAAGGATTATCTATTCTTATAATATAAATCAAAAGAGTATGTTTGAACGCGCTCATCTCAGTAACTAATGGACCAGTTTCAATTATTTCACTGTACGTGATGCCTGAGATCTATGTCTGTAGCAAGACAAGTAATTTTAAATTAACAATCAATTAAAATAATACTTTAATCGGTTCAACTATTTCAGAGCTATGATGACAGGAACACATGCTCGAAAAATCATTTTATACTCAAGATATTTATGTACTACTAGCGGTCCGCCCCGGCTTCGCCCGTGGCACATATTTACGTTTTCTCTACATAAGAACCATCCTCGTACTTCAATATAATAAAAAAAGAATTATCGAAATCGGTTCAGCCGTTCTCAAGTTATGCGCTTACCAACACATTTTGGGATTCATTTTTATATTATAGATTTTCGGCTCTAGACTATGTGTTATGTTGATTAATATGTGTTATTTCGTTTTAATATAATAATATCTACATAGAATTTCAACAAGATACAACACACCTAATAAATATACATCTATCTTAATAAACTTTCACACTAAAAGTATTAATTTTATTTAAAGTTATTTTACTTTGAAACAATGAAAGTGCTACGCGTGTAGAAAACACTAGAACAATTAGTGGTATTCCATTAAAGTAACATATTGTTTATTAATCTTAATTACCTTAAATTAGTGTTGGCACGTGTAAACAATTTATTTGTAAACTAGTTATGGCTTGCGGCTCTCCTTGACTTCACGTTATTGCGAAGTAGAAATATTTTCTTTACTATTTTACATATCTAATAAAGTATTTTTTAACAACAAGTGTAGGCTATGTCCTCTAAGTGTACAAAATTCATCGATATGGGTTCAATAGTTTAGATTAATAAATGTGTGCTAAACTAATACACATCTTGAAAAATGTGTTCTACCGTTTCGGAGATTAGACGGAAAACATATAATGGTTTTAATTTTCATCATAGATAAGAACTTAATACTGCTCTTTCAAACTCTTGAGAAGCTTAGCAGTTACAAACATAACGCACAAACATACAAAATATAAAAGTAAAATTTATCTTTTACCTTCGTATTTATGAAGATAATAATAAAACCACAAGTCCACAGGACTGCAACAACGTAAAAAACGAGCTAAAAATACCCCTAACTTTTAAATTATTAACCCTCAAAAACCCACACACAAATAATAAAAACTCAAGTCCGCGATTATTATTTTTAATCATTTTCAATTCCCTAAAACAATTTTAATTAGGAAAGTGCTAGAACCTACGTAGAAGTTGTTATAATTACAGAGAAGATTGCGACATTATTAAAACTTTTGCTAGGAGTTTTATAATTAGAAAAAACTGATCCCTCCGTAAAAGTTGCAATGATTTATTTCATTCCCGATTTATCGCGGGAATAAATGCATCGTAAGATAATGCCAATTATTAAGTAGGTATTTGTTTATCATTTTGTTTTTATATTTACCTAATAAATTATATATTAAAACCTTCCTCTTATTTCACTCTATCTATTAAAAAAACCGCATCAAAAACTGTTGCGTAGTTTTAAAGATTTAAGCAACAAAATAGACATAGGGACAGAGAAAGCGACTTTGTTTCTATGTAGTGATGTACCTACAGATACTGAAACTGTACATAATTTTAAATACTTATAGTTAAATATTTTCGACATCTATCCTACTAATATTATAAGTGCGAAAGTTTGTGACGATGCAATGGATGGATTTTTGTTACTTTTTCCCGCAAATACTACTGAACCGATTACAATGAAATTTGGTATGCAGGTGAACACCCAGAATAAAAGATAGGCTACTTTTTATCCCGGAAATTCCACAGGAACGGTTACTATACGAGTTTTGTTTTTAAACGCGGGCGAAGCCGCGGGCTGAAATAGTTAAATATTGAATCTCGTGTCAAGGTGTATGTTAACAAACTCCATTGAAACGGCTTGACCGATTTTTATTAAGTTTTTCGTATATATTCGCTAAGTCTAAGAATAGGTCATAAACTATTTTTTATAACCCCTAAATGGCAAGGGTGTCATAACAGAACAACGTTTGCTGAGTCAGATAGTAATATAATAAAAGCCTCTATAGGGTTATAAGAGCAATCGTCCGCCATTTTGAATTTAGAGTGACGATATGTGGCCTATTAACAGATGTAAAATAGTTGTAATAACTACTATTTTGTCTAATTATGATAAATGTTCTAGAAATTTCGCAGAGCAGGTATTAATTATAGTAAACATCTGTCCAGTATCACCTAGTAAAGTGTTTGATTATTTATTTTATTTTATTTAACTCTTTAATAGTTGTACAGAACAGTTGTACAGAAGCCTTAGAACTACTTACACATAGAAAGAGGCGGCCTTATCACTTAATAGTGATCTCTTCCGGGCAACCACGGTAAAAGGTAAACAAGCAAAATGATCACTAATTGGCGGGACGAGAACAGAAAAAGAATAATTAATAGCAAGAAAACAAAAAATAATAATACATACTAAGAATACATATATATCTACCTTAAATAATACAAGTCCATATACAATATCACATATACTATACATATACATATATATAAAATAAACGGATATACATACCAATTACATATTATATAATATACATAAATAAATATATACTTAGAAGGAAACAGACTGATATTTAATAAGATAAAATTATTATACGAATACCATCTATATCTAATACATTTATAATTTATATATTTTTTTATTAATTTTATAATAATACATTATACAATCGGATACAAATCACATGAACCAATGTTCAGCCATTCTTGAGTTATAAGTGGTACAACTAACACGACATTCCTTAAAGATAGAGATAAATAGATACTCTCTCAATTATAAATCCTAATAATAATAAAATAATACTAATATTATAAATGCGAAAGTAACTCTGTCTGTCTGTCTGTTACTCAATCACGCCTAAACTACTGAACCAATTTGCATGAAATTTGTTATGGAGATATTTTGATACCCGAGAAAGGACATAGGCTACCTTTTATTGCGAAATATGTACCACGGGCGAGGCCGGGGCGGACCACTAGTATGTCATAATTGTAAATATGTACACACTTTACCTACTTTTAAAACATAAATTTAAAAAGAGCGTGGTGTCAGAAGTGAAACATTTTTGACAAGCTTCAAAGATATCAAAATCGTCGCCTTACTCTATAACGTGACGGTATTGCCATGACGCGATCATTAAATATTACTGTCAACGCGCCGAAAGATTCACTTCAAAAAACCCTCACTTCAAGCACTACGAAAAATTACAAAAAATATGAATTCCCAAACAGCTCACTCGTTCCAGCTTCAACCAGATCACAAACAAGCATATTCTGCTTAAGTAATTACTGTTCTTAATATCTAAAAGCCAATGGTCATTCAGTATTCAAAATAAATTATTTAACATTTGCAGAGGCGGTCTATTTTTGCATAACGGCGGCTTTGTTTCCAATTTATAAGTGCTCTTGTAGACGATGAGGGTTTTTCGTGTCTCTGTTATTAAACAGGCCTGTAAATCTGTAAATCTACGCTAATTTTATCAGTAGGATTGTCTGTTTGTATAGTTTGATACGTCATTAGCGGTTGTCTTTATGGATGTGGAGAAAATGTTAACTCAATTTTTAGGGTTCCGTAACTAAAGGGTAAAATAGGACCCTATTATTAAGACTTCGTTGTCTGTCTGTTTCCAGGCTATATCTAGAAAGCTGAAATTTTCACTAATGATGTATTTCCGTTGCCGCTATAATAACAAATACTAAAAATTAAAAGAAAAAAATATTAATAGTACGGAACCATTCATGCGCGAGTCCGACTCGCACTTGGCCGGTTTTTTATAGATAGAGAAGATAGACTCTGTCAGGAGTATATAACTTAACAGGAGTAAAGGATAACAAATTTTTTAATACAGTTGTTTTGCTGAAAATTTATTTTGCCTTTTCAAAGCAAGCCCTTTAGGACGAAAATACTAGTTACGCTAGAAATCTATACTAATATTATAAAGCTGAAGAGTTTGTTTGTTTGTTTGTTTGTTGGTTTGTTTGAACGCGCTAATCTCGGGGACTACTGGTCCGATTTGAAAAATTCTTTCGGTCTTAGATAGCTCATTTATCGAGGAAGGCTAGAGACTATCATCACGCTACGACCAACAGGAGTGGAGCCACGGGGGTGAAACCGCGCGGAGCAGCTAGTAAATAATATACTTACAATTTTTTACACGAAACTACCTACTACTTTTATTTCTATCTCTATTATTTCTATTTTTTTTTCTATCTTATACGATTTTAAATTATTCACCAATTCTACTTATTATAACAGTTCAACACACGAACCAGGGCATACATCTTGTATATTAATACGAAGATTATCTGCAATCGAGATATTCTGCATCTGAGGAGTATAACGTTGAAACCACTCGAACTAATACCGCTAAATATTATATTAAGGTGATGAATTAATTTTTCTAACATTTACGGCCCTTTTTAAACCTTCGTAATTTTTATATTATTAAAGTTGTCGTGATGAAAATTCTTCACAAGAAAGTTCAATAGTAACACAATACGTCTACCGTTTTAGAAACATGATTCCATGATATTTTCTCGATAGAAAAAAAATACAACATTCTCATTGTTATTTTTTTTTAATCTCTGGCATCTTCAAAATAACAAACGTAAAGTTACGACTTTTTGGATATTAACTATAAAATATACAACCTATACGTCTACCGTGTTAGAATTTTGAAATATGCGATGGTTTTGAAATAAACAAGAAATACTTGAAATTAGCGCGCGACCAGCCAATATAGCGAGAGCCGCCCTGTACCTTCCTACCCCGATCGCTGCACGAGTCATTCCCGCTACGGCCGTCACACGGGGAACTTGTGTCGCTCGCGCAATCGTAAAAAAGGGTGACAACACGATAAGACAAAATGAGACAAATGGGGACAATAAAGAAAATAAGAAGAAGAAACATAAAGGTTGGAGGAAAAAGAATGCTTACAACTGGAACAAATTAATGAAGTAAGTTGGTTTTATTTTAAATTTGATGATAATTGTATTATAGACGATGTTTGATATGTACCCCTGTTTTAAGTACATAACGAATGTGTAAGATTTTTTCATTTATAGCATAGATAATCTTTTCAGAAATCCGGAATCCAGAAGGAAAATAAACCCACTGGTTGTTCACAATGTGAACCCACTCCTTCGTAAGTACCTTTATTCAGTCAAAAATGTATGTTATCAACGCTCTACAGGTTTTATCGCATGATTCCATTTTTAACAAAAAGCAACAAAGTGCAAAGAAATAAAAAATCATGGTGAACTTAGTGGAAGTATGGCGGACGTAATATGGAACAGGAGCTCATTGGAGTAGTATTATATTTAAAAAAATACGGAAAAATTTCAAGAATTAAGTACATTTCTTATTAGGTGGTAGATAAGTATGTTGTATAAAGAATTTGATGTTGATATTTATTTCATTTATACTTACTACACCTGTGCGGGAAATTGCTTAGTACTAAAACAGGTTTATATTCATATTTACATAGTAATGTGAGTTTTCATTTCGAAAAATTTTGTGTAAGTATATTAAATTGAGTTCCTGGGTGATCAGGAAACACAATTGGGCCCGGAAGATGGCGCTGCAGTCACTCCTCCTAATCACATGAACCGATTTGGATGAATATTTGTGTGCACATTTCATTGTTGTGGGATGAATGGTTGATTCGTTTTCACATTAGCTAATATTATGTATTTTTGTTGTTAGAAAGTAAACTTAATTTAATGTTTATAATACATTATTATTGGTATAAATAAGCCAGTGTTCGCCGCACATTGCTGTACCTGCCTACCTACCCTACCAGGGCCTAACTTTGTTCTGGCTATTTTATTTTGATTATTTGTAATGAATAATTAGAATTATTATAATAGAGTGCAAAAAATAAATACATGCGTCAATATATTTTGTGTTTTTTTTTAAACAATTTTTTTATTTAAAAAAATATCATTCCGACCGCGGCTTTGCCCGCGTGGAATTAGGTTATATCGTGAATCCTGTTTTATCCCACAGAAGTGTTCAGTTCGGATAAAAAGTATCCTATGTGTAAATCCAGGCAATTAGCTATATTTTATCAAAATTGGTAATGTATTGGTGTGATTAAGTAACAACTAACAAAAAAATATACAAATTAACATCCAAAGTTTCGCATCAGTTTTACTGTATTAGTGATATCTTCCACTCTTGACTTTGACTGAGAAGAATTAGGGTTTATAACTTCTTTCAGAAGTAGTACTTACCTTTCATTTCTGGGCATGATGTAATATCTACGTCAGCATCAAATTCTATCTAAATCAATTCAGTAGTCCGCGTTATTGAGTACCATTTCATTTTTTCAGAGTAACAATATTTTTTGTTAGTTTAAAGATTATTTATAACCTGTATTATTTTGTAATAAAGTAAACATTACGAAATAATAATAATTATTAATAATGTCTAAGAAAATAAAAC
Source organism: Colias eurytheme (assembly GCF_061535395.1). Lineage (NCBI taxonomy): Eukaryota > Metazoa > Arthropoda > Insecta > Lepidoptera > Pieridae > Colias > Colias eurytheme. The sequence goes on from NC_143002.1 coordinate 7,801,301, forward strand.
CAATAAATCAACAATTAAATATATGTATAACAATATTATAACTGTATGACGACTCCATACATGTTTGTCCCGAGTCGGCCAGCGGCAGCGCGGCGAGTATGCAAGAATGACTTCGCGCACACCCGCGTTCGCGATAGCAAGCTATTAGACTCCGCCCGCCAAGCAGTGGATTTTTTTTTTGTGTATCGTCTTAATACTAGCGGTCCGCCCCGGCTTCGCCCGTGGTACATATGAAAAATAGATGTTGGCCGATTCTCAGACTTACCCGATATGCACAGAAAATTTCATGAGAATCGGTCCACCCGTTTCGGAGGAGTATGCAGACTAACATTGTGACACGAGAATTTTATATATAAGATTCCAGAATGTTCTACATATATAATATTCTAAACATTAGCGTTATGCTAAACCTGTTTACAAGTACATCTTAGCTAATACCTAGGTGATTCTGTAAGCCCTAATGAACAATGTACTAACTAAATGAATTGAATATGATTGAGTTATTTTCACAAAAAAGTGTGTGCCGACACGTGTCAGAAGTGAAACTTCTTTGGCAAGATTGACGTGACGGTATTGCCATGACGCGACCTTGAAATACTCTCAACGCGCCTAAAGAAGTTTCACTTCAAAAATTGGACCTATTTTGAAAATAAGGATAGCATATTATATAAACGAATTTTCGTTTAGTTTTCAATAAAAAAAAGCAAGTGTTATTTATTTTTTCTGCTAGTTCATTTCTTCTCAGATTGACATGCTATCAAAAATTTATATTAAAGTACACATGTAATATTTTCATGAACGAAAATTTTTCGTCTTACTCCGTCTTATTCCGTTAGAAATTTTACTTTTAAGAGACCTTCTTTAAGTTGAGAACTTCTTACTAACCATAACTTGTATGTTTTATTTCGAATTGACTATTGTAGCAATTTAAAATTGTTACAATAATTGTACGCTTCGTACATGTAATACGCAATCATTATATATCTCACTTCACGACTTCACAATAAAAAACATAACAAAGAATAACTAGGCTGTAGAGCATTCCCATGAAATTAGGATCCTAAAGGACTTTATGAATCTGTACAGTGTAGAGTATACTCCATATAAATAAAGATGGACACATCATACCAATAATTATACTTAAGAACAGATTACCCGTATTTCGCATAACAATGCCACATAAACAACGATTCTTTCAATAAATAAACCTTACAATCCGAATCATTTTAAATACCTTCAAACGATCGGCTGATTTGAACAAAACGTCGCAAAAATCCAGATCCGACTGAGTCTTACCCGGCTTAAATATAACGATACAGAATAATGAGCCCTGTTGCCCGGGTCACCGGTCATACGGGTTAGTGTACACCAGTGTGTGCTATACTATGCGAAGCTATGAAATTTGATTGCTGTAAACTCATAGTAATAGATAGATTTATTATGCGATGTGAATGCTATATTCTTAGAATAGTTGCTGGTTTCGGTATAGTACTACCACACACACAAATAAAACCTATGCTATGTGAAGCTTTAAAGTAGATTATAGGATAGTAACAGGGATTGTTATAGTACTATCACACAGAAATACCACAACATAAGTTCTATTTTTTTGTTTCGAATTCATGAAATTTTTGTCGTGTAAGATCGTACGTAGAGGTAAATCTATCTATTCTCTACACTGTATTAGCTGTTGACTGTTGTTTCTTGTTTATTTAGATTTAATTATGTAATGAAATTCTGTATGCAGCCTCTGAATCCTTATAATGAACGTCATCATCCAAATGCCAGCAACGCAACCACAATATAGTTGTTCATGGACGGCGCCAATTATCGCTTTCTGTACGTTGACGCGCAAGACGCCGACTTATACATAAAAAAATGAATTTAAACGTTTCAATTTTTGCCATTTGATTAAATAGACGAAAAAGCTTGTATAAAACCTTGTCAACAGTTCAGTTCATTCCCAGCGTTTAAAATATCTGTAATATTAGCCGCAGACTGTCTTTGATTCATTTATGTGTTCACTAGAAGTCTCCAACTCTAAATAATAGAATAGTCAACAAAAAAGCTACAATAAACTCCACTCAAAACATATTACCCAACATCTCAAGCGGTTACAAAGCCATTTATCGCATTAGCCGATCCCATCAGTGGATAAAGCCCTTACGGTCAAAATGAATGACCGTGGGCCAAATAAATCTGGATTAGACTAAGTGCATGAGATACCGCCACATCTTTACTAATGACTACAGTTCACTGTGTGGACGTTGAAAAATATAACCGGGTGATTTTAACCGGGTATTTTTCAAAATGGCCAACTCGTATTTTTTATGTCAAGATGTAGATATAGATACACGCATAAAACAGGTGTCGAAAAATATATCCGGGTGGTTAAATACCAGTATTTTTTTTAATCTTTCTGTAAAGATAACGCATAAAACACATATTAACTTGCAAAATATATCCGGATGATTTCACAAACAACTTTTTAAAATGGTGCCATGTCACATGTACAAAGAAACTTCTGAAAATGTACGTAAAGGAAAGATTAAAAAAATGGAACGTAATCATAGTTTCATTCATTTAAATTGTGATATATTTCAATAATAAATAAGGAAATTATTCACAAATTTTTAACATTAAAAAAAATTTACAGACATACGAATGGTTTCCAAAAATGGCGACTCGTTCTGAAACTTTTACACAGGAAAATAACGCTCACACTTAGATAAAAACGTTTAAAAATATACCCGGGTACTTTAATAAATAATATGAACTAAATATTTATTCACTAATTTAGTCAATAAAACACAAAATCAAAATTTTCATACACTCAATATAAACTTATCTTTATAATTTATTACGCGTACAGGAATTCATAAACTTGTAAACAAGTTAAACCGTTCGGAAATCCTTCAATATTCTCGCTTTTATCTATCCACAGGGATTTCTGAACTTAAGAAGATTTACCGTCTTCTTGAAGCGTTTACAATTAACGGTATATGTTTTACAGGTTAAGCGACGGATGGCGCGGTCAGTGTGTTGATGGGTGATCGGCGAAACTTACAAGACGTATGAAAAATATTCAGGATTATCATTAACACGATCCAGATGGGAATAAAAATAAAAATATAGCTTTTGTCACAGAAAGCACAAAACTGGTTGGCAACATCTGTCTATAGGATGTCTGGGATCTATACAATATAATATCAGAAGTCAGATTTAGGTCCGCTATTTTTGCAAACGAACATCTCCTTGGAACCTGCTCTATGTTGATGAACCTTTTTTAATAAACAAAATATAAAAAATATTGAGTTTATTTACCAAAATCATCAAATCCTTATATGTAACACATTTCATGTAGATGTAAAAGTAATTCTTCTCTTTCTTACGAATAATTATTTTAATCAAAAGTACTAAACAAATCCTATCCTATCCTACTAATATTATAAATACGAAAGTTTGTGAGGATGTTTGATACTTTTTCACGCAAATACCAATCCGATTATAATGAAATTTAGCACACATATAGAGGGTATTTTGGATTTGCACATAGGATAGGTTTTATCCCGGAAATCCCACGGGAACTATGCGAGTTTTTGTTTAAAAACGCGGGTGAAGCCGCGGGCGGAAAGCTAGTAGGTATACTATAAATATACACTACATATAACATGTCGTTACAAGAATACAAAACAGTTATCCATTTCAACAATTATTTTGACGTGACAACGTCTTAAATTAGGTTGCGACTGGGAGTCACTTATGAAAAAGTGTAACGCTCGGTAACGTTACGATGAGTCACCGAACGAGAGAGAGGCCCGCCGAATGCCTTGCGTCTCTCTCCCACTCAACTATGATCGAGAAAAAGACGTTGTCACGTAAAATCTTCGCCCGTAAAACCGACTTTACAGGCAACCATTTTTTAACAGTATTCATTTGTAAATGATACAAACTTGTTGCTAAAATAACCGAGTTAATAATCAGCGAAAACATTAAAACGGGGTAAATTATAGAACATTAATATTACGTGTATTACCTAAGTTGAAACATCGAAGTTATTACAGGTAATTGGGACAAAGTACTGGGTAACGTTATGTAACGTACACAGCTAGTGATGTGTGGTGTCGATGAATTTATTATCGATAATTTGTTTAATTATCATTATTAATGGTAAGTTACATTGTAGAACGATATTCGATCTAACATTTTAATCAAAAACGTGGGTACAAAGCAGCTTATTGGTACCTGTTTGTCAGTTTGCTCTTATTAAATAAAGTTTACCGTTAAATAAATAAAAATATTAACCTAATAAAATACGGTACTGATCCAAAAACAACACAATGCTTCACTGAAAATTTATTCCAACACAAATTTCATTCCCTATTTGCTATTATAAAGTTAAAAGGTAGTATGTATCGATAAAATCTGCGCACATCACTAAAATCCTTCACATATCCCTAAAGTTTAACAAGTTGGGTGTTACAAGGGTCGAAGTTTGTTACGTTGCTCCACAAAAAATGGTTAAATTTTGATAATTTGTCACTGCCTACTTCATTACATTTCAACAAATGGTTTATTAATATTAAAGGTGTGCTCTTTACATATTTTAAACATTCATCTTTCCTATATATAAAAATGAATCGCAAAATGTGTTGGTAAGCGCATAACTCGAGAACGGCTGAACCGATTTCAATAATTCTTTTTTTATTATATTCCTTGAAGTACGAGGATGGTTCTTATGTAGAGAAAACGTAAACATGTACCACGGGCGAAGCCGGGGCGGACCGCTAGTTTAATATAAAAAGGTAAATCCCGATATTTATTGTTTATTGACTAAAAACATTTATAGTCAGTTTTTATAGTTTCTATAACGGTGCATTTGCATCAAACGGACATAGAGCTAGAGCTAGAGTAAGAGAATTATTTCGTAATCTTTAGTCTAAACAAAAACTCGCATTCAGTGTTATTCAGTACTAGCTTCCGCCCGCGACTCCGTCCGCGCGGATGTCGGTCTTCGCGTGGATGGTTTATTTCTCCATTTTGAGTAACTCTCACAATAACATCTTATAAATATCTATTGGACCCAAATACGGCTAGGCCTATAATAATACCCAACGTGTGTTCGCTGTTCTACAGAACAACGTCTATGGATAAAACTGAAAAATTAAGATTATTTTTTTTCTTCGTATTTTTTCAGGATAAAAAGTATCCTATTTTACGCCTAGGATAATAAGGTATAATTATACCAAGTTTCATCGAAATCGAACCGTTACTTTTCACGTGATGTCTTCACATACAGACAGACAGACAGACAGACAGACAAAAATTTTTTTAATCACATATTTGGGTTTGGTATCGATCCAGTAACACCCCCTGCTATTTATTGCAGGCCTCATAAGCGAAGCGTTGAGGTGGGTACTACTGTCACTTCGCGCAAAACATCTGATTTTTCAAACTTAAAATGTCTTTATGTATCATACATTGCACTTGTAAGATAATACATACACACACATATTAAGAAAAAACACTATTTTTAACGTTCATGATATTTTTGATGTCATTTTTGTTATTTAAACTAGTTAAAAAACAGTTTAAAAAAGTTCTGTCTTGGACGTCCGTGTGTCTGTATGTGCGGATCCTTTTTCTTGTTAACACGATAGCGACCGAAATACTTTACTAATCGAGTCTTTTTTTTTCTCTTACGCTTGAGTATGCTCAGGAATAGAACCCTTTCATTTTTCAGGGTCTGATTCGATGTGGTTTAATTGTAATTAAATAAACAAAAATAATAATTAATAAATATTTATTAAAAAAAAATTATGAGGCGTGCACTTTTGGATTTTCCAAATTATTTTTTCAATATTTTCAATGTACAGAATTGACCCTTCTACAGATTTATTATATGTATATAGATTAGAACATTGCGTAGAATCTTTTCGAACGCTACGCCTCGCTACAACTCTACGCCTATTCACACTAAAAGAATTTGACATAGTGCGGTTAGTATAAGCATTCGCTCGTTTGATGTAAATGCACATTTATACATACACATACATAAGATATTATACATTAATTAATCCAGAATACAAAATAAAAAATTGTGTATAAATATAGTGAATCAATATTGATGACTATCACAATACAATTAATATGGTCCTTTTCTATAGATTGTATGTACTTCTGTTTGTAATGAACACATTAACAATTTAAATACAGTGTGTCCGGACATGACATATCGATATTTGAAGGGGCTATTCTCCAGGTATTTTTATCGACAATTCAACCCCTCTACAGTCCCCTACCTCACCCCCCTCAAAATGGCATTCGAATTTTTTAAAGTATGTTTCATCACTCTTATCAATTAAATTTGTTTAGTGGTCCCTAGAATAACTTGTTATTGTTCAAATAAAACCAAATTTAGTATTTAGTGACACTCACTTTCGAAGTTATTACAATTTTCATAAATTCACTATCCGAATTGATAGGTTTGCCATTTTGAGGGGGGTGAGGTAGGGGACTGTAGAGGGGTTGAATTGTCGATAAAAATACCTGGAGAATAGCCCCTTCAAATATCGGTATGTCATGTCCGGACACACTGTATACATCAATAAATTATCATATGTTTTCATCAAGATAACAGAGTTTCAATAGACGAATAAAATCGATGCACGCTTGCTTATTAAAAATATAGTTTATGACTAATAAGCTCATTTTTCATCAATTATACAATTAAATTAAATTAATAAATTTATTTAATAATTAAACTAAAAATACATATTAAAAATCATTTCAACTGTAAAAATATGCACTAAAAACAATGCTATATGCAAGTTTATGATTTTCTCATCCTTAATTTCAACCTGGATTGAACACGCATTCCTCACAGACACAAAGCTAGACACTAACCACTAAACAAAAACCATTATTGAGACGAATTACCTACTAATAAATCAACTCTACACCACCAATAAAAACTGAAACAACCCCAATATCAGTTCATAGTTTTTCTCGATTAAGAAAAACCTCGAAAAGAAAAATAAAAACTTCGCCCAAACATTTAACATAGATAATTCGTTACACGCAAACATTGGTTTTAATGTGATTCTAATTTGCCGTTGATAAGCTTTCTTTTATTACAGTTCTGAAACTAAATAAACAGATAAAAAATGTTCGAATTCAAACATTTATTTTTTCGACTATTTTAAAGGTACCTACTAAATCGAATAATCCTATCCTATTCTACTAATATTATAAATGCGAAAGTTTGTGAGGATGTGTGTAGATATGTATGTATGATTGTTACTCTTTCACGCAAATACTAGTGAACCGATTACAATGAAATGTATCACACATATAGAGGGTGAGTTTGATTAACACAAAGATAGGTGTTATCCCGGAAATCCCACGGGAACGGCAACTGTGCGGGTTTTGCTTAAAAACGCGGGCAAAGCCGCGGGCGGAAAGCTAATACAATATAAATAGGTAGCAAATATTGTAAGGGTTTAATTTCTAAAAATACTTATTCAGAAACATAGTAAATAAAGAACTTATTTCAGACATATCTTGCAACGCCATCTAGTTAAAAATTTTACACTAAATACTAAGTCTATGAAACCTAGACTACTACAGTATCGGAATTCGTGACCTATTTTTCACTAATAAATAACATTCAACTGCCTTCTGAATACAGATGTAACGTATATATTGCAGTTTCAGATAATTCGACGCCTAAAATTTACAATTATGAAAATGTTTATCCGTCTTTCTAGTATTGTACCAAACAGCTCTACCAATTTTTGTACGTAAGTAGCAGCTACGGACATTTGATAGAGAATTGATTCTACTTATTTATTAGATACATAATATATTATAATGCAGAAGAAGTCACGGGCTAGTTATTATAATATGAAAATTCTTAAATATTTAAATGAATAAATATTATTTAATTTTATTACAATCCATACTTAATATTATAAATGCGAAAGTAACTCTGTCTGTCTGTCTGTTACTCAATCACGCCTTAACTACTGAACCAATTTGCATGAAATTTGGTATAGAGATATTTTAATACCCGAGAAAGGACATAGGATAGGTTTTATCCCGGAAATCCTACGGGAACGGGTTTTTCTTTGAAAACCCGGGCGAAGCCGCGGGCGGAAAGCTAGTTACCTATAACTAAACAACGCACGGTTTGACACATTTTTAATTATCATAATAATATATTATCACATTAAAAATACCACACCGCAAAATAATATTTATCTAACAAAAATACAAAATGCGTCAGAGAATGTCGTGATAACCGGAGACGATACGGGACGTATCCGGGTACGACACGATAACGATAAATAATTACAGCCTTAGGAAGTTCACCTTACGATATAATTAAGGAAATGTTAATTTAATTTATAAATGCGTTCCGCTTTACTATCGTACCTATACTTAATATTATGAAGCTGAAGAGTTTGTTTGTTTGAACGCGCTAATCTCAGGAACTACTGGTTCAGGCTATAGGCTAATAAGTAATATCACAGTATTACCATAGGAAATAATATTGTAATACTGTGCTAATATTATTATCATCTCGCTAAGACCAACAGTAGCGTTGTGGTAGCGTAGCACTGCGGAAAAAACGCGGAGCGCAGCTAGTACCTATTAAATAAAAATTACGTATCGATAGATGGAATGTTTAAAAATATTCGCCCTGGCTCCGCCTGGGTCTATTTCATGGTTTGACATTTTTTTTTTTTTTAGTTATTATCTAATAATCCCAGTAGAGACGAATTTTACTAATAAAAAACATTGAAAGATATAATTAGTGCAACTAACACGACTTTCTTTTATTTATATTTAAAAGTAGGCACACTAAGTAAAAATAGGTAAATAATACCAAACTATAGATTTCAATATATGGAAGAATTTTAATAGTAAACCTTGATAGATAGCAAAATATATGGATAGTGGCAAAATAAAACACTATTTATTCGTACTGCAGTGTTAAAGATTTCATAATTTGAAAAGAGACATCTGCATTACAAAAAGAGCATTCATCACTCTTTTGAAAAAAGAATTACCAAGTCGCAATTTTAAAAAACAGAATAGCGAAGCGTTTGAAAAAAGAATTAGCAAACCGTTGCTTCGAAGAAAGAATTTTTAGGTAGACGGAGGTTTTAAATTTAGAATTATTTAAAGTTTAAAAAAAGAATTTTCGGGTCACGGTTAAGGAGGGAAAATGTAGGATTTCAATTTGTCGACCGTTCTTTCAGTTTTGTTACGGAAATTCTTTATGCTTGCAATAAGAGTTTTATCCAATATTTTTCTTTAAATAAAATACCTATAACGATTTGGAATATTCATTATTTTCCCACGTATTTATCGGAAAATATCTTAATGATCGGATCAAGGGGAAATTACAAAAAATTACTAATTAAATAAATAAAAAGAAGAAAGAAGAGTTTATTTAGCACCACAATACAGTAACATCAAAATAAAATATCTACATATAAATGCTAACTAATAGATTGTACTGAATATTAACTGTTATTTTGAAATCTTAAGAAAATATTGCAGAAATCAACAATCGAACTAAACCAATTCTCTATATTCTATACAAAGCAGAAGATTATTATCTCTATAAAGTTATTGGTTAGTTTCCAATTATTTCGTCCAATAATACATTCCTATTTCAGTTCCCAATAGTATTGCCACAAAGAGCTAACAACGTTCTAGGAATCCTAGGAATTCTAGGATAGAATTACTCCTTCCCTCTCCTGTAATTTGCACTTACGTTCGTTCGGGGACTCGACACATCTAACCGCATTGTTTGAAACATATCTATCCGTAATTATTTAAAAAGACCCGTATTAAAAAAATAATTTTCGTCTTTGATATACAATGACAGGGAAAAAGTAGGCGCACGCTTGACGTACTTTTTATATTTCGGTTTAATATTCATTCGTGCTTTTGTAATATTTCACTTGCATTGAGAAAAATTCAGTATTTCAGTCACTATAAACTTATATATGTAAGACTTTGCGTGTTTATTTATTTTCCAGTATATATACTGGAAAATAAAATATACTTCGTCTTTCGTATACGAAATATTATTTGAATTGAATTAGTTAAATTTTAAGCTCCTGCCAAAACTCCTGTGCAAAATTCATTTTATTCAAAAGCAATAAAATCAATTTTATACCCATTCAAAACCATAGAAAGCACCGTGCAAACTTTCTTCTATTCACGTCGAGTCTTTGTTTGAAAACGAGGGACAACATACATACATTCGCATTTAGTTCCAGCTAGTATTTCCGAATTCTATAGCATTCGATACTTACCCGTGTAACATTACCTAAAATTTTATATATTTTTGCATAGAGCACTGCTTTTTTTAAACTTACAATAATATATTTATTTATTTGATAATTTATTGTACATATATACCAGACATAGAAAAACGAAACAATAATTAAGAAAAAACACAAAGGCACATATCTACATACTAAAAGGCGGCCTTATTGCTTAAAAGCAAAAACCGTAATAGATTGTATGTCGAAACTGTTATATATTACTAGCGGTCCGCCCCGGCTTCGCCCGTGGTACATATGAAAAATAGATGTTGGCCGATTCTCAGACTTACCCGATATGCACAGAAAATTTCATGAGAATCGGTCCACCCGTTTCGGAGGAGTATGCAGACTAACATTGTGACACGAGAATTTTATATATAAGATTAGTCGAAAAAAAAACAGAAACTTTAGATGTAGATGTTACATCTAAAGTTGTACTGTAGATTCTACAGTATACATTATCTTGGACAGCGTACACACATTGAAGAACCATAGAAAACAACTTTCTTGCGTTGCGCAGTCTTTGTGTGGTAACGAGGGACTACACACATCTGTCCGCGTTTGTTTCGAACGAAAAGTTCCGAGTTCATTTGCATTTGAAACTTTTGCAGCGTTTCCAATCCTTTGTTTGGCATTTCTCTGTTCCCCGTATCAATGTAGAATGGTGAAATATTGCTATTTAGCTTGATATAAAATAATCATAACGTTTGTAGGTTAATTTATTGTACAAATTTAAATTTGTTTACGAAATAAATTAGCTATTCTGAAACGAAACTGATAAAAAACACTTTCTTCTTAGTAAGTATCATGTATGTTATGTTCTATGTACAACATAATAATATTATCATTCAAAACGGAAAATCAATAACTTTCCAGTTATAAGCTTAGTTATATAAAAACATAAAATGTTTATTTAATATTAAAAATGTATGTTTTATTTAAACTATTATATAATTAGCAAAACCCTAACGAGGCAACCACTCAATTTAATCTCGTAGAGGTTTTAACGATATTTCAGCCATGAGGTTTCATACCATAAGATGGGATAAAAGGATTAAGGATATCCCACCCATCTACTATCCTAATCCCATCTTAATCTCCAATCTCACTCAACATTGGCATCCTTAACTAATTGTTCCAATCCAAAAATGCGTATTAACTCGAATTTAAATTCAATCAATAACCTACCGTACGCTATTATAAACAGAGTAGCATATTGTTTATCGATTAGATTGACATACGCCCTAATATTTGGTATAACCTGATTCGCACCTAACTTCACTCAGTAGTATTTATGTCAAAATATTTACCGATCTATAGCAATAGAGAATTAAACAGGAAATACCGTTTAATCCAGTTTGTTGAGAAAACGTGAATAAATAATGGAAACACGAAATCCCCTTGAGGTTTGTATCGGTTCAGATAAGATGGTTAAGCAACGTCGTTGTAGACAGCGTTTTGATGGGTAGATTTACAATATTTGAACAGAGTGTATAGAGTGCTAAATCACGTGAATAAGTTGTCGAGAACACACGCAACATTGAAAAATTTATTAACTATTAAACTAGTATTGTGCTCGTATATAACAAAAAATAAAAAAGAGCGTGTGTGCCGAGCACTCGTGTCAGAAGTGAAACGTGTCTGGCAAGATTCAAAAATACCAAAATCGTCGCCTTACTCCATGACGTGATGATATTGCCATGACGCGACCTTAAATTTTACTCTCAACGCGCCTAAAGAATTTTAAAGAAGAAAAACAAAAATATTTTACCAATAAATATTAAAGTTCATTTCTATTTAACATTCATAAATAAAAATTAAACACAATACTGTATTTAAATGCCAGATTCATCGTATTATTCAACCGTAAATCCATCTTAGTCTTATAAAGCTGAATTTAATAATCGCAGGGAATTACCTACACAAGAAAATGCTATTATAATAAACTAGATTTCCGCCCGCGGCTTCGCCCGCGTTTGCAAAGGAAAACCCGCATAGTTCCCGTTTCCGTGGGATTTCCGGGATAAAAACTATCCTAGATGTGTTAATCCAAGTTACCCTCTATATGTGTGCTAAATTTCATTGTAATCGGTTCAGTAGTTTTTACGTGAAAGAGTAACAAACATCCATACATCCATACATCCATACATCCTTACAAACTTTCGCCTTTATAATATATTATACTTAATTATAATTATAATTATAATAAATGTGTTAACTCCCTGTGTATTTATATTGAAAACAGAAGTTTTCTGTGAGAACTCGCAAAGCATTTAAGAAGAATTATTTATATGCTAAATAAACTTTTGTTTAGACTCCAGTGTGTTTCATTTAACCCGTATTTAACTTTATTTATAGACTTTGTATAATCTATATTAGGTACTAGCGGTCCGCCCCGGCTTCGCCCGTGGTACATGTTTACGTTTTCTCTACATAAGAACCATCCTCGTACTTCAAGGAATATAATAAAAAAAGAATTATCGAAATCGGTTCAGCCGTTCTCGAGTACGCTTACCAACACATTTTGCGATTCATTTTTATATATAAGATTAATGTCTATTTTTGGTATTTTTGTAGAATAGTTTGAGTTTGAGTTAGTGTGTTTTGTTTACTGGTTTATAGGTACGTGGAAAGGTTTGGGATTCGACTCTAGATTGAGAAAATTTTATATAGAGCTTAGACTATCTCTGTTAGAAATTATTAACGGATTCAATACTTGATTCATGCACTAAATTAATGTTAATTTATTATTAAATTTAATTGAAACGGTTTGCATTGAGAAAGGAAGACGGTGATCTTTTTTTGTTACTTTTTAAATAAAAAAATAATTGTTATTTATGAATTCTATGAATAAAAACCTTAGCATAGGACCATACATAGGACGAAAGGTTTTTGACAACATTTTTTTAACTTCAAGAATGTATGAAATGTCCTAAAGGGCACCATATTAAATTTGTGACATGACATATCAATGAAACGGAAAATCTATCCAATTATCATGAGTCATTTCGTAATTATCATCTTCAAACATAGGCTAAAAACGTGGGTTGCGTTTCAATCTTCCTTTTGTCCATATCAGGTGAAAATAGGAAACATTCATTACAAAACATTATTGACAATCCTTAAATATTTGGCTCCAAGGCTCGAATATTTGCACATTCAAATTGGAAGTGCGAACTGCTAATTCCCGTGTAGATACATATGTAATGTGTCAATTTGAAAAAGCAATATTGGCCTTTATTTCAATGGCTATTAAGTTTTATTTAGAACGTGGTATTTGCATTTTCTAAACGGTCTCGTATTTCGCGCCGTTTTATTTTGCTCGGCGCTTTTAAGGTTAAAATTGGAAGCCTGGTTCAGGTCGTAATCTGTCTGTCTAGAATTACTAGACATAGATAAGGCTAGATGTTAGGAATAATCATTTAATTAAATTTTAAAATGTGAGTACTGTGGTTGTGATATGTGAAAAAGTTTTTCTGAAACAGTTTCACGAATACATATTATCTTAATTGCTCTTTTTGGTGCAGATAAATATTATATATTAATCCTTCAACTATTATATAAATGAAAAAAAAGGTATGATTGTTTCTTTCAACACTGAGATATACCTAGTCTGGATTAGCATTATATGTATAGATTAGCTAATTCAATTCGTGATATAGGTAGACTATTTTTAACCTGTTACCAAGGTAATAAAATATAGCAAGGCAAATCATGAATGAAACAAGACATATGACAAGACTAATGACTATGTAGAAATTAGGTCACAGACAATCACACTCAAACATTTATCCCCTCTTTTAAGCTGGTTCTTTGTTGATATTTGCCCATATCCTCTCTCAGGATACCAAACTCATACTCCATCAAAGAAATATTTAATTATGCTTCCTATAAAATCACTGTTACGTAAAATCATATATTTAAAATATGTATGTCTATTGTCTATTAATGATACCTATTATAATACTAATATTATAAATGCGAAAGTAACTCTGTCTGTCTGTTACTCAATTACGCCTAAACTACTGAACCAATTTGCATGAAATTTTGTATGGAGATATTTTGATACCCGAGAAAGGACATAGGCTACCTTTTATTGCGAAATATGTACCACGGGCGAAGCTGGGGCGGACCACTAGTAATGATATATGTTGAAGTAAAAAACCTATATACACCTAGCAATTAACACATATTTCATCCTATGAAACACAGAATTTCCATAAATTTTACCCGGATTTATATCCGCTATCAGTTTATTAAACTCGCATTATATAGAAAAATCTCAAAAACTATTCGCCAGGTCTTGATATATTTCTTTTCTTTCCTTTCCTTCCCTTTTTAGTCGTTCCAAGAACCAGGCGAAAACATTACTGTTTTGCTACGAGAAAAAGAAAATTCTTTTAAAATATACGAGCTCGATTTCCCGCCTCAAATTTCGAGAAATTCTTTCTTAATGCTCATCCTTCTCGGATAATATAATACTACACAGACAAGATAATACTATAGGTAGTATAGGTAGTATATAAAAATATTTAATACTAATCCTATAGGTAATCCCTAATTTGGGCTACGCGTTGATATAGAAGTCAGGAAAAATGAAAAACTTTTTAATGGATTTTAAACGCGATGTATTAATGAAATACTAGCTGCGCTCCGCGGTTTCACCCGCGTGGCTCCGCTTCTGTTGGTCTTAGCGTAATGATATAAAGTCTATAGCCTTCCTCCATTAATGGGCTATCCAACACCGAAAGAATTTTTAAAATCGGACCAGTAGTTCTTGAGATAAGCGCGTTCAAACAAACAAACTCTTCAGCTTTATAATTTTAAGTAGGTATAGATAGTATAGACAATACTATACTATAATATTTAAACCTTATAATCTTATAGTTGGATAGTGGATACGTAATTTGGGCTACGTGTTGATATATAAGTCAGTTAGAAATAAAAAAAATTTAACGGATTTTAAACGCGATTCATACATTAAATATTTCGCCTTTAATCAGATAAGTCTTAATTTTCTAATCTACTCGCGTAAAATCAGGCAGGAAAATAATATATCAGTCGTAATTAAATTTTCCTTCATACGCTTATATTTAGAAATATAGATAATATAAAACTCGATAGATTGATCATCTAGTGATAATTATCGACATCTATTTCAGGTAATTGATCTGATTGATTTAAACTAATGAATGTTTCGCCCGTAATATAAATTTAATGCGTTGAAAGGTCAATATGGGGGGATATATATTATATGTTTGATGGTATAACGAGGTGAGATATTTATCGTTATTTGTGACTAGTTTTGGAATGCGGAATCCTTCACGTTTTAGATAGTCTTATTATAATACTCGTATTATAATTATAATGGTATTGACATGATTTTAAAAGAGCATCTTATATTGAAATACTACAGGAAGCGTGTTCAAATTTATATACTTTATTAAAATTACTTACTTAAAATATTAATAAATAGAGCATCTTATATTGAAATACTACAGGAAGCGTGTTCAAATTTACATACATTATTAAAATTACTTACTTAAAATATTAATAAAAAATATGCTAAATAAATCGGGTACCCCCATATTCTTTATTTACGATACATATATCAACTACTAACTGCGCCGCGCGGTTTCACTCGCATTGCTCCGCTCCTGTTGTTCTTAGCGTGATGACATATAGCCTAAATAATTACATACTTTATTAAAATTACTTACTTAAAATATTAATAAAAAATATACTAAATAAATCGCGTTCCCCCATATTCTTTATTTACGACATATCAACTACTAGCTGTGCCGCGCGGTTTTACTCGCATTTCTCCGCTCCTGTTGGTCTTAGCGTGATGATATATAGCCTATAAGCTTCCTCGATAAATGGGCTATCTAACACCAAAATAATTTTTCAAATCGGATCAGTAGTTCCTGAGATTAGCGCGTTCAAACAAACAAAAAAACTCTACAGCTTTATAATATTAGTATAGATTGTTACAAACGCTTCGACCGACTGTATTGTAAGTCAATTTATAACTTCCTACTCCAAGAGTCACTGCACTTTGCCTCGTTACTTTCTTTCGAACATTCGAACAAGAAACTTTACGTACTTACATTTAATTATGTGTTTTATTTCAATGTTTTTTCCAAAGCTACTAAGACTATATTTTTCTTCAAAAAACATACATCTGTACTTCGACATTCAAAACTTTTTCAAATAATACTAATGAAACATTGCAGAATTATCGAAGTTAGGAGTAAAGAAAATATAGAGCAAAATTGTACTTAAAATAAAAACAGTATGTTAATCTGTACTAATGTTACAAAGCTGAAGAGTTTGTTTGTTAGTTTGAACATGCTAATCTCGGGAACTACTGGTCCGATTTGAAAAAAAATTTCGTTGCTAGATAAGCCATTTATCGAGGAAGGCGGAGCTACGCGGGTGAAACCGCGAAGTGCAGCTACTAAATATAAAAAGAAAGAAGTTTCTAAATACAATGAAAATTACTTCATTCCTTAACTACATGTCTTATCTTACTATCAGCATTGTTTCAAAATCAAATAACATAACCTATATCTTAAAATGATTAAAAACTGAATAAAATTCCGATTCAGCACGTACAACTTACAAGGGAACGTCATATTAAAATGCCATATATTTTTATGGAGAATATTATGGTTAAGTATGTAATTACATGCCTTTTATGGTTCAGAGTTGAGACATCGGCCTCCTTTTGCTCACACGATTTTATTATTTATCACAATTAAATTGCGTATTTTATTTTTAAAAATATACAAAAAAAAGTTTAACCAATTGCGTCAGATTTAAATACAATAAATTGAAAAGACTTGAAGAATTAAGCTGAAATTTTATTAGATTTAACATAATCTTTAAATTACGATTTCAATGTTATTATATTTCTTTTGTTAAAAATAATGTCATCAAATAATAGTCCGGGATACATCGCCCATTTTTGCAAGTGATTACTATCAAGCTAATTTTTCGTGAGTAGCTTTATTTTGATGAGATGCCCAATAATTTCATGTACAAAACTCTCGATTGTGGTAGCTACCAGAGGAAACAAGGATAAAATATTTTGATTTGATGGTTCTCAAATATTAATTACTAACTGAATGTTTTTTTTTGTTCAATCTCAAGATAATGATCTAAATTATTCGAAAAAATATTTGTCCTACAAAATCTATGGTTTGATCGAAGAGTCCCCCTTTCCAATGTGTATCGATAACGAAGTCATCATAAATGATTACTAACCAGCTGATTTTTTTATTTTCACTTATTTAATACTTAAGTAATTCAACAGACATATTGTCCTACAAATTGCGTAATAAATATTTGAGAACCGTCAAATCAAAAATTTTTATCCTTGTTACCTCTGTAAGCTACCACAATCGAGAGTTTCGTACATGAAATTATTGGGCATCTCATCAAAATAAAGCTACTCTCGAAAAATTAGCTTGATAGTAATCACTTGCAAAAATGGGCGATGTATCCCGGACTATAATTAAAACCATTCCTGTTTGAAAATTATGCGTTTTATATCACTTAATATTCTAGTAAAGTCTTCGTAATTCTACTAAATCGTAACTTCCTTTACTAAAAATAGAATTATTAATTTGTAAACGTTTGTTTGTTTCTCAATCACGCAAGAACTAATGAACCGATTTGTAGAACGTGTTACAATGTAGGAATCATGAACAACACTAGTTATTTATAAATTACTAGCTTTCCGCCCGCGGCTTCGCCCGTGTTTTCAATAAATTTATTAGATTTTTAGATTTCCGGGATAAAACCTATCCTATGTCCTTTCTCGGGTTTCAAAATATCTCTATACCAAATTTCATGCAAATTGGTTCAGTAGTTAAGGCGTGATTGAGTAACAGACAGACAGACAGAGTTACTTTCGCATTTATAATATTAGTATGGATTATATAACAAGTCATTTTTCCCGTCTTCGCCCGGGTTGACCCAGAATAAATAAAATATGGAATTAATTAATCTAAAGACAAAAATAAATTTCCTATTTATAACATTAACCACCTGGTTGACATTTATTTATATACTTGATGGTAGTAAATTTAAATATCACGATTAAAAACGTTTCATGACACATAAAATAAATATTTTTTTCGCAGAAGGAATGGTGTTTTGTAGAAATCATGATTGATTATTTTCTAAATTGATGGTTGTTTTAAATTAAAAAAATAGGAATTTAATGAAATGATAAAGGTAAATATATTTTTAATTTAAGGGTTAGGGAATGACAAATTAGTTATTGTAATAATAATAAAACTCCTTTTTTTCATGGATGATGTCGAAAATTGTTCAAATAACTACAACGTAAATACTTACAAAAAATAAGAATTTTATATTAATAAATAAAAATTATTTTGAGGTAAAAATATGTGATATAAGATATCTCAAGACATTTTCAGAAATGTTTTATTGAGCAGTCTTATCCTACGTTTTTATCTTCACTACAAATTGGTGTAATATTACTAAGTAAAGTATATCAAAGAAAAAATACGCGACTCTGATAATAAAGTTAAAACAGTTTGGTCAATTATTAATGGTGAAATGGGTAAAAGCAAATCAAGTAATACCATAAAACTTGTAAATAATGACAGGGTTATTGACAAAAGTGCTGATGTTGCGCTTGCTTTTGAAGAATTCTTCAGTAGTGTCCCTGCTACTATTACTAATAGTTTAAATTCGTCTTCAGCACTTGCAGAGACCTTTTTGAGGGACCATGTTGCGGAGTGCAGTACATTATTTGAATTACGACACGTAACTGCTAATGATATTGTTACTGCCTTTAAGACGCTTAATCTTAAAAATACTTGTGATCTTTGGGGAATGTCCGTAAATTTAGTTAATAATATAATAGAAAATATTGCGAAAAATTTAGCTTCCATATTTAATAAGTGTTGTGACTATGGTACATTTCCTAATTTACTAAAGCTTAGTAAAGTTATACCTTTATTTAAGAAGGGCGATCAAGAAGACTGTAACAATTATAGACCTATCTCTATTTTACCAACATTAAGAAAGGTATTCGAGAAGTTAATATTAAACCAATTGAGTAGTCATTTTGCATCTAATAATTTACTGCACACCAAACAGTTTGGTTTCACAAAGGGGCGCTCAACCACAGATGCTGGAGTTGCACTTCTAACACATATATATAAGGCATGGGAAAACTCAAAAAATGCTCTAGGGATTTTTTGTGACCTCTCCAAGGCATTTGACTGCGTTGAACATTGTACTTTGTTACGTAAACTTAATCACTATGGAATTAAAGGAAAAGCCCAGAACCTCATAGCGTCATACCTGCATGATAGGATACAGACTGTAGTTGTTAATGGAGAACGTTCTAGCGGTGCGTCAATTAACATTGGTGTTCCACAGGGGTCAATTTTAGGTCCCTTCTTGTTCTTGGTATATATCAATGATCTTCCCTATTATTTGCAGGATAGGTGTGAAATAGTTCTGTTTGCAGATGATACCTCATTAATTTTTAATGTGGATAGGCATGACCCAAATGTTGACGAAGTGAACAGTGCTCTTTTACACATATCTGAATGGTTTACTGCCAATAATTTATTATTAAATGCCAAAAAAACCACTTGTGTTGAATTTTTACTTCCTAATGTAAAAAAGTTGAACAGAGATATTACCTTGAACGGGGAGGTATTGCATCCTACTGAGTCTACTGTATTTCTAGGGTTAACATTGGACGAGAAACTACAGTGGGGAGCCCATGTCAACACCGCTGCAGGTAAGCTCAGTTCTGCTGCATATGCAGTCCGAAAAATAAGGCATCTCACCGATGAAGATACGGCTAGATTGGTTTATTTCAGCTACTTTCATAGCATTATGTCCTATGGAATTCTACTGTGGGGCAGGGCTGCAGATATAGAAACTATATTTATCTTACAGAAAAGAGCCATTCGCTCTATATATAATTTACGTGCTCGGGACTCACTAAGAGATCATTTTAAGAATACTGGTATCCTTACTGTACCATCACAGTATATATTTAATAATATTTTGCATGTACACAAAAGCTCTGACTTACACACAAGAGTAGGAGATAGACACGATTATGGCACAAGGAACAAGAATAGAATTGAAATGCCATTTTTCCGATTAGCTAAAGTTAAAAATTCATTTATGGGTCAAGGTATACGCTTATACAATAGAATTCCTCACAATATTAAAGAGTTTAGTAGTTCTAAATTTAAAACTTACATAAAAAATGTACTAGTTCAGAGAGCGTACTACAGTATTCAGGAATATATGGACGATAAAGACCCATGGAGGGTTGTCGCGTAAAAACCACAGGACAGTTCTTTGGCATATTATGTAGTTAGGTAGATATAAGTTACACATTATGTAAATTTATTGACATTATTTAAAAGAGCAACTATGGAGTTTCTTGCCGATTCTTCTCCATAGATACTGCTTTCCGAATCGGTGGTAAATGTTAAAAAACTATGTAATGACGATTCGAAAGTGCTACTAAATAGTAGTCTAATTGAATAAATGAATGTTTGAGTTTGAGTTTGAAGTGGTCGCTTCATATTTCAAGTTTGATATACATCCTTATTTAAAGTATTATTTATAACTATAATATAATATCAAATACTCCTAATAAATAAGCTCGAAAATTAATTCTTAAGTTATATTACACTTAAGTATTCTATTTTTCGGAAAATTAATACTTTTGTACTATTTTTTCAGTTATAAAAAGAAAACAAAAGCTTCATTATAACGCAACGTATTATTTGATGCGTAACTTATCTCTGTAAAGGACAAAGGAATGCCTTAAATTTCTGGCCAGAAAATAATATATAATAATAAAATAATATATTTTAAACGTAGAGCAATGTTAAAGTAAATCTGTAAGAATAGGGCAATAAAATATGAAGCATCTATGCGAGAATTTAAAGCTAGAGTCGCACAAAATATGAGTGAGAAAATTATACCGTTTTTTTTTTCAAAAATACGTATACAAAAAAATTTCATATGAAATTTGATTTGAGGGTTTTTAAATTCATCGGAATTTTCATTTTAATTTAAATGATTACATATTGTAAAACTATTCGGCCTAATATTTATTTGTAGTATAATTATAGATACTATGAAAATAAAACTGAGTATTTTTTTAAATCATTTGTAAAATTGATGATAAACCAAACATCCACATATTATCACTAAACCCTATATATTATACACTTTAAAGCACAATAAAAATTCATATCCCATCCTAAGCTCACAAAACAGACGTCGATTCAAATGAAGAGTTATATTAAGTCCTGTTTATTTAACGACTGCGGACACAGAGGTTATATGTGTCCCTTATAATCTCTCTCCCATAGAACTACCTACAAAAACCCTGATTTGTAATTCTCCAATCCCAAGTGGATCCAAATAACAACGTTATTTATAACCATTTGGACAAAACTGCAAAAATTCATCAATCACATTCCGTAGCAAGCATGTACTTACGATTTTTGTCACTCGAACACAAAGCACACATTGGCACTGAATATCACCACAAGCATATCCACTTAATATCACGATGTATTATGTGATTTTATTTTGAATATTTAAAATGACGATAGATCGGCGCGCGCGTGTGCCGTGCGTCCCGGGCGGCGGCAAAGATGATACTAGCTCGACTACGGGACGTCCAAGTTGCTCTCGCAAAAACGGGAACACCCTGTTCTGAGAAAAAATTACCATTTCTGTGGAAATCGGGGATATTAATTTGTTTTGTTAGCGAGATCAACTCTACTAGTGCTACGAATGTAGAGCTTTGTGATAACTGTGAATTGAGTTGGCTGTTCTACAGTTCTTTCTACTGTTCTAAAAGTTCTACAGCTTTTAAATGTTAATTAAATATTAATATAAAGTGACACATCCAAAAGTGATCTAATGAAGTGCTGTAGAGAGTTACTGATACGACTCTACATTTTTATGCTCTATTTTATTTCGTCTCATTTTTTATTATACTCCTGATACATGAAAATAGCTAAGCATCCACAAATTACGTTGTTCGCAAACAAAGTCAATATAATAAATTAATAATGTTGCAACTGTACTCGCAATAATTTCTTCACAAAAGTCTCTACATCCCGATTTCCACACAATTCAGGAGATTTTCGCACCAAGCAACCCGCTCCCGAGAAAATGGCGGGAAATGGCGCCTGCGTGGACCCCTCCCCCCACCCCCGTCCCGGCGACGAAAACTTACCGCCAATCGACGTGACGAATTAAGCTTGCACGTTGCATATGTTGTTTTTTATTTCTTCTTGCCGTTCTTAATGGTCTATTAGTTGTTTTAGTTTTGGCAATTTGGTATAAACACTATTATGTGTATAAATAAGATGTGGGATAGAACTAGAGTTAAGTTACGAGGATTTTTCGTTTGTTTTGATAGAGGGCAGATCAGCTGAGTGGTAAGGATGGTACAGAGTGGTATAATACACAGTATTTACTAGTTCTAACTATTCAAAGAACACAAAACATAACTTTTATATTTAGATAGAGTTTTGTATAGATTTTTATAATAACAACTAGCTTCCGCCCACGACTTTGTACGTGCATCCCCGTTTTTCCCCGTTCCCGCAAGAATTTCGGGAAATGCTTTCTTAGCGGATGCCTACGTCTTAACATCTACCTGCATGCCAAATTTCAGCCCGATACGTCCAGTGGTTTGGGCTGTGCGTTGATAGATCACTATATCAGTCACCTTTGAGTTTTATATATATAGATTAAATTAGATGTGAGGAATTAATCTGGAATTTAGATCGCTCTATCAATTATCAGCACACAAAATAGTTATTTTCAATAAGAAATACTATTAAATTACATAAATGCGAATCTAGAGTTACAAGAGCCAAATCTGCTTCATCAAACATAGCCTCATTCAATGTTATTTCTAAATAAATATTTTAAGTGATAGAATAAGGTTTGAATAATATATTTAAAACTAGATTTCCACCCGCGACTTCGCCTGCGTTTTCAAAGAAAAATCCGCATAGTTTCCGTTCCTGTGGGATTTCCGGGACAAAAAGGATGTCTTATTCTGGGTCTTCAACTACATACCTACTTATTAAATTTCATTGTAATCGGTTCAGTAGTATTTGCGTGAAAGAGAACAAACATCCATCCTCACAAACTGTTTCTTTTATAATATTAGTAGGATATATCTCCATGTATAATCTCAATATATATAGATCTCGTGTCACAATGTTTATCCTTAATGGACTCCTAAACCACTTAACTGATTATAATAAAATTCGCACACCATGTGCAGTTCGATCCAACTTGAGAGATAGGATAGTTTAAACATGTAGGTACCACGGGCGAAGCCGCGCGGACCGCTAGTATAATATAGTTTTTAGTTTCACATGTGGTTTTCCCTACGCACGCTGTAACAAAAACTGCCTACATGTTATTTCTGTATCTATTTGCATACGAACTTTCAGCCTAAATACTGCAGTAGTTTTTTGTGTGAAAGATAACAAAATTGTAGATAACAAAAAGGGTTTTACTGAAGTATATTTAACATTTAAAACTTTAATAATTTCTCGTAGTCAGTCTAACTTTAACGTTAACTAATATTTTTTTTTATATTAAACCATAATGTTGTGGAAATCTAGCCATCAATTTATATTCAAACCTTATTAAAGCGGTTTCTTATTACGACATCAAGAAGGTATTTCAATAAAAATTTAATATCTAATAAGTTATAATTTATGTATTTAAAAATTAGAACTTATTTAATTAGTGACTGCATTTAAATTAGGTGTGCTCTACGGTTAATCCAGTATTATTAATCCAAATCAACTAAGCAACTACACTGATATTAAAATATAAATGAATTTATAAAACAAAAAATTCTAAAGTTCTTTAAATTTTCCGTTACAAACACACGAATATACAATAAATTTTCCCTTCTTTACAAAGATTTAAGCCCATAAATTAATTTACTCAATTTCAAAAATGACTCTACAAATATGTCGTAGCCATTGTAGAGCGAGGGTCGGTGTCTCGTAGCAGATGCGGCTACGTTGGCTCTACAAAGTTGTCGTAGCCGATCGTGTCAAGAGAACCTGTTCCATTACTTCGTAGCACACAGCTACGATAATATATTATACTTTGCATAATCAAAGTCGATGTGATGCTACGAGTTTTTACAAAATTATGGCTCTACGCTTTCTTTTATGATTTATAGTTTGTTAATATTATTTATAAGCTTTCGAGAAAGTGACTTTGTGCGCTAAAGAATTTTTAAAGGGAAACTGTGTAAATAACAGTAACCTAAGTAGTAACTTTTTCTATACTTAGTTATTTGCCTGAGAAAAGCCCGTCAAAGACCTTTTGTATTATATGTTTATAACAAATACAACCTTCTTGTTCTCTTCTTTTGACTCTATCAAAAGATATCAATTTGTTTTTTATTATGTTTAACATAATAATTTTAAATTCAATTATCGATAAAAAATAAGATCGATAAATATGTTGTTATTAGTCAGATTTTTTAAACAACTACATATGTATTCATACAATTTTTAGACTACTCAGTCAAATCTATCACACATCTATTTTTAAACTGATTCAAAATCCGATTTTAACTTTAGTTTTTCTAATTTGATTTTTCTTCATAGCGAGCGCAGTCTATTATAGCTCTTCTATATAGAGATAGCTCTATATCATAGCATCAGGTTTAACTATTTCCTCTGTTAAATTCTGAATTATTTGAACGTGAATTTTTAGATTTTTACTAGAAAATTTTAGAATACTTGATATAATGTATATCTATAGTTTATTTAGTACTAGCTTTCCGCCCGCGGCTTCGCCCACGTTTTCAAAGAAAAACCTGTTCCCGTAGGATTTCCGGGATAAAACCTATCCTATGTCCTTTCTCGGGTATCAAAATATCTCTATACCAAATTTCATGCAAATTGGTTCAGTAGTTAAGGCGTGGTTGAGTAACAGACAGACAGAGTTACTTTCGCATTTATAATATTGGTATGGATTTATGCATTAGCTATTGATATTCTTTTTTCGTACGGATAAATAAAATATTTTAGCATACATTTTTTTACAAAAGCTGTGCCCCGCGGATTTACCCGCATTGCTCCGCTTCTGTTGGTTTTAGCGTGATGATATTAGCCTTCTTCGATAAATTGGTTTTAACACCGAAATAATTTTTCTAATCGGACCAGTAGTTCCTGAGATTAGCGCTTTCAAACAAACAAACTCTTCAGCTTTATAATATTAGTATAGATATCCACAAAGCCTTTGAGTAATATTGCATATTAATTTCTAAAACAAAAGTTATTACATATAATATCCGGCAAAATATTAAATGTATATTGCTACTGCCGCGCAAAACCCATGGTAATTTCGCATATTAATAATAAAAGTTATAGAAATGTATTCCGAAAATTCCGGAAATATATTGTATCCGTATTTCGTTGTATTTTATTTGAGTGATTATAATATACTAGCTTTCCGCCCGCGGCTTCTCCCGCGATTTCAAAGAAAAACCCGCATAGTTCCCGTTCTCGTGGGATTTCCGAGATAAAACCCATAATATGTGTTAATTCAAGTTATGTGTGCTAAATTCCATTGTAATTGGTTCAGTAGTTTTTTCGTGAAAGAGCAACAAACATGTACACACCTACACATACATATTATACATCCATCCTCAAAAAC
The DNA here is from genome assembly GCF_061535395.1 of Colias eurytheme. Classification (NCBI taxonomy): domain Eukaryota; kingdom Metazoa; phylum Arthropoda; class Insecta; order Lepidoptera; family Pieridae; genus Colias; species Colias eurytheme. The sequence continues at coordinate 7,827,394 of NC_143002.1, forward strand.
TTTCGCATTTATAATATTAGTAGGATTATGTGAGATATAGTAAATAACAATTTTTAGTATGTACCTATTTATTATTTACTATTATCCATATAACATTTTTTTATCTTATATTAATAAAAATAATTATATATTCTATCAAATATAACGAGAAAATAAGCAATGAAAAAGCTTTTAAACATACAGCTGTGCTTTGAAAAACTTAAAATGGGTTAGACTGGTTTAAAAGTGTTATAAGTGTGTTTTTGTCGACATAAATAATATAAAATAAACATCCGTCAAACTTATGAGGCGAAAACAAGTAAGGTTAGCAAAAAATTATTAAAACGAATTTACTATTGTATTATTTGCATTTATTATATTGTATGAAAGGTTTTTAAGCTATTGCATAGCTTCTATCGCGGGCCTTGAGCGCGGGGACCGAATCGAGAAATTCCGTAACGAAAAAACCTCACGCTCCCCACTCCGACGGGCTCGGAGGTGTGGCTCGAAGGCATGCTATGCAATAGCTTTACCGCGGCAGTCCCCGAGTGCCACACGTCTTTTATTTAATGAATATAAAATTTCCTATATTTCAGTACTTTGATATTTTGACGTGACAACGTCTTAAATAGGTTGCGACTGGGAGTCACTTATGAAAAAGTGTAACGCTCGGTAACGTTACGATGAGTCACCGAACGAGAGAGAGGCCCGCCGAATGCCTTGCGTCTCTCTCCCACTCAACTATGATCGAGAAAAAGACGTTGTCACGTAAAATCTTCGCCCGTAAAACCGACTTTACAGGCAACCATTTTTTTGGAAAATTAAACTAATTAATGGTAACATTCATTTACAGAATGATGCTGCAGGTACATACACGAAAGTTAACCAGAGAGTTTAAACCCAGGAAGCTGTGATACTTACTCGCTCCTCTGATGATAAGGCATATTTATTTACAATATAAAGTTGTTTACGTAGTTTAGGATGTTAAATGTTAATCTTCCATCTAATTTATTCCACTAATGTTCCGTAAATGTTATAGTCCCTTTAAATTAATTGAAAAGAATTCATATATAAAAGCTTGAAGTAACTTTACTTTTGACTGACCGGTTGGCTTGGTAGGTAGTGGCCCTGCCTTCCAAGCCAGAAGTCGTGGGTTCGATTCCCACCCGGGGCAAATATTTGTGTGATGAACATAGATGTTTGCTCTGTGTCTGGGTGTTAATTATCTATATAAGTATTTATTTAAAAAAATTATATGTATGTTTATCAGCCATCTGGTTTCCATAAAACAAGCGAGAGCTTAGTATGGGATCGGATTGTGCCGTGTGTGAAAATTGTCCTGAAATATTTATTTATTTATTTATTTACTTGGCTGATTAAGCTGGGTTTCTCTTCGGGTATATAATATTAACTAAAAAACAAAATAGATATTAGGGTGGAGTGAAAAATATTTTTTTCATTTTCGTTTCGGCATACCTGTAAAAAGATGTCATTATTGCTCATAAATACACATGCAAAATTATACTTTGCAGATGATACATTTAGAGGTGCCCCCAACATCATGAACTTTCAGAAATTCAAAAAATTTAGTCGAAAATCAGTAAAGTTTAATTTTGACAAATTAACGCTAAATCAGATTCTATGTTATCTTGTTGGTTGCCAACAGGAAGACACAGAATACATAATATTTCAATATATAAAAAAGTGGCTATCGCTGGCTACCAGTGGCTCTGGTCGGTGGCCCGTTTGCGCCGACTCTTATTGTAGGAAACGTTGATTCGTTAAGGAAATAACACTAATGTTAGTAATATTTCTTAATAACATTTTACACGTAAATACAATTAAGATCATAATTTAATATTTTTGATGTGAGTTCTATCTATAATTTGGCTTTGTTACAGTAAAGTGTTGCAAGTCAAAATACGACAAACGACATGTTGTCCTGTATTTTGTTTGCCAGAGAAGTACCCAGTGTCTCAATTACCAACTTGTACTGATGCTAAGAAACTATTACTTATTTATTAGATATGAATTTAAACCTGATAAAATAACAAAATTCATGATTTATCCGAAAGATTAGCTACGGAAATGTTTGATGTGTGGCGAAAAGCATCGCTTCCCACTATTAGCTTTAATAGAGTACTACAACTTATTCGACACACCATATTCGATGAATATAGACGCTTATTAAAACCTTATCAAGACCGACAAACTAACAAAAAAGAACAAGAAAAGATAACTGAAGTATTTTGTCACTCAGTACCAAAGGTTATTTGATATTTGAAGTTGCAAATGCCATTTTTTTTAACTCTCTTGTACTTGCTCAAAAGATTATACCGACTTAACTATGTGGCAAGAATGTAAGAAAACTGAGCCTCTGTCTTCTAATTTATCTGAAGAAACCTTAAAAGACATCGTGAAAAGCGGTTTGACTACGTTTCAGAATATCAAAGATTTTCTATGCCTTGCCCAGGCCGTAAAGCATATTATCAAATTGGTGACATAAGCTTCAAGTGCAGTTTGCTGAAAAAGTAAACAAAATGATTTTATAATGGCAAGATCATCAGTATCACGACTGCTAATGCCTAATTTTGTAAAAAAAAACAGCGTTATCTATACTAATATTATAATCTATACTAATATTATAAAGCTGAAGATATTGTTTGTTTGAACGCGTTAATCTCAAGAACTACTGGTCCGATTTGAAAAGTTCTTTCGGTGTTAGATAGCCCATTTATCGAGGAAGGCTATAGGTTACATATCATTACGCTTAGATTAACAGGAGCGGATCCACGCGGGTGAAAGCGCGAGGCAACCGCGAGCGCAGCTAGTACTAAATAATTACTTATTTCTGATATTTTCATACCTCTATAATATCATTTTCATTAATGAAATACGTTAAAACAACTAATCAGGCTATTATTTAGTGTATCACAAAGAAGTTTGTTATATAATAGACTTGACGGCCATAAAAATACTGTGATTAAAAAATAAACCAAAGTTTGCGAAAAAATCATATTTTTCTAATTTTCAATTGGGTTGGGGCACCTCAAAACATCAAGACAGGTAAACAATATTTTGTATGCTGAATTCACTCATTAAAAGGCACCTTTCTGTCGCTATGCCGTTTGAAAAAAACAAAAAAAAATTCTTTCATACATTATCACTCCACCCTAATAGATATACATGTTTTCATGCACAAAAAATCTATAAGTAACGTACTCTATATGTCAAGATTAATTTACCTTTTTACTAAAAAAATATCTTTGTAGGTACCTTAACCAATCAGCTGTTTTTATGTCAAAGATTAAGAAACACAGATGTATGTGTACCTATTGTGTATACATTTTTACATTCGAGTGTTTATTTATTTACTTTTATTTTTAAATTAAACATGATCATTTTATCTAGGAAACATTGTTAGATTATCAGTCATCTGTGAGACGCGATACAAAACACACGTCAGTGTAGTTGCCCCGTTCTATCAGGTGTGCAAAACCTTTTCTCTAATCCAAGTATTAACAATGGAGTGTGCGTTATGCAATTCAACATTTAAAGAAGGAGTGCAATGTTGCATATGCAACAAACACTTCGATTTTGGCTGTGCACAAATAACGGAACAAGGTTGGAGAAAACTGGGTGTGGAGAGACGAGCTGCCTGGAGGTGTACCAATTGCAAGAACTCATCAAATATAAACCAACCCCCAGCATCAGACACTATATCCCTCGAGTCTATAATGAAAGAATTGCGAGATGTGAAAAACAAACTCACCGGAATGCCAAGTCTACTAAATGGGTTGAATGAATTGAAAAAAGAGCTATGTGAGATCAAATCAAGCTGCGAATTTTTAGGTGGCAAGATTGATGATTTTGCAAATAAAATATCAACTATGGACGCTAGATTGGTTGAACTCGAAAGCCTTGATCACAAAATCTCCAGTCTTGACCAGGAGGTATCCTGTCTAAAGGCTCAGTTGGCAGCTAACGACACAAGATCAAGATTAAATAATGTCGAGATCAAGGGCGTTCCTATAAAGAAAAATGAAAACCTATATTCTGTTGTGGACAATATCTGTCAGAAAGTTAGCTTCAGTATTAAAAAGGAACACATCAACTACCTATATCGTGTTCCGTCTCAGAAGACAAAAGATAAACCCATCATAATTAGTTTCCTGAACAGATACGTTAAGGAGGATTTTGTTGCTGCGGCTCGAGCATCGAAGGAATTGCTAGCTCGTGATATCGGATATGGAGACTCTAACAATCGCATCTTTGTGAATGACCATTTAAGCCCTGAAATGAAGAACCTACTGAATAGCTGCAAATTAACTGCCAAGGATAAGCACTACGATTACGTCTGGGTCAAATTCGGTAAAATACATGTACGTAAAAATAATTTATCTCCTGTTATAATAATTACCAAAAAGTCAGATTTAAACAAATTGTCATAATATGTATCCATTCCGTATCATTCTTTCTTGTTAAACAACTAAATTGTGAACGATTCAAATGCTTATTTTATAAAATCAAAGTCGAACAATTAATATTATCACGCTTAAATTTGTCTATATTATGTTTTCAATTTATTTTAAAATGTTATAATTTTCGTTCAAAATACCAAGTGTTTTGTAGCCATGCCTCAACCGTAGTCGAACCGGTTTATTCTCTACTAATGCGGGTGGATGTATTTTTCTTTTGTGTCGCTTGTTGCAAAGATGCTCCGAATACTTATTCTTTACCGATTATTGCTATTCCGTACAAACTCGTGCAATTTAGTATTTGCACTTTTCTCTGTCGCACTTATATGATTAGAATTAATGTCGTTAACGTTCTAATGGTTTTAATACGCACTCAAGCTCTCGTGAATATTATTAATAAACTTATGGAATCGCTATATTTTATTAAATACTATTTTGATTTAATCTCGGTTAAAATGTTAGAAACATTATTTTGTAGAAATGATATATATTATAAGTACTTATTTAATAGTGGTTTGAATGTGATAATGCAGCGTTTGGAACATCGTGTTGTATTTGACACAAGTCTATCAATTATCTTACTTTTATACGTTCTAGTAACTATCATTCTAATAATTATTATAACTTGCAAATATACGTACGTACGTAAGGTTAAATCGTTAATGGTTCTATTCGATTATAACGTGACATCTAAACGTTTATTGATTGTATCAAAACGAAATGGCTAATGAAAATACAAAATTATCAATTTACTATCAAAACGTTAGAGGATTAAGGACAAAGTCCTTATTATTTTTTCGTAATTTATGTTTAACCTCGTATGATATTATACTGTTAACGGAGACATGGCTTGTGGATGGTATATCGGACTCGGAATTTTTTGATGATCGTTATGTAGTGTGGCGTAGGGATCGGAATTATGAGGCGACAGGACAATCTCGGGGAGGGGGCGTGCTTGTCGCAACCCGAAAGGAATTAATCGTGACGTCACAGGAGCAATTTCAATCATCTGCCGAAGACCTCTGGTTGACTATACGTGTTAAATATCATAACGAACTTATTAATATTCACATATGTGTATTATATCTTTGTAAACAAAACTTAGGCAGATCATTTTCTCAACAATTGCATAACTTTCTAGAAGCACTAAATAATATAATTCTCAATCACCCCTCGGATAAAATAATTATTGCGGGCGACTTTAACATGAGTAATATATCCTGGAATTTAAATTCTGAAGGTCTACTTCTTCCTTCAAACTATTCGAATGGTGATGAATGTTTGTTTATTGACGAATTATACACTCACGGTTTGCAGCAGTACAAATTCATACATAACGCTAGCAACCGAATACTCGACTTAGTGTTATCGAACGATTCTATTGTTGTGTATGAATGTGTCCGTCCGCTTTTACCGATCGACCCTTACCATAAAGCACTCATAATTGATGTAGAATTTGTTCACATATCGTATTTAAAATCGAATACTAGGAAGAAAATATTATACAACAAAGGGGATTACGAGGGAATAAATGCAGAATTGTTTAAAATTAATTGGTCACAAGAGTTTGACAGGACTCATTCCATTGAAGAATGTGTGAATTATTTTTATTCGATTGTTAATAATCTAATACACACTTACATCCCAAGCAAAACCGTGGTCGACAATAAGTTTCCTATTTGGTATTCACCAGCTTTAAAAAAGATTATTAAAGAAAAATTTAAACATTTTCGCAAATACAAGATTTACAAAAACCTAAGTAGCTTAGAATCATACAAACTCTTAAGGGATAGAGTTAAGAATGTAGAAAATGACTGTTACCAAAAATATATAAATTCTGTTGAAAATTCCATTGAACAGAATCCTAAATACTTCTGGTCCTTTTTCAAATGTAGATCGAAATCTAAAGGCTTACCTAGCAATATTAAATACAATAACAATTTACTCACATCCGGAAACAATATTTGTAATGCATTCTCAGAATATTTTTATTCTACATTCCTAGACAAAACTGACACAAATTTATCAAATTATGTATCTGAACTGGAATTAAGTAATTTTGAATCAAATTTTGACCTTTGTTCGATAAACATTGACTTGAATACGATAAAAAAGGCATTATCCCAACTAGATCCTTCGAAATCTGCAGGTCCTGATGAAATCAGTCCACTGTTTCTTATAAAATGTGCCGACTCAATAGCCATTCCACTAGCCTATTTATTTAAGAAATCACTTACTCTTATGGAATTCCCCTCAATGTGGAAGAGGGCATTTGTTACACCTGTCCACAAAAAAGGTTCTAAGTTGGAAGTTGTCAATAATTATAGACCTATATCTAAATTGTGTATCATAGCCAAAGTCTTCGAAAGAATAGTATACGACCAGGTTTATGCAGTATTTAAAAACACATTCATGAGTTATCAGCATGGATTTCTTAAAGGTCGATCAACCGTGACTAACCTGGTGCTTCTGAATGATTACATTACTGATGCTATGGAGACAGGCCATCAGGTCGATGTAATCTACACGGACTACAGTAAATGTTTTGACCGCATAGATCACAAGATTCTCTTGCATAAATTATACATAATGGGCATTAGAGGTAACTTACTCAGATGGTTTTCCTCGTATATCAACAATAGATCTCAAGCAGTTGTAATAAGTAACTATATATCAAGTTGGGTGGTAATACCAAGTGGAGTACCTCAGGGCTCCCTTTTGGGTCCTCTTATGTTTTGCGTATTTATAAATGATATTCCAAATTGCTTCACACACTCAAATCTTCTTTGCTTTGCTGATGACATGAAGATATTTAGGACTATTAAATCTTCTGCTGATGCTGCTATGCTTCAAGATGACCTTAATAAATTAGACTACTATTGTACTCAAAATAAATTAGATCTCAACCCTGGTAAATGCACAGTCGTCTCATTTAGTCGTAAAAAACAAACACTGCGTTTCAACTATCGAATAAAAAATCAAGATCTTGGAACTAGCCCTGACATAAGAGATCTAGGAGTGATACATGACCCAAAACTCATGTTTGATAAACATATCGATTATATTCTAGCTAAAGCTTCTAAAGCTTTAGGCTTTATAATGAGAATTTCGTCAGATTTTAAAAAGGCGAAAACGTTTAAAATTCTGTTTTGTGCTTACGTACGTAGCATTCTAGAATATGCGTCGCCAATATGGAATCCGCGATACGATAAATATATAACTAGAATTGAACGAATACAGATGAAATTTTTGAAATTCCTATGTTACCGATTACACGTCCCGTACAAATCTGAGGATTATTACGAGGTCTGCAGCAAATTTCACTTCCTACCCCTAACATATCGCCGGGAGATTTCTGATATTTTATTACTTTTAGGCATTACATCCAATAAAATAGACTGCCCAGAACTACTAGCCAAAATTTCTTTATACACACCCTCAATTTTATCTCGTAAATATAATCCTATCTTTACTTCCGCAGTCAACACTAACTATCGTCAAAACTCGTTTATTCTACGCGTAAGCAATAATTTTAACAAGCTATCAAAACAGTTCGACTTTGACTTATTCTGCAGCAGTTCTTACTCCATTAAGCGTCAGTTAGCTAATGAGTTCTTCCGTCAGTTTGGTGGTCAAGTTGATATGTAATTTGATTAGTGTTACAATAGCATTGGTTTTAACTTTTAAGCATTTGATTCGTGTACGTAATCGCTCACATTTGTAATTGTTATATACTAACATTATTCTAGCCGTGAGAATCTGTAAATGGCTTATTGTAAGTATTATATTATGTGACTATCTTTAAGGATACAGCTGTAGATTCTCCTAAAATATAAATAAATAAATAAAAAAATAAAAAAATAAAAATTAACAGGAAGTCATTTATTAGACATAGTACATACATTAGTTTAGTTACTATTGAATACTAGATTTCCGCCCGCGGCTTTGCCCGCGTTTGCAAAGGAAAACCCGCATAGTTCCCGTTCCCGTGGGATTTCCGGGATAAAAACTATCCTATGTGTTAGTCCAAGTTACCCTCTATATGTGTGCTAAATTTCATTGTAATCGGTTCAGTAGTTTTTACGTGAAAGAGTAACAAACATCTATACATCCATACATCCATACATCCTTACAAACTTTGGCCTTTATAATATTATATATATATATATTAGAATATTAGATAATATATTAGATAACACTATTAAACTTTTACAACAACACAATAAACCAATACAAAGGGATCGTTATGTACAAGCCAGCTATTATACATTTTTGCTGCCCCTACAAAAGCGTAGCATAGATTGTTTTCATAGAACACGTATTTCACAAACTTTTTTGGCTTAGCGTAAAATATTGAACAAAAAACTTTATGCGTACCGTTTTAGTGTTTCGATATAGCTCGTATTCACATAAGAAAAAATACGTGTGGCACTCCAGGACTGCCGCGGTAAAGCTATTGCATAGCATCGCATCGCTGTGCCGGTTGGAGTGGGGGGTGTTAGGTTTTTTCGTTACGGAATTTTTACATTCGGTCGCCACGATAGAAGCAATGCAATAGCTTAAAAAATTAATAAGCTAATAAATTAATAAAAATATAAGTTCTTCAACTAGCTGTGCAGCGCGGTTTCACCCGCAGAGGAACTATTATGTGTGAATCTGGTAAATACTCTGGAAAAAATATCACACATGAAACTGTCGTACATTCTTAAAAAAATACTTTTATATTATTAAAGGGAAGTAAGATTATATTGAATCTAAAGTCTTTAACTATAGACTTTAGATTAAATATATACTTGTATATCAATATACTAGCTGTGCTCTGCGGTTTTACAAATAGTGCTCCGCTCCTGTTGGTCTCAGCGAGATGACATATATGCCTATAGCCTTCCTCGATAAATGGGCTATCTAACACCGAAATTTCTCAAATCGGACCAGCAATTCCCGAGATTAGCGCGTTCAAACAAACAAACAAACTCTTCAGCTTTATCAGTATAGATTTCCGCAGTCAGCCGTCGCGCGCGTCGTCTCGACTTACAGTTTTCATTCCACGTATCGTGATGATATAATGTATAGTATATTTTTATTACAGCGTAGCTTTGTGAAATGATTTTTCATCGTGATACGTGCAGGGGAAAATAGGTGACAGTTAATTCAAGTTTTTGATTGAAATGCGACTCTTACCACTGAACCACGAATGCTTTACTACATAGTATAAATTGTCACTTTCTCTGTCCCTATATCCCTATGTCCCTTTGCATGCTTATAAATCTTTAAAACTACGCAACGGATTTTGATACGGTTTTTGAAGTGAAACTCCTTTAGGCGTGTTGAGAGTATAATTTTAAGGTCTTGTCATGCCAATAGCGTCACGTCATGGAGGGCAACGATTTTTGTATGTTTGAATATTGCCAAAGAAGTTTACTTCTGACACGTGTGCTCGGCATACAAAGGCTCTTTTTTTATAGATAGAGTGGTTCTCGAGTAAGGTTTTAGTATATCATTTATTAGGTTTTAGACAAAGCGGGCGAAGCCGCAGGTGGAAAGCTAGTTTAAACTTTAAATATACAGGAAGTTTGAAGCCAAGATACAGGCTTATAGCAATGCTGATTTGTATTTATGAATTATTCCTTTGTGATGAGTTAAATAACGTAAGACGGTAGTTGGAAACTAACAAACTAACTTTCTTGCTACAGATCCGAGAACATAACTTTACAAGTTGCGGTCAAAAACAATTTGCATATTTACGTTTTTATAGGGAAAGTAATAATTGGTTTTTCATACGACTGTTTGATTAGAAAATGTTGCAGTGTTCTTGTCGTTGTATTGGTATAAATATATTACTAACTAGCTGTGCCGCGCGGTTTCACCCACGTGACCCCACTCCTGTTGGTCTTAGCGTGATGATATATAGCCTAAAACCTTCCTCGATAACACCGAAATAATTTTTCAAATCGGACCAGTAGTTCCCGAGATTAGCGCGTCCAAACAAACAAACAAACAAACTCTTCAGCTTTATAATATTAGTAGTATAGATTTATAGAGACTGATGTGTCAAGTTTTTTAAACGTTTACCTTACATTATATTATATACCAGACCCAGGATATAAACGATATAAAATATAGCCCTTGTTACTTCTTATAATTGAGACTTTCTATGAGTGGAAAGATCATTAAAATCGGTCCAGTACTTTTTGAGACTATCCAATATAAATAGATATTTTCTCTTATAAGTGCAGATATTTACGAGTAAAAGCTACATCGCGAATTACAAAATTATTTATCCATCAGAAGGCTTTTTTATTCCCAAATTCCATAGCCTATTTTTTATGTTCGTCCTGCTCTAACCCGGATGAAACCAGGACAATCAACTAGTAAGTTACAAACTATAGATATTCACTAGTTAACGAAGTATTTATACATAATATCAAGATGAGCTTTGAAGCTGTGTTAGTTTAATTTATATTATAATTCGTTTGATTAAGTTTCCGTTTTAAATATGATAATGTACAAACTTTAGCATGTATGCATAATGTGACTGACTTTGATAGTTGTTTGTAATGTTAAGTTATAATAAATTTTGGAATTAGTTTAAGTGGTGTTAGTAAGTGTTGTTGATGCGTACTTTGAACGAACATTTTTAATCATTTTATTTTTTATTTTTCTTTATTGGAAAACATACAGAGACAAAGACAGAGATATATATAACAAAACAGATCTTATTAACTAAAGATACATGAAAATGTCTCCTTATGGTGTTTTCACTGTGAACATTATATATTATTTTTGCCAACACCCAGCAGTAGGAGAGACAAGGAAAACATACCTACTTGATAATAATTAATATTTAACATGAGTAGTTACATAAAGACGGAGGTAAATACCATAATCAAGAGTAATTCGGAGACAGGAAAAGTTACAATGCTTTGAAATTATTATGAAATGACTTTACAACTGATTTTTACTTATTGTACCTATAGTTGAATACGCATCGCGGTTTCACCCGCGTGGCTCCACTCCTGTTGGTCTTAGCGTGATTTTATATAGCCTATAGCCTTCCTCGATAAATGAGCTATCTAACACCAAAATAATTTTTCAAATCAAACCAGCAGTTCCTGAGATTAGCGCGTTAAAAAAACAAACTCTTCAGCTTTATAATATTAGTATAGATTTCTGTATTGTATAACGGTGTATACAAAGAACAAATATACCGAGCCATATATTTAAAAAGTCCTGTAAAATGGCTCCAAAATAAACAATTAAATTTTTGTTAACTGATCCGAGTATAACACAAAATAAATGTACCTCCAACTAAAATCCAACAATAACTCTTATCACAGATCTCAACTTGACACACGATTAACATGACCCACTGCATTCATAATCTAAGTTGCACAAGTTAGTCACTTATGTGTAACTTAACTGACGTGAGATAACAAAGTTGTGCCGACATCGCTGACACTGCACCTCCCCTAAGTTTTCACGAACTGTAGCGAAGTTGATATCTTATATTATTTTATAAAGAATATCTTTGTTGTGTTTATAGCTATAAATATATAGAGAAGAATATAACATATGACTTAATATAAGAAATAATTTGGAAAATCCAAAAGTGCACGCCTCATAATTTTTTTTTAATAAATATTTATTAATTATTATTTTTGTTTATTTAATAACAATTAAACCACATCGAATCAGACCCTGAAAAATGAAAGGGTTCTATTCCTGAGCATACTCAAGCGTAAGAGAAAAAAAAGACTCGATTAGTAAAGTATTTCGGTCGCTATCGTGTTAACAAGAAAAAGGATCCGCACATACAGACACACGGACGTCCAAGACAGAACTTTTTTAAACTGTTTTTTAACTAGTTTAAATAACAAAAATGACATCAAAAATATCATGAACGTTAAAAATAGTGTTTTTTCTTAATATGTGTGTGTATGTATTATCTTACAAGTGCAATGTATGATACATAAAGACATTTTAAGTTTGTAAAATCAGATGTTTTGCGCGAAGTGACAGTAGTACCCATCTCAACGCTTCGCTTATGAGGCGTGCAAAATTGTGTGTTACATAATATTATGTAGCTATACAGTATACAATTACTATTAAAATTGTAATATTTTCTAAATTCCAAAAGCACAACAAAAAACACGGGACTTTTACTTACAAAAAGCAGATGTTATAACTTATTAGTGTGTTTTTGTGAAAGCCTTAGCGGAAAAATACAATGAACTAATGAAATTTACGCGCAATCTTAAAAAATAAGCTTAATTCTAATTAATTCGTCACCGTAACACATTTTAAATGAAAAATATACTTAATAACTTAATGTCCTATAAACTTAATAAATATTATAGTGAAAAACTACAGCAAACAATAACTAATACCATTAAACTACAGAAACTCATCACAATATTCAAATAGCCACAGAGAATACTATAAAAAATATATTACGAAATAGACAAAAAACTAGAACATAGCAAGTCCTAACTCCAAACAAATTCACTTTAAGTTCCACAGAGTGACATAAATTTGCAAAAGAAAATTCGCAGCGACGTTACTTGTTCAAAGGAAAACGCGGGAAAGTATTGAGAGGAACATTTTCGAGGGAAAAAATGTGGCTGACACTCACACCGTTGCGTAATTGGTGTAATAGTGCGTAAATAGAAGTCGCAGGGTAAACAAATATCATTATAAGGAAGTGTAAAACTCCTCTTTTTGGGAAAATTGAATACGATAATGATACAATATAACCTAAATTGCGACGATTTATTCGTTTGCGATTTTTATTATTTTATCAAATGAAACACGATTTTTATCTATTTATAAATTATAGTAAAATGGCTGAATAAATAATTCTAAATTAATAATCCGCATTTACCAAAAAATCAAGCAAAACAAGAAGAATCGACATTTTTTACTTTGTTTATTAATAAAATCATATATTGAACATTATGCTAATCTAACTGAAAAATAATTTAACGTTTAAATTATTTATTGAAACATCAACCTTATTCCCAAAGATTAAGAACGTTACTTCACTTAAACAATAACGTCTTAATGAGCGAATTAAACATACAATTTTTCCCGCTAAAATTGTAATACATAATTAGCTGTGTAAATTTCATTAAACATGAAAGCCAGCAATTATAACAGCAAATTGTCGGTGTATTTTATTACAGTAATTGTACTACTTGGTGCGGAATGAGGTTAAAAGGTAATTGTGGGTAATTTTAAAACACTGTTTATCTTTTACTAACGACGCATAAGCTTTGTTTTTTAATTTTTTAACCGCGGAGTTTTTACGTTATTAGCTGTGTAAGGTATTAAACGGTTTTGGTACGGTCAGTTATAGATTTACATTTCATGAATATTTCATGGTCTAATTATCAAATAAAACATATTCAAGTGTAATATTTAAAGCTAACAAAACATTAATGTACTTATTTTCTTTTTGTTTACTCGAATTTCAGTCTAACTTTTTATTTTACATTTATTTTATCATTGATTTAGGCAAGATGAATATTATTAAAAAAATTTAGCTGAAGCGTAAACCCCATAATTTGTAATAAATAAAAGCAAATGTTTAATTTGAACCAAAAATATTTATCTCTATTTAACATTTACTTTCACCATCATCATCACATACAGTTCAACCGTCTCAAGTTATTAAAAATAGATTTCTAGACACATTACAATATTACACCACGGTGTGATAGACGGCCGCTGAAGCCTAATGAAAATGTTCATGCTATGAATGGACTGAATCGTCTCCTCAGCGCGTTTGTGAAATGCATTGAAAGTTTATTGCATTTATTACGAGATTGTCATGAATAGGCCAATTTAAGACGAACGACTTAAAACGGTTTTAAAGCGGGATTTATTTCAATATCTCGTTAAACGTTACCTTTTCGAACCAAGGGGTGCCTGCCGGGATCAAATCTTAACTAATATAATAAATGCGGAAATAACTCTGTCTGTCTGTTTGTCTGGTGTCTGTATGTTCTGCACGCCGCAATCACTGAACCGATTTGTATGAAATTTGGTACAAAAATTACTTGGCGAAAAACTAGAATGATTGCAAAAAGTGAATAGTAAAACAGATTAATTGCATCTAGCATGTACTTTATTCGTTTATAATATATCTATCTATGTAAAAAAGATACACAAACAAATGTAAATGAACACTCAACCAAACATTAAGAATAATTAATCTGGTTGCAAACTTGCACTATTTATTTAAAACTTCATAAAACCTAAAATATTGATAACCTTAATTACAATAATATTATTGTGTAAAAGGAGTAATCGAGTAGGTCAAGTAATCATTTACAAGTCAAATATTTGTAACAATTTTACAAAATTCTACTAAAAATGGACGGAACATCTGAACACAGTAACGATTTGGAAGTTATAAAGAAAATGGAGGACGAACATCTACGTCTTCAGAGACAGGTGATTTCATATTTATGACCATAAATAACTAGCTGACCTACAAAAGATACTTTACTTTGCTTCTTCATATTATTAGTATAAAAATAAACGAATAACATTCCATTTCATTTCATTTTACAACATTTTTCATTACTACTCCTTCCCTATTGGTCGAGAGCCTTCTGCTATAAAATGACTATTTAACAGAAAAAAATCAAATCGAACCAGTGGTTCCTGATATTAGAACATTCAACAAAATAAACTCAAACTCTTACCTCTCTTACCTTTATACAGGGTGTAATCGTTAAGTGTGCACAGGCGATTATTCCTTAACTATTACAGATATCAAAAAACTTTATACTGATATCG
Organism: Colias eurytheme; assembly: GCF_061535395.1. Lineage (NCBI taxonomy): Eukaryota > Metazoa > Arthropoda > Insecta > Lepidoptera > Pieridae > Colias > Colias eurytheme. The sequence continues at coordinate 7,842,654 of NC_143002.1, forward strand.
AAAGTACGTAAAATGGCCATAATAAATTTATAAAAATAAAACAAGAAATGTCTAAAAAATTAACTTGAAACCATTACGGCCATTTTACTCATTAGGTTAAGTACTTTCGATATCAGTTTAAAGTTTTTTGATATCTGTTATAGTTACGGAATAATCGCTTGTGCACACTTAACGATTACACCCTGTATAGAGAAGAATTCCTCTTTCATGTGCAAAAATAACTACACTTCTATTGAAAAAATATGTTACTTCTATTTTATACCAAAATGACCAATGATACAAAAATATAGCCTTAATTTCATATCAAAATTACCTATAACAATACTGAGAAGCTTATACATTTGTAGAGAACTGTAGAGGGGTTGTTAACTCAAAAACATTTCAGATTGTAAATTTATTAATTTTATTTTATTTTATTTTATTTTTTAATTTATTAATTTATTTAATTTTATTTGTAAATTTCGCGCCAAAATGGTAGCAGCCTGGACTGGATGGAGACGGGGGCCAGCTCGCAGTGCTTTTCTTCATATTGTTGTTCGTCTTTTTCTTCCATGTTTTCTTTTTGCTCCGTCGGGGTCACCAATTGTAGAGAACTGTAGAGGGGTTGTTAACTCAAAGACATTTCAGATTGTAATGATTTTATTTGTACACAGTTCCCGTATTTATACAAAAAATCGACCAAAAACAAAACTAATCAGAATTCTAATTGAGATTGAAATTTAGAATGCGCTCTGATTAAGAAAAAGAATGCGCCGGCTTGTACACAATATGATATATATATCCCACCAAAAACATTTTCATGTAAAATGTTGCCAAGACGAGCCCATATGACTCGCACTGTCAAAAAGTTATCAGATCTCATGTAGAGCCAAGCTTCTAACACTACACGCCCTAACTCTACAAGGCCTAACTTCACAAACTCTACACCTTAGTCAAAATATGTGGCTTGGCCATTTCGCTACATTCACATCGGCGTAAGGTGAAAAATTAATTCACTGTTCATTACTTTTGTGTTATACAATAGTTCTTGTAGTAACGAACGGCCAAGCCACATATTTTGACTAAGGTGTAGAGTTTGTGAAGTTAGGCCTTGTAGAGTTAGGGCGTGTAGTGTTAGAAGCTTGGCTCTACATGAGATCTGATAACTTTTTGACAGTGCGAGTCATATGGGCTCGTCTTGGCAACATTTTACATGAAAATGTTTTTGGTGGGATTTCATTTCTTTTTGTAGGTTGTTTGTAACAAATTTTTTTTTTAACAAGGAGTACCTATACATATATATATATATCTAGGGGAACCAAGTTTTAGATTATTAGATTAGACCTCTAGCGTCCTCAAAATTTAATTTAAAATTACAGGTCTCATACAAACTCCCATCCCCTAGTTTAAGGGGTTGGGGGATGAAAGTTACAAGTTTTATAATTTTTTTGTTGTTTGTGTGCTAATACTAGCTTACATACAAAATTTCAGCTTTCTAGGACATTAGGAAATACATTAAGAATTTTGATGATCATCAGTGAGTCAGTGACGAAATTAGCGTTTTTTAGAAATAAATAAAATCTGAAGTATAAAAGCTAATGTAATTAAAACTTAATATGTTCAATAAGTCCGCTATTGACAATATATCCCGAAAATTTTGTTGATCTAGCATAATCCAAACCCAAGTTATGAGGGTTCAAAAAAACGTCGAAGCGCTTCGAGAAAAGGTAGGTAGTGCCCGTGCGCCTCGCTTGGCTCGTCTTGGCGGGGCCACTACCGTGCCCCCAGATACTCTATGCATGTCTCCCATACATTATTATGCTTCCAGTTTCGAATGGTACAAGCAGACAGACAAAACCGTAACATGGGAGTGCATCCTCAATTCAGGAGACAGGATCAGCTGCTACGCACTCTGAAGAAGGAGTACATCAATATACGAACTGATTTGAAAGTAAATAACATAAATTTTATTATATAATGAAAACTTTATTAAACACTGTTACAATTAATAGAAAAAACAATCATTTTACAAAAAAATGCATGCATAAATATGGATCAGAGATACTGAGCCAATACAGCTACGCATGCTAGCTCTAAATTTCTTATTCCTCGTTATTAATTTCAGATATAACACATTGTTAGACGTAACTTTTGATTTAATATTTTTGTGGATGAGTAGTTGTCAATATAGAGTGTCGTGCCATGGTGCTCAGACGTTGTTTATACGACGTTCGACCCAACTACCTTCACTTTACTAATAGTCGTTGACTAGCTGCGTTTTGTTATCAACTACCTACATCAATTAGGTAGCTGTGTAGAATCGCAGTACATTCTTATTACGTTCAAACTAATATTTAACTAACTTCGCATCTTTTTTTCTTATAATATAGTCATTTTATGTTATTCCTCGTTATTAATTTCAGATATTATAGTAGTTTTGTTATCAACTACCTACATCAATTAGGTAGCTGTGTAGAATCGCAGTACATTCTTATTACGTTCAAACTAATATTTAACTAACTTCGCATCTTTTTTTCTTATAATATAGTCATTTTATGTTATTCCTCGTTATTAATTTCAGATATAACATATAGTCCATTGTATGTTAAATCTGAAATTAATAACGAGGAATAAGAAATGTAGAGCTATCATTTAGTAATATCGAAAACTCTTGTTTTGTAAATACTTGTTTTTTTTTTGATTGTTAATTTTACCAATAAATTATATAAAAACTACAAGCACGAGGTTATTGTATCGCGTATTTTCTTTTACGCCTAAAACATCCTTCGAATCTCCTGAAAGTCATAATATCAATACAAAATTTAGCATAGAAGACTTTTTTTATTGCGATTGATGATAATATCTTCATAAATATATAAGTTCATGTGTCTGTATGTACAGATAGCAAGATCTGGTGCCCATAAAAAGAATACCAAAAGAATGAGGAACGAGCTACAAAGATCATTATTGCTCTACACAAAGACTGGATTTGAGTGTGACGGTAATTAAGATATAATAATACCAATACCAATATCAATATTACAAATATATAACACTATAGCTGTGCGCCGCGGTTTCGCCCACGTGGCTCCGCTGTTTTTGGTCGAAGCGTGATGATATATAGCCTATAGCCTTCCTCGATAAATGGGCTTTCTAACACCGAAAGAATTTTTCAAATCGGACCAGTAATTTCTGAGATTAGCGCGATCAAACAAACTGTTCAGCTTTAAAATAATATTAGTATCAAACACAAGAGAGATATAGCAAGAGGTATTTCTTCTAAAAATAAGGAAAAAATCTTGATTTTAGTACTGACCGTAAGCCAAATGACTTCCATATATGACTTTATATATTTTTGTGAGTTCTAAGTGAATCTGTTCTATACATCATAGTGATTATCATCACAGATAAATTATCGTGTAAGTTCACATTATGAATGCGAATTAAACTCTGTTTGTCTCATCTTCACGCATAAACCACTAAACCGATTTGTATGAAATTTGGCACAAAGATAGTTTGAACTAGTAAATAAAGCCTCACATTTGCCTACTATCCTATTTCCTATTTAATTCAATACAAATATTACAGAGGGAATAACTATGATGTCACAAATGGACGAATTGGTTCAAAGAAAAAATAAACGGATGCTACAGTTAAAAAAGATCGTAAACGCCAATAATGGACAGGTAAATATATATTTATTAGGTAAAATTTAGAAGTAAACCTTCTCGAAGACAAATAGTACCTAACGAATTGCTTTAATTTTAAGCCAAAAACAAATCAACAAAAATATGAAATTATTTCATATTAAATTTTAACCATTACCTTCTAAAACTGTTCTATATGTATACATAAGAAAACTTAACATTTTTGCATTTCAAACAGCCTCTACAATCTTATTTATTTCTATAGATATTAGCGGGTTTTAATTAAACCACAAAGTTTCAGCCTCCAACGTGAATTTGAAACTAAAATTATTTTTCTGTAATACAAGACAACTTTGCAGGCACTTTGAACTTTTTCTTATTCTCAATTGGGGTTGTGAGACAGTTGCTTGAGGAATAAAAAAGATAAAATATTACTATTATTATTTTACTGATTTCTTTACATAAAAATTGAGAAGTCTTATCAAGAAGAGAGGCAGGAGAGCCAGGTAGACTTATATTAATGACTAGCTGCGCTAAACCCCGAAGGTTTCACCCGCGTGGCTCCGCTCCTGTTGGTCTTAGCGTAATGATATATAGCCTATAGCCTTCCTTGATAAATGGGCTATCTAACACCGAAAGAATTTTTCAAATCGGACCAGTAGTTCCCGAGATTAGCACGTTCAAACAAACAAACTCTTCAGCATTTAAACACAAGCATAACATCATGTGATCACACTGCGTCCATAAACACTTGTAAAACTAATAGTACAGCATACAGGTACTTTGCCGGCCTTTTGTTCATTTTTTGAACGCACCAATATCGTAGTTGTTCGGGAACACCTCTAGCTGAAAAGTGCATATCTGAAAGAAAGAAAAAATATTATTACAACAACAATTAATGAACAAACACCGTGTATTTTTTATTTTTTTATTTATAATACGATACTGAATACCTGAATTACTTAGACAATGTTTCTTAACACCATAAAACAAATAACACATAAAAAATAATTGCACAGTTGGAATGTACGGAAATTACAGAACAGGAGAAAGTCTTAACTGTCAACCAAACAAAACGACCCCATAAACATTCCTCTTTATAAAGTATGAAACCCTAAAAATACAATAAACGTAAGGTTGGTGTTTCATAAATGGCATACGCGGAATCTAGCTTAAAACTATACCTACGCTCGAAGAAAGGTTTCTTCGTTCATAAATCAAAAATTCATTTGTTTGTATGCCTGATCAGTAAAAATATTGCACCGTGCTTTCTCAGTTTTCCAACTGCTTTTCTTTATAAATTTGCAATAACGTTACAGCGTGATAACCGTTCCCCGTACACAGATTCCAATATTTATTCAAGATCATTGTCTTTCAAGTTTTTATTCAAAAATAAATAGTGCATGTCATCATACATTCAAAAATTATTGTCTATCCGTCGCCCGTATTATGATGTTAACTCAAAATCACTTACCTTCAGATTTTAAGATCTGATATAGTAATATCTATTACATATTAAAGTAATACTGCTAAAGCACTATTGTTTGTTGACTGATTATTTATTATGTTTTCTCTTCTTTCCGATAAATTTAAATAACAGCAAACATCATCTCTTTTTTTAATTATTGTACCAGGTACCTATCTTGTTATTCACTGTCTGGTATATATGTACAATAAAGTATAAATAAATAAAAAAATAAACATCAGTATAGTAAGATTTACTGAAATACTTAGTATGTTTTCTTTCCGCTTACCGCTCCGCTTATCGCTTCGCTCGCTGTTAAACCCCGAACTCAAAACTCTCGCGTCATAAGAGAGCGTTGTAATTAAAATGTTTATACCCGATGCTGGAACAGTGAAGCAATTGCAAAACAACTGTAAAACCGAGCTATGATTTATCATTCCGTGATTCAGTACAATCGCAGTCGATTGTCGCAACAAAGCTTTAATTTTGGATTTGTACAGTGGGAATAAATTTGTAATCAAGAATTGTAGAGAAATTTATGTACTCTATGATTATTATTACTAAAGTACCTAGTAGTTTATTATCTATAGTCCATACTCCATTTTTTTGTTTCGTCAATTTCTTATAAGGGTGTGATTAATTCGATTAAGGGCTGATTTTTCAATCCTTGGTTAAAACTTATTGGTCGAATAAGGTATAAAACTACAATTTTAAAAACGTATTCTAATTGCCCGTATTTGACAGTTTACTTGACATTTTAATATTATCGTGTAATACTTTATTGGACGGATAAGTTTTAACCAAGCATTGAAAAATCGGCCCTAAATATACTCTTAATTAGCAACAAGATTGAGCTGGATTTTTGAGTTTAAAAGCATAATTTTTAAAACTTAAATCCCGACACACAGAAAAATATCAATTATTACATAATATAATACAAATACATACATATATTCTTTATATACATTTCTAATTAAATTAGTATAACTGTGGTAATTATATTATTAAAACCTCACATATAATCAGTTCATAACTTCACTAAAAAACTCATATATCTTAAAGCATTCAAAGCCATACATCAAGCTATAAAACGAACAAAGAGTATCAAATATTCGAACATATACGTTCGGAAACAACCAGAATCGATTGATAAAAGTTAATCCATCAAAAACTTTACACCGGATATAATTCCCCTTTATGACGAGTGTTTCGGTCCCTTGAGTTGAGATTACAATATATCATCGTTTTATGTCACTAGTTGTTGTTCGTGACATCGGCTGAAAAAGATCGTGTGTGCCAAGCACACGTGTCAGAGTGAAACTTTTTTGGCAAGATTCAAATGTACCAAAATCGTCGCCTTACCATGTCGTGATGGTATTGCTTGTGGTATTGCTATTACGCGATCTTGAAATTTTACTTTCAAGCGTCACTTCAAAAATCACATGTTAGCAGTTTTTAAATTATTTAAAGCACTACAACATTTATTGCAGTGTTAACCTGTTTTAAGTTTTAATATGTGAAAATATAATGTAATGTGGGCAAGAAATAAATTAAAATAAGGATTTCATATCTTTGCGAAACTTCTATCACTTTGCTATGAGTCTATAATAATTAATTAATTATTCATTTATAAAAACTAAAATAAATCTTTGTTTATACATATATTGTGTGTAATGATGTATTTTATTGACATAATACGAAGTCAAAAATTATATAAGTACATATTTATAAGCAGTTAATTGAAAAAGAATAAACTATAAATGTGTTATTTTTATTAATAAACAAAGATTTTACAGTTGGAAGAACGTCGCCTGCTCAGTGAGAACCGACTAGCTTCAACGGAAAATAAATTAGAAGCCGCCATGTTGAGATTTAATGCAGTCCAGTGTGAAAATAAGAAGATTCGAGAAGAAATCGAACATATGCTGAATGACAGGTAAACTGTGGTCCCTATGTATGCTTAAATCTCGGATTTTGATGCGGTTTTTTTTTTATAGATAGAGAGTGGTTCTCGAGCAAGGTTTTGGAATGTAATTTGTTAAGATTTAGACAACTGCAACGCGGGCAAAGTACCTAGTAAGCCGAAACCTCGTAAAATTATAAACGCGACAGTATGTTTCCTTTTTGTCTTTCTTTCACGTTGCAATGGGGCGATTTCATAAATAATTTTTGTGTCTAGAGATAGTTACATTAGAGTTTGATATAGGCTAATTTTTACCGCATGTAAACTTTTATCAAAGCTTAATTACGACACAATTTGTTTTGCACGCCTCATAAGCGAAGCGTTGAGGTGGGTACTACTGTCACTTCGCGCAAAACATCTGATTTTTCAAACTTAAAATGTCTTTATGTATCATACATTGCACTTGTAAGATAATACATACACACACATATTAAGAAAAAACACTATTTTTAACATTCATGATGTTTTTGATGTCATTTTTGTTATTTAAACTAGTTAAAAAACAGTTTAAAAAAGTTCTGTCTTGGACGTCCGTGTGTCTGTGTATGTGCGGAGGATTTTCTTGTTAACACGATAGCGACCGAAATACTTTACTAATCGAGTCTTTTTTTTCTCTTACGCTTGAGTATGCTCAGGAATAGAACCCTTTCATTTTTCAGGGTCTGATTCGATGTGGTTTAATTGTTATTAAATAAACAAAAATAATAATTAATAAATAACCCATTGACCACCGAGCGGCCCGATCGGGCCGCGACACAATAGATTTTCTATTGTGTCTGTGATTCCGGGACTGAGGGAATAATTATTAAAAAAATTATGAGGCGTGCACTTTTGGATTTTCCAAACTATTTTAAATTACAATCCTTCCTGAAACAAGCAGTTTTTATCCAGATGAATTATCAAGAAATCCGATAGACTCTTTTTGAATTATATAATCTAGGTTTTTAAGTCAATTTACCCAATGTTGAATTTTTTCGCACTTAACCTAGTTACATTACAAGGAATTCTACTATGAAAACGAATATCTTGACCCATAAAAGTCTTTTTGAACTTTATTAAAGCGAAACGTCGACTAATTGTATCTTTTCTGTGAGCTTACAACAACCATCATTGTCCAAGTTATGTCCTATTTAATGGTCTTAATTATATTTAAATTATTAGAAATGTAAATTTAAATTTTCATGGATGTTTAGATTAGGTTGTTCTTTGAAGCAAAATTACTAACAATTCGGTTTAATGCTTAAATAGATTTTGACGTACCAATGCACGTTTATTTCAATATAAACAAACGAAAAATAAATTCAATAAAAATAACACACTACCATACTTGTTATTGGAACATATTTAACTATATTAAACATATCTTTGAATTGTCTATCTAGTCACTAGTGTATCACCGAAAATCTTTAGATGTAAATAGAGTAAATCTTGCAATCTAAGTAAAGATATTTTACAAAACCAAAAAATATAAATTTACAATTAATATATAAACATTATGTAGGGCAATATTCAACGAAGCCTGGTCGAAAATGCTGAACGCTCTCAAGAAAGGCAAGAAGTTCTTAACAGACCTCTTCGAGTCTTCCACGCTGGCGTACGACCAGCGTGACGAGTGGTGTGCCAAGCTGCGGTCTGTGCAGGAAAAGGGGAACCTGGATCAGATGGTGCAAGTCCAGGTGTGAAATCTATACTTATATTATAAAGCTGAAGAGTTTGTTTGTTTGTGTGCTCCGCAGTTTTACCCGCAGTGCTCCACTCCTGTTGTTCTTAACAAGATGATATATCTAGCCTTCCTCGATGAATGGGCTATCTAACACCGAAAGGATTTTTCAAATCGGAGCACTAGTTCCCGAGATTAGCGCGTTCAAACAAACAAACTCTTCAGCTTTATAATATTATAGTATAGATATTTAAGACAATGTGAAAAGCAAATTTTCTTTGTATTTATGTTATTGGTAATATGGGTGCTACAAATATTAAGCAAATAAACAAGTCAGATGAACTAAAGCGGCGAAAACGTTGTTGGTTTTAGCTAGCAAATTATTACAGTTAAGCTGATAACAGCCACTTTCCAATGATCGTAAACTAGTCCATATTATACTTGCATAAACAGATTGGAAATTTTGTGAATAATTTATAATGAAACAGTTAAATAAAATTAACTTAAATTTAAGGCAAAGTTTTTAATGCTATTTTCTATTGTAGAGTTTTCGAAAAATAGTAAACGAACATAATTAATTAAGTGGTTTTATTAATTAAACTATCTTCTAGGATATAAACACATATAAAGCTTAAAAAACAAATAGTAATTATAAGTGTCATACTTCAATTACTAATATTTAAAACTGACAAAATCTGTTTAGTCAAATTAGTCACCTAAAAATTATATTAGGCATTTTTTAGAATGTCTGTTACACTTCAGTTACTTTTAATACATTTTTTTCACATTTCTAAAACACGGTCGTTAAAACTAAAGCTTATAATTCCCGTGCCACAGTCAATCAAGAATTTTTAAATATTTTACCGCTCATGTGGGTTAATTTACTATTCTTATCTGTATTGTCAATCAATTTTGATGACACCATTAAGAGTTTATTGCCTTAAATTCTCTACTTCTAGTATTTTATACAGAAACACATTTTTACACCAGTGAATATACGTTCATCTAGATAAGACAAAAATGGTAGTTTGACAGTGTCTATGATTAAGCGAAAATCACTTAAAACGCCGAATAAGATTAGCATTACTATCCAATAGCGAACAGCGTATAACTATTTAAAATCCTACTAATAGTATAAACGCGAAAGTTCGTAAGAATGTTTGTATATATGTTGCTCTTTCACGCGAAAACGACTGATTTTTTTTTAAATTTGGCAATGACTTTTACGAAGTTTATATACCAGACCAAGTACCAGACTAACAGAATAAGCAATAGAAAACTTGCTTTTGCGAATTTGTCCGAAGGTGAAACCGCGCAGCATAGCTTGTTGTTTATATTAGTTCTTACAAAATAAATATCAAAATTCTACACCAGATTCCTAACAAAACCAATCTTCAAAGTTATTACGGACTATACCAATTTTCAGAATCATAAAACATGAAAAAAAAGACGTGTGGCACTCGGGGACTGCCGCGGTAAAGCTATTGTATGCTATGCCTTCAAGCCACACCTCCGCGCCCGTCGTAGTGGGGAGCGTGAGGTTTTTCGTTACAAAATTTCTGGATTCGGTCCCCGCGCTCAAGGCCCGCGATAGAAGCTATGCAGTATGCAATAGCTTAATACACGCACAATCTATAATATAAAAATGAATCCCAAAATGTGTTGGTAAGCGCATAACTCGAGAACGGCTGTACCGATTTCGATAATTCTTTTTTTATTATATTCCTTGAAGTACGAGGATGGTTCTTATGTAGAGATGTAGAAACGTAAACATGTACCACGGGCGAAGCCGGGGCGGACCGCTAGTTTCAAATAAATTTTCATAACCATCTAGTCTTATAATTACTGAATACGGACCTGTTTCCTACACGTTATAAATGCATGAATGATGTATAAAGCTGTTAAATTTACAACAGGATAATTAAACTAGCCTTTGTCTATTAGCCATTACAATGTTGTACTTTAGAATGCAAATTTATTTCATATGTTACCATTCACAAAGCTTACAAAAAACTTAATAATGTTCGGAGAAAACATCGTAATACAAAGAAACTTTGTTTGGGTCATTTGTTAAATTTCTTTTTTTAATTCTGAATCATAAATATTTTAATTCTATATGTCCTTTCGAAGAGATTCTAGCACCTCGTTATTACTATTTGCAATGTTGTGTTTTACATATGCTTAGAATATTCAAACAAACAAACTCTTCAGCTTTATAATATTAGTATAGAATATTAAGATTAAGATATAAAACATAAAATGTATCTTCTTCTTTTCTTCTTTCAGCCCGGTTTAACCCATAGTTGAGTATAGGCCTCTTCATGTGCACGCCATTCCTTTCTGTTCGTCGCCACCCGCATCCACTTCCTTCCCAAGATCTTCACTATGTCGTCAACCCATCTATCAGGCTGACGGCCAGCCTTTCTTCGTCCGGTCCAAGGACGCCATTCTAGAATTTTATTGGTCCACCTGTTGTCACTTAGTCTGCAGATATGTCCCGCCCACCTCCATTTCTGCAAAAATGTATATTAATAATTATTATTTTCAGGAAATGCGTGATCTACAAAAAGCGTTCGACCACGAGATGAAACTGTACCACTTTCTCGCCAGAAAGGGAGTCATGCGCATCAATAGGAAGCAAGAAGAGAGAGAAATAGCAGAGAAGATAAAAGAAGAAGAAGATATAAAGAAAGAGTTTGACCATCACGTTAAAATCATTAATGAAGTAACGGTGAGATTTAAATAAATAGGGAATTAGGTTTCTTTGCACATTTTAATTAGAAGACCCTATCTTGATACTAAATACGAATTGGATTTAATAATATGAGTAATCTACCTATTTTGAATGCCATAGGATACTATATCGCTTCATATGCATTTTTTAATTATAAATACGACATTTTCTTGAAAGTAAGGACTTGAATAAAGGGGCGAATATTATAAGTAATCTACTATTTTAAATCCAATAAGATACTATGACTTCACATCTTTTATAAAGTTATAAGGCATTCTGTTCTCTCTAAATAAACTTTTATCAGAAGTAAAAGTACAACAATTAAAACATATTTAAATCTCATCTATGGGGCGACCATAAATAACGTGTCAAAAAGTTGAAATAACACCTCACGTAATTTATGGACGCCCCCTCATATTTTTGACACCGGTACAAAAATCCTTTAACTTTCTACTACGTCAAAACGGGTTAATAACAGGAGCTTCTATATAAAAAAATCTATACGTTTTTCGTGTCCCCTGTCTTTGTTAATTTAGATATACGATCCTACAATTTTGTGGAAAATGGCAACACATTTGAATCTTCCCTCCGAAATTAAAGCTATAAATTAATTTTTTAATCTCCCCGTTCGCATAAACGTTAAAAAAGATAATTCTTTTTGTCCATTTCGAAACGATTAATTTTTTAACAGATAAATTAATTTGTAAATATGGAACAATATTTATGACGTCCACAAGCTAGTCAAAATTAAACTTTTTATTTAACAATTAAATTATAAATACATTTCATTCACATGGCTTTGGAATAAATAAAAGGTCTCGACTAATTTTGATAACTTTCATTTGTTTCATATATTCTACAACCCGAATAGCATATAATATGAGAACATATGAAAATTTCAAAATGTAAATATGCAAAATGAAATGTTAAAAATATATATATATATATATATATATATATATATATATATATATATATAATAACTGTGCATTTACATCAAATGCGCAAATGCTCATTCTAACCCCACTATGTCAAATTATTTTAGTGTAAACAGGCGTAGAGCATTATTTCGTTATTCTTAGTGCATTCAAAAAGATTCTATGCAATGTTCTAATACTGAACAACACTGAACACAAGTTTTTGTTTTCACAAGATCACGAAAGAATGCTCTTGCTGTAGCTCTATGTTCGATGTAAATGTTTGTAAGAGGTATTTTTGTTTTAAAGAACGTTACGTTTTTGCCTAAATTATTTAAGATATTATTGTTAATATATAGGACTATGCAAAAGAAGACAACATTAATAAAATAATAGATGAATTCAATCGATTGGAACAAGAGAATTTCTCCATTTACACACTGTTGACGGACTACTGTGCTGAAAACGAAGTTCTAAGCAGAGACTTGAAGAGACTACGAAGAGAAATTGGTTTGTGTCTTGTTTCATTTGTAATAGTAACTAGATTAGTGTGCTCTATGATAGATAGAACATAGAACTATCAGATTATGACTATTACGAAAAAAGATGGTGCAGCATACGTAGGATTTTTACTGTTTACGATACTTATTTCAGAAAAACTTTTTACTTAATGTTCAATAGGGTTGTTAAAGTGTGCTCTTACCATTTTTAATTATTTTTCTCTTCTTTTTTACCACATTATTAATTTATTTATATTATAACTTTCAATATATTTATAATTTAGAGGACAGAAGAGACTGGAATGAAATGATGGAAGAAAAGCGGCAAAATAAACTGCGAGTTTTAAGAAATAAATTAGAAGAACAGAAGATGAAAACAGAAGAGAAAAGAAGAATTTACAAGGAAAGAGAAGAATTGCTTAACAACACTATGGATAGTGTTAGTGAAATATTTAGGTAAAGTGCTAATTTTTATTGAAAAAGTAAATTAATTGTTATCCGTAACCGTATTAATTATTTATTATATAGTGATTAAAGCGCATATGACAGATGCCCCAGATTTCACAATCATGTAGAGATGTGAAAATATTTTAAAAAATTACACATTTAGTAACCTCTAAATATTAACTCAAATACTAAATATGTACATATAATAACGCGGGGCAGTATACTATAAGGTTAAGAAACATAACACAAAATTATAAAGGAAACATACTTTCAAAAATTATTAATTACCTTCTATTAATAATCACGTAAAAAATAACAGCTCTCAAAAATGTATTCCTTATAAAAATCTAAAAGCAGTTTTAATTCCAGTGTGGAAAAATGACAGCGCTATATAAGTTCATCACTTTCCCACACTGACAACAATCCTGCTTTAAGACATCATGTTTACCCCCTGGCATAGCATATCGCACACTATCCGTCACGTTCACAATTCAATTATAATTCAATCCAATTAATGAGATGTTATAATTAATAGTTGTGATGTGACGTCAGCGCTGAGTGACACACGTAATGTTGTCTTGATGACGCCGGGTGACGGCTGCAATGATGTGCCAATCAAAGCTGCAATTATGTTGAATTAAGTGATTTTTATCGATTCATAGGGAATAGCTTAGTGGTCAAAGCTTTCGACTTCAAAAAATTTAAGGTACTTATCGAGTTTTGACTGATCGGTTGGCTCGGTTGGTCCCTGCCTTCCAAGCCAGAGGTTGTGGATTCGATTCCCACCCAGGGGTGATGAACATAGATATATGTATATGTTAGCGCGTTTAATTTAACGATAAAATTATAGTTTAAAAGTAAAAAAAATGGTTGCCTGTAAAGTCGGTTTTACGGGCGAAGATTTTACGTGACAACGTCTTTTTCTCGATCATAGTTGAGTGGGAAAGAGACGCAAGGCATTCGGCGGGCCTCTCTCTCGTTCGGTGACTCATCGTAACGTTACCGAGCGTTACACTTTTTCATAAGTGACTCCCAGTCGCAACCTAATTTAAGACGTTGTCACGTCAAAAATAATTTATTTTAATAATAATTAAATGGATAAAAGTATTAATAATCATTTAATTATCAAATAATAATAATATTACATGTCATATTCAAAATAACGATCAAAACAACACAAATAACACCTGCGCTGACTCACACAGTCACCCCACTCGATAGTTGTTTTGATCGTCCTATATAATATAACGGTCGTCTGCACTTTGCAGTTGCGAGTCATTCTTGTACCGACTTTGGTCGAGTCAAGATGTCTAAGAAATAATTTAAAAATTAGTTACGTGATACAAATACGCTCTAACATATAATTGTGTGATGAACATTGATATTTGCTCTGTGTACACCCAGACGTGTTAATTATCTATATAGTCCCTTGAAAAATAAAGAATAAAAAAAAAAAAAAAAAAAAAAAAAAAATTATCTATATAAGTATTTATTTAAAATTAAGTAAATATGCATGTTTATCAGCCGTCTCCATAACACCGAAAGCTTAGTATGGGATCAGATCGTGCGGTGTTTGAAATTTTTCATGAAATAGGTCATTGAGCTAATACGTAGTAAATAGTAATAATTGCTCAATGTAAGCAGTCAATATGAGACTTCTAACAACGTGGATTTAGCATAAGTGGGTAGGTTGAGTGAGTGGGTAGGTAAGTAGGTTGAGTGAGTGGGTGGGTTGAGTGAGTGAGTAGGTTGAGTGAGTGGGTGGGTTGAGTGAGTGGGTAGTTCAAGTGAGTGGGTAGAATGAGTGGGTAGATAGAATGAGTGGGTGGGTGGTATTGGTGGGTGGGTAGGTAGAATGAGTGGGTGGGCGGTATTGGTGGGTGGGTAGGGTGAGTTGGTGGGTTGAGTGGGTGGGTGGTTGAGTGAGTGAGTAGGCTGAGTGAGTGGGTAGTTCGAGTGGGTGGGCAGTGAGTGGGTGGGCAGTGAGTGGGTGGGCAGTGAGTGGGTGGGCAGTGAGTGGGTGGGTAGTAAGTGGGTGGGTAGTGAGTGGGTGGGTAGTGAGTGGGTGGGTAGTGAGTGGGTGGGTAGTAAGTGGGTGGGTAGTGAGTGGGTGGGTAGTGAGTGGGTGGGTAGTATGAGTGGATGGGTAGAGTGAGTGGGTGGGTAGAATGAGTGAGTGGGTAGAATGTGTGAGTGGGTAGAATGATTGAGTGGGTAGAATGAGTGAGTGCTTAGAATGAGTGGGTGGGTAGAATGAGTGGGAGGGTAGAATGAGTGGGTGGGTACTATGAGTGGATGGGTAGAGTGAATGGGTGGGTAGAGTGAGTGAGTGGGTAGAATGTGTGAGTGGGTAGAATGAGTGGGTGGGTAGAATGAGTGGGTGGGTAGTATGAGTGGATGGGTAGAGTGAGTGGGTGGGTAGAGTGAGTGGGTGGGTAGAGTGAGTGAGTGGGTAGAATGTGTGAGTGGGTAGAATGAGTGAGTGGGTAGAATGAGTGGGTGGGTAGTATGAGTGGATGGGTAGAGTGAGTGGGTGGGTAGAATGAGTGAGTGGGTAGAATGTGTGGATGGGTAGAATGAGTGATTAGGTTGAGTGAGTGGGTAGTTTGAGTGAGTGGGTAGGTTGAGTTAATGAATTGTTAGGTTGAGTGAGGGGGTGGGTATTAAACCGTAATATGAGCCTTTTGCAGAACTTAAGCATTAAATGACTTATAAAGCTTACAAGATAAAAAAAGTTATTATTTAAAATTTTAACAATTAACGAATTAAAACACAAACCTAAATAGACCAGAAACTGCACAGCTTAAATAGATTAAAGCTTACATAATTTTATTTATTTTAAACGAAATAATAATTGAAATCCGTTCAAGAAATAAATCAACTTGAAATTCCTTTGAAATCAACTGAGGGGCGTTACTTGGCTTACAACAGCGGAATCAGTAAATCTATTTGAAAACTATTTTCATTCCAGAATACATTTTGAGCTTAGTTTACCATCTTTAACACGTGTAGCAGAAAAACTATTTTTCCATTGTTAATAATATAAACTTGATTTCAAATGTGGCCGGTTTGAAGGATTTAGGGCCGAATTTTCAATGCTTGGATAAAACTTATCCGTCCAATAAAGACACGATAATATTAAAATGTCACGTAAACTGTCAAATACGGGCAATTAGAATACGTTTTTAAAATGGTAGTTTTATACATTATTCGACGAATAAGTTTTAACCAAGGATTGAAAAATCAGCCCTTAATATAATTAAGATGACATAGCACAATAAAACTTCGTAATATAATTTTTCACTTCCGCTTCACGTCATATCTTTTTTCTATCTCATGAGATACGATACCTTAAAACTTTAATATCCACTTTTAAGAAGAAGCACCTCAAGAGTTTAAAAAGTAATAATGTCTTATATCTATATATGTTATTCTTGTATAATGGAATAAGCTAAGTAAAAATGCCATTTATATGCCATAACCATAATATAATTAACAGTCTCCCTAAATTTAGCGTGTACATCTTTCCTTTCTCAAACACGAGCTCTAACATTTCATAACATAGATTTACCACCAGTTCAGAAAACAGTTTCAAATAGAGAAGAGCCAAGAAACTGCATAGTTGCTCTTTTAATCATGTTAAATCTCTTATCTCTAAAAAACTACTTCACTATAAATCCTTTGCAGGACCCTGGACTGCAGCATGGAACCCTTCGCGAACCTCCTTGGTGATAAGCAGCCTTCACTACACCAGCTCGACCTGACCTTCCGCCTCATTGCTGAGAAGATACGGGAATATATCCAAATTACATACTACTATGTTAGTGATTACATACATTTTTATTACAAACATTAATACATATATATAATTTATACTTTGTATTGTCACCTCTTGATAGATCAGCATTTTATCATTTAGATTTTTTAAAGAAAGACACGATTCATTGGTCCCCTTTTTAACGAAACCAGTCGTTTTTAGTTTATATAATAAAAGTAAATAAAAGTGGAACAATTGCATTATGTTATCTTTATAAGTATTTACATATTTAAAATTTTACTTGTATTTTTATCAGCCATTTGGTTTCCATAACACAAGCGAAAGCTTAGTATGGGATCAGATCGTGCCGTGTGGGAAAATTGTCCTGAAATATTTATTTACTTATTTATGTGTCTCTAAAATCTGAATTAAACTTCTCACATACACTTGAGTTAAAATTTGACATAAAATCTCTTGCTTGTCTACATTGCTTTTATAAATACTAAATATTTATTTATTTATTTATATTTATTTATACTCTTTATTGTGCTGCCAAAATACATAAAATACAAACAAAACTTATTCTAAGAGAAAAACAGCACAGAAGGCGGCCTTATCACTTAAGAGTGATCTCTTCCAGGCAACCAACTGATAGAAAGGATAAATAATAAACTAGAAATAGGAGGTAGGTAGGTAGAAAGTATACGCAAAGATAAATAAATAATAATGTTATACAAAGATAACAAAATACTATTAAATAAAGATTATAGATAAACTAAACACTATAAAATAAACACATACATAAACAAAAATAAACATAACATAAGTAAAAAAATATATACCTATATATATATATATATATATATACATTTACATACATATGAATACATATACATATAAAATAATAAAAGACAAAGGACAAGGAGTCATTAAAGAAATAATATACATATTATAATACATATAATGAGCTAAATATGCTATACCGAGTCAAAAGCCAAATTTAAATAGTGATTTCGGACGAGATTTTTAAAACAAGCAAGGGATTGGGCTTGTCTGATGTTTATCGGCAGTTCATTCCATAGGTTTATAGCAGTGACTGTAAAGGAATTACCAAAGTAATGAGTGCGACGAAAAGGAGTAGACAGAACAAGCCTATCGACCGAACGAAGAGAATAGCTTTCACAATGCAGGAAGTTGAATTTCGTTTTAAGATAGGAGGGGGTCTTAGGGTCAAAAAGGATACGGTACAGGAGAAGCAAATAATGCACATTCCGGCGAAGACGAATTGGGAGCCACTTGAGTTTCTTGCGGAAAGAGGAGACGTGGTCGTATTTACGGAGACCAAATACGAACCGAATACCGTAATTCTGAAGTCGCTCAAGTTTGTCTAGTTGCTCAACTGTTAAATCAGGAAAGCATGCATCAGCGTAATCAATAATGGGAAGGAGTAGGGACTGTGCTAACATAATTTTTGTCGGTATGGGTAAGAAGTTACGCAGACGTCGTAGAGAACTAGACGCGGCGTAAAATTTCCGACCAAGTTCTTGAATCTGGTGAGACCAAGAAAAAGTTTGATCTAAGTGAATACCTAAGTTTTTAACATGCTTACTAAAAGGTATTATAACACCGTTAATATGTACAGCAGGCAATATACCCCAGTCAACCTCAGATATTTGGTAAGGACTACCAACTACAATAACCTGGCTTTTTGCGGGGTTGATCTTAAGGCCGAATTGATCGCACCAAATGACAATTTTAGCCAGTTCATTGTTAATAAAATGAACAGCATTTGGTAGTTCATCGAGCGTAGAATGGGTATAAATTTGTAAGTCGTCAGCAAACATATGGTAGGGAGAAGTTAATTGAGAAGTGAGATTATTTATGAAAATGGCGAAGAAAAGAGGTGACAAGACGCCACCCTGAGGCACACCGGCGGAAACTGCGCACCAAGTTGACTGTTTTTCATCCAACAAAACACGCTGCCGCCGATCGCCCAGGTAACTTGAAAACCAATCAAGAACTGTCGATGAAAAGTTAATGAGACGAAGCAAACTCAGCAGAATATCATGATTTACCATGTTGAAGGCATTGCTAAAATCAAGAAGTGCTAAAACTGTGAGTTGCTTGCTATCCATACCGTAACGAATGTCATCTGTAACTTTAACAAGTGCAGTGGTCGTACTATGACCAGGACGGAAACCAGACTGATAAGGACTAAGGATATTATTAATGTTAAGGAAAGTGCTAAGCTGGGAATGGATAAGGCGCTCGAGTACTTTGGACAAAAATGGTAGGATGGAAATAGGACGGAAATCGGATAAGTTTGATGGATTAGGTTTTTTGGGGAGGGGAATGATGTGAGCATCCTTCCAGGAGCTAGGAAAAGTTCCGGAGATGATTGAAAAATTTAGGATATGGGTAATGACGGGAATAATGATATCAAGGATAGGAATGATCATATTACGACTGATAAGATCAGTACCGATGGCATTCGACGATATGGACAGGGTAGCCCTCTTAACTTCATCAACAGAACTTTGTTTAAAAATAAACGGAGGAAAATCAGGAGTAGAAGCGGTAGAAAGATTATTAAGGGTAGAGTTAATTTTTACAGTGGCGTTAAGTGAAGATGAAGAAGCAAAGTGAGAATTTAAATTATCCAGGTTGATGTTACATGAAGGGAAGGTATGGGAAGATTTACCAACTCCTAGAGATTTTAAAAATTTCCATATTTTAACAGGGTCGCCGTTCTCGACCGACTTGTGAATATGACGTCTTTGTGCATCCCTACACAATACGTTGCAACGATTACGTATAGTTTTATATTTATCCTGCATCTCAGTGGATTTGGCCATCTTCAGTTTGGTCTTAGCACGATGTTTTTTACTAAGAAGGGATTTTATTTCTGGAGACAGCCACGGAGCAGGTGTGTGTTTTTTCCTAACAGGTCTTAAAGGAGCATGTTTATCATACAGTGCGAGCATAATATCGTTGAATAAGTTCACTTTGAGATCCATTGTATCTGCGTCAAAAACTGTTTGCCAATCACACTCAGAAGCATCAAGTCGAAGTTGGTCGTGATCCATACCGGCAAAATTACGCAGCAGGATAGATGAAGGTTTGAGCTTAGGAGGACGGAGTTTATAGGATAAGAAGATGAGGTCGTGATAGGAAAATTCATCAGCAGAGCACTGACCATGTTTGGATACGGAAAGGGGAGAGGAGACAATGATGAGATCAAGAAGGGAAGGGGAGCAGCCAGGAGAAAAATGTGTAGGATTAAGCGGCAGTATATGGAGATTATGTGAATTTAGGAGAGAGTATAATTTCTTACTTCGGTGGTCATTCTTAAGTAAGCATGTATTAAAGTCGCCCATGAGAATAAGATGATTATACTCAGGAGTAAGGTCATCAAGGAGAAGGTCAAAGGAAGAGAAATAGTTATTGGTCAAAGAAGGACTATAGAAGACGCCGAGGAGAATTTTGGAATGAGGAAGTTGGACTTCTATAAGGAGATGTTCGGTAGTATTGCTTGGAGGGGGTTGGGAGGAAGATTGGATCATTTTGAAGGGGATATGATATGATATATATATCATAATAAATAATGTATAAAAAGTAAGATAATAGGATTAGAATAAACGATACATTTAGAGATTGGGTTTAATTGACCACTTGCCCTACAAATTAGGAACCTAACGTCTCAAATTACATTCCTTTACGCCCCAATAAAATAAATTTGTTACATACGAGTAACTAAAGGTATATAAATATTTAACAGGTCTTTCTTTTATTTAACTACTAAACAGTTTTTGATGAAACTTGCACTTGAAAAAGTAAAAAGGCAGTGAAACTAGGCATTTTCGTTTCTTTAAAATTTAAATGTTATATTTATATAGTATGTCTTTCTTTCTACTACGAATCAATTATTTATGAAATTACAAGGAAATTCGAAATCAAATAAAATTTTTACAACCTCCTGTAAATAAATAGAAGTCTTTATTTTTATAAATTATTTTCTTTCAATAGTTTTAAATGTGAATGCCATTTGCAGCCTATTTACTATTACCTAATCATCAAAACATCACATAAAAGCAAATAAACAATTATTACAGGAACGTCACATGACGAAGAGAGGTGACAAAAGTGCTTCTCGGCTAAAGAACTATACTATCCACCCCCAACCCCCGATTTGTTGGTCTGCGACCCCCATCAACTTATTGGTTCCAGCTAACCCTTGTCCTGCGTAATATATTATATTATCCTACTACTTGATAATTGATATAGTATAGCGTGTAATACTAATATCCTACTACTATAGATATATAGAATAATTTGCCCAAATATAGCTATAACTAGATTTCCGCCCGCGGCTTCGCCCGCGTTTGCAAAGGAAAACCCGCATAGTTCCCGTTCCCGTGAGATTTCCGGGATAAAAACTATTCTATGTGTTAATCCAAGTTACCCTCTATATGTGTGCTAAATTTCATTGTAATCGGTTCAGTAGTTTTTACGTGAAAGAGTAACAAACATCCATACATCCTTACAAACTTTCGCCTTTATAATATATATATTAGATATATTAGAATATTAGATATTATATTTGCTCTATTTTGAATTTAAACATTTATCTATTAAATTAAACTTCTTCTAGAAGCACTTTCGAATCGATTAAGCATAGATTTAACCATTTACCACTACAAATACATTCCTTCTTACTTCTAAACATAATTTTCCTCACAGTTGCATAGAAGCCCGCTGGCTCTCCCGCGTCACAGATACCCTAGAACAACCGTTCAACGATACCCAAGTACTAGACGCCCTCAGGAACCTATGTGAGGACCCAGCCTTCGAGAGAAGTGACCGTGTACACCAGTTGACGGAATGCCGAGTGCCGCAGAGTAGGGTTATCTTGGCTAGGCGGTATATGCAGAATTAGACTACTAGACTAGATGGCAAAGCTTTTGATTGTAATACAGGATGTTTTTTTTTTCAAAATGGTGAGGCGGTATATAGCGATGTATGAATAATCACTATTTACTTTTAGATTCTGTGAGATATACAGGGCAATTAATTTTTTATAGCAATGATGATTACCTACTATATTTTGATTGTTATACGTAATGTTTTTATTGGAAATAAATATTTTGTTGCTAATTGTGTGTTTTATTTCGCAACCGCTTTTAACGAATCGATGGTAAATTCATTTTAAAAGATGAAATATAATAATTCATATTTTGGCAATTCACATGACCCAATTATTCCTCCTGTTTTCAGACAAGAAAAAGTAAAGTTTAAACTGAAACCAACCATTGCATTTTAGAAAATTCGTTTACAAAGCAACACATTTCCACCAAGCACACGGTAACAATCAGACACATTTTCACAAAAAACTAAAATCACCTACACAACGCAAAACGGCGACTGTAAAGTAAACTTTTAGGAACATTTCAACAGTATAGTTAACAACTAGCAGTGTTTGCGAAGTAAAAAAATAAAAAAAAAAAACAATGACGCATTCCCCCTGGTGTAGATTTAAAAGGCAGCAGCTTTGTCAAATTGTAACAAGTCTTTGCTTTGTTCTAGCTTCCAGTTTATATATGAACGCTCCTTTTGAGTTTAAAAGGTAAAGTTCGTCAATTATTTGAACTAAACTTAATTTATGTTGCCATTATGTTTACGTGTGTGGTTTTTTATTTAGTTTTTAAATAGCGGTCTACATAACTAACGATCAGTTTTTCATGATTCTCAGTAAAAACTAAATCTGTTTGTAATCATATGTAACTTGAGATCTTTAAAGTCTTTTCTTTTTTTTTGCTTTGAAAATATTTTGTATTCAGATAAAACAGTCTGTCTATATCCTATCTAGTGTCAAGATACATAGAGTTTATGAGAAAAAGCCTTCTTAATCGAATGAAAACTAATTTCATAATGTTACTTAGGGCCGATTTTTCAATGCTTGGATAAAACTTATTCGTCGAATAATGTATAAAACTACCATTTTAAAAACGTATTCTAATTGCCCGTATTTGTCAGTTTACGTGAGGATAAGTTTTATCCAAGTATTGAAAAATCGGCCCTCATATACATAAAAATCTTAGGCATCTGTATAAATTAAAATGAAACGATAAAATAGAAGTAGAATAAAATATATTTAATAAGTTATAAATTATTTCCAAATTCCATCCTTTTATTTATGTAAAAATACGAGTAAAACAATATCGTCATAGATTGATTGACGAATGCGCTAACTTAACCGATGCAACAAAAATATTCGCTCGAATATCCGTACAGTTAGCGCGATTATTTTTATTCCCGGAGGCTTAACTGAGCTCTCATGGTTTTATTTATCTAGTTTATGTTATAGTTATTTATAGAAGCATAGTCGTATCGATTAAAAGTTTGAATTGTTAAGTTTGTTTTCCAAATTAAACATTTTTACACATTGTAGAACAATTTATGTCATGTCACATGTGTCACAAGACCACAATATATATGTATACAATACAAAAAAGAGCATATTGTGTCCCGAGCACACGTGTCAGAAGCGAAACTTCTATTGCAAGATTCAAAGATACCAATATCGTCGCCTTACTCTATGACGTGACGGTATAATCATGACTCGACCTTGAAATTTTACTCTCAACGCGCCTATAGAAGTTTGACTTCAAAAGAAGAAGAAAAGTAAACTAAAAATAAACGTGAAACAATTTTTTTTTAATATGTACCTACGTACATTCCTATACACACTTATCTTATAACACCCTCGTCAAAATCTATCTACACTGCTAAGAATTATTCACATACCACCATTACATACGAACAAGGTCTAACATAGAATTTAAAAGCTCAAATAATGTTAAATACAAAAGTTGGCACAGCTAATGGGAGCGTCGTGCGAAGCGGATATCCCGTAGACATCGCGCGACTACTTCCGTAGGAAACCAGTGATGAGCGAAGCGAGTAGCGAAGCGATATGGAAAGCGATAAGCGGAGAAAATGATAACTGCTGAATGTTTTTTTACCAGCTGTTGTAATATAGGTATTATGTTGTTGTATGTTTTAAGGCAAATTTATCAGGATAGCAAAGATTGATAAATAGATTAAAAAAAATCAATTTTTAATGGTTTTGATAATTTAATTGCTCGTAATTTAGTAATTTATTACAATTATTGTCACAAAAACGTTTATTGTGTATGTCATAAAAATTTACAAAGGTTGCCAAAATATTAATCAAATTTGAAGTAGGTGATAATAGTTTAATTGAATTGCGTTATTTTCTTATATATTCTTACAAATAACTATACAATATACACACTATTAAATTAGCATAATATTTTACAGGGTTTACATGCTTTTAAAAATATATATGCAAATGCTTAGTTTTTAAATAAATGACATAAAATCGCTCCGCTTACCTCTAGCGCCCATTTGTTTGCGCAGGCAGCCATTTAGCTATTTACATTACAAAAATATTGATAGATGGCGCGCTTGTTGCAGAAATGTTGTAAAATAACTCATTTCTTATTAACATTACAACAGAAACCGATGGAAATAAGAAATATTCCATTTCTTCTTATTCAAATGTACGTGTCTGAATTCTGTTTTATGACATTGAACTTTTTAAAACTATTTCTGTAGATATTTGGTAATGTACAATGTTATACATAGGTGGAAGTTACATAGAAGAAATTTCAGGTTATAATATCCCCGTCTGATGCTGACGTTTAATTTTTTAATAGCAACTAATTATGAAAATACTTTAAAATTATGATAGTACTAGGTATTAATTTAAATACTAGCTTGTTGCTTCAGAACCGGCCGCGTTGATCTGTAAACACATTTATTTTATTTAGGTAACTTGCTACTGTTGATATAATTTTCAAACCCGCAAACGGTATAAACCAACCCAAAAATCCATCCTTATTAGTAAGTATCGAAAATCTCGCATATGCTCTATATTCAACTAATTCATTTTTACTGTTTAACACAATATTTCACGCTAGTAACATCTATTGAACGGAAAAATGCACATATTTTTCCGTACGACCGCTTTCTTTAAGTCGAGATGCTATCTACAACCACTAGTCCATTCAATGCTTAAGAGCTCTCTGCTTTGATACAAAGAATAAATCGACCATTAAATACTTATTGAAGAACAATGTAATATTTTTCCATGATAAAGAACGTTATAGTAACCTATATAATATTGCAAGCGATTATCTATCTTAAAACAATTGATAAGGGTTGTAATTCGATTACAGAAACATAAAACAGTTAAAACATAAACAATATGCAGTTGGCTATTTCATTAGAACAATACAGTTGCTACATAGCTTGTTAGCAACTTAAACACATTTTAGCTAAAATAAGTTATGAAATTATTATTTAAATTATTCCTTAAATATAATAAATAATTTAAACTCAATCTTTTGCATCAATATAAACTTTAATAATACGCATAGAGTCAACTACAAGAAGCATCATAATTGCTCTTTTAAATATAATAATTATTAATTACCTTCCTAATATTTGCATGCATTCTCGCAATTCCTACATATTTGCCTTTTTGAAACAAAGAACGAAAAATCTTTCTTGCATAATAAAAAAGCACTTACCAAAACTTAAAAATTTGAGAATAGCGGGCTTATCGCTAGCTAGCGATCTCTATCAGGCAATCCTAATACAAAAAGGAAATGCAAGCTTTATACATTGCACGAATGCCAATTCTTGAATTCGTTTTATCCCAATGTCTCGAACATTCTAAAAGGAACCTAACCTCTGTACCTTTTATTTCACGGCCATCGACATAATTAAGGTTAAAGCTATATATCTTCTATATATCTAGCTATATATTGTAGTACTTCGTAGTGTGGACACGCGTCCAGTTATTTATTAGATGATAAAGGTCAGGGTTGGCTTATATCAAGTTCAGGTACGTTCATTTTGTTGTAAATCTTTGTACAGTTAATAAAAATCGCCATTTTAAAGCCTGAGAGAGAAATCTATGAAAAGCACTAAAATATCTGGTCAAAATACTCAATATGTGACAGTAAATATAGATGACTAGCTTTCCGCCCGCGGCTTCGCCCGCTTTATCTAAAACCTAATAAATTATATACTAAAACCTTCCTCTTGAATCACTCTATCTATTAATAAAAATCGCATCAAAATCCGTTGCGTAGTTTTGAAGATTTAAGCATACAAAGGGGCTTTGTTTTATACTATGTAGTGATAGATAGTAAGTTATGCTATTGCCTTCATCTTGTATATTGTAATAACTCAATAAGTATCTACCTCTAGGAGTATTTTAAAGGACTTATGCCCACTGTACAATGTACATGTCAGCTTTGTCTCTACATGGCTCTATAATTCTTTCCGTGTTTTTAAATGCTGGACTTGCGAAAATAAATGTAATTTGATATTTCAACATACCCCATACCATTATTACAAAAAATGCCTATTCATAAGCACACCAAAAATCAGTTATATGAGTTAAAGCGTAGTACTATTATGTATTCTGTGGTTAAAGTTTTATATACACACTAGTGGTCCGCCCCGGCTTCGCCCGTGGTACATATTTCGCAATAAAAGGTAGCCTATGTCCTTTCTCGGGTATCAAAATATCTCCATACCTTTCATGCAATTTGGTTCAGTAGTTTAGGCGTGATTGAGTAACAGACAGACAGACAGAGTTACTTTCGCATTTATAATATTAGTATGGATTAAACACATGAACTGAAAATATCTAAAACGAATTATTTACCATGTAATTACTATTAACCACGTACATATGTTAAACAATTTTTCTCCGAACATATTGTACATTGAATATTTAAAGAAAACCGCAAATAGTTTCGATTTATCCCGCGCAAATGGCCAATATAGTAACGACCGCAACCGTGTAATTAGCTTGTATTGATTAATTCAAAATATGTGTTACCTATTCCTAGATTGTAGAATTTATTAGATTTGCGGATAATGGTTCTGATTATTGAAATAGTGGTTTGATTAGCTCGTCATAGTTATACGAGTAAATCGTAATGTGGTCTGTTTTAATACAATGTGTAGACTGTAGGCGTATTTTATATACCTACTAGCGGTCCGCCCCGGCTTCGCCCGTGGTACATATTTACGTTTTCTCTACGTAAAAACCATCCTCGTACTTCAAGGAATATAATAAAAAAAGAATTATCGAAATCGGTTCAGCCGTTCTCGAGTTATGCGCTTACCAACACATTTTGCGATTCATTTTTATATATATACCTATGTAGTTTCTACATTTATATCTCCAGTTTAATATATGTGTTTTACTGTATTAGTATACATACCTGAAGAAGAAGTCTTATAGCTAGGGTGCATTCCCACCAGAAATGTGCTACTGCATGCTATGAAAATGTGACTGTTTCCACCAATGCTACGCTTATGCATTGATGAATAAGATTGGTGACACACAGGTCCACAGTTAAACCAGACTTAAACACGAAGAAGAAGAATGTAAGAATGTAATAACATTTTTTAATTTATATATTATGGTCTAAAATCCGAATAAGTCGAAATGCAACGGCGTGATAATAGAATGAGACCAATTTTATAATAAATTTAGTGTATTAAAAAATGTATTAAAAATGGGTTGACTGGGAAAATCCTGGACATTTTTAATGAATTTAAAAAAAAAAACATTTTTTTTTAATTAATAATTAGACCATTAGAATATATAACGGCCTTCCTTTAAATAATAACAAACGTATAATTATTAATATAACTTTAACAAATGCCAACAATTCATAAACTGTCAACCAAAAACAATTGTCTTGCAACTCGTCAGAAGTTTTTTAATAATCCGGGGCAAATCAAATTCCATGAACATACCTTCTGGGATCCTTCACATACATGGTCCAATTTAAATACCCCCTGAGGCAGTCCGGGACAAGGGAGGTAACTCGTTTCAAAGTTATTTTGTTGATTTTCGAGTTTTTACTCGAAAGGATGATAATTGCCCTGAACTTTAGCTACCGTATTATATTAAAGGGTAGGAGCTTCTTTGGCGTTATGGTCTTGGATTTTTAAACATACTTTTGAATTAATTTTAAGAAAATCCTCTGTTCTATGGGATAATTTTATGATTTGTAAATGTATGGAAATCTGAATCGATTTTTAAGTGCTGTAAAATACTAGTAAGTAGGTAAGTACCTACAATACGTTAACATTAATAACCTTATTCGGAATCGTTAATAATAGATAATCAATTGAAAATATTTGATATATCCTATAACATAAACATAATAAACAACTACAACGTTACAACATAAATAAAATAACATACATTTCGAATATAATCTCTCTAAAACTTAAGCTACAAAGACCCTATTAATTTTGCAGTTAACACCTCGAAAGCAAGAGCGAGCGCGACTAAGAAATTCACTAAAATTGTAACTTCCAAGCAATAAAGATTAATAAAATAGTGCACAAGACACCCAATTACTTTAACTCGAAAAACGAGTTCGCCAAGAAGTCGGCAATTGGATAAGACATTTCACGGCACATGATAGAATGGATTATGCAGATAGTTGGAAACGCATAATTAAAGTTCAAGTCACTTGAATGAGTTAATTTTGAACGCGATTGTACAATGGGACTGAGTTTTTAAGTTATGTACAGTCAGCAACGTAGCACTGATTTAAAACGCGCCACGAAAGATGACATTTTTTACGCGTTATTAATAGGATGTGCAATATTCGCGGTACAATATTCTGTACAAATATGCTTGGAAACTTATATTATTAACTTTTTATATATTATAATTTATTATATATATACTTATAAACAGTAACACAATACACTGCAACACAAGTTTAATGATTTACTTTTACAGCAGACAATGCATGAAATCTTGTACAGTCAACAACATAGGTCAATAAATTTACTACTAGGTAGGTTTTTGAATACTTACAGTATAATGCAAATCATTATTGGTTACTGTTAAGGCATAAGAGTTATAACTAAACAGTCTTCTGTCTTGCTTTATCAAGTACTTGGAAGTTATTATTTTGCCTTACATTGTAAGAGTAGGTATAAATCTACGCTCTCACCCGTTCAGGCCGTTATAATTTATTGCACATATTTTTAACATTTTTAGCTTATAAAGTAGGGTACAGGTGGCCAATGAAGACAGGTACACTAAGTACCTACAGACTAAACATAAACAGTTTTTAGAGCAGCTGCGTCTAATTAACAATTAGGTCAACTAGGAATTGCTTCGTAATCCCTAAAATGTATTGTCACTATGACGGTGCACTAACTTTTTTAATCTTAATTTCTTTGAGGGTACTTGTCGAAAGGGTGTTCGCGATTTTGGATAATTTGGGATCTTTTATTAATTTCATGTTTAAATTATTTTTGTCTTAGAGTTATTAAAAGCTTGCCGGTTCTTCTATATACTGCTTTCGGTGGTAAATGTTAAAATATGTTATGACGATTCAAAAGTGCTTCTAGAAGAAGTCTAATCACTACATAGTATAAAACAAAGTCGCTTTCCCTGTCCCTATGTCCCTATGTCCCTATGTCCCTTTGTACGCTTAAATCTTTGAAACTACGCGACGGATTTTGATGCGGTTTTTTTTAATAGATAGAGTGATTCAAGAGGAAGGTTTATATGTATAATAAGATCCATTAAGTAGTGGAGAAGTACTGTTATTTTTGAGGTTTCTAATGTGATGTCGTAAAAAATTACATTTATTCCGCTTACATTGCAAACGCAGGCTGAACCCTACGAGTTTTATCAAAATAATGTACTAAGTATTATACACATTGAAAAGGTCTACAGAAAAGTCCGCGATGGTATATGTCTATCTCTTATGGATAACCCACAATAACTTTTTTTTGTCATTTACTTTTTACGACAAATAAAGGCTAATTTTCGAAGCGATTTTAACCAATACAGCATTAATCCTTAACCAATTAAATACCATGGATACATTGTTCATTTAATATAGATCTATATGGCCCTTTACACCGTATGATTTAAGTGAATATTTTCGAAGATATTACAGATTTAAAAATTGCAGGACGTAGCGTTTGCGGCCGCCCGGCTATGTATTTTATACCCGTGCGATGCCGGAGGCCGGAGCGGGCCGCTATACCTATTTTATACCTATACAACGTTCACTATTTTTCTGTAGTGTATTTAGTATCAGCATTGCACCCGTGCGAAGCCGGGGCGGGTCGCTAGTTGAGTAAATAAATGTTTGAGATTGAGTTTTACATATTATAAATGTGCATAGAAATAGCTAGTATGTATATCTCTTACAAAGCACTGGGGTTATTTTTTGGGATTAGAGATAATTATGTACTTTTAATAGCACTAGGTATCTGTTAATTTAATTTGACAACCGGAGCGAAAGCGTTTGTAACAGCTCGATCATAATGTTGAATTAATAAAAACCAATAAAAAATATATTAGACAATCCGAGACACTTAAAACAGAGGACCCACTTAGAGTTAGGTAAGAACGAAAGTTTTCGTCCCTAAAATGTTATGATAAGTGACCTCTCGGGCCTCGGCTCGTTTTGCGTAACGTTATAAATGTAATTTGCGAATAATTAAATTAGCTTAATGTTTATTGATGGATATTTTCCTCTATTCGTCGGAATTGGGTCGCCATTTTGAATTCCGGCCATTTTAAATTTTTGAGACTGACAGATTCTTCGTTCGTGATGGGCCATCACGAACGAAGAATCTGTCAGTCTAGTCTGTCAGCTAATCTCAGGAACTACTGGTGCGATTTGAAAAATTCTTTCGGTGTTAGATAGCCCATTTATCGAGGAAGGTTATAGGCTATATATCATCACGCTACGTCCAACAGGGGTGGAGCCACGGGGGTGAAACCGCGCGGAGCAGCTAGTCTTTAATATAAAGAGGTTAAGTTTGGGTATAAGGCAGTTTGTATGTATTATTGTAGATAATAAGGACCTAAAACTATTGAACTTTTTATTTTATTTTGTTTGCTGAGTTGGATTCTGGTGGCTGAGAGGGAAGGCGTTGCTAGTTAGGCAAAAAAACGTGAGTTCGAATCCCGCCTCTGATCGAGGTTTTTCTTTTTATTAATTATCGCTTAAATGGTATGAAACAAAATATTAAATATTGTACTTATTGATTTAAGGGGTTATTATTTTTAATTACTATTTGTTATTTACCCGAACAACGTTGATACGAGTTATTTAAGTAGGTACATCACATATATCATCATGTAGTGTGTTTGTTAGTATGTTTAGCCAAACCGCAAGCGGTATGTTAATATATTGCAAGTCACTTAGGTACTTACTTTATAGTAGCCTTATGGCTATTTCCTGAATATTATCTCTATTCCTGAGGTAAAGGAAAAATTAATCAAATGAACTGTTTATCTAATTTCGGAGTCAAAACATGAACTTATTACTCAAATCGTTTTTGGATGTGACGTGGTAGTAGTTAAATCGACACATTTTTTTTTTAAATTTGAATTTTTAGTATAGGTAAAACATAAAGGTTATTAAAATTATAATATCAATGATGTTTTCAATAATTTTACTTACTCGTTGTCAGTTTAAGGGTGCACTCACACACATCAGTCACCGTCAAGTCACCGATGACTGATCGGTGACGGTTCGTGTACGTATCCACAAACACCAGTCACCGTCATGTTGTCCGTCAGTCACGTCGCCGGTTTGACTGAATCATTGAACACATACATCAGGTTAGTCAGTGATTAGACGTGTGTCACGCTAGAGAACATGTAGCAATTGACGGAAGCACGACGCTGACTGAACTGAGACGTGACGGCACCGGGTGAGTGGGGATAAAAGTATGATACATGTATGGAAAGATTATTTGACGTGCCTGACCGGTGACGTCACTGATAGATTTCGTGCCGGCGACTGTCGTGTGGGAACAGAGTCATACTAGAACTATTGATACATATTTTTTTTTAATCCTGTCCGGTGACGTGCCGTGACGGTGACTGATGTGTGTGAGTGCACCCTAAATATGTATAATTCATGCAGTCGATTGAAAAAATTATAAAACTGCCATATTAAAGTACAAATCGTGAAGCTTTCAACTGAAGATGCAATGGATATCGGTAGTATTTAATGAGTCTCAGAGAGTTTTCATTTGTTTGACAATCGATTACCTGCCTTGAGTGTCAGAAATTAACGTTCATTTTCATTTGTCTGTTTGCCATCAGTCTAGTATTTTCATCCATTTTAAAGGTTCGTTTAAATTTTTATATATAATCTGTATCTGGAGGTACGTATATGGACGAAAAAAATTATAAATATTTTTTTTATATTGACTTAAGTAACTACTTAATTAGGTAATTAATAAGTAATTTTGGTAAATGTAAAATAGGCATATTTTTTCTACTAACTACCTAAGTAAGTATAATAAATTATAAAACACCATATTTTATGATAAAATCACACTATACTGAAAACAACCGACTTCAAACTTGCACTTGCAACATTTACAAATACAGACAAAAATGCTCATAAAATAAAAACCACTGGGCCTATCCGAATAAAATTTTTATGGGACCAATTCGACCCCATCCCGCATCGAACAAAAAAAGAATCACGTAAATCGGTTCAGAAACCACGGAGTAATCGGTGTACATACATAAGAAAAAAAAAACATACCGGCCGAATTGATAACCTCCTCCTTTTTTTTGAAGTCGGTTAAAAACAGAATCAATGTTTGTTCTAGAATAGTTTGAACTCTTAAGCCCAAGACAACATGTCATAAGTAGATAAATAACTTCAACCACATTATCAATTAAATCAATATTTAATTAAAGATAACATCAAGCTTTTAAACTTGTCACATAGAACTTACAGCAACATAATTCACAAGTTAAATCGACTAAGTTTCATGCATGAACTCAAATTTTAACTTATATTTAACATTCTACTTTCTTGAGTTCCTTCGTTACTTTAGTTAGGTATTTCGGTAGGGTATGATTAAATGCTTTTATGGATTACGGAATACCACATCGTATCAGTATGTTTTAAAAATTAATAAACGTTTTAAATTTGATAATTAGCCATTTAGGAAATTACTACTAACGAATTATAATAATCTATATTGACTTGAAACCCAGTTCTATTTTAAAACAATAAAATAATATTAGCAGAGGTACGAAGTAGGAATAATTTCCATACGAAATTACGCCATATCATTCGAGTAGTTTTTGGTTGTCTCCATTTATTATCATAATAAATAATGATAACTTATTATTATTATTATTTAAAACTAGCGGTCCGCCCCGGCTTCGCCCGTGGTACATATCTCGCTATAAAAAGTAGCCTATGTCCTTTCTCGGGTATCAAAATATCTCCATACCAAATTTCATGCAAATTGGTTCAGTAGTTTAGGCGTGATTGAGTAACAGACAGACAGACAGAGTTACTTTCGCATTTATAATATTAGTATGGATGTAGGTTTATAAATAAAACGACGAATTATTCTAAATAAGTATTTATTATCTAACATAA
The DNA here is from genome assembly GCF_061535395.1 of Colias eurytheme. Taxonomy (NCBI): domain Eukaryota; kingdom Metazoa; phylum Arthropoda; class Insecta; order Lepidoptera; family Pieridae; genus Colias; species Colias eurytheme. The sequence goes on from NC_143002.1 coordinate 7,876,249, forward strand.
ACAATAAACATATCTATACATATAATAAAATCGTAGGAAAGTCAAAACTGTACATTGAATATTTTTTTAAAAGAATACATAATCCATGATCTATAATCGATATAGAAGCCAAAAACATAGTTTTTAGAATTTTTGTCTGTTTGTCTGTTTGTCTGTTTGTCTGTTTGTCTGTTTGTCTGTATGTTTGTCCAGGCTAATCTCGAAAAGTACTGCATAGATTGACTTCAAATTTTGCATGAATATTACTAACAGGTCGGGTGAGGCTTTTTTAAACATATTATCATGCTATCACCTCCGGGGGAGGAGCTGTGAACCTTTTTTTTTCTTACGTATTCCGTGTATTACGACAGCGTACAATCTAAAGACTCATGTTTAAATGTTGGTTTCGGGTAAGCCATGCTATTATCTAGCTTTACACAATAAAAACTATGTCATTTACGTAATTTGGGCAGAGAATCAGTTTAATGAATTTATTAGTATACAAATTTGAAACAGCGCCATCTATGAGATTTCGTAAAAATCAAATCAATTTACATGTTAACACTACTGAACACAATGTTAAAAATTAATAATTTAAATATAATTATGTTATTTATTTATTTAACTCTTTAACCCATATCTTCCCTTCCCTATAAGGTGCGCTTATAATTCGTGTGAATATACTACATTTTTAAAAGTGAGGGTAGATGTTTATTATTTTAAGTCAAACTAGACACCATTTCAGTTAATCTAATATTGATTGTGTTCATTGGTTACATTTTTAAAAATCTTCGTGTTTTAAAAATTCGATAACGAGGCGGGACTCGAACCAGCATTCTTTAGTGATCGAATTTTATCTATTCTTTATAATACAAAAAGGTTAGTTCGTTGATAATTATTATTCCTTCATCATTTACATGTTGTAAGTAAAAATATACTTTGACTGTTAATACTTTTGTTCAGTATTTACCTGTATGATTATTGCTTGGTAATTAATATAATATTTTCATGTCGTATAGCTAATTAAAAACATAAGTTTGATGTGAAACTAGCTGGATTTATTTTTACACACTCAAATTCAAATTCAAATTCAAATTAATTTATTTGCCAAAAAACATGGTATACATAGATGTTAACAGTCTTATATTTTGTGTTAATGTTTAAATAGTATTAATAGTGTAAATCATAATATTTTTTCACAATTAAAAATATTTCCTTTTTTTTGATAGTGTTGGCATCGAATTAAACCGCGCTGTCGTTTCGTTCACAAAAAGTGAAGTTATGAGGACCGAATATGTAGCCGCCTCAACTTACGGAAACGAGAGTAACCTGCGTTGTCTGTTAGTTATTGTATAGTCGAATTTAACGTTACATGGAAATTGGAATCTAATTATATGTATACTTATATACTTATATTAAATCTGTAGAGGTCAATTCTGTACATGAAATATATTTCCTAAATAACTATCACGAGGTGATTAGGGATCGACATTGACGCCAAAAATTTTTGTCCGTCTGTCTGTCTGTATAACCGTTATAGAAACAAAAACTACTCGACGGATTTAAACGAAACTTGGTACAATTATTTTTCATATTCGTGAGCAGAGCAGTAACTCCATTTTTAAGCTTTCGTCGCGTGTGCAACCTTAAGGGTTAAAGCTACACAGAAATCAAGTATGAAAGAAATGTTCTCCATATTATATAAAAAATATCTCCCGACATCATAAATGTCTATCTTTTATGGTTGAGCTTAGGAGTTCAAAGCTTTCTGATTATATTTGTCTACTAGCTGTGCCCGCGACTTCGTCCGCGTGGAATAGTGACTATGGGACCTATGACCATGGGCTCAGGGTGGGGCAACAATAATTGTTTTTATTTTCATGCTTCCACTCCCACGCCCACTCCCAGGCCCACGCCAACGCCCACGCCCACTCCCCTTCACAATTGGTACCTACCAGATCAAAGCCAGGGTAAGCGCCCCACCCAGCCCCACCGTGGCTACGCCCATGCTGAATTACTACTTAACATACAATTATTGAGTAAATACGTACTACCATAAATAATTAAAAGAATTGTTATTAAAATTTCTTACTAAACTGAGCTAAAAAACTTACGTACCAACTTATTAAAGAAAATCAAGAAATGAAATGCCTAACCTATACCAAATAGTTACTACATAATATTGTAATTAAAAATTATGATTAGTATATAATATCGAAAATCAAAAAAAACTAATTCTACGTAAAATTTCTTTTAAATTATGTCATATTATTTTTTAGGAACCAGGGGGGGAGAGGAGCAAATTCTATTTCCTTCCTTTCTTAAATGGATGTTTTTAATAATGTATGGTGTAGCCACTGATCAGCTTAATCGATACTCAATTTTTATCAAATCCAGGAACAAATCCAAATTAGATGTTTCCTGTCTCACGCACGTAACTAAAGGCTGAAGAGAGAGAGAGGGAGCACGTAACTAAACCGTTTAGACGAAGAAAAGTGTATAGAAAAAGGAATAAATAATTTCATAAACTTCCCGACGATCTTTAAAAATAAATTATTATATCATTTTTTTCATTCCCACTTTTACCCCTATGTAGGTATAATAAGTGGATGAACCGATTTTGATACAATTTATCTAAGAACCAGCGTCGGAAAATATGCTGCCTAACAAAAAAAAAGCCGCATCTAATTCGGTTTACCTGTTAGCCAGCTACGGTGCCATAGACAGACACACACACACACACATAAATACATAGCAGTCAAACACATAACACCCGTCTTTTTGCGTCGGGGGTTAAAAATATAATACGACATAATTTAAAGGACATTTTATGTGGAAAATTTACCTATTAGAAGTAACCATAATGTTAATTTGACCCCGCCCCCCCCCCTACTACCTCAGCTTACCCCCAAACCCTTGGGGAATTTTGATATGATCATCTGGACATGTAAAGGAATAACTGTAGCGTATAACAGATAAATTGCGTTTTATCGTACACTGTACAGTGTACAATAGAATGCCTTAGCAAATGTTCGCCGTGATTACTTATAAATTGTCATAACTTTTTTATTTATGAACCGATTGACATGAATTAAACACTAAATGTTAAATGAAAATTACCACAATACATTAGTGAAAATCGCATCTAAATCGGATAAGCCGTTTCTGAGATTAGCGTGCACAAACATACAGACAAACAGACAAAAAATTTTTTAACTACAGTTTTGGGTTCAAGATCGATTTAATAATAACACCTGCTAATTTTTTTCTACATATTTTCATTGTACAGACATCGCTTTTCCACAATTTTATTATATGTATTGATGATGATGATGATTGATGATTATAACACTCTCAGTCCGTTTTAACTTAATTTTTATTCACTCGCATCAGTGCCACCTAAAAAATCTTTATATCGAAATTCGAGCAAAGCTAAGAAAATGAGAAATAAGAGTTCTCAAGGATCGTTAGAGGCTTACTATTGACCGAAAACAACATGTGTTATGCCGAGAACCTGAAACCGCTTCACAACGAGAATTGCGGCTCACAGCTGACCGCGAACGGCATATACTATCCTGTGAGACCGAAACCTTCACTGAGAGGGTATAACGTCTCACAGCTGATCGCAAATGGCATATTTTATCTCGATAATCTGAAACTTTTACTCAATATGAAGACCGTTTGACAAATGATAGGGTGCACCATAATATTATTCGATCTCTTGAAGATGAACATGAGCATAAGCAATGACTAGAGTAGGGACGCGAATATTACCATTATTTGAGACAAGTAGTTACGATTAATAAGTTTGTTTAATGAAAGATTAAGAATTAAAACTATTTGGTCTCTTGAAACGGACGAATAACGAGAGGCCCGTCTTACTGTAGACAGATTTCGACAGTCTTAATGACTTAGAGGTAAACATAGAAGATCAATCTACGAGTTCGGTGGTGTGGTCCGACAAATATAAAAGTGGGTTTGCTTATAACCTCACAATTGATTACAGATCATCTTCTGTATAGGCGATATTAACGTAGTATGTTCTTTTTGTAATGCTTTAAAGAGGAGTAAGGAGTCGGCTTTCGTTTGAAGATACACCAGAACCTTTGAAATCACTACTTTTAGAGGAACATGTGCAATCTAAACAGTTCTTAGACAATATTCGCTCTTATAGTAGTGCGTTTTAAATGATCCTTTGGTGCTCAACAATTATCAGAGGATCCTTTCATGCTTACTTTTAAGATACAAGGTCAAGTTTATAATTTGATAGGATCCCTTTTGCCTGAAGGCCAACCTAAGTTTCTTCAAATATATTTTGTATTCGACTACAACGAATAGTCGAATACAAGAAATCAATATTTCTCGAATTTAAAATATTACAATTTTTCCTACAGTAGGGCAACGAATGTATTTTCGCATAGTAACGGAGGGGAACTCACGGGGGGTCGAGTGACGCGGGCCACGTACCACAAACATGCTTAGTTTGTTGTACCGAGCGCGAAAGAAAGTCATCGTGTTTTTAGTAAAATTACTATGTAAACTAACGTAATTTAATACTTAGGTACATATTATATAATGATGCGCTCAAACTGTTAATCTACATTTAATTTAGATTATTATTTGAATTACTAAGTAATGTAGAATTTAAATCAAATTCACTCATGTTTTCCTCAGATTTTCGATGTCCTCCGATTTTAAGATTTTCTTATCAGAGTATTCAATTTTAATGTAGTTAATTTTTATAAGAGACAATTAAGAACATTCAAAAATAAAGTGTCACGTATTTTTTTTAAACGACGAATGACGAAAAACGACGTAATCGCGGACGAAGTCGCGGGCAACAGCTAGTGAACGATAAAAATATAAATTATATAATCAGTAGGTATCATCAGTAAGGTAGTTACGTACTTCTTATTTTATTTTTTCTTGTAATTCATAATAGATGGGTCAAAAGAAACGATTGAATATTTTGGTAAACAACCCATAGAAACTGAATTCAAGAAAACACCCAAATTCCCAATTTTCTAGTTATCTAAACTCCTAAAAGGGAAATTGCGCCAAAGAATATAAATTTTAATAAAGGATATCAATTTTAATAAATGAAATCACGACCATTACGGATCTTAACCTAATAACTGACGCAATCTAAGAATTTCACTACTACAGCTTTCTGTTAATAACTTTAATTTACTTAAGTATCTTTCTAATTCGATACTTTGTTTTACGATTCTTCGAGTTAGAGAATACTTTTGTTCTAGATCTTTCTATATCATGTTGTAATACTTATAAATATCTACTTCTATGACACTATATAATTGCAAAATTAATTATCCTATATTTTGCCACTTATATTATTATAAGTGCGAAAGGAACCGTGTGGGTCTGTCTGTTTCTCTCTTCTTCACGCCTAAACCTTTGAACCGATTTGAATGAAATTTTTATTTTTATTATTACATTTTTTTTATCGTGGAATTTCCATGGGGAAGGGAACTATATGGGTAGGTATTTATTTTTCTACGCGTTAAAGGAAATTAATATAGGTATTATATGTATTAGATCTATACTAATATCATAAAGAGGAAAGGTTTGTAATTATGTATACAGTATGTATGTATGTATGGTTTTCACGCATAAACTACTGGACCGATTTCAAAAATTCTTTCACCATTAGAAAGCTGCATCTTCACTGAGCAACATAGGCTATATTGCATTTTCAAAAAAATTAGAGATCCTTACCAAAAATGCAATAATGTAACCCAAGGTGTAAAAAATTCCTTAATAAAAATTCAGTCATCGCGTGCGCTGCGGAATCTATTCCTTGAAGTACGAGGATGGTTCTTATGAAAAAAAAACGTAAACATGTAGGTACCACGGGCGAAGCCGGGGCGGACCGCTAGTTATAGATATAGATAAAACGAAGAATAGTATTGGTGTTGAAATGTTATCTTCATTTTATTAAGTAGGTACCTACTATAGATATAGCTACTATACCTACATGTGGTCAACTCAACTCTATAACAATGAAATATACCTAGACCTTATTTTCTGACAATATGTAGCAAGCATACAATCAAAACTTTTCCTTGTAATAGGAGTATCTAGACTTTTCCAACTTGTGCTATTATTATAGGAAGTTTCCACATTAGGAACTATTTTAACTTATAGAAGTAGGTATATTATGTACTAGCGGTCCGCCCCGGCTTCGCCCGTGGTACATATTTCGCAATAAAAGGTAGCCTATGTTCTTTCTCAGGGTCTAAAGATTGTCTGTGCCAAATTTCATCAAAATCGGCCCAGTAGTTTATGCGTGAAAACCATACATACATACATACATACATACAAACCTTTCCTCTTTATAATATTAGTATAGATTATTAGTATTACTTATTTATTATTTCTTGTCGCTATATGTATATTCAGGTAATAAATAAATAAATATAAAATAAAATAAAAACCTTTTATTTCATGTAAAGTAATGGAAAAAAAAATATTAAATAATGTAAGTATATAAATTTGTGCAAAAGTTGTTTACATGAACCCCTCCTCAAGTGAGGGTGAAGGTCTCCTCTAAAGAATTCCATGTATCTCTGTCTTGAGCTATTTGTGGCCAGCAGGTGCCAGCTGTTTTTATCAAATCGTCTGCCCACCTTGTGTAGGGTCTGCCTTTGAGACGTTTGCCGATAGGGCCTTTCCACGTTGTTACCCTGCTGGTCCATCTCTCGTCCTTTAGCCTCGCTACGTGCCCAGCCCATTATATTAGTATATTCAGGTATCGGGTTATAATTTTTGGGTTTGGTCAATCACGCAGAGGACTGTTATAATAATTGTAAAGAGATAGGTAGATTATCTTTAATATAATATTATATTTTATATTATATTATAAAGCTGAAGAGTTTGTTTGTTTGTTTGTTTGTTTGAACGCGCTAATCTCAGGAACTACTGGTGCGATTTGAAAAATTCTTTCGGTGTTAGATAGCCCATTTATCGAGGAAGGTTATAGGCTATATATCATCACGCTACGTCCAACAGGGGTGGAGCCACGGGGGTGAAACCGCGCGGAGCAGCTAGTCTTTAATATAAAGAGGTTAAGTTTGGGTATAAGGCAGTTTGTATGTATTATTGTAGATAATAAGGACCTAAAACTATTGAACTTTTTATTTTATTTTGTTTGCTGAGTTGGATTCTGGTGGCTGAGAGGGAAGGCGTTGCTAGTTAGGCAAAAAAACGTGAGTTCGAATCCCGCCTCTGATCGAGGTTTTTCTTTTTATTAATTATCGCTTAAATGGTATGAAACAAAATATTAAATATTGTACTTATTGATTTAAGGGGTTATTATTTTTAATTACTATTTGTTATTTACCCGAACAACGTTGATACGAGTTATTTAAGTAGGTACATCACATATATCATCATGTAGTGTGTTTGTTAGTATGTTTAGCCAAACCGCAAGCGGTATGTTAATATATTGCAAGTCACTTAGGTACTTACTTTATAGTAGCCTTATGGCTATTTCCTGAATATTATCTCTATTCCTGAGGTAAAGGAAAAATTAATCAAATGAACTGTTTATCTAATTTCGGAGTCAAAACATGAACTTATTACTCAAATCGTTTTTGGATGTGACGTGGTAGTAGTTAAATCGACACATTTTTTTTTTAAATTTGAATTTTTAGTATAGGTAAAACATAAAGGTTATTAAAATTATAATATCAATGATGTTTTCAATAATTTTACTTACTCGTTGTCAGTTTAAGGGTGCACTCACACACATCAGTCACCGTCAAGTCACCGATGACTGATCGGTGACGGTTCGTGTACGTATCCACAAACACCAGTCACCGTCATGTTGTCCGTCAGTCACGTCGCCGGTTTGACTGAATCATTGAACACATACATCAGGTTAGTCAGTGATTAGACGTGTGTCACGCTAGAGAACATGTAGCAATTGACGGAAGCACGACGCTGACTGAACTGAGACGTGACGGCACCGGGTGAGTGGGGATAAAAGTATGATACATGTATGGAAAGATTATTTGACGTGCCTGACCGGTGACGTCACTGATAGATTTCGTGCCGGCGACTGTCGTGTGGGAACAGAGTCATACTAGAACTATTGATACATATTTTTTTTTAATCCTGTCCGGTGACGTGCCGTGACGGTGACTGATGTGTGTGAGTGCACCCTAAATATGTATAATTCATGCAGTCGATTGAAAAAATTATAAAACTGCCATATTAAAGTACAAATCGTGAAGCTTTCAACTGAAGATGCAATGGATATCGGTAGTATTTAATGAGTCTCAGAGAGTTTTCATTTGTTTGACAATCGATTACCTGCCTTGAGTGTCAGAAATTAACGTTCATTTTCATTTGTCTGTTTGCCATCAGTCTAGTATTTTCATCCATTTTAAAGGTTCGTTTAAATTTTTATATATAATCTGTATCTGGAGGTACGTATATGGACGAAAAAAATTATAAATATTTTTTTTATATTGACTTAAGTAACTACTTAATTAGGTAATTAATAAGTAATTTTGGTAAATGTAAAATAGGCATATTTTTTCTACTAACTACCTAAGTAAGTATAATAAATTATAAAACACCATATTTTATGATAAAATCACACTATACTGAAAACAACCGACTTCAAACTTGCACTTGCAACATTTACAAATACAGACAAAAATGCTCATAAAATAAAAACCACTGGGCCTATCCGAATAAAATTTTTATGGGACCAATTCGACCCCATCCCGCATCGAACAAAAAAAGAATCACGTAAATCGGTTCAGAAACCACGGAGTAATCGGTGTACATACATAAGAAAAAAAAAACATACCGGCCGAATTGATAACCTCCTCCTTTTTTTTGAAGTCGGTTAAAAACAGAATCAATGTTTGTTCTAGAATAGTTTGAACTCTTAAGCCCAAGACAACATGTCATAAGTAGATAAATAACTTCAACCACATTATCAATTAAATCAATATTTAATTAAAGATAACATCAAGCTTTTAAACTTGTCACATAGAACTTACAGCAACATAATTCACAAGTTAAATCGACTAAGTTTCATGCATGAACTCAAATTTTAACTTATATTTAACATTCTACTTTCTTGAGTTCCTTCGTTACTTTAGTTAGGTATTTCGGTAGGGTATGATTAAATGCTTTTATGGATTACGGAATACCACATCGTATCAGTATGTTTTAAAAATTAATAAACGTTTTAAATTTGATAATTAGCCATTTAGGAAATTACTACTAACGAATTATAATAATCTATATTGACTTGAAACCCAGTTCTATTTTAAAACAATAAAATAATATTAGCAGAGGTACGAAGTAGGAATAATTTCCATACGAAATTACGCCATATCATTCGAGTAGTTTTTGGTTGTCTCCATTTATTATCATAATAAATAATGATAACTTATTATTATTATTATTTAAAACTAGCGGTCCGCCCCGGCTTCGCCCGTGGTACATATCTCGCTATAAAAAGTAGCCTATGTCCTTTCTCGGGTATCAAAATATCTCCATACCAAATTTCATGCAAATTGGTTCAGTAGTTTAGGCGTGATTGAGTAACAGACAGACAGACAGAGTTACTTTCGCATTTATAATATTAGTATGGATGTAGGTTTATAAATAAAACGACGAATTATTCTAAATAAGTATTTATTATCTAACATAAACAATAAACATATCTATACATATAATAAAATCGTAGGAAAGTCAAAACTGTACATTGAATATTTTTTTAAAAGAATACATAATCCATGATCTATAATCGATATAGAAGCCAAAAACATAGTTTTTAGAATTTTTGTCTGTTTGTCTGTTTGTCTGTTTGTCTGTTTGTCTGTTTGTCTGTATGTTTGTCCAGGCTAATCTCGAAAAGTACTGCATAGATTGACTTCAAATTTTGCATGAATATTACTAACAGGTCGGGTGAGGCTTTTTTAAACATATTATCATGCTATCACCTCCGGGGGAGGAGCTGTGAACCTTTTTTTTTCTTACGTATTCCGTGTATTACGACAGCGTACAATCTAAAGACTCATGTTTAAATGTTGGTTTCGGGTAAGCCATGCTATTATCTAGCTTTACACAATAAAAACTATGTCATTTACGTAATTTGGGCAGAGAATCAGTTTAATGAATTTATTAGTATACAAATTTGAAACAGCGCCATCTATGAGATTTCGTAAAAATCAAATCAATTTACATGTTAACACTACTGAACACAATGTTAAAAATTAATAATTTAAATATAATTATGTTATTTATTTATTTAACTCTTTAACCCATATCTTCCCTTCCCTATAAGGTGCGCTTATAATTCGTGTGAATATACTACATTTTTAAAAGTGAGGGTAGATGTTTATTATTTTAAGTCAAACTAGACACCATTTCAGTTAATCTAATATTGATTGTGTTCATTGGTTACATTTTTAAAAATCTTCGTGTTTTAAAAATTCGATAACGAGGCGGGACTCGAACCAGCATTCTTTAGTGATCGAATTTTATCTATTCTTTATAATACAAAAAGGTTAGTTCGTTGATAATTATTATTCCTTCATCATTTACATGTTGTAAGTAAAAATATACTTTGACTGTTAATACTTTTGTTCAGTATTTACCTGTATGATTATTGCTTGGTAATTAATATAATATTTTCATGTCGTATAGCTAATTAAAAACATAAGTTTGATGTGAAACTAGCTGGATTTATTTTTACACACTCAAATTCAAATTCAAATTCAAATTAATTTATTTGCCAAAAAACATGGTATACATAGATGTTAACAGTCTTATATTTTGTGTTAATGTTTAAATAGTATTAATAGTGTAAATCATAATATTTTTTCACAATTAAAAATATTTCCTTTTTTTTGATAGTGTTGGCATCGAATTAAACCGCGCTGTCGTTTCGTTCACAAAAAGTGAAGTTATGAGGACCGAATATGTAGCCGCCTCAACTTACGGAAACGAGAGTAACCTGCGTTGTCTGTTAGTTATTGTATAGTCGAATTTAACGTTACATGGAAATTGGAATCTAATTATATGTATACTTATATACTTATATTAAATCTGTAGAGGTCAATTCTGTACATGAAATATATTTCCTAAATAACTATCACGAGGTGATTAGGGATCGACATTGACGCCAAAAATTTTTGTCCGTCTGTCTGTCTGTATAACCGTTATAGAAACAAAAACTACTCGACGGATTTAAACGAAACTTGGTACAATTATTTTTCATATTCGTGAGCAGAGCAGTAACTCCATTTTTAAGCTTTCGTCGCGTGTGCAACCTTAAGGGTTAAAGCTACACAGAAATCAAGTATGAAAGAAATGTTCTCCATATTATATAAAAAATATCTCCCGACATCATAAATGTCTATCTTTTATGGTTGAGCTTAGGAGTTCAAAGCTTTCTGATTATATTTGTCTACTAGCTGTGCCCGCGACTTCGTCCGCGTGGAATAGTGACTATGGGACCTATGACCATGGGCTCAGGGTGGGGCAACAATAATTGTTTTTATTTTCATGCTTCCACTCCCACGCCCACTCCCAGGCCCACGCCAACGCCCACGCCCACTCCCCTTCACAATTGGTACCTACCAGATCAAAGCCAGGGTAAGCGCCCCACCCAGCCCCACCGTGGCTACGCCCATGCTGAATTACTACTTAACATACAATTATTGAGTAAATACGTACTACCATAAATAATTAAAAGAATTGTTATTAAAATTTCTTACTAAACTGAGCTAAAAAACTTACGTACCAACTTATTAAAGAAAATCAAGAAATGAAATGCCTAACCTATACCAAATAGTTACTACATAATATTGTAATTAAAAATTATGATTAGTATATAATATCGAAAATCAAAAAAAACTAATTCTACGTAAAATTTCTTTTAAATTATGTCATATTATTTTTTAGGAACCAGGGGGGGAGAGGAGCAAATTCTATTTCCTTCCTTTCTTAAATGGATGTTTTTAATAATGTATGGTGTAGCCACTGATCAGCTTAATCGATACTCAATTTTTATCAAATCCAGGAACAAATCCAAATTAGATGTTTCCTGTCTCACGCACGTAACTAAAGGCTGAAGAGAGAGAGAGGGAGCACGTAACTAAACCGTTTAGACGAAGAAAAGTGTATAGAAAAAGGAATAAATAATTTCATAAACTTCCCGACGATCTTTAAAAATAAATTATTATATCATTTTTTTCATTCCCACTTTTACCCCTATGTAGGTATAATAAGTGGATGAACCGATTTTGATACAATTTATCTAAGAACCAGCGTCGGAAAATATGCTGCCTAACAAAAAAAAAGCCGCATCTAATTCGGTTTACCTGTTAGCCAGCTACGGTGCCATAGACAGACACACACACACACACATAAATACATAGCAGTCAAACACATAACACCCGTCTTTTTGCGTCGGGGGTTAAAAATATAATACGACATAATTTAAAGGACATTTTATGTGGAAAATTTACCTATTAGAAGTAACCATAATGTTAATTTGACCCCGCCCCCCCCCCTACTACCTCAGCTTACCCCCAAACCCTTGGGGAATTTTGATATGATCATCTGGACATGTAAAGGAATAACTGTAGCGTATAACAGATAAATTGCGTTTTATCGTACACTGTACAGTGTACAATAGAATGCCTTAGCAAATGTTCGCCGTGATTACTTATAAATTGTCATAACTTTTTTATTTATGAACCGATTGACATGAATTAAACACTAAATGTTAAATGAAAATTACCACAATACATTAGTGAAAATCGCATCTAAATCGGATAAGCCGTTTCTGAGATTAGCGTGCACAAACATACAGACAAACAGACAAAAAATTTTTTAACTACAGTTTTGGGTTCAAGATCGATTTAATAATAACACCTGCTAATTTTTTTCTACATATTTTCATTGTACAGACATCGCTTTTCCACAATTTTATTATATGTATTGATGATGATGATGATTGATGATTATAACACTCTCAGTCCGTTTTAACTTAATTTTTATTCACTCGCATCAGTGCCACCTAAAAAATCTTTATATCGAAATTCGAGCAAAGCTAAGAAAATGAGAAATAAGAGTTCTCAAGGATCGTTAGAGGCTTACTATTGACCGAAAACAACATGTGTTATGCCGAGAACCTGAAACCGCTTCACAACGAGAATTGCGGCTCACAGCTGACCGCGAACGGCATATACTATCCTGTGAGACCGAAACCTTCACTGAGAGGGTATAACGTCTCACAGCTGATCGCAAATGGCATATTTTATCTCGATAATCTGAAACTTTTACTCAATATGAAGACCGTTTGACAAATGATAGGGTGCACCATAATATTATTCGATCTCTTGAAGATGAACATGAGCATAAGCAATGACTAGAGTAGGGACGCGAATATTACCATTATTTGAGACAAGTAGTTACGATTAATAAGTTTGTTTAATGAAAGATTAAGAATTAAAACTATTTGGTCTCTTGAAACGGACGAATAACGAGAGGCCCGTCTTACTGTAGACAGATTTCGACAGTCTTAATGACTTAGAGGTAAACATAGAAGATCAATCTACGAGTTCGGTGGTGTGGTCCGACAAATATAAAAGTGGGTTTGCTTATAACCTCACAATTGATTACAGATCATCTTCTGTATAGGCGATATTAACGTAGTATGTTCTTTTTGTAATGCTTTAAAGAGGAGTAAGGAGTCGGCTTTCGTTTGAAGATACACCAGAACCTTTGAAATCACTACTTTTAGAGGAACATGTGCAATCTAAACAGTTCTTAGACAATATTCGCTCTTATAGTAGTGCGTTTTAAATGATCCTTTGGTGCTCAACAATTATCAGAGGATCCTTTCATGCTTACTTTTAAGATACAAGGTCAAGTTTATAATTTGATAGGATCCCTTTTGCCTGAAGGCCAACCTAAGTTTCTTCAAATATATTTTGTATTCGACTACAACGAATAGTCGAATACAAGAAATCAATATTTCTCGAATTTAAAATATTACAATTTTTCCTACAGTAGGGCAACGAATGTATTTTCGCATAGTAACGGAGGGGAACTCACGGGGGGTCGAGTGACGCGGGCCACGTACCACAAACATGCTTAGTTTGTTGTACCGAGCGCGAAAGAAAGTCATCGTGTTTTTAGTAAAATTACTATGTAAACTAACGTAATTTAATACTTAGGTACATATTATATAATGATGCGCTCAAACTGTTAATCTACATTTAATTTAGATTATTATTTGAATTACTAAGTAATGTAGAATTTAAATCAAATTCACTCATGTTTTCCTCAGATTTTCGATGTCCTCCGATTTTAAGATTTTCTTATCAGAGTATTCAATTTTAATGTAGTTAATTTTTATAAGAGACAATTAAGAACATTCAAAAATAAAGTGTCACGTATTTTTTTTAAACGACGAATGACGAAAAACGACGTAATCGCGGACGAAGTCGCGGGCAACAGCTAGTTCGAAAATAAAATTTCACAAAACAACGAGTCAAAAATAATTAAGCTTAGACCAAGAGATGCTGAATACTTTTAAATGCAATATTGGAATAAGAACACTTGAAACTTATGCTAATAAATATTTAAGACACAAATATTATTACATAGTTATTTTTTCACATTAATACAACTTATGTCATATTATGTTTAATACTTCGAATTCAATATTTTTACGTACTTACTGATTTATTTAATACAAAAAGGCAAATTTATTGCTTCCGTGCGCGATCAACTTTCTTTAAAATAATAGTGTTCATTTTATGACAGGTACAGGCTTTACCTATAGCAAAAAAGTAAACATTTAAAAAGGCCGTTTGTAAAAAAATGATTTGCGTGCGATTAAAGTAATATAAAGTCAGTCGAAAGCAATTTGTTCCCGATACAGAAAGTGATTATATTTTATGTAGTGTTTGTTGACTCTTAGCCTATAAACACTTAAACTGCTTGCGTGTGTATTTATTTCTGGATCTGAAAAATATAAAATATATTAGTAGTCTCACATATACCTAAAATAATCTATATCTATACTATCTTCTTCTTCTATATTATAAAGTTGAAGAGTTTGTTTGTTTGAACGCGCTAATCTCAAGAAATACTGGTCCGATTTGAAAAATTATTTCGGTGTTTGATAGCCCATTTATCGAGGAAGGCTATAGTATATCATCACGCTAAGACAAACAGAAGCGGAGCCACACGGGTGAAACCGCGGAGCGCAGCTAGTTGTAAATAAGTGATCACAATTATTATTATCTACTACTATAATACAATTTTAAATTGCAAAGTCATATTGTTTAAATCACGTGGTATTAGTTTATTCATTTTTTTATTCAACTTTCATTGATTACATTTTACATATTATATGCAATACGGAATCACGTTCAAAAATAGTCCGAAGCCAAACTCTGCCCACTATATAAGGCAGGATTTTGTAGCGATTGAAATAATTTCAATTAATCGTTAATAGCTCGGTTTGACATTTCAATAGTCGATTATTTTTATTATTTGACAGTTGTCATTTTTTCTAAAAAAAAAGAGCGTGTGTGCCGAGCACATAGAAGTGGAATTTTTTTGGCAAGGTTGAAAAATACCAAGTCGCCTTACTCCATGACGTGACCTTATAATTTTGCTCTCAACGCGTAAAAAGTTTCACTTCAAAAAAAATTATTATTTTTTTTCATTTTTTTTTTGTCTACTCACAATCACTGCGCCTTAGCATCCTCGATCTTGGGAGTTTTCGGGTTGTTCCTCCATATGTAATAACTGAGGGAGCTAGCATATGCCAACCAAGCTAAGTAGGGCAACATTAACAGGCCAGCTGTTTTGTTCACTTGAGTGAAGGTAACTGTAGTGGCTGTAGCCGCGCCTCCGAGAACGCAGATTTCGATGAACGCCTGTGTATAAACGCCAAAATCAACCCATCGTTACTTTTGTATGAAATCTATACAGTCTATAATTAATTAATATAATATATTTCTATACTAATATTATAAAGAGGAAAGGTTTGTAATTATGTATGTATGGTTTTCACACATAAACTACTGGACCGATTTCAAAAATTCTTTCACCATTAGAAAGCTGCACCTTCACTGAGCAACATAGGCTAGGTTTTATCTAGGAAATCCGACGGGAACGGGAACTATGCGGGTTTTTCTTTGAAAACGCGGGCGAAGCCGCAAGCGGAAAGCTAGTATATTATAAAGCTGAAGAGTTTGTTTGAAAATGCTAATCAGATTTTAAAAATTCTTTCGGTGTTAGATAGATTTACGAGGAAGGCTAAATTATATCATCACGCTAAGACCAACAGGAGCGGAGCACTGCGGGTAAAACCGCGGGGCACAGCTAGTAAATTATAAACATCGACTCAACTCAACATCGACAAAACTTAATAAATGCAAAAATCAACTCATCTTTTAAGTAATAAATGTGATAACGTGAATGGTCAAAAGGAACGAAAACATTCATTCTAAAGTACTAATTACATGATGGATTTCCATAAACAAAGAAAATAAATAGACACTTTTTTTTATCTTGCTCCAAATTACAATAACCATTAATTTCCAAAAAAACTTGCTACAATACTCACCAATTTAAAATCTTTCATGCCGAAGAAAATAGGTGTCCACGCCCAGTTCAACAATAATTGACCACCATACAGGGACAGGGGGAGCACTGCTTCTTCTGAAAATATATAAATCAATACATAGTATAAAACAAAGTCGGTTTTGTCTGTCCCAATATCCCTATTTAAGATTAAATATTTAAAACTATGCAACGGATTTTGATGCCTTTTTTATAGAGACTGATTCAAGAGGAAGGTTTAAGTATATAATTTATTAGGTTTTAGACAAATCGGGCGAAACCGCGGACGGAATACTAGTTCTATAATGAAAATGAATCGCTTAATGTGTTATGCATAAAACTCAAGAACGGCTCAACCAATTCTGCTAATTAGAGCTTAATCATAAAGTCTTTGTTATTGAGAATATAATATATAAACAATGAGCATTGAGCATGAAGGATAATAACAACAAACAGGTAAATTTTATAACAATCAATGTAGTAGGAAATCATCACATACCTATGTTATAAAATTTACATATAAATGACATATGATTTTAACATAATAGATTTGTTTTATTAATTGATCAAACTGCTTGTTTTGATTCTCAACAAATATCATAACATCTATGGGATTATTTTATTCAGTATTTTTCCCTAAATCTTGAAATTTGATAAACAATGCTGTCTCGAAGCATTTTATTCAATTATAAGATTGAAAATACTAAGAACAACAATAATATACCTAAACTCTCAGCTGCATGATAAATATGATTGATAACTATATTATATCTAATCTACTTATTTGTTCTACATTATATAACACATTTTATCTGTTACCTTAAGCCCGACAGAACAAAATAGTGCATGAAATATATAATAATTTTATTTTATTAACAGACAGATAATATAGATTAATATTTCGATAAAGCAGATACCAAATACATACTGTTTGTAGTACTGTAATGTGGAATTTGCATAAACAGAGGTCAAAGTAAACAATAAGTACTTTTTTGTTAGTTTTTTTTCTTTTAATATCAGTTAGAGGTACAATCTATTTAAAATATTTAAAGATTAGTATTCCAATTATAAAGATTTATCAACTTTTTTTATCTAAATTCATATCAAATTATCACTTGAAAATTGTAAATGCTTTTTGCACCATTAAAATTATGCAAAACCCGTTTCACTTGACCTGTGACACTTAAATTATTTCAATCAATTTATTTAATTTACTACTATACTCCATGATTACCAAGCAAAAAATCTTACCCGTGAATCCTCCGCACTCTTCATACACTAGATACGAAGCGTAGCCCATGCCGCAGTACAGAGTAGTCCATGCAGGCCCAAACACCCACTTGGGCGGGTTCCACCATGGCTTCTTCAAGTCATCATACCACGCCTTTTTCTCGTCTTTACGAATCTGCCCCGCAAAGTACAGGCCGTTTGCCCAACCACCTACATTGGGAAGAATTACGGAGCCTAGTGCTGCCCAGTTTGCCATGTCTTCACTGTAGAATCTAAACAATAATTTACTATTATGTAAATGGAAAAATTATTGTAAAACTGACATGATTAAAAAGAGCAATTTCTTGCCGATTCTTCTCCGTAGATACTGCTTTCCGAATCGGTGGTAAATGTTAAAAATATGTACCTAATGACGTTTCAAAAGTGCTTCTAGAAGAAGTCTAATTGAATAAATAAATGTTTGAGTTTGAGTTTGTAGGTTAGCCGTCAATTTCAAGGAACACTGACCAATATAGTTACTACAGGTGCGTTTAAATAATGTAATTATACATGTTTCTTTGTTGGCTTCAAATGAAGGTTGTTTTACAATGTCAGGGTTATTTCCTAATTAAAAGTAGGTTGAATAAAATTAATATTATTTACATATAGATATGTAACAAGGGAACTGAGATTTTGAATGTGATTTATCAATTCCAATATCTGTGTCAATTTTTATTTATTGAATAATCTAATTAACATAACAACATTTATGATAATGACTAGACAATTAGTGATTTATGATCAGAATGTTACTAATTACTATCAATTACTAATCCTTTACCTAGTATACTCAATATGTCTTTGTAGAACCTCCATTATTAAATAGAATTAATACACAGAGTACTTATTACTATCAAAATTCACTAAGAACTAATGATAAATAACTTATTAAGCGATTAATGGTCAAATGAATTAGATATCAGAATAAATTACGATAATAATATGACGCCACTAATTATATAGCCAATCACATACCTTCAGTGAAATACAAATGTATCGAACTTTTCCTTCCTAGACAAAAACTAAGCAGTTCAAATTTTTAAACGATGATGTAAGTATTAGAATTTTAAAGTACCATTTGTACATAGGTCACGCGCACAAACGCCGATCTTACATTTTATTCAATTAAATTATGCAATTTTTTGTTTACCTACCTCCTTTTCTAGATTTTACACTAGTTACAACAGAAAGAACAAGCCTTAAAACAAAACATGAAGCCAACTTACATTAGAAATTAGTCTGATTCCGAGAAAATATTCTCACGGTCTGATTTTCACAGTTGTTTATATAAAAAACTTGGGAAAATTCGGAAAATTTTACTGCGATGAAATCATTTGTATACTTATTACTTTATTAGACGAATACAAAATAAGAGTAGCTGAATTTCATACTAGGTTAATACAAAATAGGGCCTTCTCAATTTAGTCGGTTAATCCACACTGATCACTGATGACTGATCAATCGTCAACATGACATCAGACACTATCCTTGTCACATTCTTGTACATTGTATCCCATTCACCCCACGACTGTTTAGCTGATAAAATTACTTAGGTTAACTTAGATCGTTTTTAATGATTAATTCTTTGATTAAAACATTTAGGTCAATGAATACAAACTTGTTTCTAGAAATATAATTCATATAATATATAGCCGTAAAATATAATATTACTAGCTTACCGCCCGCGGCTTCACCCGCTTTGTCTAAAACCTAATAAATTATATATGTACTAACCCTTCCTCTTGAATCACTCTATTTATTAAAAAAACCGCATCAAAATCCGTTGCGTAGGTTTAAAGATTTAAGCATTCAAAGGGACATAGGGAAATAGGGACAGATTAACTTTATTCAAGTCTTAATGTGAACAGCCTTCTATCAATTGTAGAGCAACAAGTTTGCCGAAGGCACAGACTAATAATAATATACTACGTATACAACCGAAGGTAAAAATAATTTGGAAAATCCAAAAGTGCACGCCTCATAATTTTTTTTTAATAAATATTTATTAATTATTATTTTTGTTTATTTAATAACAATTAAACCACATCGAATCAGACCCTGAAAAATGAAAGGGTTCTATTCCTGAGCATACTCAAGCGTAAGAGAAAAAAAAAGACTCGATTAGTAAAGTATTTCGGTCGCTATCGTGTTAACAAGAAAAAGGATCCGCACATACAGACACACGGACGTCCAAGACAGAACTTTTTTAAACTGTTTTTTAACTAGTTTAAATAACAAAAATGACATCAAAAATATCATGAACGTTAAAAATAGTGTTTTTTCTTAATATGTGTGTGTATGTATTATCTTACAAGTGCAATGTATGATACATAAAGACATTTTAAGTTTGAAAAATCAGATGTTTTGCGCGAAGTGACAGTAGTACCCACCTCAACGCTTCGCTTAAGAGGCGTGCAAAACTGCTTTGTTTCCTCTGAACAACGATCATATGGAACTGCCATATGCATGTACTTTTCCTGCATACCTAAGTAAACAAATCGGGGTACAAACATGGCGGGCTAGGGACGTTCACTTGTTCGTCTAGTCGATAATATTGTATCGATTGATGATAGAGTTAAGAATGGGTAATTCAGGTAATAAGAATTTTGTCTTTTTGAATGATAAGTATGCAGTAGGTGCTTACCTAGTAAGAGGTACTTCTTTCAACAAAATAAAAAAAGATAACTACTTCTATCGGGCAATCGTTACTCGGTAATTCGTGATTCGGATTAACCATTTTGCAATTGTACCTACCTACTAGGGATAGCTGTAGTGTGTAATCAATACATTTTGATATTTTCGTTCTGCAGTTTTATATGAAACAGCCGATTTTTTTCGCGATTGACAGGGTTTTTTTATATACCTATGTATCCTCACTAATCCTATCCTATCATACTTCCTACTAATATTATAAATGCGAAAGTTTGTGAAGATGGATGTGTAAGTTTGTTACTCTTTCACGTTAATACTACTGAACCGATCACAATGAAATTTAGCACACATATTGAGGGTAACTTGAATTAACACATAAGATAGGTTTTATAATATTATAAATGCGAAAGTGTGTATGTATGTATATTCCGTTTTCACGCTAAAACGGACAAGCCAATTTTGATGAAATTTAACATCGGGTTTTATTTGACCATGGAGCCATCCATAGGGTACTTTATTTATTTATTTATAAGCTTTATTGCACACAAACAGAAAATACAAATTTTACTTAATAGGACATATTTAGTCAAAAGGCGGCTTTATTGCTCCAAGCATTTTCTTCCAAGCAACCCATTCGATCATAAGAGCATTCTTTACCCGCGACTTCGTTCGCATGTCCGAAAATAAAAAAGAGCAGAGCCGCTGGCTAAAATACATGTGAGTGACTCAAGCAGATGTCAAGGGCAAGTATAGTTAAATAACAAACACAATTTTTTCATAAAATAATTTATTTAAGTTATAGTGGTTACTATATATGTTTAGGTACATGCGACAGTAGTCACAGATGCTGCAAATGAGCTTGGCCATATACAGTGTGGAAATTTGTTGATGGACCACTTCATTTAAACATTTAATTTTCTTTTTCTGTTTCTCCACTTTTTCTCCTATTTTTTTAATTATTCGAGTGTTGAAGCCTAAAACATTAAATAAATTTTAATTATTGATAACAGTTCTCATAATTATACACATGAATCTCAGCATGTATGACTAAGACTATGAAAAAGTTACGTATTGAAGTTCCCTTTTTTTTAAACAAGAATTATTTCATATAGGTTTTATTCAAGAACTGCTCTTACCAATTCAAGATCCTTGGCATCTTGTGGATGTGGATAACCTGAGCATGATGGTTGATCAGTAGTATTTGATATGTCAATTAAAGCAAATTGAGATGGATGGTCTGCCTGAAAGAGATAAAAATGTTACATTAGATATGGTCCCAAGTAATAATAAATAGATTGCTACAGAAACATGGACTCAATGTTTGGTAAATTGTAAAACTTTTAGTATTTTTTTTATTAAAATAATTTATTGAACAAACATAGTGTATTATATACTTATGGAAAGTGTAGCTTTCCAACAACGAAAGAATTAAAAAAATTGGACCAGTAGTTTTGAGGTCTTTTTGTGCATACACAATCAAAGTTGTTGTTTAATAAAAAGATTGATGAATTATTTACCTTTGCAAATACTGTTGGGATAGCATCATCTCTCAATCAAACAATGTTTAAAGTCTTATTAAATGCGCTCTCTTCAAAGTGCAATGAGCACACATTAATGTTTTTAGTTCCTGGCCGGATATTTTCTATGCCAATCTTTTCCAACCATGCCTTTCGCCGGGATTCGTTACTTGGTAAACTAAAACGAGAAAATATACAACAATATATAACTTCGCACGTAATTAATAAACAAATTAATAATTTATCGATAAGGTGTTTATGCGATGATGTTCGACACTAGCACTCATGTTTATGTTTTCGATGCAAATGAAATAAGGAGAATATTGCGGGTTTCTACAGCTCATAATAACTAAGATGATTAAATGTAAAATGATTAAAAGATTTCTATACACTTGATAATAAATACACTTTAATATGAGCAACAATTTAACAAAATGTTAGCCACTTACCGTTGAAAGGTTAGATTGGCCTGTTTTTGCTTTGGCATAACACACAACACTTCATGGTACCTATTATTATTTTCAATTATACTTATTACACTCGATTATGGTCGAAAAACACTGGAAAATCATAAAAATTTCACAATGACATCTTCTCACATGTAAACAAAACCGTATACTAAGATGGCGTCCGTGGCAGCAAAGGATATCGATGCCAATGAAGAGGGCGCTAATAAAAAGAGTGTAGATGCTTTTTCTAAGGTAAAACCACTGTTGTGAGAAAGAGATGGGTATATCATTATTATTTCCGCGTCAAATTGAACAATTACGGCAGTTCCATAGGATTCTTTGTTCTGAGTTTGTTTCAGGGAAATTTGGAACGAAGGTGTTATGAAGACATTTGTCAATTTCAGTTGTCACTTGTCACAGTCAATTATTGTTATAGTGGTTAAAGATCACCGGTGCGGCAGGTGGGTATAGATTTTAAGGAATTTATTATTTAATAGGAATAGGATAAACCGAGTTGATTTTGATTAATAAGTGTATCTAAATATTAACATTTGTTGTTACCTACACAGGGTAAGGTACTAATATGTAATAACCTTAGGTAATTACTTACAGAATTTTATCGATCGTATGGATTGTTTATTTAACATCAAACTTTGAAGAATTCCAAGAAGTACCTATTGCTTTGTTAGCAATGATGTCATTTTAAATAAAGAAAAAACTTTTAAGTTCTAAAAAGTAACTAGGTAATAAGAATTGGATAAATCTAATCAGTAATCTTATAAGATCATTGACTTGTCCTTTTCCTTATCAACTCTACAAGCATTTCAACTATCGTGAAACATTCTAAATTTAGATTCCCTTCGCAACAGAAATATGTATATCGTAAATTGAACTCATATTTTTTATTGGTCTGAGATAAAGTATTTTTTTTACAGAATTTAATTTAAAATGGTGAATTGGCGACTAATTGCTGCCTTGGCTCTTCCCAATGTGGGAGGGTGGTTAGGAGCACTGACAATGGCCGGTCAGGTCAGGTCCCCAACAGGCAAGGCCTGGTATGACGATCTGAACAAACCCTCATGGAATCCACCAAAATGGGTATTTGGACCAGCTTGGACTGCGCTATACACTGGCATGGGGTATGCTTCTTACATGGTGTATGAAGACTGTGGTGGTTTTACAGGTAATTTCATATTCACTTTGTAATAGAACTACAAATTTATTTATTTGGTAGGCAATGTAATGATGAACTACCAGTGTGTCATTGTTATTATATTGATAAATTTAAATTATTTACCAATTCTATTAAAAAACTAGTAGTAATTTATGAATAAAATAGATGAAATTACATTAGAATAAATTAGCATGTGTTTGCTAATTTCCATGTGTGCGAAATGCGAATATGAGAGGTAGTACTTGTATATATATTTGCAACAAAAAAATTATAATGTTTACCTGTTGTCTAGGATCCAAAGTACATGCTTCAGATTGCAAATGAAATAGCTTTTATCGAAATATTTCATGTCACCTCAAGTGGAATATTGTTAATAATATTCTTAACTATAAAATAAAATAAAAAACTAAAATAATTTAGTAATAAAAATAATTTCTTTTGGTTTCCTAAAATAAACATTAAAGCCAACTACTAAATACTAGGCTTTATTATTGATATAATAGTATAAGCGATGTATTTTTTTAACTTGCAGAGGACTCACTCATTCCTTTGAGTCTGTTTGGCACACAGCTTATCTTCAACTGGACATGGTCGCCCGTTTTCTTCAAATATCATCAAATTGGATTGGTAATTTTATTAACCTATACTTATATCACTCTCTTATGTTTTTGAGATAATACTTTTATGATTCAGAAATAGCTAGGTATAAGACAGATTTTTGCGTAATAGCCAATAGGAGGTTCCATATTGCAAAAAAGTACACATTTTTGTATTTGATCCTGATTGAAATTATTAACAGAAAAGTTGTTTTCTGCTTATCTTTTTGGCATTTTATTGTCCAATAGTCATTGTCAAACTACTATATTCAAAATCAAATAACAACAATTTATTTAGTTTGACAACGAAAAATGCGCTGCGCTGCGCTTCGCCATATCTGTGTTGGCCCTTAATATATCTTTTTATTACTTTTTAAATCATCCATTATTTTCCTTATATTTTTTTTTGACATTTTATCCTATAAATTTCGCTTGACACATTATAAATATTATCATTTATTTATTAATTAAAATTTTCAGGCCTTAATCCACATGTTTGCTCTCGACATAGCTGCGGGGGCTTGTACCATAAGTTTCTTCAAAGTTAACAAGAAGACGCTATATCTCATGGCTCCTTATCTCTGTTGGTTGACATTCGCCACATGTTTGAACTATTCCATTTGGAAATTGAATTCAAACGAACCGCAAACTGTTAAGAAAGATTGACTGATTTTTTAAGAGTAACTTTTATTTGTAGTGGTTGCAGAAATGGTAAATAGGGTTAAAAATATACATTTTTAGAATCATGTTATATAACAATATGTAACAGTACTTAATTTTTCGTTATTTGAATCTTATATAAGAAATTTAAATCTGTTATTTATTTTGAGATTTTGCGAAAGTAATGCAAGGCAATTTCTTCTTTATTTTCATAAAGAGATTAGTTTCCAATTCTCGAATGAATTAAAATATTTTAATTATGTAATTGATTTTGTAACATCATCCAATAAAGTAGGATGCTACTCTTAATATATGAAAAAATATATATTCACCATTTCTGCAAGTATTTTTACATGTTATTACATTTTAAAAATACACTTTTGTTATACAAACAAAGTATCTATTTTTAAGATGAAACGTTGAGTACAAAATGTTTGTGAAGTATTCACATATATTTTTAACTAACAAGTATGTTGAACAATATTTTACAATACTTACCTCAAAAGATTAAATATACTTATAGCACAATAAAAGGGTTTTAACTAAGACTGATTTCAATGTAAGATAACATTTATAAATACTTACACGTTTTTTTCTATTCAATATATTTATATAAGCAGTTTTATATTCAATTTTAAAACTAATTTTTAACGATTTGTAGAAAAGGACGGAGTTTGCAAAATGTATAAATCTGTCTTTATTATGATGTCTTAGTGTGCCTTACCATAAAAACTGCCAAATACTGCAATTTAGTAGATAAGAAGATTTTTATTGATGTTCATTATATAAATGTTTACCAATTATAAACCAAATAAATATACATATTTACTCTTAACATTTGTTTTTTTTTTCTTGCTAATTACTTTTAATAAATATGAAACCAGACCGATTTTTTTATCATTGAATTGTATTTCAATGATTAATGCCTTGACCGCGCGGTGAACTACCTATGGACATTCATTTACTAATGTCTTGAGACATTGGGTCAAAATCCATGTCTCAAGCATTTGTGATAATTGATATAAGATTGTTTTTAATATTAGATAGAATTATAATACATACTAACATAGTTTTTTAAGGCCATTTTACTAACAATTATATGGATATTAAATTTATCTGAAATAAATAAAAATAAATAAAATAAATAAATTTACTGCCGTAAACATATTTAAACATGACTGCTCGAGCCGTCGCGACCGCTTCAAGCTCCCTCCCCCTGAAAATCAATGACTCGACTAGTCAGATAAATCAACCGCTCGAGCGGTCAACAACCGACGGCTCGAGCAGTTGACGCCGACCGCTCGAGCAGTCCGTGTACGGCCGATCTATACTAATATTATAAAGCTGAAGAGTTTGTTTGTTTGTTCGTTTGAACGCACTAATCTCGGGAACTACTGGTCCGATTTGAAAAATTCTTTCGGTGTTAGATAGCCCATTTATCGAGGAAGGTTATAGTATATATATTTCATCACGCTAAGACCAACAGGAGTGGAGCCATGGGGGTGAAACCGCGCGGAGCAGCTAGTCTTATACATATAAAGATAGTTGAGATCGCTTGCAGCATATGAAAATTTAAATTATTTCAATGGAATATAGATGTCACTATAGAAAAACGGGATAACACAAAATGTTTTTCGTGTATTGTAATATCTGTGGCCTTTAGTTATGTCATTTAAGTAATATCTGCTTTGCTGTTTCTGTTTATATGAAGGTGTATTTCTCAGTCCAAGGAATACTAAAATATGTGTTGGTTGCATATATTATACTAGCTTACCGCCCGCGGCATCGCTTTATACTATGTAGTAATACTAACCTAACAGTTAGGTTTAGGTTTGTACTGAGTGCTAACCTAACAGTTAGGTTCTTTTTTTGTCATTTAGTGCACAATAAAGAATTTTTGTTTATAGTTTCCAAGAATGCCTTCTATCAAACGAATAGCTGAATAATATTCTCAAACACTGGTTAAAATAAAACATATTTTTTAATAATAATTTTATTTTCACTCATCCATATTTGCAAACATTATTTCATTCGTTTCAATTTATTCAATTCTCCCTGTTGTATCGCAGCATCTTTGTAGATCTGTTTCACCTTCTCTTTCCTTACGTTGTCGCTGAAATGAGACAAAAAATCATGATTCACTTGTATTGCACGCCTCATAAGCGAAGCGTTGAGGTGGGTACTGCTGTCACTTCGCGCAAAACATCTGATTTTTCAAATTTTTTAATATTTATTTCGAAAAATGTAACGTTTACATCATTGAGTTACTATGTACTACGTTCTAGAGAGGGTACTACACTATTTGTAACACGAGTTAGAGCCAAGCGTCTCAAACATCGCTTATATCTATGACTAACTAGCCGCCCCACGCGCGCCCCGCACCGCCGCTATTGTCGCACAGATTTTGTTCGTGGTGTCCTCTCTATACGTAGTAATAATACCTCAATGGTTTACATAGATTTTTGTACAAACTATAAATATTAATGCATTTATGCGTTTCTCATTTTTGGTTTGAATAAAAATAAATATATAATATTTTATTTTAATGTTTAAGAATGAAAAAATACTATCATATAGGTATATAAGGTATGCCGTATGTGTCTAATCATGTGTGCGTTTAATTTTTTTAAACATATGTAGCGGCACGGAACTCTAGCGCTATTTATACAAAAAATATTCTATATTCGAATGATAAACACCAAAAACCAATCACGATTAAAACACGATTTTTTTTAAAATCCTATATTTATAACCTAATCCAGGGATTCCCAAACTATGCGCCGCGGCGTAGAAAGTTAGAGGGGCGCCGTGAGTAAATTTCTTTTGTTGTAGGTACCTATATCGGCTGTTTCCTTTTAAAATAGTTAGATTTTGTGGGTAGGGCGCCGTGACAAAAACATTCATGAAACTGCGTCGCGAGCTGAAAAAGATTGAAAACCCCTGACCTAATCCCATATATAGGTAACTCACCTCTGAATCTTCTGTCGTATCTTCACAGACGCTATATACGCCTTATCCCTCCTAATTTCTCTAAGTGCTCCTTTCATTTCCCGCTTATATTTAGTCTGTAATCGAGCCCTTTCTGCGTTTTCACGTGATAATTTTGACGACTTGCTGCCAGTGAAACTGTTGAATAAATACATTATTATTTTGTGAATTTTAAATATTTTTACCAACTTTCAAATAATTTAATAGAATAAAAAAACTTAAATATTGTATGAATTAAAATAAATAGTACGTTTAAATGTGCTATGTAGGCAATCAACTGTTTATTCATTTGAAATTAAAGCCACTATTTAGGCGATTTTATTTTAGTATCAAATAAATCCCTCGGTTGTAAAGTAGTAAAAAAACTTACACTTCCTGGATATCCGGTTCATATAACCTCAGCGCTTTGGGCCTCACTTTTTCTTTCGCCATTAGTGTATACGTCTTTGTCTCTAAAGTTTCCTTCATGTGTTGCAAAACCTTTGTTACAATACTGGCAACTTTCTTAGGATACATTTCTAAATCAATACGACCTAACAACTGCATATGCGGCTCGAAAATAGCCTTTAAAGCCTCCATTTCTATGTAATTATCGAAAAATTCCCTTAGCATTAATATGGAAGTCGACAAACATTTTATCCTAAAACTATCGTCTATCTCCTGTGCGACCAAATCTTTTGCCGCCATTTTCTCATTGACGTTCATTTTGGCGCAATCCTGATCCAAATTTAAAATTTTGACATCTTTATGTAATCTAAAAGGAGGTACAACTTGAATGGGATTCAATACTGACGTATTGGCGCACAGATAAAAAATGCCTCTTAAAAAGTTAACCGCGGTAGGAACGAATCGTTTCGACAAAACTGTGTATTCTAAAATTAAAGCTACAATAAATAGACCTCGAGAAACCGAATACGCGTCTTTGAATCTGCATTCAGCTAAAATGTTGGTCATGAAAACTAAAGATGGCGTCGTGACCGGATGCCGGAAGTCAGATGTCGGGTATAATAACGAAATTAATTTGAAAAATATCAAAGTGTCTAAATCGGGCATTTTCCTGGGATTCTTTTTGTAGGCGTCGTACTTTTCTTTCAATAACTCGGCAATGAATTTCTTTGTCGACACTTTATTTATGTGTATTAAATCATAGAAATATGGAGCGAGTTTGTCGAAAATTAGGAAAGCCTTTATTATATCGCCTTCCTCCTTGAGATTTGTGAATAAGTCGTTAACATATTGAAGTAAATGAGCGAAAAGTCGACTGAGGATCTCTTTGTTATTTTCTGATAAACTGGGATCATAACTTTTTATCAATTTTTGTAAGGCTGTCGATTGCTGTGATGGCGTTTTTCCAGTTAATAGTTCCTGCAAACAAAGGATTGTTTGTTAGTTATTCATCAATTCGTTTACTGTTTCCGAACGAAACATTACGCTTCATTCATTAAAAAAATAATACTTTCACATTTAACAAGATTTCCAAACATATAATCAACATACCCTTAATTTATCACCTTCCGCCGACTTCAATTCAAATACTGAACCGAATTTTTCATCATCCGAATTTTCTTCACCCTCGTCACTTTTTTCACCTTTATCATCTTCACCACTATCACCATCACTTTCATCATCATCGTCATCATCATCATTATCGCTTTCACCATCTTCATCACTTTTAACATCACTTTTACCACTTTTTTTATCTTCATCACTTTTTTCCTTTTCATCACTTTCATCCGACTCATCCCCAATAATAGTAGTACTTTCTTTCTTGCGATTCTCATAATTCTCATTTATATGATTTTCAATAATTTCAACTGGTGGCTCATCACTTTTGGCTTTTTTCGTAACTGTATCACTGTTTGACATTTTTCTTTTACGATTAAGTTCTTCTTTGTGTTCTATGCTTTTAATGTTCTCCTTTATAGGTGTAATAGTTGTTTCTTCATCGTCATCGGAACTTTCTTCATCTTCTTTGTCACTTTTTTCACTGTTTTCTTTATCTTCATCATTTTCCTCACCACTTTGTTCTTCACTTTCACTAACATTACCATTAACTTTATTTTCTTCATCATCTGATACATTTTCTTCACCATCTTCATCATTTTCATCTTCAGATGATGTATCGGACACACCATCATCAAATGTATTTCTTGCTTTTGGTACTGTAAGAAATATTATTTTTTAAGAATATAAATTGGACAATCTTTCACTTGATAATTTACTATGTACTTAGTTAGTTATTATTTCATATTGTTGACATAACTAAGATTTTTACTTGTATATGAACAACAAAAAACTTCAACTGTTATTATTAGTACACAATACACACAGAATATAATTATTAAGTATAGAAATAAATTTAACTTACCATTATAATCTTTAAGTATATGTTCAGGCACTAAAGGTTTCCCATCCTTGTCATAAGCCAACATAATTTCTTTTTCGTCGTCTAACTCAAAATTATCATCCAAATCATCAGCTGACCTGTAAATACCATTAAATATTTAAATACTTTTTTATCCAGCATTTTTATTCAATAAATAAAATAGTTTCATCGATTTCACACTGTATTAGAATTTCCAAATATTAACGTCTTGTAGTCTGTTTTATTTTTCGTTTTCGTTTTATTTTAAAAAATTTATTATGGACATTTTACTCATTAGGTTAAGTACTTTCTATATCAGTTTAAAGTTTTTTGATATCTGTAATAGTTACGGAACAACCGCCTGTGCACGCTTAACGATTACACCCTGTATAAAACAAACCTATGCTTTACGGTTGGTTGCATCCGTTTCTGCTGAGCCTCATCCTCTGGCAACATCCGCGCTTGTCTCTGCTTCTCAAGCTCTTCTAGTTTCTTTCTTTCTTCTTCTTTTTGCTTCTCTGTACTTTTTAAGGCGTCGGATGGCTGAAATTATTGATTAAACTCAAACTCAAACTCATTTATTTGGCACCAATTTTTACAAAAATAATGCAATTAAATAAAAAAATGAACAAAAGGAAGAAATCCATACTTAATATTATAAATGCGAAAGTAACTCTGTCTGTCTGTCTGTTACTCAATCACGCCTAAACTACTGAACCAATTTTCATGAAATTTGATATGGAGATATTGTGATACCCGAGAAAGGACATAGGCTAATCTGTATCCCGGGAAAATGACGCATTCCCGGAAATCCCACGGGAACGGGAACTATGCGGGTTTTTCTTTGACAGCGCGGGCGAAGCCGCGGGCGGAAACCTAGTACAAAATAAAATTAAAATTAAAAAAATAAATAAAGTTAGTGTGATGCCAAAAGGGTCCCCACGTCAGCAAAAGTTACAGAGTGTTTCTGCAACACTGGTTTTCAGTGAGGACCAGTAATAGGACTTGCGGCTCAAATAACAGAGCACGACTGCCAGTCAATATAGCCTGAACGAATATAAATATTTATATAATATATTATACAACAAATAATCGTTTATACATAATACACATACATATACACATATCACAAATAGTTTAATTGTGTGTGTGTGTGTTCTAAATAGATAGAGTACTTCTTTCTTTTATGGAGGAAGGAATGGAATTCCATCGAAAAAGGGAGGATCCTCGACCAGTCTACTAGACTGGCCGGCCGTTAAGGCCCATGAATGATGTCGGAAATTATGATAATATACAGTTACATACTTTGTAAAATTAAATTGTAATACTGATATGTTTTAAAAGAGCAACTATGGAGTTTCTTGTCGGTTCTTCTCCATAGATACTGCTTTCCGAATCGGTGGTAAATGTAAAAAATATGTATTGACGTTTCAAAAGTGCTTCTCGAAGAAGTCTAATTGAATAAATAAATGTTTGAGTTTGAGTTTGAAAGTTGCATATATTATGCTCTTTAGCGAACATTTCATTCAGAGCGAGGTGTCGCTACATCTTTAACATTTAAGACTAAATTATGAAATGGTTTTTATAGTACTTTTTTCTGTCTAATTCTATTAGCCATGTTATTATCAGATTTGAAAAATTGATCAGGCGCGAGTTTAATTTGGGTGGTGCGTACAAATAAGCTTAAGATCTAACACTGAAAAAAATATTGGTCACAAACAAAATCTAGGACTGTACCAACCATTGCTTAAAATCAATTATTTATTTAATTTTATTATTTGTTATAATGGCGGCAACATAAATTCATCATCTGTGAAAATTCACTGTCTTCCTATCACAGTTCATGACATGAATCTACAGATCTTAAGTACTATCACTACATAGTATAAAACAAAGTCGCTTTCTCTGTCCCTATGTTTGCTTAAATCTTTAAAATTACGCAATGGATTTTGATACGGTGTTTTTAATTGATAGAGTGATTCAAGAGGAAGGTTTTAGTATATAATTGATTAGGTTTTAGACAAAGCGGGCGAAGCCGCGGGCGGAAAGCTAATGAACATATAAAGTACAAACTCACAGTTCCCCGTCTATCAAACTTCAACTCTCTCATCATTTTATCGTAATCCTGTCCGGCATCTGCTTTACTCAGCAACTTATCAATCAACGAGTCTTCTTTTATCTTCTTAAACACAACTGGTTGTAAATCTTTCCACTCGCTATCCAATTTCTCCGTCAAATCCAGGGTCTGTTCTTTCTCCTTCTGTTTCTCTGCTTTTCTCTTCTTGGATTCCGCTATCAGTTGTTCTATTAAATCTTTGTGCGACTTGGCGCCGTCTCTTGATTCTGTTTTCGATAGAATGCCTCCACCAAAATGGCCTTCTGACACAAAATCGTCTGAAAAACATTATTTCAAATGTTAATAGGTACATAATCTACTTTTAGACGATTAATTAATGAGATAAACATTGAATAACAAAAAAGTTTATAAATTAATAAAGAATAGAGAAATTATATATTACAAATTATGAATTTATTTAGCTTTTAATAGCATTTCAATGCCATAAAACCAAATTCAACAAAAAATGTTGTGTGCCATCGTTACAATACTGTAATCATTGAAATAATGTTTCGTATTGGTTGAGATAGATGTTTATTATCTCAATAGATGGCGCATAGTGTCCCTTAGACACATAAAACTGAGTATAATAATAGTTAAATTTATTTAATTTCTTTGGTTATATCTCTTTCAGCCTTATTACACTTACTGTCTAAACCTCCAAATGGTTTATCTTCGTCATCTTCCTCATCAGATCTGGGGTCATCAAACTTTTCAATTTGTTCTAACGTTTGACCTCTGCAAATTTAACATAGATTTAAAAATGTAGAGTAATAAATAAACTAACCATAAATGCAGACTACTTGTTCTACAGTGCAAAATTACTAAATAATCAAAAATTACAAGAAATTAAATTTAGTTCTACCCCTTTCTTTGGCAGGTATTTACAGAAAAATATTGTAAACTAGCGGTCCGCCCATGCTTCGCCCGTGGTACATGTTTACGTTTTCTCTACATAAAAACCATCCTAGTACTTCAAGGAATATAATAAAAAAAGAATTATCGAAATCGGTTCAGCCGTTCTCGCGTTATGCGCTTACCAACACATTTTGCGATTCATTTTTATATATAAGATAAGTAGTAATTTAACTAACATATGTAGGGATAACATGTTTTTGTATATAAAATGTACTACAGTGCGACACAAAAGAGATGAAAATAAATGAGGGCGCCACCGTCGCTCATATAGCAACACTGATACTGCGACGCAAGCGATCTTGATACTATAGAATAAAAATCCAAAAATCTATATATATATAATCTAAAATAAATACCGCGATTTAAACCGTTATAATTGTTTCATTGTAGCAATAGTGTAAATTTAAGACAAAAATACATTAGTATTTTAATTGACCTATCTAGGTCAAATTTTACATAAATGTATTTGGAATTAGTTATTTTATAAAAATCGGTCAAGTGCTTAGACTGCAGAGGCGCACATAGAATCAAACATACAAACAAACAAGCATACATGCAGCTCAAACACATTACCCTCTTTCTGGGTCCGTCGGGTAGAAAAAAACAAGGCGATTTGAAAACCACATATTTTTATTTTTTTTGTAGATAAATTTTGTACATTAATATAATTCATCAAAATCTAAATATTCTACTCCTTCAAAGGACTGATCATCACTCTGTTTCGAAGTACTGGCAAGAGGGTACGGGGCATCTTCAGTATCTGTAAATATGATACAGTAAATATGATTTTTTCTTATGGTTTGATTGATTATTAGATAGATAGCTGTATGAAAACAGTTATCACTATACTATGTAGTAAAATCTAAACTAGGTACTTTATTTGAGGCTGGTTGGATTGGATATAACTTCTTGACTCAAATTGTGCTGGTCGCACTATAAAAATTAGTTTTTGTTTACATACAAATAACCTCAAATTAAATTGCGAAAATGTAATAATCGCCATACATACATACATTAAACACTCGTCACTAATGGAATATTCTATTTTACGTAGTACTGAGCAAAAATAAATGGAATCTCACCGGTATATTCTGCTGTACGTTTGTAAACGTTTTCCAAATCAGTCAATAAATTTCCAGCTTGAAATTCGGACAAACACCGAATAAAAACTTTATACACCACATCACGGACACCGCTACGTTTAACCTTCTTCATGATGTCTCCTTTTTTATTTAAATTTCTTGTTCTAAATAACAATTTTATCTCAATAATTGTCCACATCACGAAAAAAACAACAAATTTTTATTCAACTTGACAGCTACATTGCCAATTCAGGGTTGCCAGGTAATGAAAAACGAATTAGTTCCAAAATAATTAATTTCATCTCTTTTATGTCGTACTATAGGTATACATGATTTTAGTTTAAAACTTTTCAACTTTGATGAATAAAATTAAAAATACATTTTCCACTATAAATACAAACCAGGTAGAATGTTAAGTTGCAAAAATAACTAACCTATGTGTCAAAACCTCATCATCAGCCAAATTATAAATACTCTTCTTGGTATGTTGTTTAGCCCTTTCCGCAGCGAACCTAGCTATCATACGATCTTCAGCTGATAGGTTGATACTCTTTTCTCCAATACGACGGTCAATGAATGTGTTCGTTTTGTTGATTAACTTCATTTCGGTACCTAGAGTTTCTTTACGCTAAGTAAATAAGATCAGGATTAGGTTTCGTTATTTTTATTATTACTATAGTATTTTGCTTGTAAATTTATTGAATTAGGTATAGACTCGAAAAATTAAATAAAATTACATGATAGTTAATATCAGCAAGTTTATTTCAATTGAAAACACATGTCGTTATTACAGCAATGTACTTTTAAATTTCAATAAAAACAATTAGGTGACTAAATTTACCTTTTGGATGGCTTTGGCGCGAGAAACTCCCGGTAAGCCACGATCATGTTTTGATTTTTTACCCAAAACTTTAATTTTCTCTCTGTTAATGTGAACTTCGAATGGATTTAACTTTTTCTTAGTTGGATCAGCTTTTTTCTTATGTACTCTATCCGCTAATCCAGCGTTTCGCTTATTTTTCACTTTTGCCATCTTTAAACACAATTACTGCACCCTACTTGTTAATAAATTTTTGGTTTTACTTTTTAGGATTGAGGTTATTCTTTAATCAACAAATCCGAACATATCAACCAAATCAACACATGGTTTTGACAAATGCCAACTACAAAATTGACACTCGGAAGTCGGAGTTCGGACTCGTCTCCATTAAGAATTCGTTCAAAGATCACTTACGATGTTTCGATATTTATTAAATAACGGTGAATTAAACCTTACAAAACAAGTAAAGAATTATGATAATTGATTAGAAAAGAAGTTTTCAATCATTATTATCTCAATGATTATTGAGAAATATTTAATATTAAAATTAAAGAATTATTGATATTTAAATGAGAACGCATTATTTGAATTTGTGCGCTTCGATTTCATTGGTGGAGTAAATGCCGCCGAATTTCGATTTTCGACGACTGCGATGTCGTTAAATTTCGTGAAGACACCGCGCGCCGCGCCGTGTACTGTGTAGCATCTAGATTCTAGCGGCTAGCGCGTAGGTATATTATTGTGTGGCTTGTACTTCCTTCGATTATACTTGTTCTAAGAAAATGGCAGACGTTAGTAAAGAAGATTTAAAAAAGGAAATTATAAGTAAGTAAATCAATTCAAATTTCAAGTAATCTCAAAGTTGTTACACTTAAAGTATATTCCTAGGACAGGCGGAAATTCGTACAATGACACGAAGTAATAATAAATATAACTTCGTGTCATTGCCAATTTTTATCATCAAAATAAAACGATATCTATCGCTCTTCATACACTACTATAACGTTTACGCAGCGTACCGCTTTTCATGGTACAAGGTGAGGTCAGAGGTGAGCGACGCGGTCGTTCAGACTTCAGAGATAACAAACTTGTTTTGACATGTTCAAATGTTCAAATTATATAAATATACAAGTATTATTAATTAATTTGCTTTTATTTTAATAAAAAATGTAGATTCTAAAATATAGCAAATTGGAACAATTAACACAATGCTGAAATAGTAATACATACGTACCTAAAAGCTAAAAGTAAATAATTCACTAATTTCATAAGATGTTACTAAGTAAAATATTTATTACCGTCATATCCTCCAACATTGCCTTTCCAGCCTATCTTTGCCCAAATAGAAATTTTAACTTTCCCGAGTGTTTATGTGGAGTAGCATGACATTTAAGACTTGTTTTGTTTTTTGGTAGAAAATTAAAGTCTTTTCTCGCAACACTGACTACATAGCACATGTATAACGTCAATCAGTCTGCTGCTACATGTCGACAAAGAAGGAGGTGTTTTGGTGGTGCCAAATTTTTCTAAAAAAACTTTTCTCTGATCACTGGGAATCAATTAGAATACGTGAATATTTCTTATTATTTATTAAACTAGAAAATAAAAGAGGAGGTTATTTGTTATTTCCAAGCAAAAATACGTAGTATTATAGGAGTTTTGTCGCTGGGCAATGTTAGGTTAATAAACGTAGTGTGACCTATCCCAACATTGCCCAACCGTTTTGAGGTGCTAGGGCTGACACATTTTTAACAGATTTCTCAAATAGGTAGCAAGGTATTTTTTTTAGGTATAAATTAAGTACACAGCATGTTTTTTCTTTTAGGTACCTAGGTAGGATTGTACGAGTATGTATGCCTACCTAGGTACTTTTTAAATGTTTAGTAGAAGTTACGTATAGTTACATAAATATTCATAATTTAAGTTTCATTTTAAAGATATACCTAGAAACAGTACGAATGCAATATTATTGCATGTGTACCTACCTATTTCTTGTTACCCTCCTACATATTTTATTAAATTTAATTTTTTAATCCTTTACCTAGTTGATTTTTTCGTGACAACCCTAAACCCTAAAAATTTTTGTATGAAGATTGTGAGAAAATTACACCTAACTTTGCCCATGCAATTTAATGAAGATCTACTTATTTTGGATCATTTTTTGTAAGAGATTCGGCATCTTTGCCTTGTCTTGTACTCTGTCTCTTAAAAACAGCTACGTAAGTCTTAAAATGGCTGAAATATTAAAGGTGGGCAAAGTTGTATACTTTTCCACCTAATTTCGCCCACCTCTTTCTTCTTTATTTTTAGAGAAACTATTAAGAATATGATTATTTCAAGTATATCTATTCATTCTAAATTCAATTCCCTACTCAAATAACAGCATCAATTCTGTCCATATTTTGTTTTTTCTTGTATATAATCAAAACACTGTGAAAAGCGGGCAATGTTGGAGGATATGACGGTATTATTTTTATTATAAAACACTTAGAAGTTAGAACCTAAGAGCAGAAGTGGTCTAACATTTTTTTTTGTTGTAAATTGTGTCATACCTACAGCTTACTGCAAAGTAAGTTAGATACAATCAAGTCAAATTCAAAGTGTTATGTAATGTAGGTTACTGAAATAAAGATTTTCACTTTCACTTTCACCCTTTAATAATGTTCTCAGGTTACAAAAAGGTTGGTTACCCCTGTTAGTTCATTGTACGAATTACTGCCTGCCCTAGGAACATATTATTATTTATTAGGTACTATAGTAGTGCGGATTTTATTCGGCTAGCTCCTTTATTTCTTATATCCTATTTAGGTCTGCCTACTGGTGGTTTTAGGTTTATTTTTATGCAATGCGTTGCTTGTAACATCAATGCTCCACGTATGATACGGTGAAATGGCGGAATTTTTATTTAATGTTTCTGATGCGTATTAACGCGCACTTTATATTGGAACAATTATTATCTGAAACATTTCGGCTGAACAGTATTTGTATTCATAAACTAAATTTCTTTCATTGAATTAATTGTGTTGAAATAATTGTATATTAAACACAATTTGTGGATCTTTATAAATTATCTTTATTATTTTTTATACTTTATTACAAACTACATTGTGCGCACCACGAACCACAGAGACAGAGAGGAAGGCAAAGACAATTGCAGTTTACAGTGATACCATACAGACTATACAATAACCAAAATACAGATTATAATATTTGCCTTTTCCAACACGCCTCCTCAAATTTATAATCTTTATTTTCTTTAACAATATTACCTTTACTTACAATGCTTAAAAACACAATATAATACCTCCACCCAATTTATAATCTAATTAACTTTTACTTATACACTATTATAACTTGAACTTGAACTTTTACTTATACAATATTATAACTTGAACTTAGATGTAAACTGTACTAAATTAATTTTAATTCTAATCTGTTTTTCAAAAATTTTGTCTTATCTAGACTTTTAGTTAACATGTCTGCTAAGTTACATTTTGAATCAATTTTAACAATATCAATAATTCCTCTTTCATAATTCTCATTTATATAATGATACTGCACTTCAATGTGTTTTGAATTTTTTGTAAAATTACCATATTTAGCTATTGCAATCGCACCTGAATTATCTTCATACAATTTTACCGGTTTACAAAATTCTAAATCAAATGAATCACTTAACAAGTTTCTAATAAAAAGTACTTCTGACACTGCCTCTGACATAGCAATATACTCTGCAAAAGTTGAACATTTAGTAACCACATTTTGTTTATGTGTTTTCCAAAAAATTAAGTTTCCAAACAATCTAATAACAAAACCTGACGTTGATTTCCGATCTACATTATCTCCAGCATAGTCAGAATCTACCATACAATCTAATATTTCAGTGTCTACATTTCCATAGTATGTTAACTTTAAATCCTTAGTCTTTAACAAATATTTTAATACTCTTATTGCATATTTATAGTGTGTTTGACTGTAACAATTCTGAAACCTACTCAAATAATTAATACTATACGCTACATCTGGCCTAGTGCCGTTACTAATGTACAATAATTCACCTATTAAATTTCTGTAGTGAATACCTTCATCAATTTCCTTAGCTTGTTCTAATCTTAAATTAGTTTCCATTGGAGTATCATATAACTTAGAATTTTCTAAATTATATTTTGCAGCCAAAGATTCAATATATTTTGTTTGATTTAAAGACAATATATTTCTATCATTACTATAATCTATATCTATACCAATATAACTTTTAATTTTACCCAAATCTTTCATTGCAAACCTTTTCATCAAGCTAATTTTTACTTCTTCAATTTTATTTTTACTTTTACAACAAATTAAAAGATCATCAACAAACAGTAATATATATATTGGATCTTTGCTCGCTCTGTTTACATATAAACAATAATCATAGTTACTTCTTACAAAATCTAATCCTTTTATAAACCTATCAAAACAATCATACCATACTCTAGGACTTTCTTTGAGACCGTAGAGGGCTTTTTGCAATTTACAAACTTTATTGTCTCCTATTACAAAACCTTTCGGTTGATTTATATATACTTCTGACTTAACACAACCATTTAAAAATGCAGTCTCAACATCCATCTGTTCAATAAATAAACTATTTTTACAACTGTATGACAATAAAATTTTTAATGTTTGCATTCTTCCTACTGGTGAATAAACATTTTCAATATAATCATTTTGCTGAAATCCTCTTACAACTAATCTTGCTTTGTAAACATTATTACTTTTCTTTTTAAAAATCCACTTAACATCAATAACTTTTTTGTCTTTGGGCCTATCAACAATTTGCCAAGTATTGTTTTTATTTAAGCTATTTACTTCAGAGTCCATTGCTCTTTGCCATAGTTCATGATCAATTGAGCTCATTGCTTCCTCATAAGTATTTGGTACATTTGCATCAGTATAATTTACATATATAAAGTGTGAAACTGGATTACCATATCTAGAAACTGGAATTCGCTTTCTTTTAAGTTTTCCTACTCCTACACATTCGTTATTCTCATCGTCATCAAGATTATCATTGTTTACAAGGTGTTCCGTAGTATTTTTATAATTCTCATCTATGTTTGTATCATTTTCATATTCAGTATTACATAATTTATTTGAAACATTCAATGTTGTATCAGATTCTAAATAATTATCTTTAACTATTTGATCATGTTGTTTTTCTAAGCAAATTAATTTAGTATTTTCTTCGACTACCTGAACATGCCTAGCATTAACTATCCTATTATTCAAAAGAACTCTGTAGCTATTTTCATTATACCCCACTAATATTCCTAATTTAGCTTTATCATCCCATTTACTTTTTCTTAAAACTTCAGGAACTCTTACAAAAACTCTACTTCCATAAATTTTTAAATGTTCTACATCTGGTTTTATTCCAAAAAATATCTCATAAGGAGTTTTATTTTCTAAAGTATTAGCGATAGTTCGATTTTTTAAATAAGCTGCCGTTTTAATAACTTCTGGCCAATATCTTCTGTGAATATTAGCTTCCCTCAATAAACACCTACCTATATCCATAGCGGATCTATTATATCTTTCAGCTACTCCGTTCAATTCGTGAACATATGGTGGACATGGTAATAACTCTATACCTTTCTGTTTAATAAAATTAATAATATCCTTATTTAAATATTCTTTCCCATTATCACACTGTAATTTCTTAATTCTTTTGTTAAATTTATTTTCTACTAAGTTTACAAATTCTATAAAACAATTAGCAGTTTCAGCTTTACTTTTAATACAAAATATTCTAGTACACTTGCTATAATCATCAATAAATGTCAAGAAATATTTTTCTCCACCATAACCAGTTGTATTATGTGGACCGTTTAAATCAGTATGAATCAATTCTAAAATCTCTTTAGTTTTAGTTCTATTATTTTCAAAAGGAACATTAGCCATTTTACTTTGTATACAATTTGAACATTTCATGTCTACACTTTCAATCCTATCCGGCAAACCATCAACTAATTTATCATTAACTAGTTTATTTAAATATTGAAAATTCACATGTCCAAGTGCCCTATGCCATTTCTCTTTATAAGTCAATTTTACAGAATGAGTATACACATCATTTTTCAAGTTGTTAAATGCAAAACCTTTCATATAATATAAATTGTTAATTTTATGAGCAACAGTTATTAATTCACGAGACTGATTATATATTTTTGCATTGTCACCTTTAGCTACTATTGTGGAAGACTTAGTTATTTTAGCAAAACTCAACAAATTTTGATTAATACCTTTTACAAAATAAACATTCTTTAAATCTACATATTGTTTACTATAAAAGTTTTCAAAACAAATTTGAATATCGCCTACCTTGGTCGCACTTAATATTTTGCCGTCTGGTAATTTTACATTGACTGGAATTTTTAAATCTTCACATTTATAAAAATATGTATCGTTATTTACTATGTGATCCGTACATCCACTATCTAAAAGAAAATTTATTTCATTATTATACATACATTCTTTATTCTTATTGTTATCAAAATATACCTGTTTTACTTCCGGGTTTAATACTTGAGTTGTCCATGACTGCGGTGAAAAATTGTTTGAAGTGTCATCTCTGGCATGACCTCGACCTCTGCCTCGGCTTTGACCTCTGTAGGTTGCTCTAAAATGTCCTCGATGATTGTAATGTGTTTGATATCTGCCTGGTTCCTTATGTTGTTGATTTATATTCTTTCTCTGCCAACAGTCCTTCTTGAAATGGCCAGTCTTTCCACAAATAAAACATTGAAGTTTTGTTTTAATATTAAATGTACTCACATTATTTCTACCTTCTGAATTGCATGAAGTAATATTTTTCTCTTTAATTTTAGTCCTCACATAATCAACAGTCCTTTGTTCTTCTGGTATTACATCAAGGAAATCTCCAATATAACTATAACTTGGTGGGAGCGCTTTGAGAAGATATCTCAACTTTTCTGTTTCATCAATCTTTCCTCCGGCTTCTTTAAAAGTGTTGATTGTTTTTTCAAAAGCGACAAAAAAATCTTCTACTGTATTATAATTATTCAACTTTACTTCTTCTATGTTTGCTCTGGATAACATTTGCATTGCAGTAGACTGGGTTAGGTACATCCTGTCAAATTTTCTAATAATTTCGTAAGCTGTTTTACATTCACTAATATATTCTAGTTGACGATCTGAAATTGTGCTCATTATAATAGTCCTTGCTTTTAAATCTTTTTTCTTCATAACATTTTCATCTTTTACCGGAACACGTGTCGTGGCGGGCTCGTGACATTCCTTATACTCCAACAAGGTCATTAACCTCAATTTCCAACTTGAATAATTTGCACCATCAAAAATAGGTATCGTAATATCTTCAATCCGGGCTTGCTTAGCCATTGTTTCAATATTTCTAATAATCTTGATCAATTTTCAACCTTTCCTTTTATATTCAATTTACTTGTGTAACTTGTACTTTTACGTATCTTCATAATCTTCTCGTGATGTTGATATTTTTTCATAATTTATCAACCACGCTCTGCTACCATGTTGAAATAATTGTATATTAAACACAATTTGTGGATCTTTATAAATTATCTTTATTATTTTTTATACTTTATTACAAACTACATTGTGCGCACCACGAACCACAGAGACAGAGAGGAAGGCAAAGACAATTGCAGTTTACAGTGATACCATACAGACTATACAATAACCAAAATACAGATTATAATATTTGCCTTTTCCAACAAATTGTTTTGTCAATTTTCATGAAGCCGCCATATTGTTTGCATTCTGTCTCAGATAGAATAAGTGTTACCCACAGAACAGTAAAAACAATTAATAGAAGTGCTATAATGTCATAATTAGTATGAAAACCAGTGTCGCCAAACCCACACATTTAAACCGATAGTTATGTATACAGTACACTACAAGTACCTAAACTATGCCTTTGATTGGACAGCTTAATTTGAGTAATAACTGACTTAGGTTATAAATTCAGCATTTCAATACCTAACGCACCATGTTACTGTTTATTTTAGTATAAAATCACTAAGTTTAACCTTTCGGCTGTGGAGGCCATTCTGGGTGGTCCGCGCGAGAACGGCGCGAGTTATTAAAATGACGATATCTCTAAATGGTCTAAGATCCGAATATAGGTCGACCTTCACCGGCGTGATAATAGAATGAGACCAATTTTATAATAAATGTAGTCTATTAAAAAGTCTATTAAAGATGGGTTGACTGAAAAAATCCTGGACAGGACATTTTAATTAATTTTTAAAAAATATTTTTTTTTAATTAACCCTTAACTAGAGTCGTGAACAATTGTTACGTGTGTATAGTCGTGGGTCCATTAGACCCATGTATTTTTAAATGGTCATAATTACTTATTTATGCATTTATTTATGTAAATTTAAATAAAATATGATATTTTAGTTTATGAAGAATATATATTATAAAAATCAACAATTAGAACTTTTATTTACTTAACATAATTTCACTTATAAAATCAGTCGTTGTTTTCTTATACAACAAAAAGGCGTCTTACAAAAATTAAAAATCTCAACAAAATTTTTATTTTTTTTGAATCATTTTTTTTTTATCTAACTAAAAAAAGTATGTTGCTTCCTAGAAAAAACAAAAACAAACTAAAAACTCTTACATATAAAAAAATAGCAATCCCTAATTACGTGCAAGATTTACAAATTATATTTGCACAAGTCATGCATATGGGCTCCCTGCATTTAGTGCACAAATGTACAGTTTTTGCTCTTTTGCCAGGCAAACAGAATGAACATCGCTTCCTTTTATTTCTATCTAACAACAAAATCTACATCATCATCGGAAAACTCATTATCTGATTTAATTTCTGCAATACGAGTAGGTGTTGAGTTTTCATCGGAGTCTTCATCATTTCTTAACAATTCTTCATTTAACCATTGTTCTAACATCTCTTCGTTATCAACACATACACTTCTGGGATTCTACATAGCGATAAACGAAATAAAAATACAATAATAAATTTAATAACGAAAATAAAAAAGATACGTATCTATAGTCGTGGGTCCAGTGGACCCCTGTAAAGGTCAGTACCTACCTAAGGAGTACCGAGCCGAACACGTCTGTCTCACAGGATACGCTCCGGCGTACTATAGGAAGGTACTGAGCAGTGGGAGGTTCTGCGGTAAGTGCCGTGGAGTAAACGAGACTTTAAAAACTCAACCTGGGTCCATTGGACCCACGACTCTAGTTAAGGGTTAATTGCAGTACTTATCAAGATAATAAAAAAATATATAATAGACTTGAAGTATGAAACCTACAGAATGTGCAGTCATAGGGTTTTCTAATATTTACCTGGACAAACTGCTAGGTAGGCAGGTATAAACAGGCATGTCCGTACCAGTTACTTTCACTTGATGGGATGATAGAAAAAAAATATATATCAGCATGAGCGCTGTTTTATAACAAAATTGTTTATTGTCTCAACACTGCACAATTAAAAAAATAAAAATATTTTTTTAATAATTAACTAAAAATATCCTGTCCAGGATTTTTTCAGTCCACCCATTTATAATAGATTTTTTAATAGACTACATTTATTAGGTATAAAATTGGTCTCATTCTATTATCACGCCGGTG
Organism: Colias eurytheme; assembly: GCF_061535395.1. Classification (NCBI taxonomy): domain Eukaryota; kingdom Metazoa; phylum Arthropoda; class Insecta; order Lepidoptera; family Pieridae; genus Colias; species Colias eurytheme. The sequence goes on from NC_143002.1 coordinate 7,921,117, forward strand.
AAGGTCGACCTATATTCGCATCTTAGACCAAAAATTTTGTAGGGAGCTACTTTGTATAACTAATATCGTTCGAATCGTTATGAAACAAGCTAATATGTATATAAAAAATATCTTAGTCATAAATTACTTTGCAATAAATAAATAATAATTTGGAAAATCCAAAAGTGCACGCCTCATAATTTTTTTTAATAAATATTTATTAATTATTATTTTTGTTTATTTAATAACAATTAAACCACATCGAATCAGACCCTGAAAAATGAAAGGGTTCTATTCCTGAGCATACTCAAGCGTAAGAGAAAAAAAAAGACTCGATTAGTAAAGTATTTCGGTCGCTATCGTGTTAACAAGAAAAAGGATCCGCACATACAGACACACGGACGTCCAAGACAGAACTTTTTTAAACTGTTTTTTAACTAGTTTAAATAACAAAAATGACATCAAAAATATCATGAACGTTAAAAATAGTGTTTTTTCTTAATATGTGTGTGAATGTATTATCTTACAAGTGCAATGTATGATACATAAAGACATTTTAAGTTTGAAAAATCAGATGTTTTGCGCGAAGTGACAGTAGTACCCACCTCAACGCTTCGCTTATGAGGCGTGCAATTCTAGCTTGAAATCAGGGTGAGCAATTTTTTTTAGTTCATTGTACAAAAATCGTTAAAAATAAATAAATAAATAATTATTCATATAAGGTTTTATTGAATTTACAATAATAAATATACAAACACATTAAATAAAAAAAAAACATTCATTCCTTTACATTCTTTTACAATACAAGGCTTACAAAATATACATTAGCCATTCCGAGCGGTCCGAGCGCCGGGCAAAAAATAGGGACCGTTAATTATTCTTCAATCCAAGTGGCTTAGGTTATTAACTTATATTATAGTTTGGTTCACATACTTGACTAACAAAGAGTTTTAACTGTAGGAAGCATCGTAGGAAGTGTTTATTTTACGAGAAATGAAACAACAAAAAAAAGCACTTGAAACAGGATGAATTCTGTTGCATTTATTTGAAATAAAAATAGATATTCTACAATTGAATGATAATTACAAATCGATCAACACAATAAAAGACATTATGCCTTTGTAAAACATTTCTAAAATCGATAACTAAACCCAATGACCTTCTCGTCGATGCGCGCGTAATCGAGACTGTGCAAAGTGTTTTTGTTATGTAAACATGTGAATGTATGCCATCCTTGTTCTTCTCTTGATATTTTGTGTTGAATTAGAGTAGTAAAGATATATAGTTTACGATAAACAATTGTAAAAAATACGTCAGAGGGTACGTCACGGTATAATCAATCTCCAGGAGCGGACTCCACAGATGCGATACTTTTGACACCGCGCTCTGGAGCGCGCTCCACAGACACAGCTGTTTTGTTTCTCGTTGCTCAGAAATTCCAAATTCGAAAACATTCAGCTATTCCACAACAGAGGGCGTTAATTTTCGATAGATATAACTTTGAGCCTCACTACATAGAGATAAGGTTGAAATTCGTGTCACTCTACATTAATGACAATATTAACTTGATATTAACCTGATGCTATGCCCTAAGGGATGTTAGCCTTGTTATCGATAATTCACAAATAAATATTTTTTTGTGCATTTTTTTTTCTTTATATTATATGAGTATAGTATAATGTGTCACATTTTGGAGTATGTTTATTACTACATACTAAGTACGTTTTTTTCATATTATTATTATTAAATAAAAAACGGAATAGAATAGTATTAATCTATATTTACAAAATACAAACAGAAAATATGCATTATTTTAAATCTTGGAACTGCCGTAGGTTTGATGTATCGGTGGCCTTTGTTAGACTGCTTAGTGCTGTTCGGCATCCAATTAACTCGTCATGTTGCATTTATCCATTTCTCTTTTAAACTAGCCTCTTTGGGAAATCTATAAATAAATTGGACAAATGAAAGCTAAGGAAAAATAAAATAAAATTTAATATTTATAATCTTTGTATTTTCTAAAGTATCGATACTGTCGATATGCGCCACAACCATCACTAAACCGACATTCGTTTGTTTATTGCAATAATATTCCAGAAAGTCTTGTTTGCTGTTCAATCTACATAGTACTAATTTCAGGATTAAGGTTCATTTTGACTAGATATTTGTATACAATGTTAACAAATTACGACAAGCAAAGTTATAACATAAAATACATACCTATATGTAAAATAAATAAAAATAAGACTTACCGATGGTATGAAATGCCTCTATTGCTGATATTATTTCGTCTGCTATCATTTTTGCACTCTAATACCGAACAACACGTCCTAATCTAATATTCTAATATATATTATAAAGGCGAAAGTTTGTAAGGATGTATGGATGTATGGATGTTTGTTACTCTTTCACGTAAAAACTTCTGAACCGATTACAATGAAATTTAGCACACATATAGAGGGTAACTTGGATTAACACATAGGATAGTTTTTATCCCGGAAATCCCACGGGAACGGGAACTATGCGGGTTTTCCTTTGCAAACGCGGGCGAAGCCGCGGGCGGAAATCTAGTTAGTGAATAAATAGGGGAAAAAAGGTTTGACAGCTGACAACCGACTCGAATATTTTTCTGCGCACAACTGAGAGCATATGGAATATGACGTATAACAATCAATCTATTAAATTTTCCCCAAATTTAGGGTATTTTATTACTTTTATATTTGATTTGGTTCCAACTTCCAATACATTCCAAAGATATCTGAATGAAAACCATTAACAGAAAACTATTTAAGTAAATTTCTAATTCTATAAAAAATATTTTAGAAATCCTTCAAACTCCGAAACTCAAGAAAATATCAACTAAGAAGGTCATACAGAAATTGGAGAAGGTATTTGGTACAGACTTGACTGAAAAAAAGAAGATCTTATATAAACTTATTATGAACCATGTGAACGGCAAGGAATCGGAGGAATCTGAATCTGAGGGTTCAGAGGAAGTAAGTAAATCTTTACTAAAACCTAATAAAAAAGAGTTGAGTAATAAAAAAAGTTGATTAACTACTGCAAATTTTACTACTACTGTAAATTACTTACTACTGTAAATTGTCATTAATTTTCTGTTTGTCTTGTTTCAATTATTGTACATTTTCTTGTCTTTTTCGTTCAATATATAATAACTTGCCTTATAAACTAACTAGCTTTCCACCCGTGGCTTCCCTTCGCTGTATCTAAAACCTAAAAAATTTAGATCACATGAATGAAAACTTAAATTTCAGAGTGAAGAAGACAAAAAACCGGCGAAGCGAAAGAAACGCAAATACAGTTATGATGAGACCTCAAGTGACTCTGATGAGGTAAGCTTTATACTATCTACTAGTGGTCCGCTCCGGCTTCGCCCGTGGAACTTGTTTACGTTTTTTCCACATAAGAACCATCCTCGTACTTCAAGTAATATTATAAATAAGAATTAACAAAATTGGTTCTGCTGTTCTCGAGATTTGCGCTTATCAACAAATTTAGCGTTTCATTTTTATTATAAAGATTACCTCTTATTACCTAATCAACGTGGTAGAGAAGAAAAATACATCAACACGTATTTTAGAAGGAGAAAAAAGCGGATAAGTTTGTTTTGTGATTTATGTGCGAAAATGTTTTTAAGTTACTGTTATTTTGTTTATTAATATTTTTCACGGTTCTAGAACTAAGCTTAACGACTAAATTGCTAAAAGGCTTTGCTGGTTTTTAAGTAATTAAGTTTTTACAAGATTTTGATACAATATTTTTATAATTACTTACTGTTTTTTTGTGAAAAACTATTCTTTAAGTTACAGCAAGATTTTTGCTGACTCATGATAATTAAACCTTTAATACGCTGATTTTTACGTAACTTTTACAGTTGCTACTTCAAAAGACTTTTAACCTTAGCAGATAAATTGAAATACCTTTAATAACTGTACTGATTAGTAAGTATAGGTATTACTACTTTAATGTTAATGTTATTTATGATAATACTTTTATCTAGATTCAAACAGACTTGTTAATATAATTATGAATATGTGTGGTAATTTTGACCGAAAACTGTGAGCATGTGCCAAATAAATATAATTCTTTATTATTGCACGCCTCATAAGCGAAGCGTTGAGGTGGGTACTACTGTCACTTCGCGCAAAACATCTGATTTTTCAAACTTAAAATGTCTTTATGTATCATACATTGCACTTGTAAGATAAAACATACACATACATATTAAGAAAAAACACTATTTTTAACGTTCATGATATTTTTGATGTCATTTTTGTTATTTAAACTAGTTAAAAAAATTCTGTCTTGGACGTCCGTGTGTCTGTATGTGCGGATCCTTTTTCTTGTTAACACGATAGCGACCGAAATACTTTACTAATCGAGTCTTTTTTTTTCTCTTACGCTTGAGTATGCTCAGGAATTCATTTCATTTTTCAGGGTCTGATTCGATGTGGTTTAATTGTTATTAAATAAACAAAAATAATAATTAATAAATATTTATTAAAAAAAAATTATGAGGCGTGCACTTTTGGATTTTCCAAATTATTTTAGTAATTCTATTGTTTTATTTCTCTCTTTGTTATTATTACAATGTAGGGAAAATAACAATTTAGAGGTCATTAAGCAAAAAGTTTTGAATAACTAGAAAACTAATAACCGACACAATACTAGACATTTTTTTAAAATGCTTCTCCATTAATAAATAATCAATAATTTTATTGTTTGCCACTGGATACTGAAACAGCGTTAGAATCCGATCACAAATCTATATTTGTATTTTTTTAGTTCCATATAACCCATTCAATTTTTAAAAAATCTTAAAACGGCCGTACTGTAAAATTAACATTTTCGTGCCATTTATGTTTTAAGGATACTATGATATATATCAAACGACGTGTCTCCACTGAGTTGGTAAGTATGGCCGAACTTGATGAGCCCATGAGACCACCGAAAAGATATGCCCCCGAGTTGGACTCCTCTGATGAAGAGGACGGTTCGGCTGATAGCGAATCGGAAGAGGTGATTATTGAATAATTTAATGATTTAATCTATACTACTTATAAAGCTGAAGATCATGTTTGTTTGAACGCGCTAATCTCAGGAACTACTGTACATTTATTTACTCTTTAATGTACAACAGTCTTATAAAATAAAGTTAAAACAAAACTATTTATAATGTACAAATGGCGGCCTTATGGCTCAAAGCAAGCTCAAAGTCATCGCTGATTAGTTATTGATTAATTTTTTAGTGAATTACGTTTAATTTTATACAATTAAAATGATTTTTAGGAAAAGAAGAAGCCAGCAGCCAAGAAAGGCAAGAAGAAGAAGGGTTCAGACGTCGAGAAAGGCAAGAAAAAGGTTAGTTTTATTACATTTTAAGTTTATGTTTTACATGTACATATGTCCTGGCCATATCGTAGATTTGCTCATTTCATGAAATGGCCAATTTAGTTTGGCCAGATCGTTAAATCGTCAACGTTTCACGATTTGGTCATCCACATTTGGTCAGATCGTCGATCTGGCCAAACGTGGATGGCCATTTCACGAAATGCGACCATTTTTGTTTCTTTAAAAAGCGATTCGCTCCTGGCACTCGCCGGCCGCTGCCGCGGCACGCTCGCTTTGCTCGCTCGGCTCATGCGTTGTTTATTAAAGGATAACCTAACCTAATCTAACTGTTTTCTATTGAAAAAACCATTCGCTTCTGGTATTCGCCGGCGCTACCGCGGCACTAACTTAAATGACAATAAACAAGTTCTTAAAATATTCTGAATTTTTTAATGTTTTATGGCCGATCTGGCCAAATGTCGATGACCAAATCGTGAAACGTTGACGATCTGGCCAAATGTCGATGACCAAATCGTGAAACGTTGACGATTTAACGATCTGATCAAACTATGTTGGCCAATTCATGAAATGAGCAAATCTACGATATGGCCACGACACATACATTTAGATTATTTTCATGTATATTATGGTTAAAGAGTTTTAAAATTTATTTCTCAAAATGTCATACTTGAATTACAGATAAACGAATTGATAGTTCATTTATTAATTTTGTGTACTAATGTATTTTTACACGAATTTACAAGCTTCATCTGTATGTTTCACTACATAACATAAAACAAAGTCGCTTTCTCTGTCCCTATGTCCCTTTGTATGCTTAAATCTTTAAAACTACGCAACGGATTTTGATGCGGTTTTTTTTTAATAGATAGAGTGATTCAAGAGGAAGGTTTTAGTATATAATTTATTAGGTTTTAGACAAAGCGGGCGAAGCCGCGGGCGTTAAGCTAGTATATTATATATTATTGTCTCGACATTATGTTTTCTTGTAACGAGTTCATTAGTAACGAGTCGATTTTAACCCACATTAAACGGACAGATTTAATTCAAACAATATTTAAAACTTATCAAGGATCCCAGACAACACAAAAAACTTAATGAATTAAAGCGTGTTTTTTTCTTACTAGGTATATCATGTTATTATTTACAGGCTGCTGCCGGCGGGCGAGGCAAGGGCGGGGGGTACACACGGGCATGCAAACTGTCACCGGCCCTCGCTGAACTCATGGGACAAGAGCAAATGCCCAGACACGAAGTTGTTAAGCGAGTGTGGGCCATCGTCAAGGAGAAGAATCTATATGACCCCAATAATAAACAATTTGCGATATGTGATGACGCCCTGTTTAAGGTGATTGGTACTAAACGCTTTAGGACGTTTGGCATGATGAAGTACTTGAAGGCACACTTTTTGGATTAAGCGGGGAAGTGGGTGTGACAGTAAATATGTAGGGGCGTGGTTTGTAAGTTTTTAAATGTGAACTTGACATTAAAAGTATAATATTATAGTACCTACATGTTATACATATAGCATTTTGGTTACACACAAAATAGTTTATTTTGATGATCTTTGGTATAAAAGTACCATATTTTCCTATTTTAATGAAACGGAACCGGAAGGTACGTGTATTTTAACAGAAAATAAATTTAAAAAGGTGTCATTGACAGCCAAGTTTACTGTCATTCCCATGCCTTGATCGCAATCGAAAAAAAAAAAATGTAAATTTGAATTTGACAGTTTTGTAAAGTCGTAACGTAAAAGTCGTGTCCGCTTTGGATGCGAGCCACTGTGAATTAGGCCCTGCGCAGACGACAGACTATCCGTGACGCACTTTTTAGTCTGTGAAAATAGAACCTATGAAATTATATGCAGTAACGCACACGACGCGCAAAAAGTCCGGCGCACAAAAAATCCGTGTAATTCGGGCAGACCGCACCGCGCCGCTCCGCACAAAAGTGTGTGAAAAGAATAGAACGTTTGCTTCAACGCGCGCTAACGCAGACGGCGCACACTTTACACGATTTCCATAGCGTCTACGTCCCTACAGCTCTGCCGACAAAATGATCGAAGATGTGCGTCGTGTGCGTTGAGTCTGTGAAAAATCCGCGACCGACTTTTTGCGTGCCATGCAGACTTTTTGTGCGCCGCAGACTCGATCGCACAAAAAGTGTGCCGTCTGCGCAGGGCCTTAGCTGGACTAGGTTTTATGCTATAAGCACTAATTTAGGAATTTAAAACATAAATATTTTTAATTAATTATCAATATCATGATAGACGCTATCTATCGATTTATAATAAAACGTTTGAAACTTAGAATGTACCATTAGGTACTAAATACATTAAAAAAAGTAGTTTTTATACTATGAAATACCGAATTTCTTTTATAGATTTTTTTTTTTACAATGCACGAATTTAAGTTTTGACTTTGGCACGGGTAAAAAATATCGCATAGCTATTTTTTATTTTTAAAAAAGTGAATTAAATGTAACAGCTATGTAAATACATAATTACGTGTAAATGTAATGAAAGCATTTTCTCGGTAATATTAGTTTTAAGCAGCTAAATATTAGGTGATTTATATACTTAATTTTTTTGTTCCTATGTTTCATATTTTTTTCATTTAGTCAGTATGTACTTACCAATTTTTTTTCATACTAATAAAGTCGTAGTTTTAAATCAAAAGTGGGACGTCGTATTGAAATAATTGTGATTTTTTAATCTAAAAAACCTGCAAATACCATTTATTTTGCAAGTCAATATTATATAAACATGTCTATAATTATTATAATAGTCTTGCCATATCGAAAAAAATTGTATGTACTACGTGACCAAGCCAACTAGACCCTTTTCAACTGTGACGTCACCCGCCCATGTCTCGGGTAAGGATAGCAAAAAAAAAATATTAATAATATCACTGTTCGCTCTCCGCTATGAATAGTCTTATTTTTCCCCATTTCGAGGGCTGTCTATGAATAACAACACAGTAAAAACTTAAACAAATAACAACGAAAAACTTAACAGTCAACAACAAGCTTTAACGATTAATAATAAAAAGTACAGAAATAACTAGCGATGCGAAACGTACGAATGCGTCGATGCTGCGAACCGTACTAAGGCGAACGCGGTACCTGAGGCGGTAAGCGGGCGGGGAGGCCGCATTCCACCCGAGCGTCTAGTTGGCTTGGTCGAATAATACATACTATTATTAAACCAATGAAAGCATTTTGTAACTGATAGATTTTTTTACAATAGTTTTATAAATTCTCAAATGAATTAAATTAAAATAGTTTAATTATGTAATTGATTTTGTAAATCAAATAAAGTAGGATGCTACTTTAAATATATGAACAAAATATATTATACTAGCTTACCGCCCGCGGCTTCGCCCGCTTTGTCTAAAACCTAATAAATTATATACTAAAACCTTCCTCTTGAATCACTCTTTCTATTAAAAACAAACCGCATCAAAATCCGTTGCGTAGTTTTAAAGATTTAAGCATACAAAGGGACATAGGGACAGAGAAAGCGACTTTGTTTTATACTATGTAGTGATTCACCATTTCTGCAAGTATTCTTACATCTTATATATATTATATTATGATCAAATATATTTAAAATATACTTTTTTGTTATACAAACAAAGTAGGTAGCTATTTTTAAGATAAACTGTTGAGTACAAAATGTTGGTGATGTATTCTTATGTAGTTTTAAATGACAACAATATTTCACACTACCTCAAAAGATTAAATAATATACTTATAGCACAATAAAAGGGTCCTATCTAAGACTGATTTCAATGTAAGATAACATTTATAAATACAAGTTTTTTTTCTATTCAATATAATATTTATATTTTATATTATGCAGTTTTATATTCAATATTTTAAAACTTGTTTTTAACGTTTGTAGAAAAGGAGGGAGTTATGCAAAATGATGATGTCTTAGTGTGCCTTACCATAAAAACTGCCAAATATTGCAATTTAGTAGATAAGTAAGAAGATTTTTATTGTTGTTAAATATACTATTTTGCCATTTATAAACCAAATAAATATACTGTTTACTCTTAACATTTTCTTTTTTTTTTTCCTAAGTATCCTAATTTTAATTAATACTAACTGCTGTGCGCGGTTTTACCCGCAGTGCTTGCTCCTGTTGTTCTAAGTGAGATGATATATAGCCTATAGCCTTCTTCGATGAATGGGCTATCTAAAACTGAAATTTAAAATCGGACCAGTAGTTCGCGAGATTAGCGCGTTCAAACGAACAAACAATAATTAATATCAGCAAGTTTATTTCAATTGAAAACACATGTCGTTATTACAGCAATGTACTTTTAACTTTCTATAAAAACAATTAGGTAACTAAATTTACCTTTAGGATGGCTTTAGCGCGAGAAACTCCCGGTAAGCCACGATCATGTTTTGATTTTTTACCCAAAACTTTAATTTTCTCTCTGTTAATGTGAACTTCGAATGGATTTAATTTTCTTAGTTGGATCAGCTTTTTTCTCATGTACTCTATCCGCTAATCCAGCGTTTCGCTTACTTTTCACTTTTGCCATCTTTTAACACAATTACTGCACCCTACTTTAAAAAAGTTTTGGTTTTACTTTTTAGGATTGATATTATTTCATCAACAAATCTGAACCACAGAGCAAGTTTTTTTTTTTTTTTTTTTTTTTTTTTTTATGTCAAATCCAGCAAAAGAGCAGACGACTCACCTTCTGCGAGGTTGTCGCCGCCCATGAGCGTTCGCAGTGTCAGGGACTCTACTACAAGCTTTTTGCTGGTTTTTAAGAGAGGAATAGGCTTTCTTCTTGAAGGTGCTCATGTCGTAATAATTAGGAAACACTGAAGCTGGTAATTTATTCCACAACTGCGTAGTTCTTGGCAGGAAATGTCTACGGAAACGCACAGTAGACGAACGCCATGCATCCAGGTGGTGTGGATGGTATTTTAATTTGTGTCGTGCAGTGCGGTTGTGGAATTGCGCGGAGGGTATTAATTTAAATAGTTCATCAGAACACTCCCCATTGTAAATACGGTAAAATACGCACAGCGATGCAACGTCACGTCGCAGCGCGAGCGGATCCAGCCGATCGGTGAGCTCGGGTCGGTCGACGATTCGAGTGGCTCGACGTTGAAGGCGGTCAAAAGGAAGTAGCTGGTATTGGGGTGCTCCAGCCCAGAGGTGAGAACAGTACTCCATATGTGGCCTAACTTGGGCCTTGTAAAGTTGAAGGCGATGAGCTGGCGTGAAGTACTGTTTCGCTCTAGCGAGCACCCCTAGCTTCTTTGAGGCTAATTTAGCCTTATCTTCCAGATGACCCCTGAACTGAACGTCGCTCGCAATGTCGACCCCGAGGATTCCGATACTAGGCGTGGCCTTGAGAAGAGTGTTCTGGAATTTAGGCGTGATGACAAAAGGCTTCTTTTTAGCAGTAAAAGCGCAAACTTGTGTTTTAGAGGGGTTGAACTCAACTAAATTATTATGCCCCCATGTTGAGATTTCGTCGAGAGATTTCTCAATTTTGGACACAAGTTCTTTCCGGTGTTGGTCCACTTGCTCCTGAGAGATATTTGCAACGCCGGTATAAGCGGCATCGCCCGTGCTATCGTCCGCATAACAATGTATATCACGTATTTGCAACATATCATTGATGTGCAAGAGGAATAGCGTCGGCGACAACACGCAGCCCTGTGGAACACCAGCATTCACAGGCATGGGTACTGAGCATGATCCGTCGACAACGACCTTGATGCTTCGCGCTGTGAGGAAACTGGCGATCCAGTTACAAAGTCTCTCAGGAAGGCCGTACGAAGGCAACTTGGAGAGAAGCCCCTTGTGCCACACCCTGTCAAACGCTTTCGCTACATCCAAACTAACTGCCATGGCTTCCCCCTTACTCTCAATTGCTGACGCCCATCGATGTGTTAGGTAAACTAAAAGATCACCAGCTGAGCGGCTGTGACGAAATCCGTATTGATGGTCACTTAACAGCTGATGATCTTCTAGGTACCGCAACATCTGGCAGTTGATGATAGATTCCATCACTTTTGAGAATAAGGAGGTAACAGCAATCGGCCTGTAGTTCTTTGGGTCAGAGCGTAAGCCTTTCTTAGGTATTGGGTGTATTAAGGCAGTCTTCCAAGAGCCTGGGACTTTGCTTGAGGTATAAGAACACCGGAACAAGCGCGTTAAAACTGGAGCCAACTCAGGAGCACAAGTTTTAAGAACAACAGCAGGGATCCCATCGGGCCCATTCGACTTGTTTACGTCAAGGGAAGAAAGGGCTTTACGCACGGCACGTTGGGTAAATTTAACATCAGGCATGGTGTTCTTGCAGCGTGGGATAGTAGGTGGTGCCCTTCCTTCATCGTCCAAAGTCGAATTCGACGCAAAGAGGGAAGCCAGTGTATCGGCTTTCTCTTTAGCGGTGTGAGCCAAAGTATCGTTATCTCTGCTTAGTGGTGGGAAGGACGATTTACAAAAGTTCCCCTGAATGGCTTTGGCAAGTGACCAAAAAGCTCGTGTACCAGAAGGGTACCGAGCCAGCCTCTTGCCAATCTTCACAATGAACTCAGATTTTGCCTTATGGATCCTTTTCTTATACTGTCTGGAGGCAGCATTATACTTTTTTTTTAGGTATTTAGCTCTGGGATTTTTTTCTGCTGTGGCTTCTACCCAGGCCCGGAAACAATCTTGTTTTTGACGAGACGCTGCTTTACATGATTGTCCGAACCAGGGTTGAGACTTGCCGCCAATAGGTACCACAGAGTTAGGAATATAAAGTTCCATACCCTGTGTGACCACATCGGCAACAGAGTCGGCGCAAGCATCAGGATCCTCAGATGCAAAGCAAATTTGCCTCCATGGGTAGGATGCAAAAAAAGTACGCATCCCATCCCAATCGGCTGATCTGTAGTGCCAGACACGTCGATGGTTTGCTGGTCGCGGCCGAGACTGGCGTATTATTGGGACAGTACTACGAACAAGGCAGTGGTCGGATGATCCAAGCGGAGCTTCAACTGATATCTGATAGTTGTCCGGATGAGAGGACAGGAAGAGATCTAATAAAGATGGCGCGTGATCTTCTACGTCAGGGATCCTTGTAGGTGCAGATACCAGTTGTGTTAAGCCGTAAGACAAAATAAAGTCATGGAAAGAACGCCCTGCGTAATCTGTGGTTCTAGATTTTAACCATTCGGCGTGGTGAGCGTTGAAGTCGCCGAGAACCACAATTTCAGCGGACGGATTCTTTTGAAGTAGTAAATCGATTGTATCTTGAATGTGCTCAATCAGTTGGTCGGTTTCGTTATTTCCACTGTGTCTCCTGTAAAGGCACGCGTAGATGCGGGGATGGTCGTCGCAATCTACGCGAAGCCATAATATAGATAAGTTGTTATTACCTTCAAGGACACCAAGGCGGCGACAGCAGATGTCATCTCTAGCGTAAACGCACACGCCGGCGCGGGGTACAAATAGATGTTCCAACGCGTAACCCGGGTACTTAAGGTAGGAAGTATCAGCTGGAGAAGAAATCTGTGTTTCCGTCAAAAAAAGCAAAGCTGGTTTGGAGGTCTCAAGATGTTGGTGGACGGCAGTAAGGTTCGAATGGAGTCCCCTGATATTGCAAAAGTCAACATGTAGTGGCATGGTAGGGGTCACCGACGAGGGTTTACTTTTTTTACGCCTAGCAGTGTAAGAAAGCGGAATTTTGCCCCCCCCAGAATACGTGGGGCAGCCCAAGCGAGAGCGCTCAGGGAGGGATTCTCCAGCGTCATTGACGCTGGTACCCTCCTGGGGTAGTACTTTTTTAAATGCCGCTGCCATGGTTTTTTTGAGGGGGTTAGGGAATGGGCCTCCGGTGGTCTCACAGACTCATGCGAAACGCAAAACGATGCTTCACGCCGGTATTCAGTGAGACAGTGGTAACTTCCCCGGACGAGCTACAGCCCGGTCGTGCTACATACAAAGATGAAATGTATGCAGCTGTAGCTCTACCACTGTTAAGAAAAACGCCAGAGCCTCGTTCGTTGATCAGCAGGGTGCACCACGGGCAGGTGAGGTTGGCTTTGGCCGAAAGATGTTAGTCAGCCATGACACCCCCAAATACAATGAACATTTGAATTTTGAAGTATCAACACCACCCTCGGAACAATTAACAAGCCTGGAGAAGTAACAATTAATTGAACGTTTCTTATATAGTGGCTCTCTTTTATTCAATACCCTAATTAATGCGATAGAAAGAGACAACACACTGTTATCGGCTTGGCATTCAAATCCACATGTAGCCACTTTTTGTTCTAAAAAGGTAGTGCTTGCCACTTTATCGATTACTAAAATATCGATAAATAAAAAAATTAGGTTATAAAATTGCTTGAAGATAATTTAAGATTCTTTTAATTTTGAATTATGGATAGGTAATTCCAAATTTTAAGATTCGTTTAATTTGGAATTATTCATTTACGATGCGTATTGCATTGTATGGTAGTGGTATTTATAAAAAAATATTATTAGGTATTTCGGTTTAGGTTGTTTTTTATGGTTTCGTAAAAAGGTACGTATTTTTTCCTGTTTTCATAGATTCATTCATAGAATAGGCATGACGAAAGATTTTGAAATCCTCTTCCATAATGTGTGTATACGTTTACTATACAAGAAAAACCCTATATTTCGGTAATATACTTAAATTTAACGAAGATAAAAGCCATTTTCCAAAAAATATTTATTAACTGTGCCAAAACAGCTCGCAGGTGTCATGGCGTAGGCGTGACGTCACACTTTGGTAAATACGTAATTATTTGTACGCATTGCGAAGAAAATTAAAAAAATATTTATTTAATATGTGTTATAGAAACGAATTTTAAAGTTTATAAGTGGTGTGCAGTATAATTGCAGTGTGAATCCACATCAAAATAATGCTCAAAAATGTGTTAGTAATTATTTTAAGCGAGAAAATAATAAGAAATGATTGCATAAAGTTGGCGCGGAGAACCCCGAACCATGTATTCGTGAATTCGCAATTATATTTCTGTTCTGAGTCGATAAAGCATACGTGAAACAATAGAAAATAAATAAAAATGCGTATTCTCAACATATTCATAACAACAAAAAACATCTGACGTGAGTTGTTTACTTAAGCGTGACGTCACGCGTGTTTTAGTCAAAATGGCCAACTGCAGTATTTCAATGTTTTATTTTATTGATAATCTCATTAATCTTAATGTTTTTAAGATTTCTAAGTCACTATATGTAATTTATCTATTATACATTTTCCCTTAAAAACACTCATACGATCATTTATGGATAGTGTCGTCATGCCTATTATACGGAACCCTTCGTGCGCGAATCTGACTTCCACCTGGTTGATCTTTTTACAAATCAATAATCGTATCCTACTAATATTATAAAAGCAAAAATATATAAGAATGGACATTTGATATTCTTTCACGTAAAAACTACTGAATGAGTTTTTATGGAACTTTACAATTAAACTGTGAATTAAACATATTATAATATATTATAGATTAAACATCAGAATAACATATAGGCTACAATTTACCGCGGGAAAATAACTCATTTCCACAGGAAAAAATTGGTAAAAGTTTAAAATAAATTGCTTCAATTATTTGAACAAATAAAATTTAAAATTTTTTTTACAACATTTTATTTCGATACTTAATTAACAAATTACAATATTTATTATTTAAAATAGATGCCACCTTAAACTTGTGGCACAGCATCTCTGCAAAGCACTTTACGTTTCTTCCCGTCTGATTCGAAATGATTTGAACAAGGCCGAGAATGTTTTGAAGGCTTCCAATTTTCCCTGTGCTATAGCTTTAACCCAAACATCTTTTAATTTTTCTCAAGCCAGAAACCTGCAAATAACAATAAAATCCATACTTAAATATACCTTTTTTTTCTCCTAACCTAAAGCAGTCATTATCAATGAAGTACTTCGTACCTACTCAAGTATCGATAATTGCACAACACTATGGAAGTTATATTTTGCATTTTTTCTAAAAACTAAGCTGATTATGATTTCATTTCAATGATTACGGTTAGATAAAACATAGATGATTATGAAAATAACGTAAATTAACTTATTTATAATACTATTAACAAAAACATTGATCAAAACACTAACCTGTGAAAAGACAAATTCCAATCTTCATCCGATTTCCCAGTACTACGGCTTTTACAGCCGTAAACAACACAAGCCATGTAATCTTTAGTAAATTATCTTTTCAGAAAATAACATAAGAAACTAGAAAACACGTTTTTCACCTCAAAAACAATAATTAAAATCACCATGCGTTAGTGACCAGTCTGGTCACTAAAACAAATTTCAATGGCTACATGTCATTTCAAACTGTCGAACTGACATATATCTGTCCTCTTTTTTCGCATGACATTTTGCCATAAGCCAAAAAGGCCAAACTAGTGCTTTATTGTTCAATTAATTGTTACTTCTCCAGGCTTGTTAATTGCTCCGAGACACCACCGATGAGCCACCGATCAACACATGGTTTTGACAAATGTCAACTACAAAATTGACACTCGTCTGGATTATGAATTCGTTCAAAGATCACTTACGATGTTTCGATATTTATTAAATAACGGTGAATTAAACTTTACAAAACAAGAAAAGAATTATGTTGATAATTGATTGGAAAAGAAGTTTTCAATATAAATATAATGATTATTGAGAAATATGTAACATTAAAATTAAAGAATTGATATTTAAAAGACAACGCATTATTTGAATTTGTGCGCTTCGATTTCATTGGTGGAGTAAATGCCGCCGAATTTCGACGACTGCGCTGTCGTCAAATTTCGTGGGGACGCCGCGCGCCGTGTAGCATCTAGCGCGTAGGTATATTATTGTGTGGCTGATACTTCCTTCGAATATACTTGTTCTAAGAAAATGGCAGACGTTAGTACAGAAGATTTAAAAAAGGAAATTTCAAGTAAGTAAATCTTCTCAATAGAAACTAATAACTTTTTGAGTAATATTTAACGTACTAAGATATATTTCTAAGCATATTTTCCATACAATTAAATTTGGTTGGGCTTCATGTAATGGCTTCCCTACTATGTTCCAAAGAAGTTAATTTTTTCGTATCTTCAAAGTGAAATATCTCTGATAGTATTACATCGATACGAAAATGTTTCAAGTGAAAGTTGTTACACTTAGTAATGCGGATTTTATTATGCTAGGTCCTTTATTTCTCATATCCTATTTAGGTCTGCCTACTGGTGGTTTATTTTTATGCAATGCGTTGCTTGTTACATCAATGCTCCACGTATGATACGGTGAAATGGCGGCATTTTTATTTAAGTTTCTGATGCGTATTAACGCGCACTTTATATTGGAACAATTATTATCTGAAACATTTCGGCTAAACAGTATTTGTTTAATCATAAACTAAATTTCTTACATTCAATTAATTGTTTTGTCAATTTTTATGAAGCCGCCATATTGTTTGCATTCTGTCTCAGATAGAATTATTAGTGTTACCATTTCTCAGTTTGATAATTCTCAATATTTTAATATTGTTAAATAAAAATAAATTGAAAAATGGTTACATACATTATTTAAATTAAAAAGATAGATATAAGTATAAACTTTTCAGGTACCTAAATATTTTTTTCAACTTTTGTCTAAGCAATATGTATAAAAAAAGTTTTGTTATGGTATGAATTGCAATTGTATAACGAAAATGAAACATTTTATGAAAATATTCTATTAAATTTCCCCCATATTTTCCCTAATTTAAGGGTAATTTTGTTACTGTTATATTTGATTTGGTTCCAACTTCCAATACATTGCAAAATGTAAACTTAACTATCTAAAAGAAAACCATAAACAGAAAACTATTCAAAATCTACCTTAATTCTATAAAACAATACATTTTTTAGAAATCCTTCAAAATGCAAACCTCGCGAAAACATCAACTAAGAAGGTTATACAGAAATTGGAGGAGGTATTTGGTACAGACTTGACTGAAAAAAAGAAGATCATAGATCAACTTGTTATGGACTATGTAAACGGCAAGGAATCGGAGGAGGAAGGATTAGATGAATCTGAGGGTTCGGAGGAAGTAAGTAAATCTAAACATCCTACTACTATTATAATGGCGAAAGTTTTTAAGTATGGATGTTTATTACTCTTTCACGTAAAAGCTACTGAATGGATTTGAGTGAAACTTTACCACAATATAGCTTATACATCAGAATAACACATAGGATAGGTTTTATCCCGGAAATCCCACGGGAACGGGAACTATGCGGGTTTTGCTTTGAAAATTATAAAGCTGAAGAGTTTGTTTGAACGTGCAAATGTCGGGAACTACTGGTCCGATTTGAAAATTCTTTCGGTGTTAGTTAGCCCATTCATTGAGGAAGGCTATAGGCTATATATCATCTCGCTAAGACCAACAGATGCGGAGCACTGCGGGTGAAACGGCATACCGAGGAATAAAAATTGACTACTGCAAATTTGTCTATCTCTCAGTGGTAAATTGTCATTAATTTCTGTTTGAGTCCTGTTTCAATTATTATTCATTTTCTGTTCAATATATAATGTCTTGTCTTATAAACTAATATTAAAAAGCTTAATAGAGAACTCTAATTTAATCCTGACAAAGTCGCTGAAGTAATTGAATAAACACTATATAAGATCACATAAATTAAAATTAAAAACGTAAATTTTAGAGTGAAGAAGAAAAACCGGCGAAACGCGCGCCGACAAAGGGAAAGAAACGCAAAGACAGTTCTGAGGAAAAGGAAGACGCTTCGGAAGAGAGTGAATCTGAAGAGGTATGCTTTATATTACCTTCTTAGTACAATTCTATTTATTTATTTATAAAAGTGAAACTTTTATTACATCGTCTCAAACTTTTTGGTCTGTGTAGCGCATGTCGCGTGTATCGCGGCTGCCGAGTAGGTATACCTACTCGGCAGCCGACCGACACGCGACATGCGCTACACAAAGCAGTGTTCGGAACCGTTCGAACAGTTACATTTTTACCGTGCTTTCATAAAACCATACAACATTTTTTTAATTAACGTGATAACGTTTTTAAAATCGTTTTAGTCGGGTGACATGTTCAGAAACTTGTGTCACACCAAAACCTCACGAGCGCGATCGCAGGTATAACGAGAGAGAGACGGACCGATCTCCCGTCTCATCTCGAGCGCTGCCACCAATAAGACGTTATCACGTAAACATCTCGATCGTAAACCTACTTTACAAACAACCAATTTTTTTATTAAAGTGAAACTATTATTACATCGTCTCAAACTTTTTGGTCTGTGTAGCGCATGTCGCGTGACGGTCGGCTGCCGAGTACGTATAAAGCAGTGTTCGGAACCGTACGATAAGTTTCACTTTTACCATGGTTTCATAAAACCACACAACATTTTTTAATCATTTATTGTACCACACCATTTAATATTACAATGTACAGTATAATATATATCTGTTTGGATGTAAAGTACAAAAGACCTTATCGCTTAAAAGCGATTTCTTCCAGGCCTTCTTCTTCCTTCAACATGCAAAATTGTTATGATGTATGTTTGGACCTACTTTGCGCGATAACCACTGAAGACATTTTGATGATGCATGGAAGTGATGTAGCTTATATATCAGAATAACACATAGAAATATGTAGTTGCTTTTGCCTGTGTGGGAAACAATTTGGTAGTAGTTAACATTATACAGGTCTGGGGTAAAAAAAAATAACAGTGAAATTGAACACTTTATAACCATTAATTAACTTTTCAGGATAAAAAGCCAGCCAAGAAGGGAAAGAAAAAGGTAAGGCACCATTTCTTTATAGGTAGGTACTTTAAATCATAATCTGGTATAGCCAAGATTTTATTTGCACTTGTCTGTACTCTGTATTATTATCTATACTAATATTATAAACTATACTTCTATACTAATATAATAAAGTTGAAGATTTTGTTTGCTTGTTTGAACGCGCATATCTCAGGAACTACTGGTCCGATTTGAAACATTATTTTGGTGTTAGTGAGCCCATTAATCAAGGAAGGTTTTGCGGGTGAAACCGCTCGACACAGCTATTGTATAATACTCGGGTGAAATCAAACGAATGAAAATACTAATACATATATATATTATATTTCCAATCACCAGGACGATGATGATGAGCCCAAGAAAGCAGCAAAGAGATCAGCCCCCAAGGCTCGGGGCAAGAAAGCCAAGCAGGACTCCTCTGATGAGGACGGTTCCGCTGATAGTGAATCGGAAGAGGTGATTATAGAATAATTGAATGAATGAATTTTGACGACTTTTTGTCGATCATGGCAAATAGAAAAAAAAAAGCCGGGTTGCACTGGGGGAGTGCCGGCGGAAGTGAAAACTTGATTATTAACGTTGAGCATGTTTGATATTTTGGAATGGTATCCGTCTTACGCTTTTTCGATCAGGTCACGTGTCCTGACGCGAGTTTAAGATTTTATACCCATTACAGAAAAAGTGCTCAACGCCGCTTAAGAAGTTTTCACTTCAAAAAAAACAGATATATTTTACAAAAAAGACGTGCTATTATAGGAATTTATAACTATTTATAAGGCACAATTTGATTTTACAGTGGTTGATGCGTGAGTAGAACCGACGGGTCCTGGGTTCGATTCCCGGTGGATACGAAGAAATAATGTCTCGGTTTGGCAGGACACAGAAGGCTGATCACCTACTTGTCCCTAAAGAAAATCGATCAGTGTAACAGATGTATAATGCATCTGCCCCTTACCCCACTAGGGGACATGGGACTTCACTACTATAAGGCATAATTTAGTGATTTTAGTTTATAGCATTTAAATGCTTAATAAATATATTTTTTTAAGTTGCCATGATACGGCAAGAGACATGAAAATCCGCACTATGATATTTCTCCTATGACCACCTGATCCTTGTTTGCTACTCTGTATGCTCTAAAATGTATTATTCATGCTTTGTATCTATTAGTTGTAGTCTGCTGATATTAAGTTGATAAATTGAATAAATTAACTATAAAAAATAGCGTGTGTGCCGAGCACCCGTGTCATAAGTGAAACTTCTTTGGCAAAATTCAACGATACCAAAATTTTCGCCTTAGACCATGATGTGACGGAATTGTTGTGACGCGACCATTAAATTTTACTCACAACGCGCCTAAAGAAGTTTCACTTCAAAAATTTGATTTGCACATGTAGTTCCAACTAATTGCAACTAAACTACCCAACCAATAAACCTTTTTATGATTTTTAGGAAAAGAAGAAGCCAGCAGCCAAGAAAGGCAAGAAGAAGAAGGGTTCAGACGACGAGGATAGTGACTGGGGCAAGAAAAAGGTTAGCTTGATGATTTTTAATAACGTTTTTAAAATCATTTTAGTCGGGTGACATGTTCAGAAACTTGTGTCACACCAAAACCTCACGAGCGCGATCGCAGGTATAACGAGAGAGAGACGGACCGATCTCCCGTCTCATCTCGAGCGCTGCCACCAATAAGACGTTATCACGTAAACATCTCGGTCGTAAACCTACTTTACAAACAACCAATTTTTTTAGTTATATTTGCGTGTATTTCTATTTAATTTTGGTAGCTTAAACGTTGTCGCAAAATTTGTATATTTTTATCATTATTTTTTTAAATTAAATCTAGTTTTAAGGAAAATTTCAAAATGAGTGACAATTACCATTTTATCAAAATGTATATTTAGTTTCTATTTTTTTTTATTACAGAACAGGTTTACTTTATCAGGATATCAGGGATGTTACTGTATCAGGATGTTCATGAGTTTAAGCGTATTAAACTCAAAGTCAAATATTTATTTATTTATTTATGCTGCAGCCACACTATCATGCTCATCGCTCTACCGCTTAGATCATTAAGTAATGGATGGAGTACGCTGGCAAATGTTCTAACTAAACTTTCTGCTGATTTTGGTGCGGGGAGGGCAACTCACACTATTGAAACACAATCACACATTCACAAAAATAATTTATGTCACGAAAGTCGTAAAAATTTACGACCTTTTAAGCGACGAGTTTTTAAATTCAACTCTATCCCTAAGTTCATAAAGATTAAATTTGTATTTCATTCCGAGTTGTCTCGTGGGGAGTGTGGTTCAATATCGCGTTCTAAATTCAACTTTATAACTTAGGTCATAAAGATTAAATTTGTATTTCTTTAAAAGATAGTCTCGTAAGGAATGCGGTTCATTATCGCGTTTTAAATTCAACTTTCTCTCTTAGTAGATAAAGATTAAATTTGTATATTTTCTTTCCATGATAGTCTCGTCTCTTTCTCTCTCGAAACATGACTCGATTATTTGTCTTGATCATATCGCTAAACGATACATCGACGATTATTAGAAATTGCATTTAATTAGAAATGTACGTTAAAAAATAAAAAAATATACACAAATGAAAGGTTATTCCATCTTTTTTAATATTCGACATGTTTGAATTGCTTCTGCAAGACTTGACAGTGCAAAACGGCATTTTTAGCGGAGCACTCGCAGACGTCCTTTCGATGTTTTACGAATACGCAGAGTGTTTGTAATCGATTACGCAAGTAGTTTTTATGAAAGCATAAGATTTTTCGATTCGAATAATCTTATACCTCAGCAAAAGGGGAAACGCCTGCGAGTGTTATCCATTACTTAATGATCTAAGCTCTACCGTTATTCGCCGCGAGTCGCGACATTGCCCTCTCTGGCCACACACTGCTCTACTCGCGCGATTAATCATTCATTTGCCTTGTCGCACACAATGGCCGTTGAAACGATCGCAGCGTGCGCGCTATGCATTTTTAGTATAGCTATACCCGGCGCGGCGAATGATGATCCCTATGACACTGACAATTATTCTCAAGAGACAAACTTGTAATGGCGTCACCATTAAATTAGAAACGTATTGGAAGCGTCTAAAAATGGCATTTATTAATTTTTACGTAGCTTTATGCCATAACAATGATATTCTGTTGGAATTATAACAATTCTTAACATTTACGAGAAATTATATCAATCTGACTTTACGTTTACGTCCTACAAAATTTACATCGTTGGCATTTATCGACTAGTGCGGAAAGTATCGATAAACAAATTTCGATAATGGAAACGAGATCACATTTTTTCCATGCTTAAGCTTCAGTTCATTCACTATTGAATGGAACAGAAGTTCGCAGCATAATTAATTAATTAATTACCGTTCGCGTTAATTTACTTACCTATGATAATATAAGTTTTTTAGACAAATTAAATGGGGGCTTCCATTTTCACGATAAAATAAAATACACTGTGTTAAACGGGTTAAAAATTACGTGAAAATGATAAGGCGCATTTTTATGTTTTGGAAAACTTTCGTTTTACTTTAACCTACTTAATCTATGCAAAAAAACTTAAATTAATACAACAACAACATAAAAGACGTTAAAAATTTTAGTTAAAAATTCATTTTATAATATTTATAAAAACATGTTTACCGACGTGGATGAATGCAAACCATGCCTTTGCCTATAAAATAGTAAAGTATCGACACGACCCATCATACGAGCAATCACTAAGACGAACTGTCATAGGGATCATCATTCGCCGCGCCGGGTATAATTATATTAATGTTCGACTGACCGGTTGGCTTGGTTGGTAGTGACCCTGCCTTCCAAGCCAGAGGTCGTGGGTTCGATTCCCACCCGGGGCAAATATTTGTGTGATGAACATAGATGTTTGCTCTGTGTCTGGGTGTTAATTATCTATATAAGTATTTACTTATTTAAAATTATATAATTACATATATGTATGTTTATCAGCCATCTGGTTACCATAATACAAGCGAAAGCTTAGTATGGGATCAGATCGTGCCATGTGTGAAAATTGTCCTGAAATATTTATTTATTTATTTTATAAAAAATGTAGGTAGTAAAAGGACATATACATCTTCGTCGTCGTCCTCGAACATAAAAAACATTAACACTTTTTCATTTGACCAGTCCATGCTTGGCGACGACATAATTATTAAATTCCTATTTTTCATACGTGTGCTTGTTGCGCGAGCGCTCGATGCGGACTGCGATCGCGCGAGTATGTGGCCAGACATTCGCACTCGTATTGCCGGTCCTTTGACTCGCGCGCAAAAGACGACAAAATAGGGAGCAGTGAGCAGGACGATGAGCACGACGAGTGGCATGACGAGTAACGTGGCCACACTCTGTCTCTGCATTCTTTCCTCGTTACATCCCATACCACTCGTCGAGTGTGTGGCCGCGCAGTTAGAAATCTTTTGAATCATCAAAATACAGAAAAATAACAATTTACCACTATATTTAATTACATATCTACAGGCTGCTGCCGGCGGGCGAGGCAAGGGCGGGGGGTACACACGGGCATACAAACTGTCACCGGCCCTCGCTGAACTCATGGGACAAGAGCAAATGCCCAGACACGAAGTTGTTAAGCGAGTGTGGGCCATCGTCAAGGAGAAGAATTTATATGACCCCAATAATAAACAATTTGCGATATGTGATGACGCCCTGTATAAAGTTATTGGTACTAAACGCTTTAGGACTTTTGGCATGATGAAGTACTTGAAGGCACACTTTTTGGATTAAGTTCGGAAGTGGAAATGACAGTAAATGTAGGGGCGTGGTTTGTAAGTTTTTAAATGTGAACTTGACAAAAAAAGTATAATATTATTGTACATGCTAAACATATAGCATTTTGGTTACACACAAAATAGTTTATTTTGATGATCTTTGGTATATAAAAGTACCATATTTTCCTGTTTTAATGAAACGGAACCGGAAGGTACATGTATTTTAACAGAAAATAAATTTAAAAAAGTGTCATTGACAGCCAAGTTTACTGTCATTCCCATGCCTTGATCGCAATCGAAATTAAAAAAAAATGTAAATTTGAATTTGACAGATTTGTTTCGTAAAAAATTGTGTCCACTTTGGATGCGAGCCACTGTGAATTAGTTGGACTAGGTTTTATGCTATAAGCACTAATTTAGGAATTTAAAACATAAATATTTTTAATTAATTATCAATATCATGATAGACGCTATCTATCGATTTATAATAGAACGTTTGAAACTTAGAATGTACCATTATGTACTAAATACATTAATAAAATGTAGTTTATATACTATGAAATACCGAATTTCTTTTATAGATTTAATTTTTTTTTACAATGCACGAATTTAAGTTTTGACTTTGGCACGGATAAAAAATATCGCATAGCTATTTTTGATTATTAAAAAATTGAAATAAATGTAACAGCTATGTAAATAATTACGTGTAAATGTAATGAAAGCATTTTCTCGGTAATATTAGTTTTAAGCAGCTAAATATTAAGTGATTTATATAATGTTTTTGTTCCTATGTTTATTTTTTTCATTTAGTCACTATGTAACAATTTTTTTTAATAATGTCGTAGATTTAAATCAAAAGTGGGACGTCGTATTGAAATAATTGTGATTTTTAAATAAAAAAAACCTGCAAATTAAATTTATTTTATACCAAGTCAATCCATACTAATATTATAAATGCGAAAGTAACTCTGTCTGTCTGTCTGTCTGTTACTCAATCACGCCTTAACTACTAAACCAATTTGCATGAAATTTGGTATAGAGATATTTTGATACCCGAGAAAGGACATAGGATAGGTTTTATCCCGGAAATCCTACGGGAACGGGTTTTTCTTCGAAAACGCGGGCGAAGCCGCGGGCGGAAAGCTAGTATTATATAAACAAGTCTATAATTATAATAGTCTTGCCATATCGAAAAAAATGTATGTATCATTAACCAGCAATGAAAGCATTTTGTAACTGATAGATTTTTTACTATAGTTTTATTATATTGAATCAACTATGTCAACAGATTATAATTTTTAGCTTTAAGAAAATTGCCAATAAGAATGAAAAGTTGAAGTGTTCATGATTTAGTGCTTTATTACACAAGCCTTGTAGAAGCACGTTATTCTAAAAACCCATTTACATGACGCCATTTTCTTTTCCAAGAGCATTATTTGAAAGCAAAAGTTTAGTGTCAAAAGTGAAACTTCTTTGGAAAGATTCAAAGATACCAAAATCGTCGCTTTACTCCATCACGTGACGGTTTTGTCATGACGCGACCGTGAAATTTTACTCTCAACACGCCTAAAGAAGTTTCACTTCAATACATAATATTACGTATTGTTTAAACTAGGTACGCAAATCATTTTTTACTTCAAACTAATTATTAGCACAGATTAGAGAATAGTTACTTCGTAACAGATACATCACTCCCATACAAAAGCTAAAATACCTACGCTATATTTACCTACAAAATGCGCCGCAACTCGGCTGCAGTAAGAAATGTACTCTACGAACACGCACCGAGAAGTGAGTTTCCCGCGCACGCCGCGTGATTGCGTCATCAAACGAAAACTTTAGGGTTGTACCGAGCGCGTAAATTAAACACAGAGTTGCTGAAACACTTAATTTTTTATTGTTAATTATATTTGTTACATTATACAATAAAAAAAATGAAATCTTATTGATAGTAGTTGTTTCCTTCGGTTTCACCCGCGTGGACCCGCTATATGTGTCTCGTGGATAAAAAGTAGCCTGGTAGGTTTGTGAGTTTCTTTGACTCCGTACTCCGAACTCCCGACACCCGTCCACATCGCAATAACCGGGCATCTTGGTAGCGAGCGCGGGAAACGTGACACGGGTGCGCAGTCTCGCGTGTGCCAACCAACTGCCGCTTGGGTCGGTACCGACCTACTGTGCGGTAGGCGCTTATAGCGCGACCTTGAGCGAGTGACGGAGGCCTGTTATTAGTTAGGCAAGAGGCCAGAAATTAGCGTGATGTAAATGGGCCTTAAATTAGGACACTAAAATAAGTACTGACAAGTAAATGTATATTTAAAATAATCTAGTTTGCTAGAATGAACAGGTTGTAAGTCCCAGAGTGATTAAATTAATGAATTTCAAATCAATTGTTGTTTTATTTTGTACACTTTTTACCGTTGTATGTAATCGATTTAATTCATCTGTACACTTATCAAGGATCGATAAAATACAATAATTTCAATACGCTTGAGTGACAGATGTCCCTACTAAGATAAATATGAAAGTAACTGTGTCTTCTTCACCATTGAACCGATTTGGATGAAATTTGGCAAGAAATTCTTCTAAATTCGCGACCGTACTTTATCAAAATTTGCTTCGATACTTAACAAAATTTTCGAAAAAAAAAACCGTTGCAAAAATATATTTTTTTCGTAATGTGTGTAATGCAGGCGCTAGACATGTGATCAAATACGCAAATACCTACAAAGTCGCGAAGTGTGGCACTGACATTTGCCTATTTGTTCAAAGTTTGAACACATATTTGAAGTTTGCTGAGTCGAGTCGGTTTTTCTGCGAACATCAAAGTAATCAAACTTCAAAGTTGCTTCAAAGTTTGTGCGCCCTGCCACACTTGTTGCAATGCTTAGTAACGCGCGCGCCGCTGACCGGAGCAGTTGTGTGTGTATATTTTGAGTGTCATAATGGAGTGGAGTAATGATGTAGTTATCGAATTTCTTCAGCTACTTGAAGCGGAACCCTCCATATGGGATCCAAAAAACAAAGACCACAAAAACCGTAACGTTGTAAACGACGCATGGGTGCGAATAAAAAATAATTTATCTATTATAATATATATAATAATTACATTTTGATGTAATTACATTTTGATGTAAAGAATGAAACCAAAAATTGAACGCACTCAAATAAAACAGATTGACGGCGTCCACAAAATCGTCTTCCGATCTATCAGCCATCTTTGCAATAACTGTGCCGTAAAACATTTGAAAACAAGTCTAGCAGGCATATTTGTAATCGTGTTTGCGTCAAAGTTTTCACTTCAAAGTTTGGTCAAATGTTTGCTCAAACTTTGAAGCCAATGTGTAGCGCCAGCCTTATAATATTATGATCACATTATGATGCTATGCTGTGATCTTATTGATACGAGCACGAGTGATAAGCCAAAAAATTGAAGTTATTTATTATCTACGGAGTTCCCAAAAAATGTTTTAAAACAACGCGGTTGCTATGGCAACGTTTAATCATTCCAATCAATTTTCTACAAATATTTTATTTTACAAGAATGGCTTGTAACGAGAACGTAATAAAAAATATAGCAAACGAAATAGCAAGAAATTGTCAAGCGCAAAATGTTACAGTCGACCCAGAGTTCGTTATATATTTGATAGATTTGCTTTTACTAAATCCGAAGTATGGAAAGTTATTTGCGCGAACTATTAGCAGGAATAATTTGGAGTATTTCGTCACGGAATGTGTTTCAATGCTGATAAGTAAGTAGATTTTTACAAACTTATACCTAATATTTTAGCCCAGATGTACTGTGGATGGAGTCCTTGTCTATTGCACCAGACGGTGCGGGTTCAATTCACTTCTGGACATAAATTGTGCCAAACTGCCAAACTGCGTAGATAAGGTCGTTGCAATTTTCTAGTCTAGTTGTACTTCTACTAGGTACCTATTACTTCTACAATTACAAAGATTAAAATCGGTTCACCAGTTTGGGAGCTACGATGCCACAAACACACACGTCAAACTCGTAACACCCCTCTTTCTGCTTAGGGCTAAAAAGACGCGTTTAAAAAAGTAGCTTTGTTAAAAAAAAAAGTAAAAACTAGATCTTTAACAGCACTTGACAATTTAAAAAAAAATGTCCGACTTTTTCAGAATGTGAAACATCAATGAACACACTGAAAATGCAGTATACAATGCAGTCGAACTACGACAAACTGCAAGCTCTAATCGACAAACATCTAGATTCAATTAACAGTTGTCTCCGGCCGCTGGTCAGTGAAATACTGGACGAGGATCCTGATGATGAAGCCGCTTATAAGAAGCTGTTCAGGAAAATGTCCATTTATATTATATTGGCGAGTGGTCTGGGAAACCCGGGTAGTATTGTGGTAGGTTGCGAAACCAAAAGATTATCTAAAAAAGTAATTTCCAATTCAAGTGTGATTTAAAAATTTGATTGGTTTCTCGTGTATTTATGAGTTATTTTATAAAAAACTAGAAGCTTTTTTTCCGCTTTCCAGGGTAGTTAACTAAGTAATATTTAAAACGTCAGAACCGATTTTAATAAAATTTAATTAATAATATTTAATATGTCAGTTATTGAAATAAATAATAAAAAAATCTCTTGAAATCATTCCAGACATTAAAAGAAGGCATGTCAGCATTAGAGAGCGTATTTTCATTAGACGATCTGCGAATTTTCACATCGTTGCCGCGCAACGAGAAATTAGTACAATTGAATTATTTGATGCATGTCGCCTCTGGAGTGCGCCTCTTCAATAGAGACTGTAAGAAGGGAGGTGAAGGTATACCGGATTGTAAGTAAATTATGGATATTATCAAACGTATGACAAATTAGATGGGATTCAAATTTCAACTGTTTGAAATACCTATCGATCAGAAATGTAGTGCCTAACTACTACCTACAGATAGAATTTTCAAAATTTGTTAAACAATTTTTGCGTTTGTTAATAACAAAATACAAATAAACAATCAATCGTTCTCTTTTTATTCTTAAAAGTGTAGCAGCCATTTGGTATCTATAATTATTAGCTTAAATTTACGTCAATCCTCCACCCATATTTTTGACTTATCTAACTATATTCAATCTTTAACCCAGTAAAGCACTTTACTACGAGTGAGAGACTACATAAATGTAGGTATATTATCCATGCACTCTACTTTCCCAGTGCCCTTTAACCTAGTGGACGCTGGGAAAGCGTGCCTAGCGTCGTTATCCAACTCACTGATTGCTGTGATGCAGCGCGTCAACTCGCTGACCACGGCGATAGCGGACGCGCTGTGCGTGCACGACGAGACTGGGAATGTTCTCATCGATGTACCGGCTAATGGCACGGTCACTGAGTTAGTATTTTGTTACCGGCTAATAGTGCGGTCACTCAGTTAGTTGTTAACATAAGGCGCCTGTTACACGTAGAGTATTTACTTACTAGTCCGCCAATAAATACTATGCATGATAATGATATTTATTGAACATGTAGCGATCTCTACTGACGAATGTTAATGTTTTTTATAATGGATTTAGAGATTTCTTGATTCTACATATTATATTGACATCTATTAATAAGTAGGTACTGAACTGACGAATCAATATAAATGTAACAAAGATAGACAAAGTTACTTTTGTATTTTTTTTTTATTAAAGACATGATGACAAGTGTTGTAAAGCAAGGGCAGCAAAAGTAGCTAAAACCTAGTATATACTTATTAGTTAGTTAACTAAAAAAAATTAGTGTGTATTTTATTAACTACGATTTAAACATTCTAGAAAGGACTACAAGCAAATATTCGAGCTGCTAGCGTTCAACCGTCAATACGAAGTATACATTCGCAAATTATTAGCTGACGTTGAGACGATGGTGCTAAGTGGAACTCAACAAGTTGAGAAATTCCGCTTGGTGCTGGAGGAACTACACGCGGCCGTTAAATATAAAGCTGCTGTGCCTATTATTACTGTTTTTGTAAGTTTATTTGTAACTGGACTAACTAGATATCTAAGTTTTATTTCTTTACAGGATATTATCCAACAATAGTTTAGTTTTTACGACGCACCTGGACGTCCTTTTTTTTGAAAAGAGCGAAGTTTATATAGCCTTTACAGTCATAATTTGCTTTTAATTACTCCTCAAAAATGTTTTAACTTTAAAAATAAAAAATTGATAAGATAATAATTTTCCACATACCTAGTTACTGTCATATAATATTATAATATTAGATGCTAACTATACCTCTCATTATTATTTATAAAATTAAGTTGTTTAGCGAAAATAAACTTTTGCCCCAGCCTCTGTTCTCTCGAGTGTGGCAAGTATGGCGCTCTATGCAGAACATCATGTATCTGGTGTCCACCGTCAACAAGCTGATGATCAGCCTTGGCCTGATACAGGAACAGATGAAGGTAGGAAGTAGGAATATTAAAAAAAGCAATAAAATAATATTAAAATCCTTTATTGAAAAATTATACAGTAAGTATAAATTACAAAATATATGGACTTCAGACTCCTAATTATACCTAGTTTTCGCTGTGTTTCAGATGTCTATAAAAGTTCAATAGCAGATTATAGAAATGCAATAGTAAATGGGTTATATTATATGTTGTTTACGTATACTATAAACTATTGTGGTGGCCTGTTAACCCCTGTCGCCGAAGGTGGCCACCGTTGGCCACCGTTGGGTTTTAGTGGGTATGACTTCCTGCGAGTCCCACATACCCCCTCATACAGCAAAACTTTAGAGGGGGATGCTTAAAGGCATTTCCCAATGTTAAAAAATAAGGTATAAGTACTATTGTGGTGGAATTTGAAAAAGATTAATCCCAGTTTTATAAAAATACTGACGGTCCGCCCCGGTATCGACTAGCCGCCGAATTTTTAAATGGTTCCAGTTCTTAGTTTCTGAAATAAGCGCATTCAAACAAAGCAACTCTTCGGCTTTATATCAACAAGCTTGTAAAGTGTAGATTACATACGTTGTTATAAAGTATAAAATAATAAAAAAGAACACTTATTTTTAGACAAAAGTTTTATTATTTACTTATTTTATTTCCTCTCAAAAACCAGGTACCATACAGTCTAGTACAGTCAATGCTCAAAGGTCGCACAATACTATCGGACCAAGACCGCTCATCTCGCGTGAGCGTGGATGAGCGAGTTTCGCTCGGCTCGCTCAAGAACTATGTGTGCGCGGACACGCTGAGCGCGGGACGGGAGCATGTGCGGGTGAGCGATGGCTTAATATGAAGATATTTGACAATAAGAAACAGAAAAGATAGAAAAATTGACAGAAAAGCAATAAACGTTTTATTTACCTACTAATAATTTATTGTACACAGAAAAGATTAAGTTAAAAACACGGTCAGATTACTCTTAATCTTTTCGCCCGCTGTGACTAAAACCTAATTAATAAACCTTCAACGAGAATCACTCCATCTATTAAAAAAAATATAATCCGTTGCACAGTTTTAAAGATCTAAGAATACACATATTATGTATACAGACATTAGGACAGGACAGGACATGTAGGTAGTGATTTTGTTATTGACGTGAAGTAACATAAACTAATATGCGTAATCAATATATCTTTTTCGATAGTTTCTAGGTTTTTGCGCGCTGTGTCTAACCGTGGGTGCGCTCGTTCCCAGCAACATGAAGATGGGTCTCATCAAGTGCAAGGGGGAGCGGTACGGATTCTGTTCCGTCAAAATGGCCGCTCGGTTCAGTAAGGATCCACAACGGTTAGTTTATTTATTACAAGTTGAGTAAAAACCAAGTACATACTATGAGAATCAATTAAGAATAGGAATACTAGTGACCTCTAGGGTGCATTTACATATAATAATGTGTGAGGATGTGTAGCGAGGAATGTGTTTGTAAATAATCAATCATACCGCTTCATTTAGTTTGAAGTTTGAAGCGATTAGCGTTTGTAGCGATACTGATAGTGGCTCTAGTGTAATTTATTTTTATATATAATTTAATTACTTAGGAATATATTGCGATTTTTGTAAAATATTTTAATTTCTCTCCAATTATTAGTAGTTATTTTTTTAGTTTAATTTGTAAATAGAAATAAAAAAGTTATGAACTTTATTTGCCGCCCTAGGCCTACTCAGCCTGCTGGTAAACCCGCTACTGGCCCTAGTGCCAAGCATACAAAATTTATATTTTCGGGAAAAGTTTGATTAACATACCATTAATCATTAATAACTGACTGACCGGTTGGCTTGGTTGGTAGTGGCCCTGCCTTCCAAGCCAGAGGTCGTGTGTCGTAGGTTTGATTCCCAGGGCAAATATTTGTGTGATGAACATGGATATTTGCTCTGTGTCTGGGTGTTGATTATCTATATAAGTATTTATTTAAAATTATATATATGTATGTTTATCAGCCATCTGGTTTCCATAACACAAGAGAAAGCTTAGTATGGGATCAGATCGTGCCGTGTGTGAAATTGTCCAGGAAATATTTATATTATACTAGCGGTCCGCCCTGGCTTCGCCCGTGGTACATGCACACGTTGGTTCTTATGTTTTCTCTACATAAGAACCATCCTCGTACTTCAAGGAATATAATAAAAAAAGAATTATCGAAATCGGTTCAGCCGTTCTCGAGTTATGCGCTTACCAACACATTTTGCGATTCATTTTTATATATAAGAAGATTTATATCATTCAAGCCTCATAAATAACATAAAAATTAACAACAGCTACGTGAACGAAGTATTACAACACGCTCGCAACAACCCGCACCTGATCAACTTACTGGACGTAGCGGGCGACGTGCGTGCGGTGCGACACGTCGATACACTCGTCGTGAGGACACAGCCTAAGAGTTTGTGTTTTGTGTATATTTTTTTTTTTTTTTTCTAAAAGATTGCAATTATGTAGTTATTCCGTTTTCCTAAACCTTAAGAACATAGTTACAACTCTTTACTTATTTTTAAATGTTTAAAGAATAGAAAAAATTAGATCACGAGGCGGGATTCGAACCCACGTCACAGATTAGAGAATAGTTACTTGCCCACGTCTTCGCCATTCCGTGGCGATGTTTATTTATTTACAATCCTAATAAACAAGTGAATCTTAAAACATTAATTAAAAACTAATAAATTGTGTGCAAAAGGCGGTCTTCTTGCTATACAACAATCTCTGCCAGGCAACATATTACAGACTGCAATAGATAGTTTATCATAGCCATGTAAAAAGAAAAGCACTTGAATGACGAACTTTTTTCAACTTTTGAATACAGCGAAAGTGTGCGACAAGGACATACAGACAGAAGCTCATCCAGTAGACGGTTACATCGAGAAGAATTACACCTGGGACATGTGGGAGTGGAAACGACGCGCCTGTCAATGGGTATGTTTTATATGTGTATATAAACTGGTTTTATTTAATTGTGGCACAGAATAATAAGTAGTAGCTAGCTTATTGTGGTAATAAATCTCTTGCTCTCTTTTGTAATTATTCTACATTCTGCAAATAAAGAAATTTGAATTTGAATTTGCTATCTTATCTTACTATACTATCCTATCCTACTAATATTATAAATTTAAAGTTTGTGAGGATGGATGTACGTGTATGTATGTTTGTTACTCTTTCACGCAAATACTACTGAACCGATTACAATGAAACTTAGCGCACATATAGAAGATAGCTTGGATTAACACATAGGTTTTATCCCGAAAATCCCACCGGAACGCTAGTTTTACATATTTTTGCAAAATATATTTTAAATTGTAACTAAAAAATGGCGTGAATTTAAGGGCTAAGCTATTTCTGAATTTTATGTAAAGCTCATCCTAATTTGTATGAAATTGAGCATTCAGTTACTAAAACAGCATTTCAATTGCATTTAAAATTATATTTTCAGGCAACAATAGTGAACTGTCAAACGCATTCGACGCAAACGAATTACAGTCACTTGCGCTCCGAGATACAATGTCAAACGTTCGAAGCGCGCGACAAATGTCAACAGACTAAAAAGGATTGTGGGATTAATACCATCCCCAATAATGTGTTCTTATGGGGTTTGCGGGGACAAGTGGGGTACGGGCAACATTCTATGGGATTGGTTGAGGGGTGCACGGAAAAGAAAAAAGGTATTATGGTATTAGTATATTATGAGAATATTAAAGATTATAAGTAGTTTATTGTATTCAATATAAAAGGCTATTCATGCCGAAAGAACCTCTAAAATAATCATTCATTGACATAAGAATTTGCTCTAAAATTGAGGGTACTCTGTAAAAATGTATCTTATAAATAATTGTTTTATTTTCTAGCGCAAGTTGTATCTGTGTGCAGTTGGCCGTGCATTACGAGCGATGACGTCACAATTGTTGAAGAATGATAATATTATGAATAGTTTTTCGATTAAATATATGTATTGATTTTGAGTTGTGTGTTTTATTTCTAATTTATATATTAGTGATAAATAGTAAATCATTGGTAAAGATTGTGTATGAATATTTGAGCATTATCTTAGTTAATTCTAAATTTTTTTTTTTTTTTTTTTTTATACTTAAGCGGGCAAGCGAGCAGGCGGGTCACCTGATGGAAAGTGATGCCCGCCGCCCATAAGCATTCGCGTTGTCAGGGGCACCGCGAATGTGTTGCCGGCCTTTAAGAAATTTGTATGCCCTTTTTTTGAAGGTTTCTTTGTCAAAGACGCTTGGAAACACCTCAGATGGTAATTCGTTCCACAACGATGTTGTAATTCTAAAATGACTAAAAAAGGGATCAAAATAAAACAAGATCGTACCGATTTAAAAATTTATTAACAAAAATTATAATTTCCATTCAATCATAATAAATCTATACTAGCCTACTTATTCTATAAGTTAACGTTATAAATCCAAGATGGACGAACAAAAATACTTCATGTACCAATTTTGAGTAAATTTGACATTTAGTACAGACTTACAAAATATTTATTCAACCAGACGCTACACGTTTTGCAAAACTCCATTATTTTTATGTACATAGATACAAAAAAAAATATTTGTCACTCTTTAAAACTGCATCAGAGCAACATTTTGACATTTAACATACAAAAAATTGCCTGTTACCATGCAATTTCATTTTTTGTCTTTAATATTGAAGAAAAAATTGTTTAAAAATGCTTTGAAATCCTTATAGATTATTTTTCGTCACTTATCCTGTACTAAAATGTCACCAAAAACGCGTCCATTTCACTTAACATTAACAAGCGAATTCTTAAACGACTCTAAAAGCTTAGTAATTTAAGAATTCGAGCTCAGAGTGCGAAACTTAAACTATCTTCAACGCGTGATAAGTCTATGAGCTATTATTGCAGAACTAAATGTATTTTAATATTAAAATGCATATGCCTTGAACACATGTTAAAGAAGGCGGTATTCACGAAGCGAAACGGAGTGAAAAAATGTAAAAAAATAAGATGATTTTTTTTATAATTTTACGAAAAATATGTCTCTTATAAACCCATACAAAAAGAAAGAGATACAATTTCTTAATACATTCTTTATGTAATTTTTTTCGATATTTCCTTTATTTTTAACGATATTCAACTTTAACTGTCTTACCACAAAAACCTTAGACAGGGTTTAGCTTTAAGCGCGGGTTCGCTTTAATCTGGTTTTACCGGTTTTACCAATGTTACCAGTCGTATTTCACATACGACAACTATTAAAGTGACAGATCCCTGGTTTAAAGTTAGACTGTGTTTAAATTGTTTTGTGGTAAGACTATATTATGTTTTTTCCCAAACTCAGTACCATATCCTTGAGTTAAACTCAAAATTGAGTATCATTTGTGTATCTCAAAATCCCCACACCGTTTCGTTTCGCGTAGTGGATACTTAACCATTTGACCTATTTAAGAACCTTAACTAGATGGCGCTCAAACGAGCTCAGATAATAAAAAAAAATACCAGCATTGAAAAAAATATCATTTTCTATATGGCAATACCAATTCGGTGGTTGGGCTTTGACGGTGGTTCTATTGTCATGAATTATTTTTTTCATTTGTTAAAGATAGTCCAGACAAAAAGTGCCAAATAAACCAACTTCGTCTGACTTCTTAATTTTGCTATCCTATAACAGTAAAATAGTTGTAGGCAAGAAGCTTATATCTAATAAGCCCGGTTTACACGCACGCTCTTTCGCGCGCGATTCGGCTTTCACGCGGGAAAGAGCGAGCATTTAAACGATGACAGAGAGAACGAGATTGCGCATCCACTCCGCACACACTCCAACGCGCCATGCTTTTCTTCGTTCAATCGCGCGTGATTATCGTTTACACGCACAATCTTTCCTCTTTCCTCAGCGCGCGTGCTTTCCCGCGTTCAATCCCGCGCACTCAATCACGCGGTAAAGAGTGTGCGTGTAAACCGGGCTAATCACTGGAGATTGCACTATGACCAATAACTTGTAACAAGAAAATATGACCTTGAATGACGCCTGTATGTTTTTTTATCCCTTTCACACCAACTTGCCAAGGGATAAAAAAACATACAGGCGTCATTCAACGTCATATTTTCTTGTTACAAGTTTATGGTCATAGTGCAATCTCCAGTGTATTAGATATAAGCTTCTTGGTTGTAGGACATTCATGCAAAAAAACTATCATGTTAGTAAAGTAACATTTAAAATAAAAACCGGCGTCTCTCTTATATTTTATTTATATAAAATGCACATATATTTTGTACATGATTGCTATCAAAACTTTGGATTTTCTATTTAGCAAATTCGCAATTGACTAAAATAGAGTGTTGCCAGATTCGAAAAACAATATCATTAATTTTCTTGATAATAATTCAAATCACTTATTTAAAGAGTTGAGGCAACACTATATTTTAGTTCTCAAATGTAAACCTAACTTAATCTATTGGTGTATATAATAGGAATTTATTGCACAAAGGTGTATATTAAGGTTTTTCAGCCTTAACCCATTGACCACCGAGCGCCCCGATCGGGGCGTGACACAATAGATTATCTATTGTGTCTGTGATTCCGGGGACTGATGGATTAAATATTACGATGCAAAAATAACTTTTTGTATGTTTTTAGAAATACAATATTTTCTTTTTATTGGCCTTATTCAAGAAGTATTAGACTCATATTCTATATGTATTAATATTAAATTGCGAGTAAAGCCACGGGACAAAGCAAGTGATCATAACAATAGGTTAGACAACTTTTATGAAACAAATTCCTATTATATGTATTGAAAAAAGTCGATGAATAAAACTTACAATACGTCCACGTTTAAAACATCGTACCGTTGTACATTTACATAGCGACGACATTTTGTCGGATGCTATAAAAGTATCGCTACAAATTGTCATATTTTTGGTACAATTCATAAAATGTAGCATTTACACCCGACGATAATTCATCGTATATTTTTGAAAAAAGATTTTACTGTTTCCATCATAGTTAAACGACATTTGGTCGTAGCATTTACATTCAACGACAAATTATCGTGTGGTTTTGAATAAACGACTATTTTTAGTCTTGAACCAGTATTTTTATAATCATTTTAACAATCCGATATATAATTATTGTTCATATGTATTCCATAATCTGGATAGCATACAATTACGCATTATATACCTTTTTCACACGAAATAAAGCACAGTTTCCAATGTCAAGCAGTTAAATGCACTATTATGAAAAAAAAATTAAGAACGACGTTTTATCGTGTCCTTTGAATTGCTTTTTTTTTCGCGTTTATTAATGCATCTAACCGTTACATTTAAAAATACATAATTTTCACAATAAAGATGACAATACACAAATCATTAAAGTTATCCCCTTTTGAAACGGGGGCAAAAATTGTAAATACATTTTTGATTGAAAATACATAATATGATCAAAATATTTTACACGATTCATAAATGACGGATTTAAATCGAGATTTATTATACAATTTTATCTAATTTTTTCAAAAAAACCAGTCAACCTTTTTTTTATCAACACTGAACTTTTTAAATCTCTAACTGTATTGAGGAACATTAATAAAAGCTGTATTTTTGTGACAACTGCTATCTCTTTCTACCGCTGTATATGTCAGAGCGAGATAAACTATAAAAAAATGCAATTTTTCTATGTAGCTCTAGATAAGGATAAGCTATACTAATATTATAAAGCTGAAGAGTTTGTTTGTATGAACTCGGTAATCTCAGGACATACTGGTCCGATTTGAAAAATTCTCGCGGTGTTAGATAGCCCATTTATCGAGGAAGGCTATAGGCTATATATCATCACGCTAAGACCAACAGGAGCTGAGCAATGCGGGTGAAACCGCGGAGCACAGCTAGTTTAACATAATTGTGACATTGAATGATTTTACTAGAATTGTTTTACTTTCATTTAATCGTAATGAAGTGATAAAAAACTTTTGCTTTCCCTTTATACTAAGAGTACAATGCACCAATTAATATTTCTTAGTTTATTCCAATAAAACTCGATTTAAATCCGTTAAAAACAACATTCCTTCACTATTGCTCACAACAATTCACTTATTCGACACATTGTGACACGAATATAAGGCAAATATATTCCTCCGCTTACCTTCGTTACATTGTCGTTACCTGTAAATATACGAAAATATAAGAATTTTTAAACTTGTAAAATGAATAAATCAGTCCTATAGATTTTTTTATGGATATTTGATAGGTCTAAAAATAGGCAGAGAACTATTTTTTATACACAAGTGATCAATCTAATGGTTGCTGCTTTGCTGACGGGGAGCCCTTTTTGCCACCATTGCTATCTTCCTTTTAGGTTCGCGTTTTTTATTTAACTACACAAAAATAGGCTCCGTCGCCTCGCAACCGTCTTCTTATGGACTTATTAGATTTTTAGCACTTTTGTCAAGTGTAAGTCAAGTCTGGAACGAAGACGCAAGCATCCGCGTTAGGCGCGGGACATATACAAGCGGCGCGGCGTGCATCGGGTGCGCTATTGGCATTTTGTATGGAATAATTTTGGGGCGGCGCAACCTTGGCGCAACTATGGCACAACCGTGGCGTGCCGTCTCGACGCCTGTCCAAAATTCTTTCATACAAAATGTATAAGAAGGACGTGGTGCAAAACAGATTCAAGAGGTGCGCTTATGGCACGCCCGCGCCCGCGCCGCTTGTGTTTGACCCGCGCCTTACAAAGTATACACGATCAGTACGCAAAATTCGTGTATATTTTGTAATCACAGACTTAAAAACAGCATTACAATATATACACGAGCAGTTTCCTATGGTTGTGTTCTATCTATGTATAGAATGGAAAGACGCATCAGAATCGATTCTTAAAGAGTCGCTAACATACAAACATACAGGTGAAGCAAATAAAAACGTATTAATATAAAAAACACTCACATAATAGAACACCGTTTGTCCCTCGGCTGTTGCGTGAGTCGTGTATATATGGGTGTTGAAGCGACTTGTTTGATCGCTTCCGGATCAGCCGTTGCGACGGGAGCGGTTAGCGGCAGGTCTGTGTTTATGCCCACTATCTGTAATGTGAAAAAAAAAAACATTTTTTATTATGCAGAAACAGCAAATATAATAAAGTTCTGTTTCTTGCTTAAGGGTGCTATAACAGATTTTTAGCAAAAACCGCTATTTTACGGTACAATTTTAACTCAAAGCACTTACACGTGAGAACAAAGTAATATCTTAATTTAAAGATAATATATTCAGTTCTACGATAATCTTATAAAAATTGTACGACGTCATACAAAATTGTCGCTGAAATACGATTTTCCCAGCACAATGATGGCATAAAATGCAAAAAAATGGGGTCTAAACCGGTACACTTTTAAGAAAATTAAAAGCCTAATCTATCTTCTTACCTATTAATTATTGAGGGATATATAGTCCTTTATAGATTGTGATAATTTTTTTGTATCTAAATCAAAATTTTATTTCAATTATTAGCTAAATTAAAAATACTTGTCGATTTCTTCATACATTTTGCTCTCGCGGGTCGTCAGACCGCGCTCAGAAGCGCTCTTGGAAGGACGGGTGTATCGCTCCTCGTCCCAAAAATAAAAACGAATTAGAAAAAGATTATTGTGCGTATACTGCCGTTTTCGTGATTTGAAATATTTGATACTTTATAAGAGTAAACTGTATAAGTTTCATATTCCAATTATTAGTAATTTAAAATTATGTTTTAAAAATTATGTTGACTGAGATCCTCTTTTTTTATGGGTTGTTGAACGGATTGGTGGGGTAAAGCAATTTGACAAAACTTAAATCCAAAATGGCGCCGACGAAAATTTGCCATCTTTTCGTCATGGGTGTCATTTTCATGGTTTTTGGGGTAGCTATTAACCAATATGAGGTCAAAATTAAAATCCAAGATGGCGCCGACGAAAAATTTGACATATTTTCGTCATGGGTGTCATTTTCATGGTTTTTGGGGTAGCTATTAACTAATATGAGGTCAAAACTATAATCCAAGATGGCGCCGACGAAAATTTTACATCTTTTCGTCATGGGTGTCATTTTCATGGTTTTTGGGGTGGATATTACGCAATATGAGGTCAGAACTAAAATCCAAGATGGCGCCGGTGAAAATTTGACATCTTTTCGTCATGGGTGTCATTTTCATGGTTTTTGGGGTAGCTATTAACTAATATGAGGTCAAAACTAAAATCCAAGATGGCGCCGACGAAAATTTTACATCTTTTCGTCATGGGTGTCATTTTTATGGTTTTTGGGGTAGCTATTAACCAATATGAGGTCAAAAATAAAATCCAAGATGGCGCCGACGAAAATTTTACATCTTTCCGTGATGGGTGTCATTTTCATGATTTTTGGGGTGGATATTACGCAATATGAGGTCAGAACTAAAATCCAAGATGGCGCCGGTGAAA